>NC_046156.1:3210669-3938169 GCF_011064425.1 Rattus rattus
AGGGCCTGTCAGCCATCAAATAAATTTGAAAGATTTGATATTCACCAGTGAAAACAGTTATATTTCTGATAGCTCAATCTGAACACACACACACACACACACACACACACACACATACACACACAGACACAAAGAGGGTAAGTCTCAATGTCCAACTCATTTATTCTTGTTTTTATTAATATATAGCAAAGGTTTTTCTCATCAAACATAGTTTTGAATTTTAAAAAGTAGTAAAATGTGCGTTTACCTGAATTAATGTGAGTTTTTTTTTAATCTGGGTTTATAAGCAAATAATAAGTAAATCAACTATAATAGGGAACAAACAAACAAACAAAACAGCATAGAGGTCTTTTCCGAACTCTGATTTGTCATGATTTTCTTAATTTTAACTTTGTGAGCAGTGTACTGTGCATATTTAAGAAGCACAGAATCTTAGTATAAAGCACTTGTAAAGTGAAATTGCTAAGGTAAAACTAATTCGCATGACCCTTTCTCCCTCATATTTCTTCCTCTATGATAGGAGTGACCCTCCCTTCATGCATTTAGAAAAAAACCCTATTAAAAATAGTTTTATCAACCACAGTTCCTGATTTCTACCGGTTTGTCCCTCCTACCTATATGCAACCCTTTATCCTTTCGGAACCTAATCAAAACCTATTTTATTCCCTTAGCCCTCCATCTTTTCCTATCTCCCCTTTCCTCTCTTCCTCCCTCCCTCCCTCTCCTCCTCTTCCTCCCTTCTCTCCCTCCCTCTCTTCCTCTCCTTCCCTTCCTCCTCTCTCCTTTCTTCCCTTCCTTCCCTCCTCTTTCTTTTTTTTATTTTTGTCTGCCCTGCCCCCTCTTTCTTTTCTAAACCTTTATCACACGTATCAGTGAAGTCATGAAATACTTTTCTTTATGTGCACAGTTTATTCCATTTCAGCATGCTGTGTACCCAGCCCATCCCTTTCCTGGTCTATCCAGGATTACTCATGTGTGTTTGTATCTGTGAAATATAGCTATGGTCAAATTTTTCCTTTCTATTCTTTTTCTTTATTTGGTTGGTTTGGTTTGGATTGGTTTTCTGTCTTTTTTTTTCCTGTCTTTTTATTGGTTATTCTATTAATTTACATTTCAAATGTTAACCACTTTCCTGGTTTCCCCTCCACAACCTATTCCATCCCACCTCCCCCTGCTTCTATGAGGGTGTTCCCCCACCCACCCACTCCCACCTCACTACCTTGGCATTCCCCTACACTGGAACATTCAGCTTTCACAAGACCAAAGGTTTCCCCTCCCATTGTTGTCATCCTCTGCTACATATGCAGCTGGAGCGATGGGTCCGTCAACATGTACTCTTTAGTTGGTGGTTCAGTCCGTGGGAGCTCTGGTTGATTGATACTGTTGTTCTTCCTATGGGATTGCAAACTCCTTCAGCTCCTTCAGTCCTTTCCCTAACCCCTCCATTGAGGTCCCTGTTCTCAGTCCAATGATTGGCTGTGAGCATCCACATCTGTATTTCTCAGGCTCTGGCAGAGCCTCTCAGGAGACAGCTATATCAGGCTCATGTCAGCAAGCACTCCTTGGCATCAACATTAGTGTCTGAGTTTGGTCTCCGTATATGGAATGGATCCCCAGGTGGGGCAGTCTCTGGATGGCCTTTCCTTCAGTCTCTGCTCTACACTTTATCTCTGTATTTCCTTTAGACAGGAGCAATTCTGGGTTAAAAATTTGGAGATGAGTGGGTGGCACCATTTCCCAAACAGGGTCCTTGCCTAACCTCTGGATATGGTTGTATGTTGTATGCATGGTCTCAGTGCATTTGAGTTTCATTTGGGCTCGGTAGTATAATCTCTGTACAATTAACTATCTCCTATGTAAGCAGTGCATGTGGTGCTTACTGGCCTGGGCTTCAGGAGCTTGTGGAGATGGAAACAAGGTCAGTATGGCCTTAGTAGCACAGCTTTGTAGATCATCCACCCTCCATATACATACATACATATATATATATATATATAGTGGAGATATGTAACTGAGAGCATCATTGGTGATATATTGCTGTTAGATCTGATCTGGCTGTAGGCAAGCACAAAGGTACCCTGTTCTAGGGCACAAAATTTACATGAGGCAGGTTAAGCTCTCTATGTTGTAGATGCAATTCTCCCACTAACTATAGTGTTGGGATTCTCCCCAAAATGTCAATCCGACTAGGCAATGAATAACAGGGCATTGCTTGTTCATGAGCATCCCAGATATAGCTTGTTCCCTGGTGCCTGCCTGCCAAGAACACAGCAGCCACTCAACAAGGGAGATGGTGTGCTTCCAGCCGCTCCTGCTCAGGAGAAGAGAGCCATAGGCCCGGCCCAGGAATGGCTATGTGTGAATGTGTTACAATAACTGCAGAACATCTTAAGAGCAGAGAGATTGGAGAGGGACCAGCACAGAGTATCTTGATCATAAAGAAGAGACATAGCGTGGACTCTTTGGAAATAGTACAGCCATGTGAAGTCTAGGCTGTTGCTGAGCCTGGCTTGAAGGCTGGAGGGAGACCTTATAGTTCCCCCAACAGGTATCTGCAATGCTAACAGGAACTTCTAGGGGGCCTGCACTTTCATTTTTCCCACCCCTCCCTCTCTCTCTGCAGTGTTCTCATTTAGAAATGTTAAATGGAAATGCTGTTGTTTTGGTCCTTTCTGTTTGGGGAGAGCTAAACACCAAGCACCTTCATTTGACCAGCTTGCTGAATACCAAATATCTTATTATTATCCATCTGTAATATCATTTTAATGACTGGATAATATTCTATTTAAAACACATTATATATTCATTTAAGCAATACTCCATGGCTTCAAGTTAAGCTTTCCTAAACTCCCTTTGCTTTTAGAAAGCAGTCATGTGTGACTTTAAACATGTTTAATTCTGGACATGTTTTCAAGGTTAGAATTATTGGTTCAAGTAGAATATCTGTATCAGTGGTTTGAACTCTTCCTGCCTATTTATTTCGTGTTCTCATTATCAATCTATTCCTATGCTTTTCTCTTTCTACATATCCAGTTCTCATCACTATAGAAAAAATGATAAGTTAATAAAGTCACATGGCTGAATGGCAACAAAAAGATTACTTTTTAAATTTTCAAAAATTTCAAATCTGTAAAAAACAAGTCTTCATGTATCATTTACCTGTCATTCTCTCATTCTCAACAATCAGTCGTATTAGCTTTCTCTCTTTTAGATGTGGACATTAAACCCTGAAATTTTTGAATATGTCACCTGACCCTCTTGAAATAAATACAATTTTTATTATTACCACAGCACCATTATTGAACCTAAGAAAATTTGTTATTATTTCTATAGTGTTCAATATGTACTCGAATAGTCCCCAAATACATTTTGTCTTTTTCTGTTTTTAATCTAATAAGTGTTTATATGTTTTATTTAGGCCTGATGTCTTCAGTCTTTTAATCTACATTATTCCCTGCCTCTTGGGAATGTGTTTAGTCTAGCCAGTCATTTTTTCAAGGTCTGGAATGATAGTATTATTCATTATGCCCTCATCAACATATTAAGGTTATCCATTAAAACATGATTATAGCATTATTCATCTCATATATTTCTTATTCTGTCATACCAGAAGACATACAGGGCCCATTCTTCCATATCTGATGACTAAGAGATGTGTGTGCATTTGAAGTGTAAATATCCTGTCTTTGATGGCTCTATTACCAAGTATAATAGCATACACATGTCAGCCTTGAGGGAGTTCTCATAATACACATATGTCTCCTGAGCTAGAGTTGCAGAATAGGAACATCACCCCCTCCTCCCACACTGTATTCACAGTCCTTGTGAAGCTTTTTCTCAGTCTCCCCTCACCCACTTCCCTTTTTCTCTTTCCTTACATCACTAGTCATCAATATAGATGTAAGATTTACTTTTAATTCAATAATTTTTTTAAAAAAATTACTGAAAGTGATAGTTCATAATAAAACTAGTTTAATCTGGAAAATTAAAGGGCTGAAAATAGTGATGGCACAGGGAACACACATTTAATAATTAGCAGTGTTCTGTTATTTTTTTTTTTTTTCAGAGCTGAGGACCGAACCCAGGGCCTTGCGCTTGCTAGGCAAGCGCTCTACCACTGAGCTAAATCCCCAACCCCGTGTTCTGTTATTTTTAAGAATAGTTTGCACTATTCTTATCAAGAGAAGGGCACATTCTGGTCAGTGTTAATTCCTAATGTATGAATAATTCAAAGCCAATACTATAAAACAAATATATGATAACAAAAATCCCCAAAGCAAACCATTAAAAATAAAGATCCAGACAATGTATTCTGCTACAGTCATTTCAATCTGAATATATCTTGGAAGATTTAGTGAAATTTTAATTTTTCAAAAAGAAAAGCAAGCAAAATTAAACACTCAACTGGAGTAGACACCCTGTGGAACCCGATCAGCCCTTTGTCCAGGAGGTTCCACTCATGAAAACACGGAGATGGAGAACAATGCAATAAGCAAGAGGTTTAATGATCCAGTACACTGGGGTGGCCCTGTAATCAGGACAGGGGTGACAAGAAGAACGAAGGCCCACACCCTTTATACTGCTTCAGGGTATAGACTTTAGGTTACAGCACGAGTTGGTTATTTCTCATTGGTGGGGCCTATTACCTTTTGAATTCATCAGTAGCCGCCTATCATCCTTTGAATACATTGAAGGCCCTTGGTGGGGAAATATCTTTGGCATGCAGAGGAGGTGGTAAAGGAGTCCTGCTAAGGGCAGTTAACTCATTTCCTGGAACAGGGTGTTATCCTAAATTCCACCTGGTGTTTGCCTAAGGCAGCCTTTGTCCTTAAGTTGGAATCTTACAACCCAAAAAGAAAAAACACAGAATTCACTGATGACATAAAAATTCCAGGACACTGCATTTACAACAAGAGTAAGAGGCGATGTGGTATAACAGATACACACTTTTGTCCACTCTAATATATTAATCAACATTTCTACAGGGTGCATTTAAAAAAAAAATAGCAAAACCAGTAAGAGTTTAATAAAGAAAACGCAGAGTCACAAAACAGAGCCCTAACAAGTAGACAAAGATATGTTTGGCCATGAAAACAATTGTCAACTCTCCAGCTTGGCATGGTGGTGCACACCTTTAACCCCAGTGCTCTAAAATCAGAGGCAGAGGAATTGCTATGAGTTGGAGGCCAGCCTGGTCTACATAGTGAGCTCCAAACTACCTGGGGGTACATAGTAGTACCATAACAGAAAGAAAAGAAAGGAAGAAAGAAAGAAAGAAAGAAAGAAAGAAAGAAAGAAAGAAAGAAAGAAAGAGAAAGAGAAAGAGAAGAGAGAGGGAAGGGGAGGGAGGAAAGGAAGGAAGGGAAGAGAAGGGAAGGGAAGGAAGGAAGGAAGGGAAGGGGAAGGAAGGGAAGGGAAGAGGAAGGGAAGGAAGGAAGAAAGCCAACTCACTTTCTCAATTATTAATTCTAAAATTATTAATTTTAATTACCAAAGTTATAATGTGTGCAGAAAAGGAACGTGAACAAAATTATTCAAACTTCTGTGAAGGACAATTACTCAAGAATAGTAAAAAAGAATGAAAAGGGAAATTTCCCTGAAATTTTTGAGAGTAGACACTGTGAACAAAAAGAAAAAAATTACACAGTTTGGGGACAATAAGACTTCACTGGTAGAGACAGTTGCTGCCAAGCCTGAAGACTTGAGTTGTATCCCAGAACTAAATAAGTAAAAGGAGAAAACCAATCCACTCCACATTGTTATCCTCTGATCTCCACACTAGAACCATGAAATATCTGTGCTCATGTGTACATACATACACATGTGCACACATACACATACACACACTCAAAATACAATAAAATATAAACAAATGCTACACTGCTTGATTTTTTTAAATTTTTGTGAGATATGATTGCTTTTCATGGCTGATTCATTTTATGATTTATTCTGTAAGTTCTACATTTATTAACTTATTTTATAGTATCTTCATGCCTTGAAAAACAGAAAATCTTTTATGATTTTTTGTACATATTTGAGTTTTATAAAAATATGAAGTACTTAATGTTTTCTCCATATTTTAACATCAATTTGTCATATTTAAATGGCAGTGGACCATTTAGATTATCAAGAGTCTATTTTCAAAAATCATTCATCAGTGTTATGAATGGGTTATGATTCTTTTCCAAGGAAACAAAGTATCTTCTGAGAGAGGAAAATAAATGTTTCTGTAGAAAGTTGTAGTAGATTTGTATGAATATGATATGAATGTATATTCTGCTGATAAGAGAAGAGCACAAGTCATGAATGAACCCAGATTTCATAGCTATATACCACTCCTCATTTTAATCTAGACTTGACTCATGAGCTCCTTTGGGGACCCAGTTTCTTCTATTTTTTGAAAGACAATAACCCCTTTTTCTTAACACAGCCATCAAATTCTTGTCACAAGCAATATGGCTGGCCACCTTCAATGTCATTGGCCTAGAGTTTGAGGCAGTTGGGATATAAGATTAGTTCTAACATTTGCAAGGTGTTTTTCACTCTGGCCTGTCTGGAGTTCTTCTTCACAGAAGTTTGAGTGCTGCCTCAGAATGTACCCATGCCAAATTCAAATTCCTTCACATGCAATTCCTTACCTGTAGTCCATAGAAGCATCCTTGGTTCCCTTAGAGCAAGCCTGTTTTGTATGATCCACGTAACTTCACCTAATGTCTGCTAATCACAGATGAGATGAAATCCTCATAGGGCTGGGATCCTCAGTAGCAGTTAAGAGTTAGGGCCCTCTTTTCTCTCTGTTTCCTTTCCTCTCCTTATGAAGACACTCCCTGGCCTCCTTTCTCTAGGCTTCAGTGTAAGGAACCTCCCAGCTCTCTTGAAAACCTGTTCACAGGCCACCCAACAAAGCCGATTGTACAAGCCCGCCACCTTGTGGGCAAGTCTTTTCTTGAACAGGTCATCTGTTAAATCTTCACACGCCATAGTTTTTATACCAAGGGTTTTGTTTCAAACACATAAGACGTTGAAAAACTGGAGGAAGAGGTAGTATGGGAAGGGAGACTGGCAAGAGGGTGTAGACTTTGATTAGAATGTAAAATTAATATATAAATTAATAGTTAGAAAATGAGCACAGACATCAACTTATCTTACGATGCTTATAGTATTATAAAGTCATGTTTGTATTTTTAAAAAGTTGAGAAACATGAAACGTGAGTTTGCTCTTTTGGTTTCTTATGAAAAAGTATAAAGACAAGTGGAACACAAGTCAACACTTATTTCTGCAGGCTCTGTTGCTCTGTTTGGGGAACACTGACTTATTTTTTGCCAGCAAAATATAAACTCTCACTTGGACTTCCAGGAAACTCCTAAGTGCCATACGAGGACTAAAGGGCCTATAAAGCCTTCTGTATCTCGCCAAGACTACAGGTAAATGAAAGTGTGCTTCATCCTAATAAAGAGAGCTGCACTCGTTTTTAGATCCTATGTTCTGGGGCAGTAACAGGTTAGGTGATCAGATTGTGTGGGCCCTGCATTTGCCCCCTCCCCATCTATTTCATGCTCCAGAGCTATTTCTGATCAGCCTTTGATAGGCTATCTGGCAATGGCACAAACCCATGTAAACAGCTTTTGTCTGCAAGGTTTTTCTTGCTCTTCTATTTTGTCTTCTATTGTGAACTCATTCCCAAATAAATTAAAACTTGTAATTCTAAATATTACCTGTTTTAGTGTGTGTAGTGCTTGACTCATGGACTTCTTTTGTACTCATTTGATTAGAGGAAAGTAATATCATCCCTTTGAGAGAGGGGAAGACTATTTTGTTTAAAACAACATACTGAGCAAGGGTCTGTTAGTTTTAAAGTCAACCACCGATTCACAAAAAGTTTATGTGAAAGGAAAATGGGCACAAAAGGCACAGAACTTAACTTCTTTACTTAATAATCAAGCAGGAGTTACAAATTTGAATCTTAGCAGTTTGAGATGGAAAATGTATAAGTGGACGCTGGGAGCTCATGAGAACGTTCTTAACGAATCTTAACGTTCTTAAGGAATCTATGAGTGTGGAGACAAGCAGGACCTAGGAAAATGCCCAACAAGAAATCTCTTAGAGAAGAAAATCATACTGTAATTATGCCTAAAATAGCAGATTTTTAAGATACTGGGTATACTGCAAATTCTGTGTAGAAAAGTAAAAACAGGTCAAGAGAATGACTAAAACCATCATAATGGAAGTTGGTCACTATGGCAACAAAAGGAGACACCGTGCTAGTGAGAAAGAATAGTTCACATTAGGCCAAAGAGAAAGAACATCAAGTTGCTTCTACCATATAGTCTTTTCCAATTTGGAAAATGAAAGGTAGAGGGTAGCCAATTGGGTTAGAAACTGTCCCAACAAGAACCATATAGTGTTCACCATATGGGACTAGCAGAAGACAGGATAAAATAACAAAGAACATAAAAAAATAGATATGAGTCCTGGAAGGACACAACTAAGGCATGCAGTAGCAGAAATATTTCTAAAGCCAAGTGTCAGAATGGTTGAAGGCCACCTCTTCCATCCAGCTGACTTAGTATCTGTACAATGACTGAAGCTGTATATACTCACTGAAAATACCCTGAAAGAGCACGTGATTGCATTGAGACTTGCAGAGAGTCAATTAACTTGCATGTAGGCCTTTGTGTTCACTTTTTCAGTTACACTGAATAGCGTTTATATTTAAGCCACCTCCCTTGAGTAAGAGTTTTATTAGGTATTAAGTAAGCTGCGTGTGTGTGAGTGTGTGTGAGTGTGTGTGTGTGTGTGTGTGTGTGTGTGTGTGTGTTATTCACTTTACATCCTGCTCACTGCCCCCATCCCAGTCACCCCCTCATGTAACCCTTCCCTTTACTTCCCTCCCTTTCTCCTCTGAGTATGTGGTGGCTCCCTTGATATACCCCAACCCTGGCACAACCTGTCTCTGTGAGGCTAGGCACATCCTCTCCCACTGAGGACAGACAAGGGAGCCCAGATAGAATATATCCCATGTACAGGCAACAGCTTTAGGGATAACCTCTACTTCGAGTGTCAGAACTCAAGTTGGGATGGTAATTGATTGACTGTTCCCTCAGTCACTACTCCATCCTCAGTCTCCACCTGCATTTCACGTAGACAGGATAAGATGGCTCAGCCATTAAAGGCTAGGTTCACAACCAAAAATATGTTTAATTTTAAAGAAAGGGGTGAGTTATTTGCTGGCTAACTTTGCCAGCTGAATGACTAATAATACTAGATAATTTATAGCTCATTGAATTTGATGAAAACCAAGTTACCAAGATATCAAGTGTGTGTGCATGTGTGTGTGTATATATATTTGTGTGTGCGTGTGTGTGTATGTGTGTGTGTGTGTGTATGTGCCAGAGGGCAATATCAGAACTACTTTAGTCATGATGCACAGGGTCTTAATTTTGCCACAGGGTCTCTAACTAAACTGGAAGCTCTCCAATTTAGGTAGCCTGACTGGCCAGTGGTGCACTAGGACCCATCTGTGTCTGACACATGCCTTGTTTTTTACATGAGTGCTGGGAGAGCACCTACGGTCCTAATGCTTTCATAGTAAGTGCTTTACCCACTGAGCCATTTCAGTCAATCCCTCAAACTATAATTTGTCAAAAACAAGTTTAAATTGTGCACATTTGTGGCCATGAATTGGATCATTCAAGATGTTAATCACTAGAGAACACACTATGTTCTGGTTTCTGATAATAATAGGGAATTATCATCAGGAGAATTTAATTCAATGGATAGCTGTAGTATAAAAATAATGCTCTCAACCTGCTAGTCAGATTGTATTTACCCAATGTTCATGTATATGTGCAGCATCAGAAAAAGTAAAAAATAAAAAAGACCTCACCTTCAAGAAACACCAAATGAAGAACATACTCAAAAGGAAAATCTGAGAGCCTAGTATATATTAGTCACTTAGATTAGTCATGCAGTCACAGAGTTGTATAATCATATTGGGAGGGCATTATGGTTTGAGTGCAGCTTAGTCCCTCTGAGACTCATGTTGAGATTGGTCAATGTATGTCCGTATTGGGCAGTGAAGTGGTGAGTTAAGTCTTCAGAAAGGTTCTGCTTTCCTGAGAGTGGATTAATTACTGGGGATACGTCCTCCTGCACTCACACTCTTACTTCCTATATCAACAATATGGCATCCTTCTGCACACCCAACTTGATTTCCCTCATTCACAAAGTACAGGCAAAAGCAAGAGGCTCTCTCCAGGAGCAGCATGCTAGGATGAGACCTTCAGCTTAAAGTTGAGTACCGACAAACATCTATTTCCTGTTAAATTACCAACCATAGGTACTCTGCTATAATAATAACAATACAATAATAGGCTAAATCTTTATAATAAAATGGCCATAAAAGAAAATGACCTTATGTGGGTCAGATATATTTGAGAGTTCATGTGTACATGTAGGCAGAAGTTAAGCTTACTTGTAGTTATTCAGGTGTTGTCCATCCCAGTTTTGTGAGACAAGGTCTCTCATTAACCTGGAGTTCACCAATAAGAGTAGGCTGGCTGCCAGAAAGTCCCAGGGATAAACCTGGCCCTGTTTCCCCATTGCTAGAATATCACTACTCTGGCAATCAAACTTGGGTTCTTGGACTTGCAAAGCAAGTACTTTATTAACAAGGAAATAACTGTATTTAATCTTATTTTTTTATTTTGACTGAGTTCAGTGTCTTTTTTCATTCTGACTGAGTTCAATGTCTTTTTTATTAGGTTGTCTTTTGAAGATATTTGTACATGTTAAATGTGTGTGTGTGTGTGTGTGTGTGTGTGTGTGTGAGAGAGAGAGAGAGAGAGAGAGAGAGAGAGAGAATGAATTAGATGAATATCTCAAAAACTATCTTTATGGGGCATGATACACTTATTTAATGCTTTACAAGTTTTACTTTCAAGTTAACCATTCACAGATTAAAGCATATTTTGAAGAACTATACCATCGACCTTCATGGCTTAAATCTTTCCAAGTAAAAATTTTATTAGGTTAGTGTCTTCAATTTTGCCAACCATATCTCTACTTTTCTCAAGTGTAATTGTAATATATCACAAAGAAGCTTTTAAATACCATGTGTTCTTCTTTCTGAAGCAGAGAAACACTCCTGGGTCATTGATTTACTAAGAAAGGCAAGAGATTCTACTGAACAGGATGTGGTGGTTGTTTAGTTCATCCTTAAAGTGTGTTATTTACAACACAAATGTAACTATGGAAGACATTCCAAGGAAGGATGATTCTTCATTTAGATGTCACTATAAGAGATGCCTAGTGATATACAGAAAAGCTCTGCACGTTTCTGTCTTGATTAGAGTTGAGCTGCCGATGTCACAAAAAGTTCTCAGAATAAGCACTGCCACTCAGCACAAGTCTAGTTCCCACTCTGGGGAGCAAAGGAGAAAAGCTTAAAGCCTGGGGAAGCTGGTGAGGTTTGCTAGGGGACCGACATGTGAACTGTATTGAAGTTGGATGATCAGGATTTCTCCAAGTTAAGGAGACAATGACGATCCTTCTTGGCAGAGGAAAATGTTTGCAAAAGTATAGAAGATGAGGAGGCTTTGCACTTACATGCCAGCCAGGAAGAGGCTGACAGCTTTTCCAGGCAGGATCCAAGGAACCCAACTGAAAATCTGCTTAAGTGGGGGACAGAGGAAAAGCAGCACCTCAGCTCTGCTACAAAGAGAAGAGTCACATTTGCAAGTCTGACTCATTCTTGACATGAAGTAGGGAAGAGAAAAAATAGGGAGTGAGGGATGCATCCCACAGCTGAGAGGAGGAGATGACAACTGATGGTTGAACAAAGATGACAGCATCTTAGAAGGGTCAGATTTGAGGAGGAGAAAATGAGGGCATGTGTAACCCTGTTCCTTGTCAAAGGGCAGTGAGAGCCCTGTGGGTGGCAGTTTATACAGAAGGAAAATTTCATGGGGGAAAGTCTGAGAACTGAAGTAAAACTTTAGCACTAAAAAAGAAGATATGTTCATTTATCATTTAATATAACGGTTATATAATTGCATGCATTTACTCTATTAAAACATGAAAAATATCTCTGAAATGGTTAAATAGAAAGTTTCTTATGTCCTATTCATATCTATTATAAACTCTACAAAAGAATCTAACAAAATTTATAATAACTCTGACATAAGCAGAAAGATATAACAATTATATTCCTGTACTATGCTAAGAGAGTTACCTCCATTTGATGTGCCAGTAGGAAAGGAAAACCTGGGAATATTTCTCTCTACACCTATGCATGCCTAGCAAGTAACCTCCCATCTAACAAACCAAATAGGAAATTATATAGAGAAATGCCATATCAGTCTTCCAAATGCTGCTATTTAGCAGTTATATGATCATTATAAGATTCCTTCTTTGATAAATACCATCACTCCAAAGCCATGGCAAATAGCAAATTCCCAAAAATGTCATCTGGATCATCTACATTCCAGTGAGTGAGACTAGTTATCAACATGAGGTAGTAGTGTAAGACCATCTCCTGAGGAGAGATGGAGAAGCCATGGATTTTCCATGGATGGGACAGAAATGACAGAAACAAAGAACCAATTCCACCCAAGTCTAGCCTACTGAGCCAATAAGTTTAGATACAGTTACTTACAAGAACATGAGTGATTTACAGGCAGCTAGCTACACTACTTCCCATCAAAAGTCTTTTCCAGAAACCGTTATGTGCCTATTTGTCCTCTGAGAAAGCCATACTAGTCCTCTTCCTTAGCAGCTTTCAACTGCCTAAAAACCCTCAATGAGAGGTTAGACCTCATGAGTCCTTCTCCATGTGCCAATCTTGTGTACATAGCCCATTGGTAATCCTGCTAAAATTCAAGAAGACAGCAGTGATGTCATAGCCAGAGAAGAGTTTTGCAAAGCAAATGGTACAACCAAAAGACTGGAAAATAGTGAGATTGACAGATCTCCTCCAGGAATCCCCCGGTTTGAGGTTGAAGGGCAGTGATTATTGGAATACCATTTTCTTATTTGCACTCCTTTGAATTAAATTCATTGAATAAACAAATTCTTTTAATCCTACATTTTAGAAGACATTATTCTTGTTTTCCTCAATGGCATTTTTCCTTTTTTGTTCCTTTATTGAAAATAGATATTTTTCCTCATAAAATTTATCCTGATTAATCCAGACATGGATTAGAATGTGGAGAAATGATAAAATGCATGTGCTCCCAAGTCATGGGGAACATTCTTTAAAATATTGGTAGATTTATTTACAGCCTAAACAACTATATTTCAAGAAAGTATGCAAGAATGATATGTGAGAATGTTTACAGGATAATCCTAAATGAAAGAGCATGACTCAAAATATATTTGATCTCTTTCCTTTTTAATATGTTTTGATTTAACTAGAACTATTTCCTTTTCCTCTCTCCTAGTCCAATCCTCCCTCCCGTTCCAACAAGTTTCCCTCCCTTTAACCCTTCCCATGACCCCCACTCTTTTTGTTAGCTTCATTTTCTTTGATTATAATTGTTTCATACACACAGATACATATGCACATATAACAAATAAAATAGAACTTGCTGAGTCTGTTTTGTTTCAAGACATCCCTGTCTATGTAATCTTAACAATATGTGTGCCTGGCTTGTTATTGTATGTATTTAGAATACTACCTTAAGTAAATGGAAGGATGTATTTTACCATATCAGTGCCTTCTTTATGGGTGTCATATATATAGGGAATGATATAATCTTATTTATTCTTTATTTTCTGAACTTTTATTTTTTATTTGTGCTGCTTATATGGCCTAACTAAAATAGCAAATGGAATCTTAAATAGAAAACATTTCAGAGCCTGCCCCACATGTGGCCCATACATATACAGCCACCCAATTAGACAAGATGGATGAAGCAAAGAAGTGCAGGCCGACAGGAGCCGGATGTAGATCTCTCCTGAGAGACATAGCCAGAATACAGCAAATACAGAGGCGAATGCCAGCAGCAAACCACTGAACTGAGAATAGGACCCCGGTTGAAGGAATCAGAGAAAGAACTGGAAGAGCTTGAAGGGGCTCAAGACCCCATATGTACAACAATGCCAAGCAACCAGAGCTTCCAGGGACTAAGCCACTACCTAAAGACTATACATGAACTGACCCTGGACTCTCACCTCATAGGTAGCAATGAATATCCTAGTAAGAGCACCAGTGAAGGGGAAGCCCTGGGTCCTGCTAAGACTGAACCCCAGTGAATTAGATTGTTGGGGGAGGATGGCAAGGGGGAGGATGGGGGAGGAACACACATAAAGAAGGGGAGGGGATGTTTGCCGAAACCGGAAAGGAATAACACTCAAATGTATATAAGAAATACCAAGTTAATAAAAAAAAAAGAAAGAAAAGAAAAAAAAAAGAAAACATTTCTGATCAAGTAAAGTGGTATGTCTAACATCCCTAAATAGATCTGTGATTGTTGTGATTTATTCTCTTCAATAGATAATGTTCATTCACAATGACTCCTGCTGGTAAAACTCATGGCCTAGTGGTTAGCAGTGTGCTTTTTAAAACATATGATTCCTAACTTCTCTCCATTCTCTACCATGTTCCACTGTCATGCAAAGCTCTTGCTTCCAATAATGCTTCTAGCCGAGACACACTCCTTTCTGTATGATATCTGTCAAGGCATTTTCTAAACACATTTAAGATCCATTAATTCTTTATATTAAATTGCTTAAGTACAGTGGTTTATGACAGCCACTCTGAGGTTGTCTAAGGACACTTGAAGTCAGCTCTTTTCCTGGATGTACATTTCTGAGAATGAGTAGGCACAGTAAATGTCTTTCTGTGATTTCATACATGCTCTTCCCAGTGTCTTATTTTATGCTTTCACTGGACATTTTTATCCGCATCTGAAATCATATTTATAAACAATCTTCAACAGGCTTGTAAGCCTAACAACAAATGAAACAAATTCTCGAATGTCTCATCTTTCTTGGACCTGATGGCTAATCACTGCTACTTTCCTCCATTGGTGTATAAGAAGATCTAGTCCTTGTTTCATCAATGATTCTCCTCCTTGTGCATCTTCCATCCTATCCCTCTACTGCCTTTCATGTAGACCTCTATTAATGTAGACACTGGTCCTATTGAAGGAAGGTCTATCCTACTGCAATTAACCAATCACAACATTACATCTACAAAATTCTATCTTCCAGATAAAGTAAGAGTTTGACGTCATAAGATTTGTAGGTAAACATATTTTCATGGGAGAGTTGCATAAGATCTTATTTAACTATCAACAAAAAGTACTTTGGAGGAAATTTATACATTAGTTTAACCCTAGGCCTTAGTTGGACAAGATTATTCTTCCTTAGAGTAATCTTAGAACCCAGAAGAGCTGAGTAAGCAAGAGGTCTCAGGATAAGACAGAGGTAGCAAGCATGAACATAGGGCATCGGGGAGTATGGAGTTTGCATGGGTTTTGTTCGAGAGGAGACTGATAACTAGGCTCAGGTACGTAATCACTGTACGAAAAAACTGTGTGATTGACAGTGAAAGCAATGGGGAACTGGTGAATAGTTTATATACATCTCATATGAATTTAAAGGTTGATTAATCCTGTAGTGCTATGGTCACATGGAACAGATTTGTCCACTAGAAGGATCTGCTGTTTGAGCTTACCCATTTTAGTCTACAGGCTTTCTCCATTCTTTGGCCTTTTCCGCTGCTTTTCAAGGCATTCGCTCTTTGTTGTATTCTCTTAATTCTCTCAAAATATGTTGGATTTTAATCATCTCCTAAACAATTTAATTCAGTAACAATTTTCTTTCACTAAGAATGAACCAAATGTTTCTGGCATTTATTACTTACAAAATGAATCAAGATGGGTACTTAAATATTCAGAATATTGTAAATTGCTGCTTGAAATTGCACTTTTTATCCCAAATCAAAAACCAACAGTGAATTCTGAATCCTAACAATTGTTCAGCTTTAAAATGAGCTCTGATTCAGCCATTTTGGGTTTTCATGAGCTTTTCTAGTGATTGCTTATACCAAGGATACATTCTTTGTGCCTAGGCTTCTTGAATTAATTCTTGTTTTAACTCTCCTTTTAGCCTAAGGGAGACATCAGACAAGCTTGTACATTTCATGACTGTTAAAATCTTCCCAATTATAAAGTAACTGCATAGTTTATACCCAAAGCATTTTAATTGATTAAAAGATTATCACTACAAGCCCTGTTTATTTAGGTGAGTCTCAGAATTGTAGTATTTGATCAAACTGTCCTGAAGGCACAAATACACCAATCACCAGCATTAATTAAAATATTAATAAATTCAAGCAGTATCAAAAATTCTAGTTATGCTTGAAGAGAGAAACACCAAAAAAAAAATCATTGAAACTACTTTCTTTCAGTCATTCATACAAGAGTTTTAAAAAGCAAACATTTTACCTTAGCCTGTGAAGGGAATCATGGGAACAGGGTCCTATTCTCACAAAGGGGCAAACAATGGGTAAAATAACCCACATTGAAATGCTTCCCAGTCCTGAAGCGTTTACTCCAATGGAGGGAGATATGGAGCTTTCAACAGAAAGTATATCTTTTTCAAAAAAAATTAACTTATATATACTCAAATTTTTATTTAGAAAAGTATTTGTCGTACTTATATAACTTCAGATGTCTCTGACTTCATAAGGATCACAGTGCAGTGGACTTTCTCTTGATAACTTCTTAAGAATCATCATCTTGACTTTGTAGTACAGCATAAGGCTTCTCAAGAATTATTCAAATAAGAACATCACTTGAGTGATTTATTCAAGAATTGGAAAAGTTATTAGACTGAAGTTCTTCTCAAACACAAGATTTTACCAAAAAAAAAAAAAAATAGCCTTTTTCTGACAGAGATGCTCTGATCTTTTCTGTATCTCCATGTAAGTAAACTTTGAATGCTAGGACAGAAATACACATTTTGCTTGGAATGGTTAGCTCCTTGAAAATATCATAAGGTTTAGAAGTTAATTTCTTCATTTAACTCTTAGATGAGGTTATCCATTTTTCTGGAAGCCGAAGTCTTTCAAGAAACATGAATGGAGGGTTGGGGATTTAGCTCAGTGGTAGAGTGCTTGCCTAGCAAGCGCAAGGCCCTGGGTTTGGTCCCCAGCTCCAAAAAAAAAGAAAAGAAAAAAAAACATGACTGGAACCATTTATTACTGAATGGTAACTTTCTCCTGGAGTTTAGATATTTTAATCTGATATTGAGCTTTATTTCTCACTGTCTTACAGCTATTTACTGAAAGTGCCATTGTATTTTCTAGAAAACAAAAAAGAAAGCCCTTCTCTGAAAACAAGCCCCAGTGTTGATTTTAAATGGACATAAACATTGGAGCCATAACAACCTCTGACCTCACAATATTCCAATTTGCTATACTTACTTCTAAAAGAGGTTGAAGAGCATGAACCTGAGGAGGAGAAACTGTCACTGAAAGTGAAGACTGGGCTGAAGACAGTTTGGTGGTAACCCTGAGAGACCTTGAGTTTGATACCCACCATCACAAAATGGACACTTTTTTAAAAAGGGAAATGTATATTCAGTAAAACTTTCAGAACTGAATAATGCATGTGGATTTTAGAAAACAATATATTAATTAAAAATATAATATTTTAGTTTATTTTATTTAATGAAATGTAAGTGTGTCAATATATAAGACGCTGGTATTTCATAGAAGTTAGCATAAAGAACAATTATGGATGTATTTTCTTGGCTTTCTGTTCAACATTTATCTCTTGTCACTCTCCTATAAATTCATTAGTTCAGGGAATGATTTTATTCCTTGAGATTTCCCAGTATGTAACCTCACAGCAGGGGAGAGGCAAAAGATGACTCTCAGCTGCATAAACATTAAAGTACAAATAAAACCAAGGAACAATGAAAGCACAGGCTCTAAGGAGAGACTTAGCAAATACCTCCAAGGCCTGCTGTCGAGGAGTGGATTTCATTTAAATTAGCCTCCTCATTAAGTAGTTGAAGATGAAATCAAGAGTGATGGCTTATATTGGGAATCACCTTGGAAAAAAGTCCTTTGAAATCAGTTGATGAAAGTTCCTGGAAAGATTGCAGACAGCTCAGAAGCCCTGAAGTTCTGCTACGAAGAAGCTTCTCCTAGAACCTGGTAGAAGTCAAAAGACAAGATCTGGATCTTCTTTCTTCCTTGATTACTTGTTTTGATTACTGATAAGATGATGTCATTATTAAAGTAGACTGTCCAACAGCCCAGTGATCCATGCAAGATGATATTTCTTGTAATGACAGAAAAACAAAATATTTAAAACTCAGGTATGATAAGATGAAAATTAACCCTCAAATCTAATTAGGTTTTAAATGTGATCATTTCAACAATTGAAAAAATTAACAAGCTTCTGGCACTGCCCTCAGCATCCTCAATCCTCGTAGAGAAGACCCTTGATACAGGTTTTAGAGATGCGCTTGAGTGCAATGAGTTTAAAGATGCCTCTTTCTAAGTAGGACATGGAGTGAACTTGGCAGATTTCCATATCCCTGTGGCACAGTTAGTAAGGAAAAATGCTTCCCAGAGGATGAACTAGAAACATTTGTCACTTGAAAAATTCAAGACTGTGTAGATGGATAAAAACAGCATGTATGCCATAGAGAACCTTGGAAAGACTAAGCCTTCATTTAGCCCTTATCTTTCCAAGTACGGCATGTGAGGCAAAATCAGCTCAGAGACTGGCCTGGGACTGTAGCGAGTGAAGAGGTGTTGATAATCAGGCACTGGGCACATGTATTCTCAACTTTTGACTTTTGACTAGTGTACACATAATTCTCAGATGATTGCAGGTTTTTTATCTAAAGTTTCAGTGGTATTAGATTTACATAATACAACAAAATGAATCTCCCTATGGTTTCATCTAATTTTGGCCTGTCTAGGAAGCCATGCTGCTTATATGACTATAGAAAGAGAGGCTATGGCTGTAGACCACACAGCATTAATGTAGACAAGAAAAATATTCTCCCATAGACAGATTCAACTCAGACTGGAAACATACATTATTTAACTAAAAGGGAACTTCTCTGGGTTGTGGGAAAACAGAGAAGAGCTTCTTTTTGTTGGTTTCAGAGAAACATACTATACTAGTCTTGCCAAAAGAAACACATTCTTATTTTCTCCTTGACCTTTTCCATCCCTTTCACAAAAAGAAAACTACTAGAATCTAAAAAAATATATTTTTTCTGCCTTTGTAGAGAGCAGGTCTCCCTGTGTAACCCAACCTGAACTTGAGCTGTTTGTCTTCTTGCTTCTACCTCCCACATGCTGGGATGACATGAACTCTCATGGCTAATCTAACTACTCTTCCATGCGTATAAATAAGTGGCAATGCTGGAAATCATATTGTTACTCAGTCAGTGAACCAAATTGCAGGTGAGACGGTATCTGGCTTGGATGTATTCTAGGCTGTGCCTACAATTCAGAAAAAGCAAACATGTGTTTCTACATGTGGTATATATGTGGCATATTCATATTTCTTACGTATAATATTGCATTCTGTAAAACACATTCTCTCTCTGTCGTTGTTGTTGTAGCTAAAAAGTTATTTTAAACTGATCATTATGTATAAGCCAAAGTTATCTCCCTTGGTGCTACCATCTTGTTCAACATTGTATCAATATTCTGTGCATAAATCACCCTTCACATGTGTGCATTGTTCCTGTATCTTTGTGAGAGAAACAGCAATGTCCTGTGTCTAAATGTTCAGTTGCTGATAGGTGCACATAGATTGGTTTAAAGTGAATCAACTACCCACAGCTTGGCCTAAGGAGATGTGAAATCCCAGCCAGATCTGTGAGCCTTACACACATTACAGAACCATTAACTCCTAATCATTTTATCATTAAATGTAGGAAATAAATTAAAAAAAGTCCCAAGTTGACAGTTCGGAAATTAGTTTGAAATGAATTTCTCCCACTGAATACCTTCCCTCCATCTACTTCTGATCTGTGTATTATTACCCCTTCTGAGTGAAATTTAAGCATCCTCCCTTAGGCCCACCTCATTACTTAGTTTCTTGAGATCTGAAAATTGTAGCATGGTTATCCTGTACTTTATGGCTAATGTCCATTTATAAGTGAGTGTATACCATGTGTCTCTTTCTGAGTTTTGGTTACCTCACTCAGGATGATATTTTCTAGTTCCATCCACTTGCCTGAAAATTTCATGATGTCTTTGTTTTTAATAGCTGGATAGTATTCTCTTGTGTAAATGTATCACATTTTCTTCATTCTTCATTTGAGGAAGATCTTGGTTACTTCCAGTTTCTAGCTATTACAGATAAAGCTGCTTTGGACATAGTTGAGCAAATGTCCTTGTAGTATGGTGGAGCATCATTTGGGTGGTATAGCTGGATCTAGACTATACAAATTTAGATAATAAAAATCATCTTTGACACCTATATCTATTTACTTACACAGTTAATATTTTTATGTATCTACTTTGAACCTGATAGTACATTCTGGGAAACACCATGTTGAACAGGTCAGATGTGAACCTAGCCCTCGCATAACTTCTAATATATTCACAAGATTGAGTTTTAAGTAATTAAAATGTGGTCAAAGTAATCCATAGCACATAGTTGCATCACATATTCTCATGCTATAGAAATAATAGTCTATTCTGATAGATAGGTAAAAACTATTTCCTGACTGATTTGAATTTTTAAAACTCATGGAAAAATTTACCTTTGTTTCCTGTGCAGACTAAGGCATAGCTCACCTGGGGGTCTGGTGTAAGAATGTGTAATTTTATGCTCTCTTCAAATTGACAGCAGGGCCCTACTCTCAAGGACACCACCCACACAACTCATTAAACACAGAGAAATTGAGCTGCCTATGAGAATCCCTCACCCCTATAGTTTTGTCTATTTGTGTGGAAGGTACTCTGCAAGCTACTAAAGAGAAGTGTGGACACCAACCCAGCCACAAAATCTTCGACCTCTCATCTATTCTTCCTTCATACATGTTCCGGCAATGGTAGCACAACACTTATAGGAGGGGTTAACCAAAGTCTGATGTGACCTACGGCCCACTCCAACCAACCAACCCTGCTTAGGTAACCAAAGACCAGAATCTAGATAACCAAGAAAACTAGAGTAAAACCAAATACTACTGATCTAAAAATAAATGAATAAAATGATTTCTAACAATATTCTGTTCTACTATAGATCAGTACCTATACAAACATCCTCAGCATTTCCCATCATCTGGCAGCAGATGAGAAAAAGATGTAGAGACCCACAGCCAAATATTATGTGGGAAGAAACCCTAAATTGGAGGTCTCCATCAAATTCTTGACTCAGAGCTCAGGGAATCCTGTAGAGAGGAAAGCAGAATGATTGTAAAAGCCAGAGGGCATAAAGGACACCAAGAGAACCAAGTCCTCTAAATCAACTAAGCAAGGAGCATATGAATTCACAGAGATTGTTATAGCAAGCACAGGGCCTGTGTGCATCTACACCAGTCCCTCTGAATAAATATTATAGCTATTAGCTTAATATTTTTATGAGACTCTTAATTGTGAGAACATGTGATTCTCTGAGTCTTGTGCCTACTCTTGTTACTTTTTTCCTCCTTTTGGGTTGCCATGATAGATTTTTTTTCTTCAGTATATATTTTATTTTATTCAGTCAGATTTGGTTGTTACTTTTTGAAGCCTATTCTTCTCTTATGAAAGACAGAAATGGAATGGATCCAGAAGGAGAGGAGGTAGGGAGGAGCTCGTAAAAGTAGAGGGAGAGAAGCCTATAATTAGAATATGTTGTATGAGAGAAGAATCTATTTTCAATTAAAGAGAACACTGGAGATGATGAGAAGAGTGGAACCAAGTAGAGCTGAAGCTGAGTGTGGATGTGAAAGAGGAGCACCAGATCATGCTTAGTGGTACCACTGTGAAAATCAGTTTCCTTGAGTCTTCTTGAGAACTATAAAGAAGTTGCCACAAGGGAATGCATAGTCATATATGTACTTTTGTTTTAGAGTAGTTTAGAGATATATATTTTTAAATATATTATTAAATAAATATTAAATAAAATTATATATTATATGTAATATATAATTATGTGTGTGTAGGTCAGAGGACATGAGAGTACAACTCTCAGTAGTCAGTTTTTCCTCTGACTTTATATAGGTTCCGTGGATCAATCTTAGGTCATCAGCCTTCTATAGCAAGCAACTTTGCCTAATGATCCATCTCACTAGCCCATATATGTATTTTCAAAGTATCATTGCATGGTGGAGAGACAGAAAGATAGATACAGATGCAGAAAATGTTTGTGGTATGAGCTTGAATTGAGGAGCTGTCAAGACAGACAGCCATGATACAGGAAACTTCAGGTTATGTAGTTGTTATGGCTTGTTGACTGCAAAATATCACAGTGGGTGAACTATAGGAATCAGCCACAATCCCAAGATATGTGTCTTGAGAGTCTAGATGTGTGGTAGAACCATCCTGAGACTGGAAGTTATGATTGAAACAGTACTGGCTTCAGACTTGGAAATTAAATTCTTTACACTAGATGTATACTGTGCTCTTCACGATGATGAAATCAAAAATATTATTAGAATAATGTGCCAGGGATCACATATATCAAGACAGCTGGCCCTAGAGCTCAAGGTCTTGACCACAATGAGCTTCCTCTCGGGAGTATCAGTTTAGTTCTGAAAGCATTATTGCTTGTGATATCTTTAGATCATAAAGTATACATGAAAAAGAAAATAAATCTGTTAAAGACACTTAATTTTTATAGGCATCCACTCTCTATTTAGCTTGTGTCAATAAAGTGGGTGTTGGGGAATGTGAACAGTATTATGCAACTGGAAGTAAAGAATGTCTATAGAAAGCTAACACAATAAACTGCAGCTTTGGTGTAGATGGCAACCCCTCAACAGACTTAGAGTAGAGAACCTAAATGGAAAGATTGACCTGAACAATGTAATATCAAAATGTGATGGCAGGAGTGATGTTATTGGTGTGATGTTAGAATATGAAGTCAGAGTATGACATCAGAGGAGCCAACAGAAAAGGAATGTCATGATGTTTCTGCTCAGAACTACAATAGGTTAACTGTGGAAGAATTAGAAGAATTAAAGGCATTGAGAGAAACCTCCTTTAAACATGGACATTATTGATTTATCTACATGTTTTCTCTCTTGTGTGTAGACATGAGGAGATATTAGTAGATAATATCAACATATTTTTAGAAGAGAGAGAAAAATGTAGATATAGATGATATAAATATAGACATCTAGAGAGTGGAGAAATGCATTGCAGAGTCATTGCTAATGACATTATAAAATAAGCTCTAAGGTACAAGAGTTAATTTTCCAGTTCATAAATATTGAGGACACCAAATTATGATGCAAGAAACTGGAGTAGCTAAAGAGAGTTTGGCCAGTTAAGTATTTTCTATGAAAACAAGAGGCCCTTAACTCATGTAAAACTCCCAGAAGTCATGTGAAAAGAGCAAGTACAGAAATGCATACTTGTAATCACAGGGTTAGGGAGACAAAGGCAGGAAGATCCCCTAGGCCTACCAGGCTATCTCAAGTAGTAAGTTCTAGGCCACTAAGAGTGGTCTAGTCTCAAAGTACAGGGCAAATGAGTCAAGGAGCAAACAGGCTAACCTCTGCCCTCTACATTCATGGGCATATTTGCATACACACACATACAAACACTCACACATATAACCACAACATACAGAAAGAGAGAGAGAGAGAGAGAGAGAGAGAGAGAGAGCGAGAGAGAGAGAGAGAGAGAGAGAGAGAGAGAGAGAGAGAGAATAGCAAAATTGCCTCTGCAAAGGAACATTTTTTTCTAGACAAGGTAGATGACCAGAATATTCTTTAGAATTTTCTTTGTCTTGCTAACGGTTCATTCTGAAATAAAACTTGCCATGCACACAAAGCTTCAATTATCCTTTTAGAGAGTCGTTCAGTATTGGAGGACTGCCACAGATCACCAGATATTTAAGGAAACCCTCTCTTCTGAGAGATGAAGACCAAAGGAAACAAATAAAGTGGATGTCATGGGCTGCACAAGAAACAGGGGGGAATAGATGAATCCATAGTTAACATCTTCTGAGTGAAACAAAGATGGCATGGCCCTCTGACACACAAACAGGAAGCATAACATTCAGGATACAGCATACAATTTGCATAAAGTATAAAATACTCTGTCAGAACTAAAGCAAATCACTACCTTGCGTAGACGATAAACTTAAGAAAGCTTCCTGAAAATAAAGTCAAAGAACGCAGAAATAGAGAATAATCACTTTATTGGTAAGCTATATCTAAGTTTTCCCATCCAGTTAGTGAGGAACTGCAGGAAAGAAAACTTGTTAATAAAGGGGAAGAACGCATCCATTAAATAACAACCTTCAGTAGAATGCAAGAATGGAAAACTCATCAAAATCAAGCACAATTTCAGAAGATGCAAAGCATATTGTCACGAATGTTTAAAACTGGAGATAAAAATTTTAAACTTTCTGCCGGAGAAGTTGAGTGTGAAGTAGGACTTTAAATAGGAATGGAATTGGGCTTTCTTACAAGCTACCACAAATGTGCTTCTAAATTTATAAAGAAAAAGTATTTCTGACCTAGAAATGTATATCCACATGAACTTTTACTCCTTTGTAGGTAAAATAAGCCAGTTCAGACTACAAGTTCTCAAAAAGATTTCCCTATTATACATCCTTTCTCCACTAATAAATGAAAGCCATCTTACACCAAACAGAGGGAATAAAATCTTGGAAGAAGACATAGAATTCAGAAAACTACAAGCTATAACACAAGAAGGAAGTATAGATATCACAGAGTAATGATGAAGGAAGCTTCTGCATGTGTCATATACAGAATGATAGTGAAGGAAGATTCTCCATGCATCTTCTACAAAGTGAGGGTGAAGAAAGGTTCTGCATTGGTCTACAGAAGGAAAAGCTCTGAATGAATCAGCAAGACAGTGTTCTCAGAGTACTGAGGCTCAGTGGGTATTAAACCTGTGTGCTTCATCCAGAGAAGACAGGCAGGAAACTGAATCAGTAGAAGGTTCATAGAAAAAATAGCAGAGGACACACCAGTTCAGAGGCTGGAGAGATGTCTCCATGAATAAGAGGCCTTGTCACCCAGTAATCAAGGCTGGAATTCTTATCCTAAAGCTTATTTACAAAGACAGATGTCAAATACCTATCTGTTACCCTACCTCTGAGTGGGGCAGAGATAGGAAGATTGTTGTGGCTTGCTGTCTTCTAGCCACGAATCCCAGGAAAGGCTCAACCTCAAAGGTACAAGAGCAATAGAGAAGAGCACCAGATGACCTCTTCCAGCTTCTGTGTATATACACATGTATGCATACCTGCACACACGTACATGTATGCATGAACTCACAGTGGTATACATAAACAAACAAATCTTTTAAAAAGTAAAACTCCTCCGGTCTCCATCCACAGCTCTTGGACACAAAGCCTGCCCTCAGAGAGATGGTCTGCCAACAGCACTCTCCATCCTAAGCCCACAGCACATAGGTGGGACCCCACTTTCTCTGGATTGACTGTCCAAGGAGAGGCATGCTGGGAGCACATGGGGCATGAGAACCACAGGGCGGCATAGGAGAGGACCCTTACGATCTCCATCTGCACCCAGAGCTGGCTCTGTCCCAAGCTCTTGTACCCAAAATTTGCCTGTAGAGAGCTGGTCTGTCAAGAGAGCTCTCACTCCAAAAATCACAGGCTCACAGGCCCACAGGAGGGACAAGCTCCAGTCAGAAATGGCAAGAGCAACTAGCATCAGAAATAACCAGATGGTGAGAGGCAAGCACAAGAACCTAAGCAACAGAAAACAAAACTACTTGGCATCATCAGAATACAGTTCTCACACCACGGCAAATACTAGATATACAAACACTGGAAAAACAAGATTTGGATTTAAAATCACATCTCATGATGATGATAGAGGACTTTAAGAAGGACATAAGTAACTCCCATAAAGAAATACAGGACAACACAGGTAAACAAGTAGAAGCTCTTAAAGAGGAAACAAAAAAATCCTTTAAAGAATTACAGGAAAACACAACCAAACAGGTGAAGAAATTGAACAAAACTGTCCAGGATATGAAAATGGAAATAGAAACAATAAAAGAAATCACAAAGTGAAACAAGCCTAGAGATAGCAAACCTAGGAAAGAGATCAGGAGTCATAGACACAAGCATCACCAACAGAATATAATATATTTAAGAGAGAATCTCAGGGACAGAAGATATCATAGAAAACATTGACACAATGCTCAAAGAAAGTGCAAAAACAAAAAGCTCCTAGCCCAAAACATCCAGGAAATCCAGAATACAACAGGAAGGCCAAATAAGATAATAGGTACATAAGAGAATGAAGATTTCCAACTTAAAGGGCCTGTAAATATCTTTAACATACTTATAAAAGAAAACTTCTCTAACCTAAAGAATTGCCCATGAACATACAAGAAGCCTAAAGAACTCCAAACAGATTGGACCAGAAAAGAATTTCCTCCCATCACATAATGGTCAAAATACCAAATACACAAAACAAAGAAAGAATATTAAAAGAAGTAAGGTAAAAAAAAAAGTCAAGTAACGTATAAAGACAGACCTATCCAAATTACACCAGACTTCTCACCAGTGACTATGAAAGCTAGAAGATCCTGGACAGATATCATACAGAACCTAAGAGAACACCAGTGCCAGCCCGGGTTACTATATCCAGTAAAACTTTCGATTAACATAGATGGAGAAACCAAGATATTCTAGGACAAAATCAAATTTAAACAATATCTTTCTTCATACCCACTTGTACAAAGGTTAATAAATGGAAAACACTAACACAAGAAGAGAAACTACACCCTAGAAAAAGCAAGAAAGTAATCTAATTTCAACCGAAAAGAAGATAGCCACACAAACATAATTCAACCTCAAACAACAAAAAATAACTGGAAACATTGTTCCTTAATATCTCTTAACATTAATGGACTCATTTCCCCAATAAAAAGACATAGACAGACAGACTGGATTCAAAAACAGGACCAAGTATTATGCTGCATACAGGAAACACACCTCAGTGACAAAGACAGTTACTGTCTAAGAGTAAAAGGTTGGGAAAAAATTTGCCAAGCTGATGGTCCCAAGAAACAAGCTGGAGTAGTCATTCTAATATCAAATAAAATCAACTTTCAACCAAAAGTTATCCAAAAGGACAAGGAAGGACACTTCATATTCATCAAAGAAAAAATCTACCAAGATGAACACAATTCTGAATGTCTATGCTCCAAATGCAATAGCACACACATTCATAAAAGAAACTTTACTAAAGCTCAAAGCATACATTGCACCACACACAACAATAGTAGAAGACTTCAACATACCATAACTCACATCAATGAACAGATCATGGAAACAGAAATTAAACAGAGACACAGTGAAACTAACAGAAGTTATGAACCAAATAGATTTAACAGACATCTATAGAATACTTCATCCTAAAACAAAAGACCATACCTTCTTCTCAGCACCTCATGGTACCTTCTCCAAAATTGACCATATAATTGGTCACAAAACAGTCCCAAATAGATACACAAAAGTATACTATCATATTATGTGCAAATAGTGACATTTTTACTTCTTCCTTTCCAATTTGTATCCCTTTGACCTCCTTTTGTTGTCTGATTGCTTTGGCTAGGACTTGAAATACTATATTGAATAAGTAGGGAGAGAGTGGGAAGCCTTGTTTTTGAGTAACTTGTGCCTGGTCAAACTGTGTAACTTTAAAAATAAATTGCTATACAGTTTTTTAAAAATAAATCTCTTTAATTTTTATTTAAACAATACATTTTTACAGATGTTTGTGCATCTGTGTGTGAGTATGTAGGGTTTGGGGTGGGGGTGTTACATGATTGACTGCAGAGCTACCTAAAGTTGGTGCTTGAAGCAAAACATTGGTCCTTGCAGGAACAGCAAGCACTCTTAACTGTTGAGTCATCTCTTCACACCCTCAGCAATACATTTCTATTCTACAAAGAAAAACAATTAACAGGCTGAAGAAATAGATCAGGATCAACTGGTAAAGTGCTTGTCACACAAACATGAATTCATGAGTTCCTGAGTTTAATTCTAAGGTTCATGTTTTTCCTTTTAAAAAAATCAGATTTTGTGGTGTAGATTTCCATAGGTTTCTAATCTCAGCACTGAGGAGGCAGAGACAGGAGTTTCCCTTGGTTTGCTGGCAAGCCAACCTAGCAAGTTCAAGGCCAAAGAGAGATCCATCTCAAAAACAGAAAAAAAAAAAAAAAGGTGACTGGCTCCTAATTATCACACACACACACAACAATAACAACAACAAGAAATAAAATGCAAAGTTTGAGTTAATATTCATTTAATTCTAATTCTGTAGTTATCAAACTACAGTGATATATATTTAAGATATAAGACATTTCATATATATGTATGTATATATATTAAGGTATAATAAGACAAATATAAAATACTATATATTTAAGAATATATAAGTCAAGATCTCCTTAAAGAATTCCAGATACGTACATAGAGAAAGAACACACAGTGAAGAAACAATGTCTTCCTTGTTCCCAGGGCACCTGCACCAGGAGAGTATCCTTTAGTTAAAATGAAAAGTTTCTAGGGCCAGTTATCAGTAGCTGATAGCAATCAGCACTAGAGCTCCACATATTCATCTACTCATCCACAGATTCCTGTGTGAGTGTCACACATGTCACTCTATAACCGGTGAATACTTACCATTTGCTAAGACAGATTACCACTAAGACAGATGTCAGGAGGAATAAAGCTCCCAAAAACTTATCATGGAAGAAAAATGACATGAAAACCTGTAGAAATATGTTTAATGTTAGTGATATCATTGTTTAAGTCTGAAAAGCCTTTGCTCATTTTAACTTAAGAGGAGTAAGAAAGAGATGTATCAGGGTTTGTCTAGGAATTTCTAACCTGATTAAAAATCTTTCCTTCTGTGTGAATCGGGGTTCTATGGCTCCAAGATCATAGACTCCATGAAGATATTGTTTTAAGAATGTAGAATAATCACAGTCCACAAGAAAGTTATTCATGGAATCAGGCTAAGGGGCAAAAGAACATCATAAATTCTGTGGTGAAATTTGACTATTTTTGAATAAATGTAATACTCTTGCAAAAAGGTCTGTGGAAGTTGCCTTGTGCCTGATTTCACATCTCAGGGCAGTTACAGGGCTCAAGGGTGTGATAATTGCATACCCTGTGTAGAGTGGCAATGCTAAACACTTGTGTGTGTTCTCTCCCAGTGCAGTGCCTGGAAATGACCACCAAACGGAAGCTCATCGGCCGCCTGGTGCCATGCCGCTGCTTCCGTGGCGAGGAAGAGATCATCTCGGTGTTGGATTACTCCCACTGCAGCCTGCAACAGGTGCCCAAGGAGGTCTTCAACTTCGAACGCACACTAGAAGAGCTCTATCTAGATGCCAATCAGATTGAGGAGCTGCCCAAGGTGAGTTCTGAAAAATCAAAGACACGTTGTCAGTGCCAAGTTCCTAATGCCAAGATTCAGAATGGACATAATTAAGCTTCCTTCAATCCTAGTAACTGACACATTATGGTCTTGCATCCAGTAATTAATATGCCATTGCCTCTCACAAAACAGACGTCCATCACAGTAGTACATGACATAGCATAGCCTTCTATCATGGTATTTGATACATGGCTATGGCATTCCATCCAGATATTACAGCAGGGATTTTCATCTTGGTTACTAACAAGCTGGGCTACAGAGTGAGTTCTTCAAGTCTAAAAAGTGAAACTCTGGGGTTCCCTATTCACATTTTTACACACACACACACACACACACACACACACACACACACACACACAAAGTGTGCGTGTTCTTGCTTAGAAAAGAGATAATATGAAATAAGATATAATTTTAAAATAAATTTTGTTAAAATTATTTTAAGCTTTTATCTATTCATTTTGAGTCTAACATATTTAACTAACAGTATATTATTATGACAAACATGATAAAGAGACCACATGGAGAGAATAGTTTGTTGGTGTAGTGCTTACCTAACATGGGCAGATAAAGAAAGAAAACAATGACTTTGTGAGTCTTTATGTAAAAATATTTCAATAAAAACTTTAAGTATGAACCTTTATGTATGCATACTGTCATCATAAGGAAATCCAGGGTTCCTGTGAGTTCATTCTCTGTTAAATGACTAGGAAGTAACTAAAGCCACACCTCAAAGAAGTTCGAGGCTAGAGGCACCTGACAGTAACCTAAGTAAATCACTAGCTTGAGCAGTCAGCTTGACATTTACTTGTGAAGGACTTATACATTGAGGGGAGGGAGGGGGTTGTCAGCTTTTGGGATGTAAATAAATAAATAAATAAATATGCATTTCATATGCAAAAAAGGTTTATTAAATATTTCTTTTATTGGCTATTTTATTTATTTACACTTCAAATGTTATCCCCTTTCCTGGTTTCCCCTCTGCAAACCCCTATCCCATCCCCCACCCCACCCCCGCTTCTGTAAGGGTGCTCCCCTCCCTACCCATACACTCCGACTTCACAGTTCTGGCAATCCCCTATACTGGGACATCGAGCCTTCAAAGGACCAAGGGCCTCTCCTCCCATTGATGCCAGATAATGCCATACTCTGTGATATATGCAGCTAGAGCCATGTGTCCCTCCATGTATACTCTTTTTGTTTTTAATTATTTGTTATATTTTTATTCTTTAAAATCATTTTTTAATTTTAAAAACACTTTGTTCATATCTTCTCCTCTCCCAGTCCTACCAGATCTTCCATCCCACCCACCCAACTTTAAGTTTTCTCTCCAAAACCAAAAACCCAATACAACAATAAAATCCTCCAAATCCAAGAACACAAAATAAAACCATACTCTAAAGAAAAACAAACTGTAAGTGCTCACACATGCACACGTGCACACACACACACACACACACACACACACACACACACACGCACACAACTTTGGAGACTATTATAAATGGCTTTTAAGCTGTACAAGACCCATGCTATTGTATTCTCACATGTCAAGGGAATCTTGTCCCTTTTTGTCTGTTAATTCACCAAATATTTACCTTGAAACAAATCCTTTTCAGGCACTGTTGTAGAAGTATGAAAAACAGCAACACAAATCAAAAATCTGTGTTTGGGTATAAAATGGTCTCAAGGGAGAAGATAGACCCCAGATAGAGAAGGCTGTCAGTAATCAAATAATTAGAAGGTCTCTGGATGGGAAAATGAAACAAGGGTTACATTACATGGGAGGCAGCTTCTTTTTTTTTTTTAGATATATTTCTTTACTTGCATTTCAAAAGGAATTCCCTTTCCCGATTTCCTGTCCATAAGCCCCCCATCCCCTCCTCCTCCCCCATATGGGTGTTCCCCCATCCACCCTCTTTACCCCCCAACATTCCCCTGCACTGGGGGTCCAACCTTGGCAGGACCAAGGGCTTCCCCTTCCACAGGTGCCCCAACAAGGCTATTCTCTGCTACATATGCAGTTGGAGCCCTGGGTCAGTCCATGTATAGTCTTTCGATGGTTCCCTGGAAGCTCTGGTTGGTTGGCATTATTGTTCTTATGGGGTTGCAAGCTCCTTCAACTCTTTCAATCCTTCCTCTAATTCCTCCCAAGGGGGTCCTGTTCTCAGTTCAGTGGTTTGCTGCTAGCATTGACCTCTGTATTGGACATGCTCTGAATGCGTCTCTCAGGAGAGATCTATATCTGGTCCCTTTCAGCATGCACTTTTTAGCTTCAATCTTAATCTAGTTTTGATGGATATATATATATATATATATATATATATATATATATATATATGGGCCACATGTGGGGCAGGCTCTGAATGGCTGTTCCTTGAGTCGCTGCTCTAAACTTTGCTTCCATATCCCCTCCTATGGATATTTTTCCCCTTTTAAGAAGGAGTGGGAGGTTTAGTCCCTGAGAGCTCTGAGGGGTCTGGTCGGTTTATATTGTTGTTCTTCCTATGGGGTTGCAAAATGTGCTAATCAAAGCAAAATAAAAACAGTTGTTTTACATGAGATTATGAACTGTGGTATTTATAAAATGCTTCAAAGTTAGGAAATATTTAATGCTTACTTCAAAAATGACCTACTTCACTTTTAACAATGCAAAACATAAATAGGTCATCCTGATCTTTGAAGAGAAGATCTGAGTCAAGGCCAGAAATCTTGTTAACCACATGAGTTACCTCCAGGAAAATCTCCAGGTTGCAGCTCAGAAAGAAGCTGCAATGAACTGGACTCTCCCTACCAATGGATGTGTTACTACTAGAAAATGGGTTCTACTGATTGCCCTACATCCTATGAAGATAGTATTGGATGATCACTTTACTTGGCACTGAATGTTAAACAATGCACTGAATTTATAGTACTGCAGGACTTTATTAATTAAACCACAAAAGTTTAAGCAAAATATAGTTTTTGCAATTTAAAAATTAAACACAGGTTTTGGCTATTGTTGTTGGTTTTAGCTCAGACCAACACATGATTGGCTGATAAACTAGAGGCTGAGGTAAATTTAAATTCCAAATTTTAAGAAGAAACAATTAAAATTAATAGCTATATTTGAAATATATACTGAATACAATTATGCTAAAAGAAAGTTTTAATTTTTATTTACCCTAGAATCATCTTTCTTTAGCTTCTAAAGCTAGCAACTTTAGGTCAATCTCATCTTTAAATATTTTGCCAGATCTACGAAGAAAGGAGTTTAAGACAGCTAGGGAAAGCATAAAACATAGTGAGTTGTGAAGCAACTATTTGTTTAGTATATTCTCTGCTACATAGTCTTTAGGAAGACATCAGTCTCTCCTCCTAAGGATCTGGCAGCAGAAAGATGGGGGTGGGAGCAGGAAGAAGGAAGGAAGGAAGGAAGGAAGGAAGGAAGGAAGGAAGGAAGGAAGGAAGGAAGGAAGGAAGGGAGGGGAGGAGGGAGGAGGGAGGAGGAAAGTTTGGAGATAACTGTGTAATAACGTATCATAGAAACCAAATACTACTGTAGTGCTTATGCACAGAAGAATTCATTCTTAGGGAGTTAAAAGACAGACTTATTCAAACATGGATGAACAGTCCAGTTGGCATTATCACAGGGAAGGGGAAACGCAAGTGTGTACACTCGGGAGAGTAAGAGCTGGGTGAGTCAGAAAAGGAACGTAGGGAGAGAGGACACAGAACAGATAGGGACAGGTGTCTGAAGTTACAACAGAAATTTGTGGAAATGTGTCAGCGAAATAAAGCCATTGAAGAATTGTGCATTCTTCTGTGAAGAATTCTGTGAAGAATTGTGATTCACTAGTATCCTAGCTAGAATTGGAAAAGAAACTTTAAGATATTTTGTCTATTCTATTAATTAAAACAATCAACTAGCAAGAAATAGAAGTGACATAACCAAATGCTTAATATATTCCCTGTGTACTTAAATAGAAGAAAAACAAATTATCTGTCTCTTACTCTGTACATGTTCAAAACCTCTTATATAATCATTTAAGGTCTATAAAAGAGACCCTTCTCTGAAAAATTTGTTACTCCCACACAGAAGAGGCATGTTGATCTCATCTGTAATATATAATGACCTAAACTGTTTGACATTTGGAATATGATCCTAACAGTACAGGAATATATTTTAAATTGTCAGTTACAGTAGGAAAATAAGCAACAAGCCCCTCCCCACAAAGAAAGACACTGTAAGTCAGGAGTCTCTTCCTTGCCACGGATAGCCCCATTCAAACTGACTTTTAAAAGATTAAATAACAGGAAGAAAACAAAGAGTCAGGGTTGCTGGCATTTGTCAAAAGTTTTGAGAAAAGAAGCAAAAGTAGATTTGGAAGAGCAGAAATATTTTTTACTGCAACCAGTTCCTTCTGCAGTGCTTGGTTTTCCGTAGAAAAAGGTAAAAGTGTAAAAGCCTTCAATTTTCCACAGGGACAGAAGCCAATGCTATTTGTCACCTGAACTTAATACTGCTTTGATTTTTATTTCCAATTAAGAAGTAAAAATTTAGGCAAAATAATAAAACATAACGGGCTTATATTATATTAAAATAGTGTATGAAGACATAACATAAATAAAATAGTAAAGTAAAAAATACAAGCTAGTTCTTGACCTTTAGGAACTCTGTAAAAGTCAATGAAAGTGATTTTAGAAAAGCCAATATGTGACCAAAAGTGTGACTAAAATGTGACCAACTAATTAAAGGGGAGCTCAGTGAATTAAATCAAGTTGACCGTATCCAAAGTAGAATAGAACTAATAAATAAAAAATTAATATTTATAAATGTTATAATATAATATATAAAATATAAGTATGAATTTTATATTTACATAAATATAAATTATAAACTTTACAATTTCATCCCAAGAATATTTTAGATATGGAGAGTTTATAATTTGGATGCAGATTTGACTCTATCTCTGCTATTTGATCAAGAAGTCCTCCATCAGGAAAACAACAGCATCTCTGATACAGAGAGGAAGTTGGGCAGAATAAAGGTTCAGGTACCTGATGAGAATGTAAGTGGAAGACCTATAAGTAAAAAAGAAATCAAAAATAGATATTTACCCTGCCAGAGCTGGAGTAAGTTCACATATAAATTATGCTGAGTCAAACTAAAGTTAGATTTGGTGGCATCCTGGGGTAGTCTAAGTAGTGATTGCCCAATGCAACAACGAAAGCCATTCAAATATTTCTCCAAACGCCATTTTCTAGGTCTCAGTGAACTTTTATACACCTAGAGCAACCATAGAGTTTCGTTTACGGTTTATATCATCATAATCAACTACATTTTTATTCATTCACCCACCACAAGAAAACAAACGAAGACTGAGTGGAAATAATCATATTTGTACCTTCTTTAGTGACCAGTATGTCCTTTGCCTGCATGTGAGCGAAAACACTGGTTGGCATTTTACTACCTGGATTTGAATTGTCACCTCACATTATTACACCTCTAGATCTACCTGTCTTCTGAGATTTCTGTCATTTCATTCTTATTTATAGCTGATTCGCCTTCTGTTTTATATACGTACCATAGTTTCACTATGCCTCCACTCGTAGATAAACATCCAGGTTGTCCCATTCCTTTGTTATCATGAATGGAGCAGCGATAAACATAAATGTGCGAACATCTCTGCGAAAGGATATATCACTCTCTGGATATATCCAGGAGTGGAATAGCTGGTTCTATCTTTAAAATTTAAGGGACCTCCAAATTAACTTCCATTTTTAAAAATAAACGAGAGCACAAAAGGAAAGCTTGTAGGTGGCAATGCTCCTCCCTGCATGGCAGTGCTCCACCCTGTGCAGCAATGACTGTGGTTGCTCAGTGCTCCTGTAATCTTCTAAGTGGGAAGGGTTTCAGTAAGAAAATGCCTAGCTTAACAAAATCCCTGTCATTTACAGTTATATGACTCAGATAATTGAGCCCCTGAAGCCACAGTTTCTTAGCCTGTGGCAGAAGTGAACAGGCTTTGGTTTCTTCCCCTGAAATTATCATGAAGACCAGATAATGCAGAATTTATTAACTGACTTAATTGAGTTAAGAGAAATAGCTGGACACTCTCTTGAGAAGCCCATGCTGTTACCTTGGAAAAACAGTATCTTAAAGGATTTTTCTCTGCCTCTCTCATAATACCCATGCTTAAATCTATGCCAGAGCTATTTCTTAATATACTCCAACTTTGAAACATAAAAGAAATAAATGGCTTACTTTAGTGTCTAGGAAGCTGATGGCCCAGTTGATAAAGTGTTTGCCAAACAAACAAAAGAGCCTGAGTTTGAATCCTGAGCACCTATGAGATAGGGCTCAGGGTGTGCATAGGGCACAGTGACATAAATCAGTAACCCTAGAAATGGGAGAGTTAAGACAGATCAAGAGACTCACTAGTCAGCCAGTCAGGAGGAATCACTGAGACCCAGGTTTAATGGAAGATCCTGTCCCCAAAATAAGAATGACACCTAACACTGACTTTTGGCCTTCACACACATGTGCAAACACACATGCACCAACATTTAAATGTACACATATGTGGGAGGGCTCATTATAATATGAAAGGTTTTTAATGGTGTTTATTTGCTTGTTCAAAATAATAATAAATACTATATTATAACAAAAATTGCCTATCTGTGGCTATGAACTTACCATTTAATATAGATTTATAGTTGCAACTATCAGTTAGGTTTGTTATAGCCATAGTAGATAAAGATGAATGTATTTGCTGGTTCATAAAACTAAGAATAGCCTGAAGAACTTCATGTGGAAAGTACAGAAAACAGATGTCGAGGTGACTCTCCAGGTTCTGCAGCACAACAACAACCTGAGTCAGCTGCCCCCCAAACCCCATGTAACTGTGATATTTGCTCAAGTTTCAAACTCCTCTATCTTCCAACAATTCCTAGTGAGGATGCCTTGTAAGGAATGCCATGGTTATGACAGAGTTAGGGGGTAGTTTCCATATAGGAAGGCTCACATGTGCACAAATACATCACACACATACATACAGATACACCATGCTCACTCATTCACACACACCTACTTGTACTCAAACTCATCCACATACACACATACTTATCATATACAATGTGTTCTTGATAACTCACATAACACATATCTTCAACCACACAGATTTTCTTTTCATCTTCTGACAGTTGCTACTTAGTCTAAAGCCATGTTTGCTAAATCTTTAAATACAATTATTTGGTTTTTTATTAATCATTTTATTATTTTACAGTTAAAATGATATCCACCTTCCTGGTTACCCCTCCACAAACTCCCCATTGTATTCCCCCTCTGTCCCCTCACCTTTGCCTCACTGAGGATGCTTCTCTATCCACTCACCCACTCACACACTCCTGCCTCACTGCTCTAGTATCCCCCTATGCTGGGGCATCAAGCCTCCACAGGACCAAGGGCCCTCCCTTTCATTAATGTCAGACAAGGCCATCCTCTGCTGCATATGTATCTGGAGCCATGGATCCTTCCATGTATAGTCTTAGGTTGGTGGTTTAGTCCCTGAGAACTCTCGGTGGTCCAGTTAGTTGATATTGTTCTTCCTATGGGGTTGCAACCCCCTTCAGTTCCTTCAGTCCTTCCCCTAGCTCTTCCACTGGGGTCCCTAGGGTCAGTCAGATGGTTGGTCAAATACAATTATTTGAAAACCAAGATATTCTCTGTATTGGAAGAAGTCTGGGATCCAAAGGAAACACAGATGGAAGGTGACAAGTTGAGAAATACTAATTTGTAAAATGTGATTATAGTTTATGAAAACTTGAATTATCGCTGATTGTTTCCTTCTACTACTAAAAGAGAATCTTTTTAAATAAAAGAAACTACTTAAATCTCTATACTCACTGGTTAAACAATAATCATAATTAAGGACTATCAAATGGTTTGCTCAAGATTAAAAATTACCTAAATTTGAAATGTGAAACATGAAAAATTCTACTTGAGCAGTACCCTTGTGTTGACTATAATTCTTTTGAGTGTCTCCCATAAATAATGAGTTGTTCATAATTTGGTATTTTATATGAATACTGCCTACCACATAGATCTAGGAAGGCCTCGGCATTTAAATAAAGATGAAAAAGAGAATGCATCTTCAACTTCAATACTTCAATATCTCCTCTCAGTATCAGGGGCCCAATATTCTGACTTTCAATATAAAAAGTACAGTGGTTTCTGAATATAAAAAATCATAGTAAGAATAAAACTGCCTCATGTATGTGTCTAAGTAATAAGGATATAACAAGAATTGACTGTTTAGTCTCTTTCTTAGAGGATCATATTTAGATGCATTCTAATTATTTTGGCATTCATGTGGACAGATTTGTTTTTACAGCAATTGAGAACTTAGATGAGGTTTACAAATGTATGGCAGACCAAAATGAGAGACAAATGGACATAAACAGCTCTGGTAGAGAAGATATCAGGTTTCTTTTCTTACTCGGATCTCTACTGTTGCTTAAAATGTTTCACACGAAATTTTTAATATGTCTGTTACTCTTAGACATAAGTATCAGTAACCAATGGTCCTCTGTCTAGTTCGTGTATTTTTTTCTGGCTATTTTTCAGTCTTTCAGGTAAGGACCTGGTTCTTTCCTGTTTCTCAGTTTCACATGGATAGTAATCTGGTAGAAGCATTTTAAAGTCCCATTCTCTAATCTCTGCTGCCATTTGGGCTGAATAAGTTCCTAGATTTTAGGCAAAGTGTACAAAGTGGCATACTCATTTATTCTGTATATTTTCGACAAATGCTATTTTAGGTACCAGAGTTCACTATTGGACAAACCAAGTTCCTAGCCTCACAAAATTTGTCTTACTGTAAAAAGTGAAGAATTGAAATATGTTAGGTAGCAGCGGGTGTCCTGATGAAAATAAAGAGTGGACTTTCCAAAAGGGCAATTCAGGTTGAAAGGGCAGCCCACACATCTGTGAGAAGTGACATTTTGTGTTCTGTTCTGACTGACAGGGAGAGGTCACAAGGAGAGATCTGGGAATAGACATGCTAGGCTGGTAGTCCAAGGTCTTGTAAGACAGAGTGTGATGAGTAAGAGGAAGAGTGGAACAGACAGGGCAGGAGCTGGCAAGTACTCATAGACAAAATCAACTGAATTTGAGATCTAATTCTAAGTGTAAGTGAAGAATTAAAAAAAAACAAGGATATAAAATCACTTATTTTTCAAGTGCCAATTTTGGTGCAGTGGGAACACAGCATGACCAAAGGAAAGTAAAAGCAACGAGATTGAGGTCGGCATAATTCATGGGGAAGCCACAGGCTTCAACACTACCAATGTAGTTTTAAAAATAAATAAAATAAAATAAACCTTCCGACTAGGTTTTTTAGGTGAAGGGAACAACTTAGCTGATAGAACTGGAATACCAGGGTCTGAGAAAGATCCAGAAAAAAAGTGGCCATTTGTAGAGCTAGAAAATAAGCATGGAGTATCACTGAGGATGTCGGAAGAAAAAAATGTGTTGTCATGGAAGCAGAGGAAAAATGGAAAGTGTTTAAAAATAAGAGATAGTGTAAACAGAGACTATGACAGAACAGGAAGAGCATTGTATTTAGTACATGAGGATAATAGCTATTGTCATAAGGTTGAACTGAAATGAGGAACTGGCCTGAAGGACCAACAATCCAGACTCTCCTGTGAGATGTCACAAGAAAGAAATGAGGCAAGATGGAGACACCCATGAGAGCAAGATCTACTTCTTGTTACGATCGGTGACATTTGGGATGGAGAGGCTCACAGGTTCAGAGCGCTTGTTGCTTCTGCAGAGTTTTCAGGTTTGATCCTCAGAACCCACATGACAGCCCACAACCTTCTGTAACTCCAGGTAGTTTATGGGAGATCTGACACCTTCTTCTGGCCTCAAAGGGCACCAGATACACACTGAGTACATATAGGTACCTCAGACGAAACATACAGATGCATCAAATAAAAGCAAATACATCTTTGAATGAAAAATGGGAACTCCTTGCTACAGACAGTGATGTCGAAGTTCATTTGACTACATGAAAGCAAAGAAGGAGAAAGAAATTGGATGTCGGAAACGGCTATCTTAATTGGGAGCCATAGTAGAAGAACCTAGATTTGCTGAATATGCTAAAGTCTGACTTTGAGAAAAGCAGATGTCTCCAATCATTGTAATGAACAAGGAAGGAGAAAACATGAATGCAGATAGTGAGTTTGTGAGACTTGAGGGACATGGTGCACTCTGAAAACCTACTGTAAATGATAAAGGTTTTGGTGTGTGAAAGGAAGTTCCAAAATTGAGTGAACTAAAATGGAGGAAGGGGGCAATCCAACAGTGCACTGAGAAAATGGGAGCATGAACTTCAGGTCACATGACAGGAACTGAGAGACATAAATATGTCTGCTAGCCACTCTTCGCAATGTTCCTGCTTTAAGTAGGGATGCAGGGAGGAACATCTGTGTGCTGAGCCAAAGACATCCTTTGTCAGGACAACTCTTCCAGGTGTTTTTGTTGCTCTCTCCTTTTGTTATAGTTTGTTGTCCTCATTTTGAATTTAAGCCCACTGAAGCACAATGAAGTTAGAGGTGACTGAAACGTGTACACTTGGCACACAGCACAGTTTTTAATACAAACTTAAGGTGTAGCATTTGTGTTTTCACTCTCTGGGAATCATACTCCACCCCTAAGCTACAATACAGCCCAGAAATCTCTCTATAGTTTAATATTTGACATGTGTATAAACTAAAATACATAGTCAAATATTATAAGATTTAAAGTATAAAAACTAAAGAAATAATAATATTATCAATCTTGAAATGAGCTCCATTTATTAATTGTTGGTCTTAGTACCCATTCTACCTGTGTCCTGTGCAGAACGACCTTTCTTGTTCCAATAAGTTCAAGCCTATTCCCCAGGTTCTCTTGCTTAGGGTTCAGTCTGTCTAGTGTACATGAGGCACGTGGGGTTGGTTTTTGTGCAGGCTGATGAGGATGGACCCATTTCTGTTCTGCCTCAGACAGACATGCAATTTGACCAGAATGATTTGTTGGCACCTTTGTCAAAAGTCAGGTGTTCATCTGTGTGTGGATTATGTCTGGGTGTTCAGTTCTATTCCATTGATCAATGTGTCTATTTTTATGCCTATAGCAGGCTTCTTTTATTACTATAGCTCTGTAATACAACTTGAAATCTGGGATGGTGATACCACCAGGAGTTCTTTTATTGTTCAGGATTGTTTTAGCCATCCTAGGTTTGTTATGTTTCCATACGAAGTGTAAGAATAGTTTTTCAATTTCAGTGAAGACGATTCTGTTGGAATTTCTGGGAATTGCATGGAATCTATTAAATTCTTTTGGTACTATGGACTTTGTTACCGTATCAATCCTTCCACTCTACAACATAAGAGGTTTTCTTTCCATCTTCTGATGTCTTCTTCAATTGTTTTCTTCAATGTCTTGAAGTTTTTTAATTATTAAGTCTTTTATTTGCATGGTTAGAGTTATTTGAAGTTATTTTATTTTTGAGGCTAATGTGGAGATCATTTTTCAGATATTTTTCTCGGTCTGCCATTTGTATATAGGAAGGCTAATGCTTTTTATGTGTTGATTTTGCACCCTGCTATTAAAATTAAAATTGTTTATCAGCTATAAGTTTCCTGGCAGATTTTTAAGGTCTTTTATTTATAAAATAACATCATCGCAAATAAGGATATTTCTTTCCTAATTGTGTCTCCTTTAGTTGTCTTATTGCTCAAGCTAAGACTTGAAGCACAATTTGGAATGTGTCTGGAAAAAGTGGACAATCTTAATCCTGTTGTGATTTTGGTGGAAATGTTTTGAGTTTCACTACATTTACATTGATGTTAGCTGCAAACCTGTTGTAAATTAACTTTATTATGTTAAGATGTGTCTCTCATATTCCTATTCTTCCCAGGACTTTTACTACGAAAGGTGTTGGAATGGGCTGTTTTGGAAAAAAGCTTGATAGATTTTACATTAGATGCAAAATATGGGTTATTGGATCACCATTTCCATTAATATCTCAGGAAAAAGTGAGATCTGGTGTAGAGTTATAGGCCTGTCTGCTCATCCATGGGGCAGAGCCACTTGGGGGCGGGCAAAACGTGGAGACTTTGACTTATCCCACACCATCACCAGGGTGGGTGCTGGGCTATAGGGAAGTTCAAAGACATCCCACACACACACTCTTGGGATAGGAAAGCCCAGTCCTTGGTGTGAGAAAGCCAGAGCTGGTTTGAGGGTCCCCAGGTTTGCGATGAGGCCGAGTCTGTGGGGTTCTTGGGCTTTTGGACACCTAGGCACCACTGGGAGTCGAAGAAGAGCAGATAATGGAATCAGGAGATAATGGAATCAGGAGCTGTGTCTGGCCCGGGGCCTGGGGCCAGGGGGGAAGGACAGAGTCAAGTGCAGGAGAGCTCTAACTAATCCCAGCTGAGGCTAGCTTGGTGACAGTTGTGTCTGGGAGCACAGAGAGGCCTTCTACAGGAGATTAGGGGGCAGCTCTATAGGCAAAGGCCTTCCTGATGGCTCCCCATGGCAGATTTTGGTGAAAAGGGACAGTCTGTAGTTCCAAACAGTTTATTGTCATGGCAGAAAATGGATGTGTAAAACCACACCCCATTTCTCAGGGTAGGCTTGAAATTAAACACCTTTTGCATGGAGAAATGTCTGGGAAAGGAAGTTTATTGACTGAGCCCTCCAGGCCTCTAGTTACCTCATTAGCATGGAGAACTCATCTTGAGCCTATGTGACCTGTGGTCATGTCATGTCTATTTTATGTGAGAAGTATGACATGTGCTCCAAGTCAGGAGTCTGGTAGAAAGCTGGGAGTCACCTAAGCTTCAGGTATATGCCAGGTCTCAACCTGCTCTACCTTACCAAACTTCTTGGCATGGTTTTATGTCCCACAGCCTGGGTCTGAATCATTCCAATATGGCCAGAAATACAAAACAATTTTTTTATCCTGAGGTCAGAAACAGGTAGTGGAGCCTGTGAAACTGTGAGACATCTTTACAAATGAGTTAGCAGATAATTTATAGAAAATTAGACTTCACGTAAAAGTCCAAATATGTACCTTCTCTTTTTAAAGTCACATGGGATCTAGTGAGGTCCATAATAGTGAGTTGTTGACAATGGCAGATGGAGCTAATAAGCGATGGAACCTTACAATAAGCAAATAAGCTTTGCCACTGACCCCACGTAGGCTCATTGCAGCACTGAAATTCGCTGTTTGTATACTAAAAATGAAATGAGTTTTTAATTTAATATGGATTATCTTTAACAATAGTATTTAATTTATTAATAAATAATTTAATAAAAGGTAGCATTGAAATATTAAGCATCAGACACATGTCAGATCATTTGCTCACCACAAGAGAACAGGAATGGAAAAGACTTACATGTTGGTTAGCATGGAAATCATGAGTTTAACGGCATCATTATCAGATGTGTGTCTGCTAAGATGCACAACCAACCACTGGCACTTGAGTGGAAATACTCAATGAAGCACTCTTCCTAAGTAATAACATTGCAAGCAAGATTTAGGGATGAGTAGGAGTTTTTTCAGAAAAGATGTTCGTACATTCCAGGGTATGAACAGGCATTGCTTAAGAATTAAAAAGTTCCACATTATGTATGTATATAAAGCAAGAGAAACAAATGAGGATGAAATGGTGCAGCCTTCTGTGCTAAGCTGAAGAATTTTAATTTTGTCCCAAAATCTATTTAAAACTTCAGCTAATAATACCAAGATAAGATCATCCTTATGAAAGAGCAGTCCGACTGTATCAAAAGTAGAATGTAAAGAGTGAAAACAGAGACAAGAAGTCAATGTACCCCAACCCTGAGGCAAAATGTTAAATCTGAGGTTGACCTGGTATGTTCCTATGTAAAAAGCTCTGTGATGTCAAGGCATTCTAAACTTTCAAAAGAACACAAGACTACTTGAGAGCTATTTTGAGACTGACCTTTTATAGAACTGACCTTTCCTCTGCGTAAACCACCATGTGTTGTTGGCTACCAAAAATCAGTGGACCATAAGTAAGAAAATACTTAGTCTATGTATGCTACCTCCTGCCATAATGACAAATAATTGAAGACTTCAAAGTCAGAAGCATGAGTGAGCTCTAGAAGTTACAATCACCTGAAGATGGAGACAAAAATCCTATTCTCTTAACTGTCTTGTCAGAGGTATTGAATACAAAAGTTAAAAAAATCTGACTAGACTCCAAAGACAAAGAACCATTTTCCTTGAACAATGTGAGCTCACACTGGTGTTGGGCATTGCTAAACACACATTGGAGTCAGGTCATCTTGAATTTGAACCCTACCCTAAGAAGGTTCCTATGACAAATGGAAAAATTATCTTGTAGTTCACAAGAATATTTTGCCTTTCTTTCAATTTTATCATCAACCAACCTTGTGGCAATTCTCTACAATTTTAAATTTAGTAATATAACATGTAATTATAATATAATATGACATGTATATTTTAGCAAGCAACAGTAGCTTTTATTAGGTGTCCATCGTAAACTTCACAAAGTTGATCACTTTTTCTTTCTATAAATCGAAAGATGACAGTCCAATGTTCCAAAATTTAAGTGATCTTTTCCTAAATAAACAATGATTTAAAGCAAGAAAAAAATCATTTTACAGGCAACCTTTCTACAATTTATGGTGAAATTTAGTGTAAATGAATTTGTGGAACTAGTTCTTCCCATGCAAGGAGACAACTTGGCATTTCCATAATGAGCCTGAAGCAGTACTGAATCAACCATCTGGTTGGTCAGACTCAGGAGCACTGAAGGTCTCTCCATAGAACCTCCCAACACTTCTGCTATTCTGGCAACAGTGGAGCCTTCCTGTTGGTTGGTTGGGAGAAAGAAAGGAGGGAATTATTGTCCAGAAAGGTTTCTGTTTTTTTTTTTTAAGTAAATGAATTAAAGATTTGTTTTCCTTTTTGTCAATACAGGTTAATTATGCTGCATTTAATTTCTATGGTCCTATGTCAGCTGTCTTCAACAGGAAGAACGGCTCTTTTTCTTTGTTCTAAATAATTAAGGGTTGACTACGGAGAACCTTGTAAAATATGTGCACCATGCCAATGTTCTCATTAACATTAATAACAACAGCTTTTCCACTTGTCACTGAAACAGTGTTACTAGCCTGCGAAGAAACCTAGTTCAGAGATATGTAGCAGGTCTCGGTGTGGAAGACCCTAGCAGACAAAAGTTCCAACTCTATTTACAAAAAGAAAGACACAGAAAACAGGAGCCTGTAGGTTTTCAAGGCAGGCTGACTGCACTGACAGGCAGAATACAGAGCTTGATCCTTGATGTTTCCCTTCTCAGCCATAGGTGTGGAGGGAAGTGAACTCTTCCGGTTTCCAGCTTGATTGCAATAGTATCCATTCTCATGCTCAGCACCACACTTAAATCTCTCACCCAGCTCAACACTACCTCAGTCTTCAAAAGTATCCACACTTTCTCATCTCACTTGAGTATTCATTGAAGCTCAGCAAGCCTAATTATTGCCTTGAAACCTGTCCGTTGTCTCAGTTTCTCTCATCTCAGTAACTACTCATGAGTAGTGGTCCTTGTCTTCCTAAGTTCCTCTCTGCTCACCTTCCAATCAAAGCCTTGTCATTGTTTGTTTTCCATTTGTTAAATTCCTTTCTTTACTCTTCTCTATCCTGCTCCATTTGTCTGGCCCCCCATCTCTAGGACACTAATAGAATAATCTTCTTATTGAGAGTTCTTTAACCAGCCCTTTCTCTCTGCTTTATTCTCCTCACATCCAACAATGATATATTTCCAAGGGAAATATGACCAAGCCGCAGGAGATAAAGTCCTGCCATTTCTTTACTTCTAGAAAATCCTATGTACCTGAACCTGAGCCTGGAATAGTAAAATGAGGCCTCCATTTTCTGTCTATGATGAACCTTGTAGCCTATAGCTTTGCAGGGTTGATCCTAAAATAGAAAACAGGTATTTCCTATGCCTGATATCCACTCTGCTATTCATCTCAAGATCTCATCCTTCCTGGCCTTCATCTTTTACTTTCTGATACAATCACTTCATTTCATGCTCTGCCATACCTCCTTTTATAGCCACATACATAGGTTGCTGTGGCAACTGCTCACATGACGTATATATTGTGTGTTTGATCTGTGTCCACACACACAGGATGAGGCAAATAGTGCTGTTGTGTCCACTCCTCTGTGGAAGTCAAGTTAATATTTGAGTCAACAGGAACTAGCACAGCAGTTGGTCTAAAGCTCCCTTCTTTCTACACACTCACTGCACAAGTAATTATAATTTAAATTTGTAAAGTGGATCATACAAATATAATTGATTAAACGAAGTAACAACAGACACTCTGCTGACCATGCATGAAACTGTATCAAAAGCCATTCGACCTAGAACTCCTCATTCTGATTGTTTCCCTGAGACAAAAATCAATGCTTCTTCAAATTCCAGATAACCAGAAATCATATTAATTTCTAGTCACCGAAAATATAACCAAAAAGAACTCCAAAATAATATGCATTCCCACACACACCCTCAATCTGTAATTTAATGTAATATTAGAATATACCTTAGGCTGAAGTGTGGTACAGTGGTAGAGTACCGATCTTGAAAAGCAAAGCCTTGGCTTAGTCCCCAGCACTGACAACAGTTTACCCCAAATATCCTGGGAAAACTGGAAAATGAAGGACCACTAAAGATATGGTTTTCTACTCAGTATTTGCTTCTGTTTCTCTCCCTATGATATTAGCTTGATATTGGCAAGTAATCATAGGCATGAAAGTCAAAGAGTTTAACTTTAAATTTTAGCTGTATGTGATTATTGAATAGGCTAAGTCTGGAAATATATCTTCTATCTTCAAAGCAACAGCTGCTATTCTAGTTATCAGATAGACCCCCTTTGAAGACTGTGACAAATACTAAAATTCACCCTGCTGTTCCAAAAGGAAAAAATGACCCAGCATCTTTGCACAAATGGTTGCTGAAAAGATCTGTGTTTTAGAAAGAGCAGCCACAATGTTTACCATCTCATAAGATGAAATACTTGGAAAATTTTTATTGCAATCTTTCTGCAAGACATTAGAGAGATCCCTGTAGTGTGAAATAAAAATAAGAATTCCATGTATCACTGGCAAGGTCCCAACAGACAGACCGGCTTGGCCCGTTCTCAGCCTGGCATATTCTCTGACCCCAAGCTCCAAATTCTCTCCACCTGGATCACTTAGTTCCCATGACAGGTCACTGCCACACCAGCCTCATGCTTCCAAATTCCCATGGCTTTTTGGGGTGCACCTCTCGCAAACCCATGCTTTGCAGTGTATCTCTCTATATATGGAACCCAGTTGGATCACCTCGTGAAGCAAAACACCACACAAACTTAGTTTAGAATCAACACGAAAAGCAATTGCTGGGTGCAGCAACTAGCATCCTAACTTGTAAGCCAATCTAAGTTAAATCCTCTGGTATCGGATCCCAACAGATCCGCCCCTACCTACATTTTGTCTCCATGATCTTTCCCTCTTCCTTTCCCTGACCCAGAAGTCCTGCTTACTCCTCACCCAGTGATTGGTCCCTTGAAATCTTTATTCATTAGGGGAAGGTTCTGCCACAGATCCCTTCCTTGTAGCCCTTCAATATTGCCAATTGTACCAGGAAGAGCCGAACTACTCCATTTTCCTATAGCTGAAATCTTACCTAATCCTGTCTGACTTTGCTGAGTCTCACATCTGCCACATTTATGCCACACTCACTGCAAGAGATCCTCAAGATTCTCTTTTGAATATAAAATCCCTTATGTGATATTCAGTCAATGGTTCACCTTTAAATGGCCTCTCTCCTTATCAATGTACATAGCAACTTACATGTGTCTCTGACATGGGTGTTTTCATTTCCTGTCAGCCCATTTTCGATCACAGGAGCAGTTCTTTTCACAAACAAAAATGTGAATAAACAAATGAATAAACTTACAGCTAATAAGCATTAGGATGAGCATAGGGCCTTTAAGTTAAGGACACCCAGAGGTGTTTCATCTGATGTCCTCTGAATATTCCTTTCTCTGGCATCATATTTAGTTAGGTATATGTGGTATTTCTCTTTATAGCTGACTGAATACTTGAGGAAGGTGATTGTTGGTTATCTCTTTTGAGTTCTGCCACTATATAGCTGTTACAGAAGCAGGAGTTAAACACCAGTAATCCGAGAAGAAAGGATAGAAAGGAAAGAAAGAGGAAAGGAACAAAAAGGATGTGAAAGAGGTATTATTTGGAAGCTTACAATTTCACAAAATGTAAATATAAACTATTTTTACCCTATTATTCCTGAATTGCTGCTTTCCTAAATAAAGATAATTATTCACATTTGTATTAAGCTAAAGAATTTTACATTTTCCTGTAATGTACACAAAGTAGTTATTTCCTTGAAAGAGCTTTCCAACCAAGTTGGGAATGTCAGTGCTTGAACATTTGAAAACAGGATTCAAGGAGGAATTTCTTAAAAACCAACAGTTCAGATATACCAGTTCACTGGACTTTAGTCTTTTTCCAAAGCCTTCTTCAAAAATACCCACAGCCCTCTTGTTCAACATTTATGAGTCTACATGAAACTTTCCAGGAAAAATGTCCCCACATAACAAATTGTGTCAGTTGTGGTGGAGAGTTAGTTATTTTCTTACCTCCACAGTGTTTTGATGAACAGTCATTCATATGCATGTCATGCTGTTCCTATAGAAGCCATGAATTTCCAAGCCTGGATGTATAAAATACCAGTACAAAGTATAATAATGTTTAGCCAGCATACATGCCTTTCACATACACATGCTGTGTATTTGCCGCTGTAAAATCAATGGTGATCTTCCTATTAGCTGTCCTGGGATGGCTCACTGAGAGTGACCCCTAGTCATGCTCACTCTCCTACCTCGCTCCTGTCAGATGTTGAAGTTATGTGTCTAAATCATATATCTTTGCAGAATGGGGAGTGTGCTACTTTGGACACAGCTTAGAACCTACACAGATGTGTATATGAATGTTGCTAATTATAAATCATAAAGAGCTGTGTTCTCCCCTACAAAACAAGTTAAAGAATAACATGTTTCCATTACTGTTATAAGAATATGTTTTTACAGTGAAGCTTGGTTATTTGCCCTTATGTAGCATGTATGCATGAAATGGGACTCCTTCAATGTTATATTATTCCTTTTAATAATAATATTTATGAAGAAACATCTTCTCACTAAGAAGATAAAATGAAGTGAACCTTGCATGACGCACTGTCAATGCTACTGGCACAGCAACGGCCTTCAGCATGGCCCTCACACACATGAACGTCAGTGACAGGGCCTCAACACAGGCAATAAAAATTTATACAAGGACACAGGCAGAGCACGTAAACTGATGAGAGGGACATGGGGTAGAGGAGGAGAGGAAACAGCATGACCTGGAGACTGGAACATGAATGTCAGGCAGAGGGGCATATGCAGGATGATAGAGACAGGTTAGAGGAGGCACAGGTCATGGAGGATAGGATAGAATGAGGAGATGCAGGGGTTACGGCCTCAGAGGCCACAAATAGAGACTCTGCACTTTTTCCTGAGGAGCAGAGAACCACCTAAAGCTTATGAGCAGGAGACCATGCTGCATTTAAGAAGTAATATACAGTTAACTCTCAGATGTTTCTCTAGAGATACAGCTGCAAGGTTAATTACCAGACTTTTTAATCTAATCACCTCTCTCTTGACAGATACGCTTTCATTTTCTTCAGAATTTTGATTCTGCCCTGATTATTAAGACAATAATTAGCACTCTGCTATTGCTTTCTAGAGCCAGTGACTATTTAGATTTACCAATACTTTTCTTTTGATATAATACCAAATTTATTTAGTCTTTAGCTCCACTCTGACATCACTTCTAGAATAATTTTCTCTTGTACTTAGAGATTTCCTCTGATGTTGGCTTCAGTCTGCAACTCTTGATAAAGTACTCAGTCCATTTCTGAAATCATGGCTGTTCTGTACCCTTTGTTTTTTAAAAAAGACTGTCAATGTAAGAATATTATTGGTTCTTGAAAGATTCCTATCTAGTGAATCCCTACTCTAATTGTTGTTAGGAATTCATCTGTTTTCCTTAATTACTTTTTTGTTTTTAATTGACACGATGTTTATCCATTTTATCCATGTTTGTGGGTTACTGTGAGGTAATTCAATACGTGTCCACAGTATGCATCAATCTAATCATGGTAATTAGCAACCACATTGCCTCCAACATTTATTGTCTTCATCTGTTAAGAACTACCGAGTCTTCTTTTATGGTTTTGAATCATGATCTAAAATTGTAGTCAACCACGGCTGTCATGGGCTGTTAGCATTAGTCCCTCCAGTTTCCACATGACTTTTGAAGGAAATCTTTCCTCCTGGCAACTTTCAGATGCTCTGGTCCTTACACTGTACAATTTCATATGAATCTGTGTGAGGATGATTTTTTTGTTCAGAATTTTTTGAGCTTGTGCCTCCTGTAGATAAGTGGAGCTTGCCTTTATAACACCCTTTTTAACCCCATCCTGTTTCTTCACACTTACTTTCTCTAATGTGCCAGGAAACCTAATTCTCTCCCCTGTGTCCTTTAAGAGTCTTCTTGATTACCTGGTATCTTTCCTGGCACATTAATCTAATTGTTCCCTAATACCTGATCTGTCACTACTTTCTGCGTCTGACTCTAATCTCTTTTAATCTTCTTCATTGATATCTCTTTGATAATACCTTATTTCATCATCATGTTTTCAGACCCTGCCTTAGTTATATAAACATAACATCATAGCACATTCACTTTGTAGTTTTTTGTTTTTCTTTAGCAACTCTAACAGCATATTTCACTCTATATTCTGCAGTTTGTAATTATCCCATGAATACTGAAACTTTGTTGGCTAATAATTGTCAAAGGCCAGCTTTGACATCACAGGTAAGCTGAGGCAGGGCATAGAGTCTACAATTGATCTCTCAGCAGACTTTTCTCTGAAGGAATAAGGCTTGATTCTTTAGGCCCAGCAAAAAGTAAGCAAAACACACACACACACACACACACACACACACACACACACTCACACACACACACACACAGTGGAAAGCATGGCTCCAACCATTTTACATATATGTACATACATACACATGTTTGGTAGATAGAACAAAGTTCTAACCAACTTTGTGTGTGTGTGTGTGTGTGTGTGTGTGTGTGTGTGTGTGTGTGTGTGTATATACATATATATTTGGTGGATGAAGAAAGCTCCTGCGAGCAAGTTTCAACAACTTTATTTTTTTCTCCTAGCCATTTTAGACCACCTAAGACAAAAATTCTCTATGTAAGAAAAAAGACTACCTCATAACTACAAATTACATGTTCTCCAAGAAAAATCACCATAAGAAGTTTTTCCTCAAGAAGAGATTAAAATATTTACAAAAATGGAAATTACAATAGGATTACTGATTATGTATTCTTCCTTTGAAACTCGTACCTAACTAAACATTTCCCATCTATCTTTCCACAAGTTTATCATAACCCCAAGCAGTAATTCTTTGGTCATTGATTAACAAGTTTTAAGCAGTGTAAAATTGTTAGCTCATCTAAATATTATTTTATGAAAGTTCATCTTCATATTGATCTGCAAGAAAATTGCCCAACAGAGTGAACTGTCTCCCAAGAAGCAATCATAACGCACCATAGGCACTGAGGGTCTTCCCATGCCCATTCACACAACACTAGATACAGGAGGAATACAGCAATGACAAGCATGAGAAGAAACAGAAACAGCAAGAAGCAATCCAGAGATGAAGTCTCCAGGAATGTGCCTCTCAGAGACACATCCATCACAGCTGTGCAAAATGGTAGACGTCTCCAGAAAGCTCACTTTCTCACTGCAGCATCTCCTGCATGGCATCCAACGAATAGTGTCCTGTCTAATTCCTGGACTCAGAGACAATTCGTGTTTGCTTCAGCTTGGCTCTTGAGGGCAATACTGACATTCAGCATATATTCAGTACACATACCTTTAATACAGACTCAGGGCACTCTCTCCAAGATCCAGATCCCCATGGATTATCAAGTGAATGTCTGAAACTAGTTTGAAATGGCAACTGAGAGCAACATAGCCATGGCCATTCCTCAGCTCCCTCTGACACTCACAAGTAGATTCTTCCAAGATTCCTTCTTTACATCTCCCCTTTCAGAGAGGCTGATGTGAGTTGCTGATGTTCTGTTCCAATACCCTGTGCATATATTTCTGATACCCAATATAGATTTACACGGGATACTTACATGTGTGTATAAGTATTAAAGGACAGACTCTGGATTCAATGAGATGTCTCCTTACTTCATGACTCCCTGCACTTATAGCCTGGTGTGTGTCTACTTGACCAAGTACAGCTGCACGTGGGCCATTTACTTGTGTGTCTGAGTATTCAATCACAGAGTCTGGATACCAAGGGGATAGTTCTCATATATCATATAATGCCCCTTGTACTCACACCCACATAAGTCTAGTTTGTAACAGGCACAACTAAGCAGTGTCCAAGAAATTAATGAGCGAAATTTTACTTCACAGAATGTAGAGGCCACAAGGTCTTTATGCTCATGTATAAGCACTAGGGAAATGAGGAATGTTAAACATTCAAGATTGTCTTTTCAAGGGAGAGATGCATAATCTGTTTTCTGCCCAGAAGGCTGGGAGTGAATGTAGTTAACAGCCTGGTGACATATGTTTCTGTAGAGCTAGGACATACCTAACTACCACGGTCTATTACATTTATCTTAGACTTTTCTTCACTAGACCTTCATTTTGACCATCATTTCTTAATAGAACCCAACCTTATGGGAGATGTCACATTTACTTTACAATAGCCTAGATGACCTCTGAGCTATTTCTAGGCCAGGCCATACCTGACTTCAGACAATTATATTTATTTATCCCAGCCACTCTCCCTAGGCCCTTTTTATATTGAGTACTATTTCTCAGTGACTAGAAACCATCTTTATGGAAAAAGCCATATGTACTTTGTAAAGAGTTTCAATGTAATCATTTCTTAAATTTGTTGTACACATGGGATTGAGTTGTCATTGAGTAACATTTTGCAAAATTGTGCTAAGGTTAAGATAAACACACCAAGGTCATATTCTAGATGTTTGAACCAACACACACTACAGAATCATGTTGAACAGGATTTCCTTCTTGCATCATGGATCATTACTGTTTGTGGAGTTTGCAGAGACCCACACAATAAAATATACCCTTTTAGCCTCAAATAATTTTTATTCAACTTTTGGAGCTTTCAGTATCACAGCTTAAAAAAATGCCTAAGTGTTTGTACTTCAGTTCTAAAAGCTTCTTACAGAGTCAGTAATTTAAATTACATATGCTTCTGGAACAAATCTCTTCAGTGTTAAATTGCTTCCTTAGCTACAAAATAATTACTCTCTAGCACAAATTCATCTTCAGATTCAAAACATTTCTATTGTTTTTAAACGTGAGATATTAGCAAATGAAAATCAGGATACCCATGTAGTCAACTGTCTGACTGTAATTAGCTATTTGTTATGTTTCTTGTTTCCCCTATATTTAAGAATACAGTTCTTCTATAATGATCCTACCTCATTTTCACTAAAAGCTTTAATCTTGAGAAGGCCTTGTAAAGGCTCTTAGCTTTGTAGAGGGCATGACTCATGGGAAGAAGTTCACTCAGATAAGAAACTTGATCTAGGAAACATAGACTCCACTGAGACTGTTTACCTCTCTGAAGCTTCCTGTCCAAAACTGCCTGTCTCAGCAGGAGTTTTGTACACTTCTCATTTTCCCTTTAATTATCTGAACTCTCAAAATTATTGGCTCAGCATAAATTGTGAACAGGAAAGCATCCTGTGGTACATGGGAAGGAGAAACGTGTGATACCCAGGCAAGCTGATCAAGATTCTGCATCCAAACAGACTGCTTTGTTTAGAAAAGTAAACAACAGCCCATCATATTGTGGTACATTAGTGTACTTTTAATTGCTAACGGTCACCTGAATTCTCTGGATACTATAGATTCACAAGTGATTTAGTCACCAAATCTAAGAGCCTTATTATGAGATAAATCATTAGTGCAAGAATATTGGGGAGGAGAGTCCTTAAGAATAACTTACTCTCTCCCCTTCCACATCCCTCACCACCTATGGCAGGTAGAAGAACTAGCCCAGGGTTATGAGAGTGGATTATGAACTTGCTGTGTCCTTCACCAGCTGCAATGCTCAGCAGAATGGGTCTTGCAGCTTACCTGGGCAATAAGGTAGAGCCGGCCCTGACTGAAAGGCTGGTGGTGAGCCTTTTTGGAGGATGTAAGATCAAGAGGGCTGACAAGCTAACCAGCTCAGATACCTCTCAGGCCCAGGGATTTGAATTAGTCCACCCCAATATCTACCCTCTGGAAAAACTGCTAGAGTGCATGAATGGGTGGTCCTATAAATCCAAAGCTACAACATCTCTATGACACAGGGCAACAACAGGATATTCGAGGCGAGGTTCCAGTATTGGTAGAGTATTAGAAGCCAGAGGCTTTGTAGCAGACCAACATTTGCAAACAAAGAAGTATGAACAAAAGGTTATACTGTGGGACACACTGTGACACAACTACAGTTCCCACAAGATTTTCCTACATTGGGGTAGAACGTGCAAAGGTGGAGGGCAGATATGAGAGAAGGTTGAGATGAGTGGATTTGGTGTGCATGATGTGAAATTCACAAATAACCAATAAGAAGTTTTAAAAAGAAAACAACTTACTCTTGATTGTAAGGTACATTCCAAATATTATAGATGTGAGTGAAGGAAAACTGTAAATCGTTTTGAAAGCCTATATTAACACCTTTCATTCTCTCAAGTCTCATGTTGTATGCCTTAGCATCTACTCTACAGACAAGAAAACTGACAGTTTCAAAGACAACACTGCAGTAAGAGTCAGGGTTGACCAGATACTGATCTCGAATCAAGTGCTCACTCTGGCTTAGAGTCTCCCTAGTAGAATGTGTAAAGAAGTTTCCTTTTAAAAAATTTATGAAATTCGTAGGCAAATGGTTGGAACTGGAAAATATCCTGAGTGAGCTAACCCAATCACAGAAAGACACACATGGTATGCACTCACTGATAAGCGGCTATTAGCCCAAATGCTTGAATTACCCTAGATGCCTAGAACAAATGAAGCTCAAGACGGATGATCAAAATGTGAATGCTTCACTCCTTCTTTAAAAGGGGAACAAGAATATCCTTGGCAGGGAAGAGAGAGGCAAAGATTAAAACAGAGACTGAAGGAACACCCATTCAGAGCCTGCCCCACATGTGGCCCATACATATACAGCCACCCAATTAGACAAGATGGATGAAGCAAAGAAGTGCAGACCGACAGGAGCCAAATGTAGATCGCTCCTGAGAGACACAGACAGAATACAGCAAATACAGAGACGAATGCCAGCAGCAAACCACTTAACTGAGAACGGGACCCCCGTTGAAGGAATCAGAGAAAGAACTGGAAGAGCTTGAAGGGGCTTGAGACCCCATATGTACAACAATGCCAAGCAACCAGAGCTTCCAGGGACTAAGCCACTACATAAAGACTATACATGGACTGACCCTGGACTCTGACCTCATAGGTAGCAATGAATATCCTAGTAAGAGCACCAGTGGAAGGGGAAGCCCTGGGTCCTGCTAAGACTGAACCCCCAGTGAACTAGACTGTTGTGGGGAGGGAGACAATGGGGGGAGGGAGGGGAGAGGAACACCCATAAGGAAGGGAGGGGGAGGAGGATCTTTGCCCGAAACCGGAAACGGAATAACACTAAAATGTATATAAGAAATACCAAGTTAATAAAAAAAAAATAATAATCACCGTAGCAACATTCATCATAAGGAACCATAGAAAATCCCTGTGAAGAACTGAGTACTATGGATTGTTCTATGGAAGAAATGCAATGAGTTTAAATTTATCTATTCCATTCACTGAAGCATTTAGAGCATGTTTAACTGATCGTAAAGACATAAATGCTATGATGTTAAGTAAAATTGTTAATTTGTACACATGTCCTAATTTACACAAAAGTACATATACCACATGTTCATTTATAGCATAAAAATACAACACAAACATTTTCTCATATAGGAAAGATTATGGAAGAAAATAAAACAAATTTCTGATTTTTACATTTTTTGTTTTTCAAATTTTTTATAGACATATATTACATGTGTGTAGAAGAAAAACAGACATTAAAAAATAAATCTGTTTAAAAAATTTGTATGTCACTTCATTCAAAAGTAAGAATATTAGGACTCCTACTAAATCTTAAATGCATTTGAAAATTCAGTTTTAAAAGATTGTATTTAAAAAGAACTAGTTTTAATATTCCTTAAAATGATTGTAGCAATCAGCAGAAAGAGTGGTTAGTAAGTCTTACCCAAATCAATGATGAGATAGTGGACTGTTAAGCTGTAACTAACCACATTGCATGTTCACATATCACATCACCGTCTTTCTAGATTGCACAGACTGGAAATCAGTTAAGAGAAACTTCCAGGACTGTAGCCATATGTTTTCCTATCTGGTTAGGAGGAATCTCTTTCAAAGAATCCATTAAACATCTTTTTTCAAAGTTTTATTTTAAAAAGATGTACATTTCTATATAGGGCGATGAAAAAATAATTCTGACATTATATCAAGCAGCAAGTAATTTTTATAAAGAACCCAAGATGACTAACTCAAAGTAAAAGACTTTATATTTCCTCTTATGTAAGAAGTCGTATGATCTCCCTTTTAAAAAGCTAATGAGTTAAAAAAAAATAAGAACCGTATGCTACATTGTTTTTTTTCCTATAAATAAGGAATTACATGTAGGAAGAAATGGTACTTAAATATACCATTATCCAACTGCATAATCATGATTACCAGACTTCATTTGTGGAAGTTCAGCAAAGTAGCATTAAAAATGGCATAAGGATCTCATTAAGATAATTCTACAAGAAAATTAATACAAACTGTTCTTCCAACTGTCTATGCCTTTGGTAGTCAAGATAAGTTGAATAGAGCTTAAAAAAATAGAGGTGTTGTTTTTCACCATGTGGTACTAGAAACACTTATATCAATTCACCCAAATTGATGTCTTCCTGAAAATGCAAGTTGCCTTACCTCCATACTAGACTTATTTAGTGAATCAAGAAGGCACTTCCAAAATACATCTCAACCCACAGTAGCTGTGTGCATGCTGGGTCCCACAATCAATTGTAGCACTTGGTTCTCCTTCACCTAGTACTTCGGGCTGATAGAACTATAAATTGAGCCTGACTGACTTTTCATCCCATGTTTCATTTGCTAGTGATTTATGAGGCACAGCAAGGGACACAAAAGATTGTGAGTATGATATTTTGAAGTGCTGCAGCTCCTGACAACATAGGAGTATTTGTTTAGAATGAAGAAATAGAAGTAATGCTTTCTGAAATCTAATACAATGGCAAAATAAAGAGAGCTAGGGGTGATGCTCCTAGCTTGGAGAATGCCAAGGTTAACTCCTGAAGGCTTTTGTCTGCCTGGTTTTCATTTTGTTCTGTTTTGTTTATGTCTCTGTGGGGGAAAAAAACATTGAGGCACTAACAGTTGGATGTATTGTGAAGCTGTTCCAAATTGAGTATGGAAGAAAACTAGAGTGTATCAATGGTTCTTTTACTGTCATGGTCATGAAAATGCTAACTTCAGATTTGCTACTGAGTTTAGGTATGAGTGGGTCTAACCAAACTGTGGCCTAACTAGTGAGTGGTTCTTTTCTGTTACAGCAATTGTTCAACTGTCAAGCTCTAAGGAAACTAAGCATTCCTGATAATGACCTCTCAAGTCTGCCGACCTCCATTGCTAGCCTAGTTAATCTGAAAGAACTCGACATCAGTAAAAACGGTAAGATAATCTCTAAACACTTTCAGATCTTTTTACTGAAAACGTCTTCTGTTTTCTTAGTGAGTGATAAAGTTCCTTTAATTTTATATTTTTCTTTTTTTCGGAGGTGGGGACCGAACCCAGGGCCTTGCGTTTGCTAGGCAAGCGCTCTACCGCTGAGCTAAATCCCCAACCCCAAGTTCCTTTAATTTTAAGAGGTAAATCATACCCATATCTCAGAGACAGCAAACTTCTCATTTTCCTCTCAGTATATCTGACCTCCCTGGGTCTTATTCCTTGCTGGACTCAGATATACATTCTTATTTTCTAAACTATTTTGTGTCCTCTGCCAGGTTCATCCTCTTTTTCAGGATGTTTCCTACTCAGTGAGCTCTGTTCACTTCCTTGAAATAATCCTCCCATTTGCTCTCCCGAGCTTTACTGTTTCCTGGGCACTCACCTATGCACAGAATTCACTTACTCACCATGCTTATTGGCTTTCTTCTCCTGGCCCAGATTGCAAACTCTATCCGATGGCAGGAGGGATATTACTGTCTTGGCTACTGACATATTCCAAATGACTTGAGCAGAGCCTGGGAAACCATCAAGGCCCAGTCATATCTGTTGTATTTTGAGCCAAATTCATGCATCTGGTGATTTTTTGACATGGTGCTAATATTGATTTTCATGTTATTTTCCTTGATGGTTTCCTAGAGGAAGATGGGCCTTCAGATGATCTAAGTATCCTAATTCATTCAGTAGGTCCTTATCACTTTACAAATGACTTCAGCTACCTATTTTATTAGAATAAATTAAAGATCTATCTCAAAGGATTGTGACCAGGCAATTTGTGGTGCAAAGCACAGCCTCACCATCAAGTTCTCAAATGAAAAATGTACTGTAGTCAAACACAGGTATTGCTATAGTAACTTCACTCAGTATGGTTGGTGCCAAGGGGACAGGCATGAAAAAAAGCAAGTCCTCCCTCACAAAACTTGCATCTTAGAAAGTCATTTATATATGGAAACAGCTTCACTTCAGTAGCTCTGAAAGACTGAGTAAACTGTTGTATGTAAAGTTATGTTCAATCTGAAGGCCATCTTTAGGGGGAGGGTGAATATGTTCTTAGAGAATGTTTCCTACAAAGTAGTAAACAAGCCATACCAAGATGAATGGGTCTGTGGATAATAGGATAAGATGAAGTGGATAGTCCTGGCTTGAAGTCTAGGTAAATAAACAGTCTGTTTAAAGACTTCTGGGTTGTAAATATGGCATCGTTAAGATGTCTGATGCCTCATGATGCTCTATGACAGTTTCCTAAGGGAACTCTCTACAGACACTGGCACTATATCAGTCCTCTTCACAAGCCTTCCTACACCTTCTTATCTAAAACCCCAGATTCTGCTGGTGAGATCCACTATAAGCAGATTCCACTTCACCCTTTTCCCACACATGAAAGTGACATGCCATATACATTATATATCACCCAGCATCAATCTGCTTCCTAGCATTTAAGCTCAGTGATGTCTCAATTCTTTGTTATTGCTTTTTTATTTCCATTACCGATAATATGTGGCTATTATAGGATCTCAATAAATATTTACTGAATGAATTTGTGATTGAATGGTTGAGAGTCATCATTAACTTTACAGTGTCACTGGAGAGCTAGAACAGATACCCACAAATAACCAGTAATCTCTAAGACATTACTCAGAGTAGTGCTTAATTACATGCATTTTTAGAGAATGGCAGAACTAATTAAGACTGTTGTATTAATAGAAAGGGAGTCAAGCTCCAGATTTAACTTGAAAAAGATAATACATTTGCAGCCAGGCTCTTAAAAAGTCTTCCACACTAAGCTGACTGGCCACTGAGATTTGAAGACAATTCAAGAAAGACTACAGGTGCTTCTGAATAGCAATCAAACTTAAACCCATGAATAGGGGTTTCATATCCACTTTTACTCTTGTAGGAATATATTTACTAGGGATGAAAAGATGGCATTTTTAAAAGTATACAGTTCTTCCTGAAGATCTTATTTCAGTTCCCAGCAACCACATCAAGTAGCTTTCAATTGCCTGTAACTAAAGTTCCAAGGGATCCAACTCCTCCATCTGGCTTCTGTGAGCACTGCACAGACATACACAATAAAATAAATGGTTTTGAAATAATAAAATTAAGGTGCATTCGCTGTGTCTTACTGCTATTAAACTGTTTATATGCATTTATATTTCAAATTCTATTTTCAATTTATGATTCTAAGAAATATGATGTGGCTATTACCACATCTGGCCTTAGGGCAGATTTAGTAGACAGCACAAGTAATAAAAACTTACCTTATTTTTAAAGATGAACAGATAACATATTGCCATATAGGGCTTAAGTTCTTAAAGAGTGACCTTATTGAAAGCATATAATAATTCTCAGAGGTGCTTTTACACTAAAAATTACAAGTTGCACTTACTTACTCCAGAAGGAAGTCTGTGAGCATCTTTAGAAGTCTTTGAAATTATTGCTTACTTTTACCTCCATAGTCTGGAAATATTTTCACAAAATGGCACGCAAGAGATGTTAGGTCACTGTGGGGTACACATTTGATTGCAAGGGGGTGAGCTGACAATGAGAAGACTACAACTGGCAATCACACAAACAGCCCTTCAGGAAATTATAACTGCATGCTGTCCCCTGTTCCCGCGCTCCGTGACAGGGACCTGGGCAGTTACTCAAAGAGCTTAATGAATCTTTCAGGAATCTGACAAGTGAAGAAAGAACAGGAGTCTGAAACGAGTGGAGTCAGCATTACAATTGGCAGTTGAAATAGCCCTGCTGAAAGGGGAGAGACTACAGCAGAGCTGAAGCACAGGGATGGAATATCGATTGGTATCTCTAGACAGACCCAATGCAAGGACTCGTCAACCTGAGCAAAAACTTGACTGAAATGTGCTGGAGTTAGATTGAGAGAATCCTTAATACATGCACTCACTTTGAGTCTACAGCTGCTTTTGACTATCCATTGCAGACTCTAATCTTAATTCTGCCAACTTCTTGTCACATCACCCTCAGTCAATGCAATACCAGCAAGCTGGCCCCTTCTGACACAGGAGCTATACAATTTCCTCTACCCAGATTCTTCCCTCTCTGGCTAAATTCTATACTATCAGCAGAGTTTTCTGTTTATTAAAAATCCAAGTGAATCTGCATGCACATACATGTGTGCACATGCAAGCACACTCATACATACACAACATACATACAAAGAAGAGACTTCAAATGTTATTTATTCTGAAGTTTTTTTGTCCATCTACAAATAGAAAAGTAATCATTACATAGTACATTACAGGTACATTTTGCCCTGTGGTTGGTTTTGTTTTGAACTTACATCACCTTTTCAGGTGGAAGGAGACTCTGGCGATCCAATCTGACGCTTTGTGCATGCTAGGTAGACATTACTTTTCCATTTGGTTTGTTGAATAAGTGGTATATTATGTGATCTTCTAATTCAGAAACTATCTTGTTCACTTTTCTATTTGGAACTATGAGCACAATTTTTAGGGCATATTTTAAGTTTTGGCAGGTAAATAATATTTTATCCTATTAAAAAAATACAATGTTAATTATGTGTTATTACATTAGAGACTCCTCACAAAGCCCCACTTGGCACACTGGGAACCTTTAAGTGGTTTGACTGCAGGAATAGACAGAAAGACTGAGATTCACACTGAGTACCATGCTGCATAGCAATATGTTAAATACCTATGTTCTTTGGGGTAATGGCTCCACCTGTCAAGCTGTGACTCTCCCTTTAGCTTCACACTAACATAGCCATCTGTCTGTTAGGCATAGGTACAGAATGCCCCACAGACTCCTCAAACATGATACATTTAAAACCAAACTCATCATCATCCCAACGTGTTCATTTTTCATTACTGTTTATATTAATGTGATCCACTGAGGCAAAGGACCACAACGTTTGTTCTGACTTAGAGTTTCTTATCCATTCAGTTGCCATGGCTACCGTGTCTGATGTCTGGGGAAAGTCCATTTGCTTCTTTTGGTTCCCACAGCTGTAGTTCATTCTCTCTTGCATTTGTTATGTACTACCCAACTGAGACAACCCTCTAACTTCTTGTGCTTGTCCAATCAGTGCCAAACCGGCCCTCCACTTGCTAACACACACCTAAAATTGCCAGCATGGTTATGTCTCTTTCTAACTTAAGGTGATTCTGTAGCTCTAGGACACAATGTCAGCCATGAACAAAGAGCTGGGAGTCTCTCTTCATATCTGACCTAATAACACTTTCATTTCAAGTGCCAATCTAACCACAGGTAACTGGCATTTTTTATCTTTCTAGTCTGGGTACTGAAAAGCTTCTCAGACATTTAGTAGAGATTCATGATCTCTTTCTTTTTTCAAGTCTTACTTCCTCTGCATAAATCACTTTCCATGCCTCCTGTACCTGGCTTACTTTCATTCTACTCAATATCCAAATGTCATTGTTTCTGCGAAGATTCTGAATTTCTAAATTAAGTCAAGAGCTTGACCTCTCTGTACTAACATGACTTGTGTGTTCCTTTATTAAAAACAGTCAGGATGTAACTGTACTAGAACGTTTATGCAGTTTCAAGTTTTAAGCTACTTTAACTATGAGGAAAAGAATACCAGATAATGTGTCTATTATAAAGCTGATGAGTTAACACTCATTTCAGATATCATATTCTCTTTAAATGAATAAAACTTTACAGACACATATAAATGCACATGCCTATCCCTTCACCCTCTTTGCTGTCAGAATTGAGGTTTAAATTTTCTGTCACATACTACCACATTTTATATTGTTCTTCAAAAGATTTGAAGTTATTTTGTTTTATTTTCTGTATGAGTGTTTTGTGTCTATGTGACACATGCATACAGGGAGGTCAGAAAAGGGCATCAGATCCCCTGGACCTAGAATTGCAGATGGTTGCAATGAGTGGTCATGTGCATGCTAGCAGTGGAAGCCCTGCTTCTCAGTGATACTCAGCAGCATCTCTCACCACTGATTGTCCAGTCTTCCAGTTCTTCAGCCTGTTTCAGTTTGCTAAACTGTTCCTGCCTGGTTACTCCTGTTCTCACTATTACAGTATCTTATTGAGTTTTAGTAGAAACATTCTGTACTCTCTTCCTTTCTTCATTTTTTAAATTTTATTTTTCTTGGATATTTTATGTATTTACATTTCATATATTATTCCCTTTTTCTCCTCTCCCATACCCCTCCCCCTCCTTCTTTGAGGATTGTCCCACTCCCATCCACCTCCTCCCATCTCAATGCCCTGGCCTTACCCTACATTGGAGAAACAAGTCTTCACAGGACCAAAGGGTTTTCTTCCTATTGATGCTGGACAATGCTATCTTCTGATACATATGTGGCTGGAATCATGGGTTCCTCCATGTGTACTCATTGGTTGGTGGTTTAGTCCCTGGGAGCTCTGGTAAGGTCTGGTTGGTTGATGTTGTTCTTCCTATAGTGTTGCAAACCCCTTCTGCTCCTTCAGTCTTTTCCCTAACTCTTCATTGCAGTCCCTTGTTCAGTCCAGTGGTTAGTGGCAACCACCCTCATCTGTATCAGTAGGGCTCTGGCCGAGCCTCTCAGGAGACACCCATATCTGGCTCCTGTCAGAAAGCACTTCTTGGCATCAGCAATAGTGACTGGGTTTGGTGTCTGCAGATGGGATGGATCCCTAGGTGGGGCAGTCTCTGGATGGCCTTTCCTTCAGTCTCTGCTCCATTCTTTGTCTCTGTATTTCCTTCAGACAGGAGGAATTCTGGATTAATATTTTTGAGGTGGGTGGCCCCATCTCTCAATCAGGGGCTATGCCTATCCACTGGATATGGTCTCTACTAAGTCTATCTCCTCTTTGTTGGCTATTTCAGCTAATGTCTTCCCTGTTGGGTCCTAGGAACCTCTTGGGTCCCCGGCATCCAAGACTTTCTAGTGGCTACCCTCAGCTCCCTCTCCTCCACTGCTACACAACGCCTTTCAAATTCCTGATCCTCTGTACTTCTCCCCCATCTCCTCCCTCCATCTGAATCAGTACTTCTTTCTCCCCACCACCTCTCTTCCTCTACTTCCTGAGATTATTTTCTTTCCCCCTACTGAGTAGGACTGTAGCATCCACACTTTGGTGTGATCTTCTTTTTTCCTGGGTTTCATATGGTCTGTGAGTTGTATCGTGGGTATTCCGAGCTTCTTTTTGGCTAATATCCACTTATCAGTAAGTACATACCATGTGTGTTCTTTTGTGACTGGGTTACCTCACTCAGGATGATATTTTCAAGTTTGCCCCATAGGAAGAACAACAATATCAACCAACCAGACCCCCCAAAGCTTCCGGGGACTAAGCCACCAACCAAAGAGTACCCATGGGAGAACTCATAGCTCCAGCTGGATATGCTACGGTGAATTGCCTTATCTGGCATCACTGGGAAGGGAGCCCCTTGGTCCTGAGGAGGGTCAATGACCCAGAGTAGAGGAAATGCTAGGGCTCTGAGGCAGGAGTGGATGGGTGGGTGGGGGAGCACCCTCATAGAGGCAGGTCTGAAAGGTATGGATGATGTTAATTTCTTTTTATTCATTGGCTTTCACATTGTAACCAAGTGCATTGGCAATGTTCAAAATGTGGCTGTAATGAAAATTCACATTCTCTGAGGGTGGGTGTAGGTTATGGATATAGTACACTACATCCACTACTGTCAGCTTCTCATATTGATGAATATATTGTGCTCCTAATTTTTACATAGTCAAGGCACTGAAAGGATGAGAAGATGGCTACCACACAGACTGAGCATTCTCATCTCTACTGTTCTGGAGGGTGATTGGGTGTGATAAAACATGAGATGTTTCAAAAATTAAGAAGAAATTAGTTTGCCAGTGAAATGATAAATGTTTGAGGAGATAGGCAGGTGTAAACTACTCTCAGGGTTGCCTAGTGTACACATGGTACACATGCATCAGAGTATCACAGGATTCCAGTCGAATGGAAAAGTTCTATGTTCTCATCTTTCAGTTACAAAATAAATTTTAAAAGAGCCAGTTTCATAGAATATTTATCTACAAGGTATAATAAAAATATTCAATTAACTGAAAGGCAGTGAACTGGAAAATGAGGTCCCAGTTTCTTGTCTTCAATTAAAAAGAGCATTCCTTTTTCATAAAAATAAGTTTGTTAACCTTGACCTTCTAGCAAACTTTTGTTAGTTGCAATAAAACTTTGTTATTTGTGTAACCAGAGAAAAACAGGAACTTGTCCACACTTTTTGTAAACCAACCCTCCTTTCTCAGCAATAATAAATTCCCTGATTGTGTGCAGTGACTCATTGTCCATCCAAATGCATTTTCCATCTTTTGCCCTCCGTGCTAGCTCACTTTATGTCTTTACACAAGAAATGTCATCAGAAAAGAGAGAACCTCCCTTGAGAAAAATCTAAAAGATCCAGTTGTAAGGCACTTTCTTAGTTGATTACTGATAGGAGAGCTAGCCCACTGAGGGAGACACCATCCTTGGGCTGGTAGTCCTGAGTTCTATAAGAATGCAGGCTGGGAAAACCTGTAAGCAGCAACCCTCCACGGTCTCTGCATCAGCTCCTCCTTCTAAGCCCTGCCCTAATTGAGTCCCTGTCTGGACGTCCTTCAGTTATGGACTGAAACATAGAAGTATAAGCTAAATAAACCCTTTCTTCCAGAACTTGATTTTGGTCATGGTGTTTCATAACATCAACAGAAACCCTAACACACCCTCACACCTGAATTTAATAGTGAAATAAAGTCAATACAAGTCAGAGAGGAATGCATTTCATGATATTGTAGTCTCTGAATAAATAGTCTAAGTCTGCTTGGAACTGATGCATAGCCATTGTAGAGTAATTGTTTTATATGGTGAAGTTAGGTAACGATGATACGATTTAATTAGTGATTTTCAAGTCTGATTGCTGATTTGTCATAGCTTCTTAGAGACAATGACACCATAATATAAGGATTTTAATGAAAATGAATTAATTTGAAAGTGCTTCCTAATTCTCCAGCAATTAAGTGGATTTTTCTCTCATCCTCTAAAACTTACTTCTATACATGAATGGATGTGAGCAGCGCCATGGTGGGCAAAATCACTATTGTTAGTTATAATGAGAGGCAATCATAGTTGAAGGGTTATTATGTGTGTTAGTGATGTGCCAATTATTCCGCCCCTTCCTGAAGCACTCGCGAAACATGGGATAAATCACATTCTCCATCTGCAGGAAGAAAGGGGAACTCTCTGTTCCAGAATCACAGGAGGAAGCAGTTAACCAATTTTTTTAAAAAATCTTTAAACCTTTGAGGATATTGAAAAAGAGAAACAGCAGTTGTCTATGCTGTAAATTCTCAGGGAAGTGTCTACCTTGGGATACTTTAAATGAGTTATGGAGAAATGTCAACATGTGTCCATGACCAATATGCAATAATGGCGCTTGTTGGTACCCTGCCCTATAAAATTTCTTACTTCAACAGCATTACTGCATAACATATTAAAAATCACTCTCTCGTGCTTTAAGTCTACTTTCCCTATCTATAGAATCTCTTCTGCCCATGGAGGTTCTAATAAAATCACAGTTTCTTTGCTCCATTAAGTAACTTCATGATAATGAAAAGCAAAGCGGCATTTCCTGTAACCTCCACAGCTCAGCACCACTCTAGTGCCTTCATAGGGACATGAAACCGGGAGCATGTCAACAGTGCTTCCAACTGTGTTCAGCAACTAAAACCAGGACAAGAAGGCCATACCCTCACCCTCTGAAGTGTGCTCTGGGTTCTGTCAGTCAGTGATTAGGTTTCCTAGGGTCACAGCATGGCCTTTGCAAAAATATGTGGTCTGTAAATCCTTTCAAATAATTTGAAGAGAATGAAATTGATCTTATGTGCACCATTTTAAGTCCCTACTACCATGCAGCACTTCTGGTCTATTGTGAATAGGAGCTGAACCTTATATTCAGAGCCACGTCTGTTAAAATACATGTGGGTGTAATGCTTGGTAAAGCAGTCTACTAAAAATGAAGAGAGAATTGAAATAACATTAAATACAAAATAATATTATTAAATAGTCCATTTCATGAAATACTCAAAATCCCTGTTCGGGTAAAGAAAGGAAACACAGAGTCAGTGTCAATCATTGGACCAAGTTACATGCAATCCTCTATGAATACACTTATGCATCAAGGTCATAGCAACTTCACAGAATTTTCCCAAGATATGTCCCAGAGGCAGATTCTGTTGCGTGATTGTAACCATTTACTGATAACTTTACCAGACCATTACATAGTCTATCCATGCAATGCCACTGAGAGAGGTAGGCACTCACAAGTAACACAGGCCTCCCATGCACGGTTTCTGAGTACCTCCTTCATCTCCACAGGAGTATAACACAAAGCATCCCCCACTTGCTTCTCTAATTCACTAACCCAACAGATACATGCCCTTCACTTTGACATTCCAGAACACTACAAACTGCCCTCTGAAGTCTCCTTATCACTCCTTACCCTGTACAGTCTGTTGTACCAATTGTTGCCTGATTAGTAATTTGTAATAGGAACATAGGGTAAAATTAAACTCTATGTCTTTATATATCAATTTTTCATTTATTGCACTTATAATTATTGAAAAATAATTCCAAGTTATCTTCTTTGAATGATTCTAATTGATCAATTTACATTTCCTGTGCTCACATGAGCTCATCCATACTGAGTAATGAATGTTTTTATTAGAATAAAGAGCAGCGTTGTCTATACCAAGCAGGACTGGTTGATAGGAATATGCTGGAGTCACTCTATAGCTCTCCCATCACCCCCCGCCCCAATGAGACAGTAGTTCTAATTTCTTCTTGCTGACACACTGAGGAGAGTTAAATTTACATCAAATCCTATGCAAATTGCCCTGTCTAAAGTACCGCATTGATGAATATGTATAGGTAGAAATTATATCCCACAGCAGATAAAATCCTAGATTTCATGGCTGTTGCTCAGAATAGGCGAACGTAACAGTATTTGAAATATGCTGATTTTATTTTTCCTATCTTTATTAAATTGGATATTTCTTATTTACATTTCAAATTTATTTCCTTTCCCCGTTTCCATGCCAACATCCACCTAACCCTTCCCTCTCCCCTTCTATATGGGTGTTCCCCTCCCAATCCTCCCCCCAATTACTGCCCTCCCCCCAACAATCCTGTTCACTGGGGGTACAGCCTTGGCAGGACCAAGGGCTTCCCCTTCCACTGGTGATCTTACTAGAATATTCATTGCTACCTATGAGGTCAGAGTCCAGGGTCAGTCCATGTATAGTCTTTAGGTAGTGGCTTAGTCCCTGGAAGCTCTGGTTGCTTGGCATTGTTGTACATATGGGGTCTCGAGCCCCTTCAAGCTCTTCCAGTTCTTTCTCTGATTCCTTCAACTGGGGTCCTATTCTCAGTTCAGTGGTTTGCTGCTGGCATTCCCCTATGTATTTGCGATATTCTGGCTGTGTCTCTCAGGAAAGATCTACATCCGGTTCCTGTCAGCCTGCACTTGTTTGCTTCATCCATCTTGTCTAATTGGATAGCTGTATATGTATGGGCCACATGTGGGGCAGGCTCTGAATGGGTGTTCCTCCAGCCTCTGTTCTAAACTTTGCCTCCCTATTCCCTGCCAAAGGTATTCTTGTTCCCCTTTTAAAGAAGGAGTGAAGCATTCATATTTTGGTCATCCTTCTTGAGTTTCATGTGTTTTGTGCATCTAGGGTAATTCGAGCATTTGGACTAATAGCCACTTATCAATGAGTGCATACCATGTGTGTTTTTCTGTGATTGGGTTACCTCACTCAGGATATTTTCCAGTTCCATCCATTTGCCTATGAATTTCATAAAGTCATTGTTTTTGATAGCTGAGTAGTATTCCATTGTATAGATGTACCACATTTTCTGTATCCATTCCTCTCTGTTGAAGGCCATCTGGGTTCTTTCCAGCTTCTGGCTATTATAAATAAGGCTGCTATGAACATAGTGGAGCACATGTCCTTTGTTATATGTTAGAGCATCTTTTGGGTATATGCCCAAGAGAGGTGTAGCTGGGTCCTCAGGTAGTGCAATGTCCACTTTTCTGAGACATTGCACTCCAGACTGATTTCCAGAATGGTTGTACCAGTCTGCGATCCTACCAACAATGGGGGAGTGTTCTTCTTTCTCCACATCCTGACCATCCAGGATGATACTTTATTTAAATTTCTTCAGAATGAAATAAAGTACATATAACATCTTTCTCTATACAGTTCATCTTTTACTCCTCCGAGTCTAATACAACTTGTTCAGCACACAAATAACATGCCTGTGTTCTCCTAAGAATAAAAATGTACAATTTCAAGGACTGGCAACAATTAAAATGTAGATGAAAACGTTTTAGTAGCTGTGTTTCTGTTGTTTTATTATATAAGCTACATCACTGTAGTTTTTCCTAGCATTTAACACTTGTACCACATAGTTAATTATTTGACATGTTTGTGTGTAATTCAGAAACATAATCATTCAATATACACCTCCATAATTATGTACATTCATTTGTGTAAAAATTTATAAGAAACATGTCTTATAAATTTGAAGGGACACTAAATCATTTAAATTTGACATTTATAAAATCTGTTATATTCTGTTTGAAAAGAGACAATTATCCTTTCATCTTAATATAGGTAATTAAAAATATATATCCTCCATACCAAAACCAAGTGTTTCCTTCCATGTCTGAAATATATTTCAGTTCAATGCTTCAAACTCCTGATGTGAAATATAATTTACAGGCAATTTAACGAGCACTTGCTAAGTTGTCATGTTTTTATGGGTATAACCTAGGAAACGAACATGAATGAATCCCAGTGTCTGACTATATCATGGTCTTTCTAGATCTTTCACTACTAGCTCCTGCCATCTTTAACCCTGTCAAATGTACCAGTCCCTAATAACACTGTCTTCTCCTATGCCACATCCTAGCCAGTCTTGAACTTTTTCTTTACTCTTTCTGTCATTCAACTTCTGTGGTTAGGTACCATTATGCTCTTCTGTAGACCTTCTTAACACTCTGTCTCTACTCACTGCCTATAGTTCAGCAAAACTACAGCCTGGTCGAATTGAGTTTTCTGCTTATTACTGAATGGAAGGTGTGGAGAGCCAGTCACATGCATTGGTACTACAGAATTCGTGATCACAATCCGAAGTGTAGCCTTTTGCTCCTCACCAATCATTTCATTCTCCCCAGTGTGAAGATGATCACATATCCTCCAGCTCCAGACCTGTAGCTTGCCATCTCCATGTTCATCTGGGCTGCACATACACCACTGAGAAATCTGAACCTTTCAGGAGATACTTTCTTCCTCCACCCAGCCTCTGCCATATACTGCCTGATTGCTGCAAGTTGGTCCAGGAAAGTCCGCCTTGCTTTTCTCCAACTGTCTCCCCACAGTTGGATCATGCTCTCTTGCCTACCCACAGGCCATCCCAGCAGCTTTCCTGACTCTGTACTATTTGTTCAGACCTAAAGTAAAAGCACAAAAGCCTCCTGCTATTTTCTCCCACCTGTCTCCCTCACAACTATGACTTTAGACAGATTATTTCTGTATTATCTGTATTATCTACATGGACTTTCTCTCTGTCCACTTTTAAGCCAAACCCCATTCTTTTTTTTATTTTTTTTCCGATTTTTCTTTATTAACTTGAGTATTTCCTATTTACATTTCTAATGTTATTCCCTTTCCCGGTTTCCCGGCCAACATCCCCCTAGCCCCTGCCCCTCCCCTTCTATATGGGTGTTCCCCATTACCACTCCCCCCCATTATCACCCTCCCCACAACAATCACGTTCACTGGGGGTTCAGTCTTGGCAGGACCAAGGGCTTCCCCTTCCACTGGTGCCCTTACTAGGATATTCATTGCTACCTATGAGGTTGGAGCCCAGGGTCAGTCCATGTATAATCCATGGGTAGTGGCTTAGTCCCTGGAAGCTCTGCCAAACCCCATTCTTTAATCTTCATTACATCCATTGGTTGCTTCAAGATCATAGTGGCCTTTTACCTTACTAAATACACTAGTCATTCATGGTTCTCTTTTGATGAACTATCAACATCATCTGAATTAGTTCACCTTATCTCTCAACCTGAACACTCTTCTCCATTTGAATTCTAAGTTTCAATGCTTTCATTTTGTCCCAACATCTTACTAAACCTCTTGTTTGGTCTCCTGTGTTAACTCTTCCTCATTGTGGAAGGCAACACAGCTGAATTCTTATCATCTTCATTATCTTGTATACTGATTCCATCAGTGCTGATACTGTTTCATAGTTTAAATATTATTTATATAACTAAATTCTCATTTCTTTTTATTTTATTTTATTTCCATGCATGTATATGTGTTTGTGAGTGTGTGTATCTTTGTGTCAATACGTATACATGTGTTTGTGTCTATGTGTGTCTTTGTATGTCTGTGTGTGTGTCTATTTGTGTCTGTGTGTCTGTATCTGGGTCTGTATCTGTGTTTTGTGTCTGTCTCTATGTCTGTGTCTGTGTCTGTGTCTGTGTCTGTTTGTGGGTATATACATATGAGTATAGATGCCTACAGAGACAAGGAGACAGAATCTCCTGGAGCCAGAGGTACAGATGTTTGTGAGTTGTCTGATGTGAATGATTGGAATTGAACTTAGGTTGCATGAATGTGCTTTTAAATTGCTGAGCCATTTCTCTAGACCTGAATGGCCAATTCTTAAGTTTGTCTACACTTCTCTGTCTCTGTCTCTGTCTCTGTCTCTTTCTCTGTCTCTTTCTCTCTCTGTCTGTCTCTCTCTCTGTCTCTCTCTCTCTCACTCTCTCTCTCTCTCTCTGTGTGTGTGTGTGTGTGTGTCTATCTATTTATTGGATATTTTTTTATTTACATTTCAAATGTTATTCCCTTTTCCGGTTTTCTGGCCATAAGCCCCTTATCCCATCCCCCATCCCTTCTTCTATAAGGGTGATCCCCCTCCCCAACCACCTCCCCTTCCCACCCAACCCCTGACATTCCCCTGCACTGGGGGTTCCAGCCTTGGCAGGATCAAGGGCTTCTCCTCCCATTGGTTCCCAACAAGGCCATCCTTTGCTACATATGCTGAAGCCGTGAGTCTGTCCATGTGTAGTCTTTGGGTAGTGGTTTGGTCCCTGGGAGCTCTGGTTGGTTGGCATTCTTGTTTTTATGGGGTTGCAAGCCCCTTCAGCTCCTTCAATCCCTTCTCTAATTCCTCCAACAGGAACCCCATTCTCAGTTCAATAGCTTGCTGTTAACATTCGCCTCTGTATTTGACATGCTGTGGCTGAGCCTCTCAGGAGACAGCTATCTGCTCCTCTCTCTTAAACTTTAAGTTTATAAGCAAAGACCATCCTCACTTCTCCTACTGAGTTTCAACCAGTAGTTAAAGATGCCCACTAAAATTTAGTTTCTATACCATGTTCCCATCAGAGCAGAAAGTCATTCCATCTCTTGAGTCATCCAGCCAAACATTCTGGGGTCATCCTTAACTCTCTTTCATTTCGTTTATCTAATATTCAACTGTTATTTTTGTGATACTTCTCATTGATAAAACATTATTGTGTTTATTGTGTGTATTCACCTGACAAAATATAAGCTCCACAAATTAAAAGAATTCCCTATCTTTTCCAAACTGTCTCCTCAAAGTTCAGCACTTCCCAACAGAATAAATACTCAAGAAATCCTGTTGGATGATGGAGGACCCTCTTTAAGAACTAAAGATATATTAAAAGAAAAGTATCAAGTTCTTTAACTCATAATCATGCATGGTAGTGTTTTGTTTTGTTTTGTTGGCTTTTTTCCTGTTGTTATTTTTTTTTCTAGGCTCATTTAATTTTAGATGTAACACAAGCTAAAACAATAGGCAGTAAGATGTTAGGGGCTTAAAGTAGTTAAATAAATCCTCCTGCAAATGCTAGAATTTAAACTTCTCTATATGGATAGTATTTAGACCTGGGTTTGGGTAAGAAATTAGATGGGACATGCAAAATGTAAAACAAAGCAAACATCAGGAAAGTGAGATAGAAAGATAACTTTTATGTCACAGAAATCTCAGTTTAGGTTCCTCTGCGTGGTATCTCTTTACAGGCTTGGGAATCTATGCTCTATGTTGTTAAGTTCAGAGTTTAGTAATGGGATGAGAATCTTACTATATTTGGGTTCCACACCTAAGCTCTGTACAGAAAGAAATATGCCTTTTCATATTTGGAGATATAGTTTAAAGTTAAACACAGATTTTAACGACACTCCTTTTGTATCCTTTTTTACTCCATAAACCTTTATCATTAGAGAAAACTGAAAGCCATTTTAACTACAAGCTTAAGAGCCTCTGTAAGGGGCTGGAAAAATGAATTAATTGTCAAGCCCTGAGTTCAGTTCCCCATCATCCTCTTAAAATTTTAGGTATGATGTCATGCTATGTTCCCAGCACTGATGGGGTAGAGACAGGAGGATACCTAAGATCTCGTCAAGTAGGTGACTTTCAGGTTCAGTGGCAAATGCTGACTCAAAAGCAAGATGGAGAAAGATTGGAGAACACATTTAGTATGAATCTGTGGCTTAATGGTGAATGAACCCATGCAAAGGTGTGTGTGTGTGTGTGTGTGTGTGTGTGTGTGTGTGTGTGTGCGCATACCTGAAATCCATGACACTCTGACCTCCCCCCCTCCCCCGCTTTTTGCCAGGTAGAAATGATAAATTTATTTGTCTCGGATGTCTTTATTCCCTTATACATCCTGTTCCCTAGTAGAAGAACGAACAAGCATGACGGTCAAATGAAACACTAGAAGCAAAATATGTACAAAGAATAAATCAGTAACAAAGGTTGCTTCTCAAATAATTAAGCATTTAGAGCAAGGCCTTTTATTTTCTTTTGAGCCAGGGCTAAGGTAGACCTAGCTAGCCTTGAATTACTATGTAACCAAGCCTTCCTGTCACCACCTCAGAAGTTTGCTGGGATTGCAGGCAGGTATCATCACACCTCGTGTATGTGGTACTGAGATCTTTGCACTCGAGAAAACACTTTAAATTCTTCAAGTAATTAATAATTTGTTGACACACTTTTGATTAATTCTGTGATTTAAAAGTTTCATTTCTAAGAGGACTTAAATTCAGAGTGCAGGGCTGATGTTTGCTTTTGTCATTAATTTTGTGAACACAATCAAGTTAGACTTTGTGGTACATTCACTGAAATGAATACATTGGAGACTTATCAACATAGTGTCCTCATTTGGAGTATAAATGTTGATTAATGCCGTTTGCTATTTGTGAATAATAAAACTGCCCAATTTTAAAACCAAACATGCCATTTTGCCTATAAAACTCAATGCTCCTATATAATTAGTGACCAGAGAAAGCTCTAATAAGAACTTTCTTCTATTACAAGGCGAGTTCAGCCTGACTCTGAAACCAGCCTAAACACAAAAAAATGCCCAGAGTTTCTCAGAACAGGCCTGGGATATTCTTAGAGGGGAGCTCATACAGTTTCATGATCTCACCTGCAAAATGGAGTTTGAAACATTGGATGTGTGATGCTGATTTTACAGTCAAACTCTTTGCAACAAATATTATCATTAAGCTGCTTTTATTTTCATTCCTGAGAGTTAGAAAAGATCAAATACAATTTTATCTATCCTTAACTTCATATGTGACTTCCAGCTCGTACTATTCTAAAGCATTATTTAACATTTAATTTTATTAGGAATATTATGTGTATGCCTCTCTTTTGTGTGGCTTTATTGTATTTTGTTATCTTCTTTACACGAACGTTTGCCCTACATGGAGTCTAGATCCAAACTTGGGGTTTTAATTGTTTATTTCCACTGTAGGAACCAGAGCTTCAACATGCTTACTGGGATATCTTCATGAACTCATATGACTCTTTTCTTTTCAACATTTTAGGTGTACAAGAATTTCCAGAAAACATAAAGTGCTGTAAGTGTTTAACCATTATTGAAGCCAGTGTCAATCCCATTTCTAAGTGAGTATAAATGATTCGATTTTTACTTATATTTTTATTTCTATTTCCATTGGCTTATAGTGTACCTAGATGGAACTTCTATGATAGTAGTTTTCGATGTAACATCAATTGCCATGGTTAAGAGATTAATAGGAAAACTACCAAGATCTCAGAGTTTCATTAAAATAATTAAAAGTACCATGAATGTGAACAAAGACCCAACTGGCACAATATAGCATTACTTTGAGCCACCATGGCATTGGTTTTCTGTAATTCTCAGCAGTATTCCATGGATGAGAGTCAAAATCAAGGAAATGGTTATTGGTTGCAGTCATAGGAAGAAATTAGCATCTAGGACCCAGTGGAAGTTCAAAACTATTGGAAGGTTTAAAGGTGCCAAAGAATGCTTTAATAGTTGAGTTCCCCCATCAAAAAATAAAATGGGTCTGACCACAAAAAAGAAGTGCTTGGTCCCAGAGATAACATCAAGAGTATAGGGAAAAGCCTAAAGGTGCAGTGGATGGGGAAATGTGAATGGTAAAGATACTAGCAGCAGAAAAAGGGTGTGTGTGGCTCAAGATCTATTAGTTAAGAAATCTCAGATGAAAATGAAACTCAACGTGTGGCTGCATTGCTGATTCAAATATTTCCTGGAGTGAGAGGCCTGTGGAATCATGAGCAAGAGGGTGAGGTGAGTCCTGAACCTGAGCTCAGGTGAAATGGAAATAAAGCTAGAGTCTGCAAAGGCTACTGACATCTTGGTATACTTGAAAGAGACTGAAGTAGAGTACAATGTGGACAGTGGTGTTCCGAGAGAAATGGCATCTTAATTCACTGAAGCTGAGGGCAAAGCCCTTCAAGACTTTGTCTACGTGAGTAGAGGAGTTTAGAATACTTAATGGGGAGAGTATTTTCAAAAGACCCAAAGAGGCTGGTCTGAGTTTTACACCAGAGGACACAATAGAATGAATTGGAAGTGCACAGTGATTGACTTGTGTGCCAAACAGTAGAAAATGTGACATAACAAACAAAATAATGGACTTCAAAATCGGAATTCCTAGGTCCAAGTACAGTATGGGAGAGGAAAACAAATAAAGGCCTTGGAAATATTTCCCAAACTGTACACCAAATGCATTTTTATCAGCATCTCAGCGTAGTGGATATCACCAGCTTCAGACACCAAGACTGGGAACATTCCCTAAAGCCACACAGCACAGGGTGGATGAAGAGCTGGGCTGATTCGTGTGTTGCTTGTTTGGTTTTCTGTTTTCTTTAGTTCCTTGACACTAATACATTGTCTTCTTTAGTTATTGCAGCAAGTCTTTAAGTATAGAGTCAGATTAAAAATCACATCATACTCACAGCCCAACAGTGGATGGAGCATGGAAACCTTTATGAAAGAGAAGGGAGAAGGATTGAGGGCCATGGAGGGGGTGGGAACTCCACAGTAAGACCAACAGAGTCAACTAGCCTGGACCCCTGGGGTCTCCCAATGACTGAACCGCTAACCAAAGAGCATACATATATGTAGCACATATGCAGCTTGGTCTTCACGTGGCTCCTAACAACTGGAGTGGGGGCTATTCCAAAAGTCGTTGCCTGTCCATGGATATGCTATTCGAGCTTGCCTACCTTGTCTGGCTTCAGTGGGACAGGATGTACCTAGTTCCAGGGAGATGTGATGAGCCATAATAAGGGGATACCTGGGGGGGCACCCTCTCAGAGGAGAAGGGGAGGGGAAGGAAGAAGGTTGTGAGAGGGGGTAACTGGGAAAGAAAGGACAGTGGGTGGGATATAAAGTGAACAAATAACAAATAAGTAAATTACTAATAATTTAAAAACTAGTTTTATCATAGCTATTTCCAAATTAATTTCACATATTTAACCTTGTAAATATTTTAAATAACCTATTTCATCAAAGACCCTTAAGACTTTGAGTGTTAAATAGTTTGGCAGGGTATAAAATCACAGTCAATAGAAAAGCAAGTTTAAATGATGTGTCATTTTCAAAGTCAGACTTTTAAGTTATATAAGTAAACATTTTTGGTCACAACTGAGTAAAGTTTGACAGGTGGTTAGTCATAAAATGTAATCACTATAAATAATTTCCTCATCCCAAGAACCCCTTAGCCCATCTGTCCTTTCTAGAACGCCTCGTGAATGGCTGGTGTCTGTGTCGGATTGTTCTTACTCGTTTTACTGGCCACCTCTTGTTACACGTCGGTCCCTTTATTGACAGGAGCATCCCATGTAGAGAGATCACAGGACTCCTGTGTCCATTGATGGGAGCAGAGATTGTCTACAAGCACTGCTGGCAGAAACTGTGTACAGACATTTAAGAGATTCATGTTCAGGGGTCACTCGTGTTGCTTAATGCTTAGGGTAGTTCAGTGGAGAATAAGCTCATATATTTGAGCTTGAAAAGAAACTTACAGGCTGCTGCAAATGGGGAGCTGTTTCTTTGCCACCATCCACTGCTATCCACTTTGATTTCTGCAGTTTCAATCAGTCTGGTAGATATGCTGTCTCCTTTTAGTTTTAATTTACATTTATAGTGTCCGATCAGCATATATCTCTGCATATTAATTAAATGTATTGTTTCTTTGGCAGTGATTCAATTTTTTTTATTTCTTCTTGACTTGCCTTTTAAATGCTAAATTATAAGCTATTTTCAGATTCCAGGGGCAGTTTGAGTCCTAGATCTGTGATTTGTTCCTTCACACTCTAAATAGTACCCTTCACAGAGAGGCTTTTTGTTTGTATGAAGTCCTGTTTAATAACACGCATCCTAGCTTCCGGCCTAAGAAAACTTTGCCAAGTTCGGAGTCCTGCTGATTTCTCTGAAGCTTTTCCTAGAGCTTTCATAACTCAGGCTTTCCCTTTGCCTTAGGATTCTCACCAGAGCTAGCCTCTGCTTATCCCTGGGGTGTAATAAGGGACATGAGATTCTCTCTAATGTCCGGGTAACCAATTGTTTCAGATCATTTGCTGGGAATGGAACCCATCCTGAATAGGGCTGGCAGGTACCTCCATTAAAACTAATTCATCTTATGTGTATTGGTCTATTTGTGTCTCTGTTATGTTACACTGCCCTGAATGCCTACTTCACACCACTGATATCTTCTCACTGACTATAGCCTCATTGCAAATCGTTTAGCCAGGCAATATGAGCCTTCATTAAGTTTCTAAGTTAGTCTATGCCCTTTTTTTGCATTTTTTTCCATCTTTATTAACTTGAGTATTTCTTATTTTCATTTCGATTGTTATTCCCCTTCCCGGTTTCCAGGCCAACATTCCCCTAACCCCTCCCCCTCCCCTTCTCCATGGGTGTTCCCCTCCCCATCCTCCACTCCATTACCACCCTCCCCCCAACAATCCTGTTCACTGGGGGTTCAGTCTTGGCAGGACCAAGGGCTTCCCCTTCCACTGGTGCTCTTACTAGGCTATTCACTGCTACCTATGAGGTCGGAGTCCAGGATCAGTCCATGTATAGTCTTTGGGTAGTGGCTTAGTCCCTGGAAGCTCTGGTTGGTTGGCATTGTTGTTCATATGGGGTCTCGAGCCCCTTCAAGCTCTTTCAGCCCTTTGTAAGATTCCTTCAACGGGGATCCAGTTCTCAGTTCAGTGATTTGCTGCTGGCATTCGCCTCTGTATTTGCTGTATTCTGGCTGTGTCTCTCAGGAGAGATCTACATCCAGCTCCTGTCGGCCTGCACTTCTTTGCTTCATCCATCTTGTCTAATTGGATGGCTGTATATGTATGGGCCACATGTGGGGCAGGCTCTGAATGGGTGTTCCTTCTGCCTCTGCTCTAAACATTGCCTCCCTATTCCCTGCCAAGGGTATTCTTGTTCCCCTTTTAAAGAAGGAGTGAAGCATTCGCATTTTGGTCATCCTTCTTGAGTTTCATGTGTTCTGTGCCTTTAGGGTAATTCAAGCATTTGGGCTAATAACCACTTATCAATGAGTGCATACTATGTGTGTTTTTCTGTGATTGGGTTACATCACTCAGGATAATATTTTCCAGTTCCATCCATTTGCCTATGAATTTCATAAAGTCATTGTTTTTGATAGCTGAGTGATATTCCATTGTGTAGATGTACCACATTTTCTGTATCCATTCCTCTGTTGAAGGGCATCTGGGTTCTTTCCAACTTCTGGCTATTATAAATAAGGCTGCTATGAACATAGTGGAGCATGTGTCTTTTTTATATGTTGGGGCATCTTTTGGGTATATGCCCAAGAGAGGTATAGCTGGATCCTCAGGCAGTTCAATGTCCAATTTTCTGAGGAACCTCCAGACTGATTTCCAGAATGGTTGTTCCAGTCTGCAATCCCACCAACAAGGGAGGAGTGTTCCTCTTTCTCCACATCCTTGCCAGCATTTGCTGTCACCTGAGTTTTTTATCTTAGCCATTCTCACTGGTGTGAGGTGAAATCTCAGGGTTGTTTTGATTTGCATTTCCCTTATGACTAAAGATGTTGAACATTTCTTTAGGTGTTTCTCAGCCATTCACCATTTCTCAGCTGTGAATTCTTTGTTTAGCTCTGAAACCCCATCTTTTAATAGGGTTATTTGTCTCCCTGCGGTCTAACTTCTTGAGTTCTTTGTATATTTTGGATATAAGCCCTCTATCAGTTGTAGGATTGGTAAAGATGTTTTCCCAATCTGTTGGTTGCCTTTTTGTCCTAACCACAGTGTCCTTTGCCTTACAGAAGCTTTGTGAGCTTTATGAGGTCCCATTTGTCAATTCTTGATCTTAGAGCATAAGCCATTGGTGTTTTGTTCAGGAAATTTCCCCCAGTGCTGATGTGATCCAGATTATTCCTCACTTTTTCTTCTATTAGTTTGAGTGTATCTGGTTTGATGTGGAGGTCCTTGATCCACTTGGACTTAAGCTTTGTACAGGGTGATAAGCATGGATTGATCTGCATTCTTCTACATGTTGACCTCCAGTTGAACCAGCACCATTTGCTGAAAATGCTATCTTTTTTCCATTGGATGGTTTTGGCTCCTTTGTCAAAAATCAAGTGACCATAGGTGTGTGGATTCATTTCTGGGTCTTCAATTCTATTCCACTGGTCTATCTGTCTGTCTCTGTACCAATACCATGCAGTTTTTAATCATTATTGCTCTGTAATACTGCTTGAGTTCAGGGATAGTGATCCCCCCAGAAGTCCTTTTATTGTTGAGGATAGTTTTAGCTATCCTGAGTTCTTTGTTATTCCAGATGAATTTGCAAATTGTGCTGTCTAACTCTCTGAAGAATTGGATTGATATTTTGATGGGGATTGCATTGAATCTGTAGATCGCTTTTGGTAAAATGGCCATTTTTACTATATTAATCCTGCCAATCCATGAGCATGGGAAATCTTTCCATCTTCTGAGATCTTCTTCCATTTCTTTCTTCAGAAGCTTGAAGTTCTTATCATACAGATCTTTCACTTGCTTGGTTAAAGTCACACTGAGGTATTTTATAATTATTTGGGACAATTATGAAGGGTGTCGTTTCCCTAAATTCTTTCTCGGCTTGTTTCTCTTTTGTGTAGAGGAAGGCTACTGATTTATTTGAGTTAATTTTATACTCAGCCACTTTGCTGAAGGTGTTTATCAGGTTTAGTAGTTCTCTGGTGGAACTTTTGGGATCACTTAAATATACTATCATATCACCTGCAAATAGTGATATTTTGTAGTCTATGCCTTTTGCTCTTCAAGCTTCCCAGTCTCTCCAAACATATAAACGTCTGCCAGGATTTTGACAGGGATTGCACAGAATCAGTAGGTCAATGTCTCCGAACCATTGTTATATCTGTTAAACGTTTTGTTTCCAATTTTATAGATTTTTACACGTAAATATAACATAGCTTAGTTATTTTCACAAGTTTACTTTTTATGCTATTGTGGATAAGTTTTATTATCCCACTTATTTTTTGCCATGTCTATAAATACAATAGATTTTTATGTATGTGTATTATAAAAGTTAACTAAATTTCACTTCTTAACTCTACTGGACTGTTTCTGAACATTTGCAGGGAAATGGGTTCTGAAGAAGCAATCATGAAACTGTGAATTTTTCTCATTTCATTGTTTCTATTTGCCGGATGCTGACTTTGTCTTGTAGGACCTCTTCTGACACCGAATAAAGAAGTAAAAACAGACAGCACTGCCAATTTTTCATGATCTGCTTTTGCTTATTTTCTCATATAGTTCTCTTATTTTGTCTTTAATGCCCCCATAAGGGGCTTTCACTTCTATTTGCACCCTTGATGACAGGTCCTCCCAGTGAAATTCATTCAAGGAAATGCAGTCTCTGACTCATGGAGTGTGTGTGTGTGTGTGTGTGTGTGTGTGTGTGTGTGTGTGTGTGTGTGTGTGTGTGTGTGTGTGTGTGTTTCTGGACTTTAGCAATCTTTTTTTCTGTATTACAAAGCCAAAAATTTCTGCATTTTTGAGAGGTTCTTATGGCAGAGATCTTTTTCTGGGAACAAAAGTCTGTATTAGTTTCCCTCTGTGTAAAAAAATGCCCAAGTCCTTAGTAGCTTGGTTGTTGTTTACTGGCATCTCCCAGAGTCTGTGGTTCAGGAACTTGTCCGTAGCGAGTTCCAGCTGTTTTACAGTCTCACCCCCAGGAGCCAAGGGAAGAGTGAAGAGTATTTTCAGGGGGCTTAGATAGATAGAAATCTACTCCAGTGCTCATTCGAGCTGGTGCAGAAAACTTCATCCTCATTTGGGAAGCCGAGAGATCCCAGCTTTCTGCTGGCCTCCCCTACAGACCCTGTGGAGCTCTCAAAGGTACTTCTCCCTGCTCTATAATTATGTCCAGAAGCAACTTTCTACCCAACATCTGATCATCACAAAGTGGGGTGAGTCGAGAAGGAGGTTACAAACATGGCCCCCACTGTTCACACTGTTCAGCCACCTTGTGTTAGAGGATGAGAAATACCAAATCCTGCCAACACACACTAGAGCCGTCATACCTTTGGTATCTAGTTAGAAGAGGGCTTATTGTATTGAGTGTTGAATCCTGTCAAAGCTAGTTTCTAAGATCTGTGATCACTTGGCTTTCCTTCTGGTTTTATGGTGAGTCACATTGTGCAACGTTTCTTGTCAATCATGCTTACCAGGAACAAACTCTATTTAGTCATGGGCATTGCTCATTTTTGTGCTCTATTGCTCTGTTTCTGCTAATGCTTTGTTGATTTCGTGAAATATACTCGTTAGATGTTTCTACAAATTCCTTTGTCCAGATTGTTGTCAAGGTAAAACTGATCTCATGAAGTGGGGTGGGAATGTTCCCTTCAGTTTGCTATAGTAATTTGCACAGATTTAGGTCTGTCTCTTTTTTTAAGTTTTAATTTTTTATTATTATCTTCAATCTTATTTTTGCACTCCAGTCATTCCCCCCCACTCCTGTTCTGCCTGCCAACTGTTCCTCATCCCATTCTTCCTTCCCCATCTCCAAGAGGATGTCCCGACGCACATACCACCAGGCCTCCTCATTCCCTGGGGTCTAAAGCCTCTCCAGGGTTAGATGCGGTTTCTCTCACTGAGGCCAGACCAAGCAGTCCTCTGCTGTGTATGTGTTGGGGGCCTCGGACAGGCTAGTGTATGCTACCTGTTTGGTGACTTGGTGTCTGAGAGATCTCAGGGGTCCGGGTTGGTTGAGACTGCTGATCTTCCTGTGGGATCACCCTCCCCTCCTTAGCTTCTTCCAAGCCCTTGGTGAACTACACTGGTGCAGCTATTTGGTTGAGAATCTCCATTCTGGCTATTAGTCTTTCATTAATAGCTAACGAGCTATCCAAACCAGCAATCTGCAGCAACCATTTTTCAGGAATCTGCGCGCTTTGTATAAGTCATGTCTTGATGTTTTCAGTAAGTTTGCTGCAGTCTTTAACTGTTTCTATTTCTGTAGCTGTAGTGTTCTTCTCTCTCTCTCATCACTGGCTTTGAGTCTCATTGTATGGCTTGATAACTCTGCCCACCCATTTATGGATCAGGTTTATTGGATTTTCAAAAAATAAGTTTGCTTTTATTGATATTTTTCTGAATTGATTTTTTTTATTTTTTTCAGTAGGATATTCATAAAATATTACGTGATAAAAACTGGTAACATAAAAGTTACACTTTTTAGAGTCACCGCTTTGCTTTGCTCTCAGCCATCAGTGAACATAATCAAAGTAAACCTCAAGCTTCTCGGTGAGAAAGCAGAGCCTGACATTTACTGAGAACCCCTGCCTCTCTGGGCTCTAACTCCATAGCTCCATTTTAGTTTCCACAGTGATCTCACTAAGGATGTAACTACTGTTATTGCCTCTTACCACAATAAATAACTGAAACTACTATTTAACTCCCTCATTCTTCTCACTATGAAGCATCTTTGCTATAAGTCAAAGATATGTTTTCAGCTTTAAAGAATATTCAGAATATGGCTGGAGAGATGAGCCAGAGAGAGGAGCAATTCCTGCACATGCATAAGGAGCTGATTTCCCCAGCACCTACATAGAGGTTGTGAGTATGTACCTATTACTCCAACTTCAGGGAGCAGAGACAGGTGGATCCTAAAGGGTCTCTGACAGTCAGACTGGCAAAAGAATAGGATGGAAGCGATCAATGAAGACACCTGAATCCTTCCTCTGGGCTCTAGACGTGTGCTCACAGGCATACACACAGAGAGAACATACACTTAGAAGAGAAATGCATTGAAATGAATATTCAGAGTTCATTACCATGGAAGCCAGCACTATGTTGCTGTGCAACACCCTGTGGGAATGTGGGAAGCTGCACAGCATGGCCTCTGCTTCTTGTGGTGTTTATCACAGGCCACAATTAACACCAACCACCCCCACTTCATTCTCAGAAGTGTCTGAATGTGCTCTAGAAATTGCGTAGCCACTGTTTATACTACAAAATTTCAAAAATAATTATTTTTTATTGGATATTGTTTTATTTACATTTCAAATGTTATTCCCTTTCCTGGTTTCCTATCCATAAGCCCCCTATCACCCTCCCCTTCCCCTTTTTTTATAAGGGTGTTTCCCTACCCATTCACCACCCCTATTCTTCCCCTCTGACATTCCTGGGGAATGCACTGGGGGTCCAACCTTGGCAGGACGAAGGGCTTCTCCTTCAATTGGTACCCAGTAAGGCCATCCTTTGCTACATATGCAGTTGGAATCATGGATCATTCCATGTATAGTCATTGGGTAGTGGTTTAGCCTGGAAGCTCTGGTTGGTTGGCATTGTTGTTCTTATGGTGCTGCAAGCCCCTTCAGTTCTTTAAATACTTCCTCTAATTCCTCCAAAGGGGGTTCCATTCTCAATTCAGTACTTTGCTGCTAACATTCGCCTCTGTACTTAACATGCTTTGGTTGTGTCTCTCAGGAGAGATCTATGTTCAGTTCCTGTCAGCATGTACTTCTTAGCTTCATCAATCTTCTCTAGTTTTGGTGACTATATATGAACCACAGGTCGGGAAGGCTCTGAATGGCCGTTCCTTCAGTCTCTGCTCCAAATTTTGCCTCCATATCCCCTCCTATGAATATTTTTGTTCCACCTTTTAAGGAGGAGTGAAGCACGTACACTTTGGTCATCCTGCTTCTTATCAGTGAGTGCATACCATGTGTGTTTTTCTGTGATTGACTTACCTCACTCAGGATAATATTTTCTAGTTCCACCTATTTGCCTATGAATTTCAAGAAGTCATTGTTTTTTATACCTGAGTAGTACTCCATTGTGTAGATGTACCACATTTTCTGTATCCATTCCTCTGTTGAAGGGCATCTGGGTACTTTCCAATTTCTGGATATTATAAACAAGGGTGCTATGAACATAGTAGAGCATGTGTCCTTGTTATATGTTGGAGCATCTTTTGGGTATATGCCCAGGAAAGGTATAGCTGGGTCCTCAGGTAATTCAATGTCCAATTTTCTGAGAAACCGCCAGACTGATTTCCAGAGTGGTTGTACCAGTTTGCAACCCTACCAACACTGGAGGAATGTTCCTCTTTCTCCATATCCTCGCCAGCATCTGTTGTCATCTGAATTTTTGATCTTCTCACTGGTGTGAGTTAGAATCTCAAGGTTGTTTTGATTTGCATTTCCCCGATGACTAAGTGTGTTGAGCATTTCTTTAGGTGCTTCTCAGTCATTCAATAATCCTCAGCTGAGAATTCTTTGTTTAGTTCTGTAGTCCATTTTTTAATAGGGTTATTGGCTTTCTGGAGTCTAGCTTCTTGAGTTCTTTGTATATTTTGGATATAAGTCCTCTATCTGATGTAGGATTGGTAATCTTTTCCCAATCTGTTGGTTGCCTTTTTGTCCTAACCACAGTGTCCTTTGCCTTACAGAAGCTTTGTGAGCTTTATGAGGTCCCATTTGTCGATTCTTGATCTTAGAGCATAAGTCATTGGTGTTTTGTTCAGGAAATTTCCCCCAGTGCTGATGTGATCCAGATTATTCCCCACTTTTTCTTCTATTATTTTGAGTGTATCTGGTTTGCTGTGGAGGTCCTTGATCCACTTGGCCTTGAGCTTTGTACAGGGCTAGAAGAATGGATCGATTAGCATTCTTCTACATGCTGACCTCCAGTTGAATCAGCACCATTTTTTGAAAAAGCTTTTTTTCATTTGGATGGTTTTAGCTCCTTTGCCAAAGATCAAGTGACCATGGGTGTATGGGTTCATTTCTGGGTCTTCAATTCTATTCCACTGATCTCCCTGCCTGTCTCTGTACCAATACCATACAGTTTTATGACTATTGCTCTGTAACACTGCTTGATGTCAGGGATGGTGATTCCCCCAGAAATTCTTTTATTGTTGAGGATAGTTTTCACTATCCTGGGTTTTTTGTTATTCCAAATAAATTTGCAAGTTGCTCATTCTATCTCTATGAAGAATTGAGTTGGAATTTTGATGGGGATTGCATTGAATCTGTAGATATCTTTTCAGAAAATGGCCATTTTTACTATATTAATCCTGCCAATCCATGAGCATGGGAGATTTTTCCATCTTCTGAGATCTTCAATTTCTTTCTTCAGAGACATGAAGTTCTTGTCATACAGATCTTTCACTTCCTGGGTTAAGGTCACACCAAGATATTTTATATTATTTGGGACTATTGTGAAGGGTGTCATTTCCTTTATTTCTTTCTCAGCCTGTTTATCCTTTGAATAGAGGAGGGCTACTGATTTGTTTGAGTTAATTTTATACCCAGCCACTTTGCTGAAGTTGTTTTTTAGGCTTAGTAATTCTCTGGTAGAACTTTTGGGGTCACTAAAGTATACTATCATATCATCTGCAAATAGTGATATTTTGACTTCTTCCTTTCCAATTTGTATCCCTTTGGCCTCCTTCTGTTGTATGATTGCTCCTGCTAGGACTCCGAGTACTATATTGAATAAGTAGGGAGTGAGTAGGCAGCCTTGTCTACTCCCTGATTTTAGTGGGATTGTTTCAGGTTTCTCTCCATTTAGTTTAATGTTAGCTACTGGTTTGCTGTATATTGCTTTTACTATGTTTAGGTATGGGTCTTGAATCTTTCAAGGACTTTTATCGTGAAAGGGTGTTGAATTTTGTCAAATGCTTTCTCAGCATTGAATGAATTAATGTGTTTTTTTCTTTGAGTTTGTTTATATAGTGGATTGTATTGATGGATTTCCGCATATTGAACCATCCCTGCTTTCCTAGGATGAAGCCTACTTGATCATGATAGATGATGATTTGATGTGTTCTTGGAATGGGTTTGCAAGAATTTTATTGAGTATTTTTGCATCAATATTCATAAGAGAAATTGGTCTGAAGTTCTCTTTGTCGGGTCTCTGTGTGGTTTAGATATAAGCGTAATTGTGGCTTCATAGAAAAAATTGATTAGTGCTCCATCTGTTTCTATTTTGTGGAATAGTTTGGACAGTATTGGTAAGAGGTTTTCTATGAAGGTCTGATAAAATTCTGCACTAAACCCATCTGGTCCTGGGCTCTTTTTGGTTGGGAAACTTTTAATAACTCTTTCTATTTCTTTAGGAGTTCTGGGGTTGTTTAGATGGTTTATCTGTTCCTGATTTAACTTTGGTACCTGGTATTTGTCTAGAAAATTGTCCATTCTGTCCAGATTTTCCAATTTTGTTGAATACAGGCTTTTGCAGTAGAATCTGATGATTTTTTTGAATTTCCTCAGATTCTGTTTTATGTCTCCCTTTTCATTTCTGATTTTGTTAATTTGGACACATTCTATGTGCCCTCTGGTTAGTCTGGGTAAGGGTTTATCTATCTTGTTGATTTTCTCAAAGAACCAGCTCTTGGTTTTCTTGATTCTTTGTATAGTCCTTTTTGTTTCTACTTGGTTGATTTCAGCGCTGAGTTTGATTATTTCCTGCCTTCTACTCCTATTGGATGTATTTACTTCTTTTTGTTCTAGAGATTTTAAGTGTGCTGTCAAATTGTTAAGTGTATGCTCTCTTCTGTTTCTTTTTGGAGGCACTCAGAGCTCTGAGTTTTCCTCTTAGCACTGCTTTCATTTTGTCCCATAAGACCCACGGGATTTGGGTCTGCAAAAATAATTATAAGTAAAAGCAAAAATAAATACCAGTTTGTGGTTAACACAATTTTTCTTATCATTTAAAAATAAGAAAATATTTTTTAGAAACCAGGTAAAATGCAAATCACAGCTGTGTAAAGGAGGTAGAATTGCAATTTAATTTTCTGTTACTTTCCCAAGTGTTCTGTACCATATTAATTTCATGGTTTAAACTTATATAATTAGAGAAGAAGTTTTTACATTGACTCTTTAGTTACAACATACAAAACTTACTTTGATGGGCCTAACCATTCTATTACAGGTCTGATGCTTAAAATACATTTTCAGTTAGCGTCTATAAAAAGCACAATAAGAAAATAAGAGGGCTGCAGCAAAGCTGTCTTAAAATCCTTGTTCCAGTGATGAAAATCAGCAGTTATAAAAAGTATTTAAAGCAGTGTTTAGTTAAAATGGGAAGAATAAAAACACCATAGAGAAGAAATGTGATTGTTACTTCCTGATCTCACCACAGAACAAGAAATCATTTATTTTGGAGGCATATCTGAGGAGTTGGTGCTAGAATTGCCACTTATAAGTAAGGAAACTGAGTCTGATGAAATTATTTTCAAAGGTCTTACAGATATTAGCAAAACTGTGGTTCAAAACCAAGACTTCTGGTTCCAGTGCCAACACTCCAGGGCTGTATGTCCAAGTATCTCTCATGACCAAGTGCATGTATCTGCTGTTGTCCATCCTTTATTGTAGGTAGAATATATACATTTTAATTTAAGAAATTTTTTAATCAGACAATGTTTGGATAGCAGAATTCTTTAATTTTTTAATACTTTAATTTTCAACAAGTCAGCCAACTGTGGAAAACCATCAAATTATCTAGGGGGTAAAGTTATTTCACTATCAAAGACTTCTTATTGTGGGTGATATTGGCTTCCACTGAATAGTTCAGATGCTAATGAGAACCTGTGAAAGCCATCTTATTGATTTTAAAAGGGTTTCTTCTTCCTCACAGTTTCTTAGGCATTCTGATGACTACAAAAGGTCTCATCAGTGGAATTAGTCCCTTAGAAAGTTCAGTTGTGACATAAAGTTAACGAAAGTCAAATGTTTTCTCAAGTAAAACTACTGACTACATCTACCACCTCAATACCACCTAACACACATTGTCTATATTTTCACAGTACAGTACTATGTGGTTTAGGAAACTTCTTATCCTAAAGTGCTATGTGATTTATCCTTGCTAATACTAAAAATTTCTTAGTGCTACTACAAGCAATTGCTAGAAGCTTCCTACTGGATACATGAGAACTTCATGAGGAAAATCAAAAGATGTTAATTTTCAATCTTATGTTGAGTCATTATTCAGTGAATTACTATAGACATCAATTGTGATTTAAAAAAAAAAAAAAAAAAACGCAGTCCTGGTAAATACAACACACAGCACTGCACTACATCGCCACATCGCACCACACTGTACCCCATCACATCTCACTACACCACACCAACACCCCCAACTCTGTGATTTTTAAATACGAAAGCCCCATGTAAAATGTCAGCACATATGTGTATAACCATACTGAAAATAATCTTATATTGGGTTGGTTTTTTTTTCATGAAATTTATGTGTGTTAGTCCAAGATTTCATTTTAAATAAGTTTCAAAGGCCAGTTTTTAATCCTAAGGAAAATGCTCTATCATGATGAGTTTCCAAGTTGTACAAACTTGCCACAGCAGCAACAATGAGGAAGCAAATTGTTGATCAGAATGAAAAGATACTGTGTAGTGTTCACCTACGGACAGAGGACTGAGGAAGGCTCATGATTCAAAGTATCCCATAACTAGAAAGTTCGAGTTTTCAGTCTTTGTTTTTTAATAGCAGTGACCTTTCCCCTCTAGTTTACTGAGACAGAACCTTGCTCTGTAACCAGAGATAATGTTGAATTCATGATCCTCCTGTCTCATCCCACACATGAGTATTACAAGAGTGCACCTTTACTCTTCGGAGCTGGAAGCAACTTCGGAGATAAATGGTCAGGTTCCTCACGTTTATATGTGTTTGTGGCTGTTCCTTCCTCCAACGTCATAGTCAATTCCTTCTTGTGATAGCAAAGGACAGTGGCTAGGTTTCATTAGAAATATGTTTAACCTCTTTGCCACTGCCAGAAAACTTTCATGTAATAAGTTTGCAGGCTCCAGTGTACAGAAAGGAAGACAGGAAGAACAGTCATTATTCACTGCAGGTAGAGCTTACTGTAGAATCAAGGCCACACCTTTAAGGCGAAAGTTCAAAGCCCTCTAAATGCAATTCCCTACAGATCCTCTCAGATGTTTCTTCCCAGCACTGTCCCATGAACTCACTTTGAACTCAGTGTCTATCAGTGCACTATAAAACCCACATTTTCTCCCCTACCTATTTTCCTGTTTTCATAAATCCCACTTTCCCAAAGAATAAAATTATGGAAATATCCTTCTGGAAGCTATATCCAAAAACAAACCCACTCTAAAAATCCAAGCGGAAGCAAGATGGTGCAGAATGAAACAACCAATATAAAATCAGTGCCCTGAGGATGTGTAAAGCGTCACTGCGAGACTATCAAGCTATTGTGTGTAAAGTTGCACCCAGGCTTAGTGTAACAAGCCAGGAATGCCCAGTATTAGTGAGACTGCAGGAAGAGGACTGACTGGAATTTGAAACCAGCTTGAGCTATAAGTGAAATCAAGGCCAGTCTGATGTATAACCAGACCCTGTCTTTCTCAAAAGCAAAGCAGGAGGTAGAGCACTGGCTCAGTGAGTAAAGCATTTGACCATCAAGTCTGGCATCTTGAGTTCAATCCCTAGATCTCACTTAAAAACAGAAGGAAAGAACAAATTTATCCTCTGACATCCACGCACTCACTGTGGCATGCCCATCTGTAAGAAATAATGCTAACAGTTTTCAATTTAATAAAATAATAAATTTAAATTGTTTTGGAAAAGGTTTTGCTATGAATAAAAAAAGAAAAGCATTAGGCCTGAAAGTGGCAGAGAGACTGTTAGGGACTGGGAAGAAAGGGAGAGAGGAGCAGGGGGAGAGTAGACAAAATCTGTAGATAACACTTACATGTGGGAAGATGTTCCCGTGGGGTTGCCAATCTGCATAATCAGTGTGCTAATAAAAAAGTAATAAAAGAAAATTATTTCCGAGAAGGGAATTCTGTGTTTAGTTTGGGTTGACACAAAGCAGGTGTTAGAGTGAATGTAGGCAGAATATGCTGGCAACAGTCCCGGGAAATGCATGTTGAGCTTTCAAGATCTCCACTGGACCCAGTCTCATGGGGACACTTCAAGGGCATAAAATTCTACAGAGCTGTAGACAAGGCAAATGAGGAAGTGAGCTATTTCACACCTGCTCCAGAGTAGCTGAGAATTGCCCTTAGGGTATTCTGAGGCCCTGGCTAAAGATACCACCCTGCAGGAGACCTTGTCCAGCTCAATGTATGGAAAGCCACAGGTAGAGATGCATGAAAACAACCAAAATGATAAACATGTACTTCACAGAAGATGAAAATCAAAACCTATAATTGATCACTGAAATTATCATAAGAATTATACAAATATTTTATATTACCAAGTTTATAAAAAATGACACTTAAAAAAGAAATAACAAAACCAGGAGTCGAGAAGGGCAGAGAGAGGGACTGGACAGAGGCTCAGCTTTAAAAGCATTGGCTGCCCTGACAGACAGCCCAAGTGTGTTTCTCAGTGACTACAATCTTTATCTCTAGCTTTTGGGGATCAGATGCCCTCTTCTGGCCTGTTAAGGCACTGAATTCAAATGGTATACAGATACACATGCAGAAAAAAGACCCACACATAGGAAATAAAGGAAGACAAGGACAAAGAAAAAGAAGCTCTTATACAGATACTTTGGGTTATAAATGGATGGAGCTGTGACTGAAATTTGGCTGTCCCAGGTACACTTAAACTTTCATTCCAAACAACTCGTTATTGTTCTTTCAGGAAGGGCACTACAGGACCTCTAGCAAAGGACCACAGGGATATGTATTCAAAAGACTTCACAGAAGCAACATTTATGAAGGCATAGAAAACCCTGAAAATAACTACTCTTCATTTACAGAAGAACACTAAACGATCTGTGCTGTGTGCACATAATGACAGGGCATTCTAAGACAGTAGACAGTTACTATCCAAATGCATATGAAAATATAAAGCTGTTTTTAAAGTGATATAAACAGTATAATTTGAAATATATATATATATATATATATATATATATATAGAGAGAGAGAGAGAGAGAGAGAGAGAGAAACATGCTTAAAGCACAAATGGGTTTCTTTTTTAAAGGAGTTAAAAAGTCTTTCAAAAACAAAATTAAGGAGCATTTAAAAATTTGTAAGCTAAGCCTCTCAGAACTTAGGAGGCAGAGACAGGTGGATCTCTTTGAGTTCAAGGCCAATCTCATCTACATAGAGTTCCAGGTCAGCCAAGGCTACACAGTAGAGAGACATACTGGAAGATGCATTCCAGTTTGGAAAGGCACAGGTGCCATCCACAGTATTAGCTGTTTCTTTATTCTGTTTCGTTTGAAACCCACGTGTTGTGTTCCTGCAGTGGGATGGGGAGGTGGCAGTAGACGTAAAGGGAACGTCTGTCAGTGATGACGACAGTTGGCAGGCAGCTTGAGATGCAGAGTAGAGGGCAGAGGAGGCTTGGTGACTGCAGGCCAGAAACACTAGAGTAGGAGACATCAGTGAGTATAGGCAACTGTTCACGGGATGTCAGCAGTCACCACAAGGAAGGTGGTTATGAGATGAGGAAAGAAAACTTAGAAATATTTATAGAAGGATGAAGTCCAGATTAGACTATAAAGACATTAAAGTGTTAAAATAGAAATACAGTTATAGGAAAAAATCCAATATTACTCTAAGGGAAAAACTCCTGGGGAATATTTTAATTAAACAGCAAAAGAAGATTTAATGTTTGAAGTAATTATTTCATCTAATTTCTAAAATTTCATTAAAGGTTATTTCTTACTTTTCAATGACACCTACAGCCATTATGATTCTGTTAAAAATATTTTCCTAATGTTCTTGCTAGTCTTTAACTAAGAGGACTTAGACCAATTTTGCATTTATACAGACCGGTTAAGCTGGCATTGGAGGAAATATAGGCGTGGGAGCAAACTCAGTCTCTTTCCACATGGGGCAGGCTTCACCATCCTGATGATGAACTGTGGGAAGTGTTAATGACTAACTGAATTAATAGTATGTCAAAAAGTCCTTGTCTGACTTGATGCGACTGTTCTAATGGGAAAGGTCTGTTCATCTGAAAGTCACCCAGTCATTCAGCTGAGATTTCCATAAGAATGTCTTGGCTGGTGCAAAAGGTGCAGCCAATAGTTTGAGATTCTGCTCTCCATGATTTCAATTTCAGCTCCAGAGAGCAGCATTGGGGATGGGATCATATATTTTAATAACAAGTAAAAGTTTTAAAATGTCCAGCTGTAATTATATGCTCAATAAATTCTTCCATTACTAACACTAAAGGAGAGTTTGAAGACATATTTCATTTCCCTTTTACCTTCCCTAAGATATATTCTTACCATTTCTACAGCAACATTGATATAGTGACTAAAATTGTAACTCCTTTCTAGACTACCCGATGGCTTCACGCAGCTTCTTAACCTGACCCAGCTCTACCTGAATGACGCCTTCCTCGAATTTCTTCCAGCTAATTTTGGAAGGTAAGAATAAGAGATGTTTCCTATGTAATCTCATTTTGCCTCTGCCAAGTGCTTCAGCGGTACAAGAGTGACAGGGCTGATTGCAGTCGGGCCTCATTAGTATATAGTAAATGTTAATTAAATGTTCTATAATAATTAACATAAAATGAGGTCTTCACATAATATTATCATAAAATAATTTTAGGTGAGTTAAAATTAAATATAAAAAAAGTCCCAGATAATATGAGCAAATGCACAAAGCTGTCCACAGCTCTTGGGTTGCAAAATAAAGTAAAAAGTGTTTTCAGTGTCTATGAAGACAAATAACATCCTTGATATATAAAGTCCTTACAAATGAGCGTGAAGACCGTGATACTGGGAAGTAGGTGGGGTGGCAGCTTGTAATGAAATGTAAGTAGATGAATACAGGAGAGAGGTCTGTCTCTAGAAATATCTGTTACAATGCAAATTAGAATAACAACAAACCACTTCACTTGTCCCAGCTTCTGAAACCAACTTACAAAACCGAGGGTAGTGATGCATGCTTAAAGAACTTCAAAAATGATAATACCACTACCTCAAGATTTATCACTAGAAATGTCCCATGCCATATTTGGATTTGGTAGACAGGTACATTTTCCACTGTTGACAATATGAAAACGAAGAAATCTCATCTCTGTCTAGGAGCTTGACTGACTCTTCTGTGGCACTTCTGTGTGCTGCTCCTCTGTGACAGTGCTGTGTAGAAATGGATGACCATGTATGAAAGCCTAGATAAAGGGCTCCTAGTAGGAAGGAGCTAGGCAGGTTTCATAGCAAAGTATATAAACTGTTTTTCCAATATGAATATATGAGATAAAAGGCTAAAATTCAAGGTGACTGATTTTAATTCATATTTTGTTTCAGTATCTTCCAAGGTTTTTTCTTATAGAACACATATCTCATAAAAAAAAAACAGTCATTCTAATGTCATTATCAGCTTTGGCCAATCATTTTTATATTATGCAAATGATTGATTGAGTATTATTTGGCACCTGCCTCTTGACAGTGGTGAGGGAACAACAGGTAGCATGATGAAGTCAACTTACACACGGTGATCTTCCTGCATGCTGTAAATGTCCCAGACCCCTTCATTTCTACAGATGAAAATATCACAGTATCCTAAACCATACACAGGAGGGAAATTGCAAGGCATAGACTTGTAAAAAAGCTTTTCCCCAGCTCTACTGTAGACTAGAATTATCCTTTGAATATCAACTACAGCACACAAAAGTGCCTTAAAATGAACAAACCATAAAATATTTACGACACTCTAACACACTTTTTGTCTTGATTATTTTTGTCATTTCTCTTTAAGTAGTTCTTAAATGAGCATGAGGTTTAGGCCAAGAGGACATATAATACCAATACCAAAGCTACTTTGAATTAGCATTTAAGTTTTGCAAGTTGCCAAAACATACTATTTTAATGACATGTTTGCTTATAATAATTCATAGTCTAAGCAGTTTTTTCAAGTTGAACTACTAGGTGGTTTGACAAAATGATACTCAAACTTTCTTCCAGCCTGAAACTTTGTATTTTTAAAAGACAGAATAGATTTCACTGTGCCGTCAATACTAGCATAGCCACTGGGATGTGAGGTTTTCAGATATCTAAGATACTCTCATGCCTGGAGCTTTTGTGCACTGAAGCATGTTATTTAATAAAGAATCAAATTGAAGTTAAATTGAGAACTAGAGAGAAGAAAAAGGAAAGAGGCCTAGATAAATACCTCAAAAGCACATTAAAGGCAGATGACAGATGAAGTCACTTATATACATTGTCCTTCAAAATTAAGATTTTGGAAAATCCAATTGTTATTGATTTTACAGTAGCCTTGTGAGAAACAAACTCAAGGCTCAATGTGGTTGTGTACAACAGTGTGTGTTACCAACGGCACATCCTTGTGTCATCAATTGTGAGGTGCCCTCCTGGAACACAGTGGTACCCAATGAGCAAGAGAGTTGAAGGAAGCACCCTCCGCTCAGTACCATCACAGGCAGAAGGCCTTCAGGTTCCCAACAAACCTTTTCAGAAAAGGTAAAACGTGAACCTTGGAGTCAATAAAGCGTGGCACACAGAAATGCTCCCATTGTGCCTTACGTGCGATCAGAGAGAGAGGAAGCACTTAACGCCAACTTGCGGTGTGCTGGGAATTTGTGTTACGTGCACAACATCATTTAAAGTATTCCACCTGAGGATCTAGTATTATGGATGAGGGAAACTAAAGTTAGGAAGATAATGGGGTTGATGCATAATCTGTCATAGAGACAGAATGTTCACATATCTGTCTTCACACCAAACCAAAGCCTCTCACCTCTGTCTGTCTTTCAGGTCTGTCTATGATCTCCCAATAAAAAGCATTGCTCTATACCAATGAACACAACACTTGAAATTATTGAAAATAATAATCTAATGAACACACAGACTAATTAAATGTAAGAGTAAATGTACTTCTATGAAACATTATAAACTTAGAAGGCTGGGATTCAAAGATATAATCAAATATTTTTAGTTTTTGCATTTTGCCACTGGGCAGTGGTGATGCAGCCCTGCATATCATCCATCAGTTTACATATTGATCTAAAATCTGGCATAGCTCATGCATGGTGCACAGGCACACATGCAAGCAAAATACCCATACACATTAAAATAATAAATAAATATCTGACACCACACTAAAACCAGCCAAGTGTTTCTGTCTAATTAATGGCAGTGATTGGTTACGTTGCCATGTAAATGCTTTTTATATAGAAACATTGATGAGTAATTTGTAAAACTCTTCTCTACAGACTTGTCAAATTGCGAATCTTGGAGTTAAGAGAAAATCACTTGAAAACTCTACCAAAGTAAGTGACAGCGTCTTTTCCGGGGTCTCCGTTATGACTTTTCACTGCTGGGAAAATGCCTTTTTGATTGTATTATGACAGCCTTGCCATTTTGAGTGATTTTCTTTTTTACACATTCTAACTAAAAGCTAAATCCTACAGTACACTATAGACTTGTATGAAGTAGTAGACTTCCTGCTTTGCAGACCACCTCCCTGGCAGAGGTTTACTCATGGCTAAAGAGCCTTGCTCTATCTGAACCAACATCTGTGTCCTTCTTACAACCAGAGTTTCCCAGGCTTCAGCCTTGGACACTTCACAGCTCAGGTTAAACTGTGGTTTGAGACAGTTTACGTTTGTGCACCAAAGTCAGAAATTTTTAAAGGAAAAAAAATAAAGTGGTTTAGCAAGTTAAAAAAGAAAGGGTTCTATTCACATATTCTTACAAACTGTTGCTTCTAAACAATCTATTGTAAAAAAAAGGTTTGTATGAATATTCAGATCATTCTGAAGCAAAAGCTAATTTTATACAGCTTTGTAAAATGCTTTGTTTTTCTCTGCTTTCCTTCATTTGTATATAATAACAGGATGTGTTCTGTACAGGAATCATTGTTTTTCAAGATCAAAATGTGTTTGCAATTTTTTTTTTTGCTCAGGTAAAATGATGTGCTTTGTCTGGGTGGTGGTTCAATGTAAATCTTGTTACTATTATTGCTTTACTTCAGTTCTGCAAAGACATCAAGTATATCAACTTGTTTCCAAACGTTCAACAAGGCTCAAACATATTACTCTGCTGAATTAAAACTTAATCTTAATGTTTCCTTTGTAAATCTATCCCCTGAGCAAATGAGACTAAATATACTGATATATTAACCTAAGTGCAATTCTGAGTGATGTAATACATGACATTTCAGCACTGCTATGCAGTGCATGGATATGATGAGGAGTCGCAGCCGTGCTCTGGAATCCACTCAGACAGACACATGGAGAAGCACGTGTGTGATTCTCACTATGTGGCAGTTAAGAAGAAAGTTTCAAAAGGGGAAGTGTGTTCCACAGTACAGCATCCTGTGTGTAAGCAACACCTCTCCTGAACCGGAATCCTAAACAGGTAGAAATGGGGTGGTGTTCAGTGTTAGTCTCCTACACAGAAAGCTACTGCCACTGTTTCATCTGGATGGCTTTTACTTGTCACCTTGAAATCCAATCACAGCCAGGTGGAACATGAACCAAGAGGGAAAAGCTGTGATTGCTTACATCTGACTGCGTGCATTCAATTCTTAAAGAATACGCTGAGAGTGCAGAGGAGAAGGGGCAGCCTCCTCATATAAGGACTTCAGTTTAAAATATAAAATAAACCCAATACAGGTTGTGAGGATTTTAGTACTTTTGATGTAAGTCATAATGTGTAAGGAATAATCTAATATCAATTCATAACATGGACTTCATAGGCAATGAGTAACAGCTCTCTTATGATATGTGGATGGTCTATAGGTTTTCAGGATACCACCTGTATAAGTAAAATTAAGTTAAGCAATATGCCTGGGCTGTGTGAGAATGTAAAACATTGTCAGAGTCTCTTAGAGAAAGGTACTGAGCAACTTTGATAGACTGTTATATATGTCACAGCTATAACTTTTATATTTAAGAAACATTTTTAGAGCTATTTGCAATTCAGAATGTTTGTTTTATGCTGTGTCAACAAGAATCTAAGAAGCAATATATAGACAGAGGATGCATGCTGCTTTACTTTAGTTTTGACATCTACGGAATGAAAATTACATAAAGATGTTCTGTTGAATAAAGTAAACTGTGTTTCCACATATAGCCAACTATTTGATCACCATCTGGACCTGTAACTTAGAGGTACAGGAGAGCTTTTTACATTCGTTTAGTTTGTCTTTCCAATGAAAAAATTAAATGCAGTTTTTTTTAAAAAAAATATTTTAGTTTCGAAATAACTTCTCAGAGAATTGAGAGTTTGTGGTTCCCGTGGAGACACAAATAAGCTGAGGGCTGTTGGTGGGCCTTTTCTTTCTGTTTGGTAGGCTGGTTGGTTGGTTGGTCTTATTTTGTCTGACAGGCTACAAGTGCCTGTCAATATGTAAGAAATGCCAAAGTATATGAGAACTGTGATATAGTAAACATTAGAATACATTCCTATAGTAATGTGATGGGCTTTATGTGTGGGGACTCTTAAGACCTGTTTCTTGGTTTAAAAATGCAAGCATAGGCTGTCCATTTCCACACAATATCCCCTTTGACTATCCTCTACGAGTATCAAAGAATGGTGACAGTTGGGCCCTCAGACATCTGCTTAAAAACTCATTGAAATTTCTCAGGTCAGTCGGACGTGGTGACAGAAGACACAAAGCATCCAAACGGAGAGTACATTGTAAAGTAAAAATCTTGAGATTCAACAATACCATTTTTCTTACATCACAAACAATTATTGTCAACTGTGTTCTGGGTGGTAACCTGAAAGTGTGGGGCTGATCATTCAGATGAATGTTAGATGTGAAGTCAAACCTGCTCTGTTTGCTTCATTTTGTTTATGTTCAGTTGCCTGTCCATTCCTTCCTTTCTTCCTCTTCCTGTTTAAAGAGAAGTTGGGTGTCAGAATTGAAAAAGTGGCCCCTTCCCGGGGCTAGCGTTTCTATAGCCTGGCGGCTCTTAAGGTGCCATGTTTTTAACTGACCTATTTCCTGTTCTCCCTTATCCCTGTCACAGACATAAGGAACCAGCCAGCCCCAGGATGGGAAATTTGGGTGGATTCTTGAAATAAACATGCTTGAGTGTGAGACAAGGATGGCCTCCTCACCCCAAGTGTTCTTCCAACAAGCTTACGTAGCATGTGACAATTCACTAATGTAATGTATACTACATGTACTTAATTTTCATGGACCATCTTTCATTCTTCTTTATAAGGCTCGCCCATTGACAGGCTTGCCCAGATGTGTCATGTACAGACCATGTTTTCCCTCTCTTCAGCTTCTGTTTTGATAATGGACTATCAAAGTCAACACACTGAGAAAAAAAGCTCAGAACCAAGTATCCATTCTGATCTGGGCAGTAGCACCACAGCCTCTTCTCCTCTCCGATCCTGTGTTGTTAATGGATGGTACTCAACGCCATTTCAGTGAAATACTTTGATGGTTTTCCTAGTGCCTCACAGCAAAAAAAAAAAAAAAAAAAAATGCCCTTGTCAGGCCCAGCTTCCTGAATGGCCTCTTGTTGTTTCTATTAATTCTGATTTTCTAATTATTTGCTATCTGTAATTTATAGTCATACATCTGTGTTTTATAATCATAATAGCTCAAATTCCTATAAATTTCCAATGCATCATGGTTTGGCTGAACATAGTGTCATCTCATTCTGGGTTTTCTTTATGGAACAGACATGGTGACAAGCCAGCTTCCCAAGGGAAACCATGTCAGATCCTCTGGCCTTAGAGAGGGACACATTTGCTCACCTGGTGGTTGACATTCTACACATAGCAACGTCTCATAAACTATAATGTAGTATAAGTGTACAATTTTAGGCTATCCTCTAAATCATGTATTGCCTATAGGCTCATGGAAAGAAAGATCATGAGCTATCATATGAACTAGTTTATATTTCTTCTTGACATTCCTGATATAATTAAGATTTGAGACCACTAAAGGTATGGTAGGGAGCGTGTAGGGTAGAGAAAGAAAGCAGAGAACCCCTGGGAGTCTAAATTACTCCATGCTCCATGCTCCAGTAAATAGCTGCTGTGAGCCCTGCTCCTTCTCTTTGCTGGGAGACGAAAGATGCAGGATGATAGAATCATGAGGCTTGAGAAGAGCACCAGGCTTAGCATCGCACAGAGTGATTAGCCTGAACCCTGGGAAGAGCAGATGTGTGCGAGTGGCCAATTGTCTTACAGCCAAACAGCCTGGATTTGTAGAGAGGCCTTCATGGCTTATTTGAGTTTTCAACCTTCTCTGAACCAGATCACTCTTACTTTAAGGAGGATCTGGTATCATTACCTCTTTAAATCTGAAAATACTGGGTTATTGCTGATGCAAGTAATGCTTGGGAAATTTGCAGTTAAATATTTTACAATAGAGTTCATGATATTTAGATGTGTTAAAAATACTGTGAGTTACATGACTTTTTATTTTAACTTTTAAAAACTCTATCACAAAGGGATTGATATTAATTTTTATTTGTTTCTTTATAAAAATCTTAAAAAATATAGTGATGAATGATAAAATAACTTAGTTATGTGTAGCAATGCTTAATAAGAACTTGCAGATAGTCTCTCCTCAAAATATCTTGAAGGTTTAGGCATCAAATTGTTAAATTTTAAAGGTTAAGTTTTTCCATTTTTAGCTTGGTGGTTTCTTTGGCTAAATGTTGAACTTAGGTAGTAATGAACATGTTAAAAATTAACAAAACATTCAATATCAGGAAATATGAATAACAAAAGTCTGTGTCTTTGCTGTCAAACTCACTCTCCATAGACAGGAAAACTTGGGTTTACCGTGATGCTATCCTCCTCCTTCACGGCTTTCAGAATGAATGGAATGTACCATGCTGTGTACCACACAACAGCATCAGCTTGTTCTCCGCATCTTGGGTCAGAAAACCTGCATGTTAGTTCTGTCCCCCTGCTCTCGGATGCTAACTCCATTCTAAGAATCAGCAGTGTCTTCACCGAAAACTGAGCTTTGGCCTGAGTTCCTGTTCCACGCATCCATAACCAGGTCTCAGGCAGAGCATCCTCTCCAGCTCAAGACCACAAACATCTTCACCTCTGCATCCTACACAGAGCACCGCCCACCTGGGAAGTGAGAACTGCACATGCTTTTCCTACATGTTCACATCAGCTTCTGTCACCCCCGAGTACCTTCCCTTTCTTCTTCTTGCCTCCTCAAGCTCCCACACACTGCCTCTAGCATCCTCAACCTCCTCACCTGTACCATTACAATCTGACGCTCTATTGTTTCCAGAACTTTCTTTCTAAAATATTTCTTGACCTATATCAATTTGGAAGTGCACCAGCATTCACAAGACAGCCGTGCTGAGGCCTTTCTTAGCTGGTCTGCATTTCCAGAGTCATTAGCTTCTAGCATCTTCTTGATGATACAAAGCTACATTGTGTATTAAGTCAATGCAGCTTCCTGTCACTGAGAACCTCTCTTGACACATCCTTTTTGTGTTGGAAAAAAACTCAAAAATGTCCTTCAACTGTCACATCCCTTTGTTGTAAACTTTAATCATGAATTCTGTAACCGGGTGGAAATTTACACTAGATGTTTTTCAAAGCAGTTACCACTTAAAGAAAATGATCTTACTGTAGTTTTATTCAGAAAACTGGTTTGCTTAGTTTGTGAATGTTTTGTCATCCTGGTTATATCATCTGATGCTCCAGCTCCATAGCTCCGTGCAATCAAGTGAACACTTAGATGCCATACCTTTGCCACTGTGTCTTCTAACAGGCAGGAGAAGTGGTCTCTCTAGGTGCTCCCAAGTCACAGAAAAAAGAGATGGATTTATCAGATCTGTTTTTCTTAATTTTTATAAGAATCCTGCTGCCCATTCTTTGGTTTGTACTTGTAATAAGGACTCTTCATGATTAAACAACATGCAGCTACCTGTTCCTGGTACCCAGCGAGCCCAGTAAAAAGCACAAGTGTCCCAATTCTTGGCCAATTCTCCATTCTCTCACCCAAATCAGGATTATTTCAGGTCTTGGCCTATGCAATACACATTTTTAGAACTCTTTACTTTCTGCTAAACAAATGAAGAAAAATATTTCTAAATTCCTATAGTTTACATAGCATTTAAGATGAGAGCTGAGAAATATTTAAAATAAAAAGTCATGTAAGATACTACTAATTCCATGACTTTAGCTTCTCTGAATCATATTTTCTATTTCTTTTTGGTGGAATAAGATTTTATTTTGTCCTATTATGGCTTTAAACATTGTTGGTATCTTCTTTGTCAAAGCACTTACTCTATTGTCTATTTTATTCAAAGTAAAACAAATATTTAGTTTTTAAAATTCATTCAAGAAAGGCCCAATTCTTTTCCCCAAATACATTATAATTCTATTTCTTTCTCTTTAAATTTAAACTTTATTTATAGCCTTAATAGGACTTCTGTTCACATTTACCATTTAATGGCAATCTTTTCTAGCTATAAAATAAATCCCCTATAATGTCATGAATACGATTAAAAATGAAATTAATTTGATTGAAAAGCTATAACTCTTATCAACCATTAGGTTTTTGGATTTATATACATTTTTAAAAGATGAGATATAGTCATGTATCTTGGCATGTGGATGGATTAAAAAGCAGCAATTGTAGTCTCTTTGAAATATTCAGGGGCATTTTGATAACTTCTATGCTTTAATTGCACTAAAATATCATTAAGGATAATTTTTGGCTAGTGCATTTTGCAATACACTTCTAAATTAAACATCTCTAATAGCAAACTTTTCATTCTGCTTAAGTGTTTTATGCAATTTCCAAAAGAAAATGGAATCACAATTCTTACACAAAGACAATGTTAAAAGACATGTCTCAAATTATTACATCCATTTAAATGGATCTACATTTTAAAGTACATATTTGATTTATAAATGGAAGTTCTGATGCCTACATTCTATTTAAGAGAAAATGGATGAAAAGACTTGCTTTCCCATAGCTGATACAGCACTGTCAAAACCTATATGTGATCACTGTTCACAGCACTGTCAAAACCTGTAAATGTGACGTTCAAGACCATAAGCCTGTTTTCTCCCACTGTTATCCCTGAACTAGAAGAACTTGTAGGCTCGTGCCTCTACATGCATCCTAATAAACTCTCATCACATATAATAAGGACATCTATTAAAAATAGCTGTAGTCGTTCATGTACCTAATACGAGTTAGAGTCTCTTCTAGGAAGGATATGACAGTGGAAAGTAGAAGTCACTTCACTTCCTTGACTTTCAAATGCAGTGGAGGGAGGCAGACAACAAAATACGACAACCTCAGAAATATACACAGATGCTCTGAAGAAATTGGAAGAATATTAGAGATATTTGGTTTCTGGGGAGAGTCTGGAAAACATTTCTGTTTCAATTTTAGATAGACTGCTCATGGGAGACCTTTGTAAAAAGGGGGTAGAGTTTGTTCTGAGATGAGAATGTGGAAGATGAGATCTAGAGGAGAGAAGTCACGGAGACCAGCAAATGTGAAGCTCGAGACATTTATACAACATAAGCTGGGTGTGTCTGAAGAGAAAGCCAGAGTCCTTTAAGTGTGGCGAGCTTGGGTGAGGAGGTCTAAGAATAGAGGCAAGCAGTGTGTGGAGCAAAATTATGAGAGTTTTGTGAGCTGTGTTTCAGAATTAGGATGCATGCTGTTCTTAACAAACCACTGAGAAAGCTGAGGCTGGATGTAAAATCTACAAGGATCAGCCAGCTGCTCTGCAGAGACAGGCAAAACTGAAAGAGGGATGCTGTCAGGAGACCACTGCAGCAGAGAGTGTTTGAAAATTGTCCCTGAGGGTAAGGCAGTGGCTCTGGACATGGTAAGCAGGAAGAACTGGTAGCCATGCTAAAATCAGAGGCAGTCTGACAAACAGAATAGAGGGAAAAACAGAAACTAGAGAGCTTCCCTTGAGTTCAAGTTTGACATGCTTCGGGACAGTTTCTGGATATGGAGAAAACTAAAAGAGCAGGCCTGGAGAAGCAGGGTTTTGTGATGTTGGCAACATGATCAAGCACAGGCGAATCAGAAAGCATCTGCTCAAGGAGGAAGAAATGCAAGCCTAAGAGTCATCAGCACATAGCGGATGATGAGATCCAGAACTGAGCTTGGAAAACACCATTATTTATCATTTGAGCCTTGAAGAGAAACCTATAAAAATACCCTAAGAGTGGGGGGCCAAAGAGTTTTAAAAATACTCCTGCAGGGAGTGCAGCAGAAATCCAGAAAAAGAGGAGTCGGCTATACCCATCGCTGATGAGAAGTCAAGTCAGATTGGAAGAGAAAGCTGCAGATCAGCCTCAGTGAGGCCGGTCGTCAAGAGATGGATGGGAGCTATTTCAGGAGTGCAGTGTGATCAGCTCATTAGAGCGGCTGGGAAGTACAGATTAGCAGGAAGCTAGTACAGAGAATTCCTTCAGGCTTAACTGCAAATCCAAGAGCAGTCTCATGAAAATTGTTGGATGGGGATGGTCCTGCAGAAAGAAAAAAAATGATCTGAGGGAGAAAATGAAGGTGGGTTGGGGATTTAGCTCAGTGGTAGAGCGCTTGCCTAGGAAGCGCAAGGCCCTGGGTTCAGTCCCCAGCTCCAAAAAAAAAAAAAAAAAAAAAAAAAGAACCAGAAAATGAAGGTGATTGTAAGAATAGAACCTTAAAGAATGAAAGGAATTGGACACAATATAAATGAGGAAATCATAAAAAATATATCCCCAAGAAGACTGAAAACGATACACTGAAGAACTGTAACTTTTTGTTCATTCATTCATTCATTCATTCGTTTTCTTTCTTTGCATATTGGGGGGAGGAGCAATGGGGGAGTTCCCAAAGAATGTTTGCTACATGAAAGCAGCTGTCATGACATAAAGTAAGGACCTCAGTGCATCTAATCATGCCAAGCAGCTGGGCATCTGTGCCAACACTTAAGTTTTTTAAAGACAATAAGTTAATAGGAAGCTAAGTGCATTAAAAAATCTGTCTGCCTCAAGTGATCCTTTTGGTCACTGACATCTTAATAATTCAAATATAATTTTCGTTCTCTTTATCTCACATCACTTGACAGCCACTACCTGGGCCTTGGGGAGAGCACACCACATGTTCAGTTTTGTTGCTAATTTTGTTTTCAGATGTGTTGGCACTGTCATCACATGGCTTAACTGCTGTACCCGAGCTGTGCAGAGACTCCTTAAGTTACTTATTCTAGTATGCTCTCAATTTCAAAAATTGAAAATAAATATCAAGTTTGAGTAGATTCTTAGATTAAACTTCCTTATAAAATATTTGATGGAACATATTCCAAAATGTGAGTTTTTGGGACACTCTGCAAAGTTCAAATGTGTCCTAGAGAAAGACATGGCAGAGCAGGAAAGGGCACTGTGAGACCATGTGGCCTCTTCTAGATGACCAAACACTTACTTAGGAAGCACACCAGTCAAAGCACTTTGGATCAGAAAACCCATGATGCAGCTGTAAATTGCCGCTGAAACCTTTTCCAGAAGTTTCTATAGCTTGTTGAAATGTCATTGCTGGGAATATTGCAAGCCTTTAAGTGATTCATGGTCTGAAGGCTATGCCGTAGGCCTGATAAAGATGATGAGAATTCGGGGTCTATCTAAAACTGTAAAGGAAGCCAGAGTTGGATGACATTCTGCGGCTAGGCTTCTCAATAAAAATCAGTCTCTCCATTTTTTTCACTTTTACGTATAGTAGCTGACAGAACTATTTTTATTGTCAGTTTTCAGGCTATTGTAAAAAGAAACATTTTAAAAGATTCTGTTCCAACAATATCAACCAACCAGACCTCCTGCCCCACTCCCAGAGCTCCCAGGGACTAAACTACCAACCAAAGAGTACACATGGAGGGACCCATGGCTCTAGCTGCATATTTAGCAGAGGATGGCATTGTCTGGCATCAATGGGAGAAGCCCTTGGTCCTGTGAAGGCTCATTTCCCCATTGTAGGGGAATGCCAGGGTGTTGAGGTATGAGTGGGTGGGTGGGAGCATCTTCATAGATGCAGGGGGAAGGGAAGGGAGGATGGGAGAGGGGGAAAAGCGTTTAACATTTGAAATGTAAATACATAAAATATCCAATAAAAAAAGAAATGAAAATGTTAGAGAAATGTATAGATTTTAAATTTTATAATAAACCTATATTTTATATAAGAAAATAAAAAATTTTAATCAACTAGTAAGTTTAATAAGCGCAGGTATATTTGCCTTTATGTTCATAGTTTATGAATGCATAAAATAAATATTATAGAAACATAAAAAAAGATTCTGTTCCAGATGAAGGAAATGCAGGATCAACACAGAGTGCTGAACATGGATAAGGACTGTGAACCCAGGTGATTTGTACATTCTGCAATGGTACCGAGAAATCCGAAACCCTCACTGCACATCAGTAATCTACATGTTTAAAACGGTTAATCAAATATAACAGCTCGTATTCAACATCAGTGTATAAAGTTACCTCCTTATAAACTCTGGCAGACATCCCACTCAAAATAAATATTAAGAAAATCAGTGTCCTTCTGTTGTAACCATGGAGTATTTATAAGATTGGATCCTTGAATATAACATTAACAAAGAAAACTCTCCTTAAATTTCCCATTTGTTTTTATCACAACTTACCATTTGTGACTTTGGATAGAAAGACATACTGACTTTAGGTCTGGGATGACTGAACAAGAAAGATGAAGCAAGAATATGAATTTTTGGTATATCATAAGCTATTTTTTAAACCAATTTCATTGAAGTAACCTGCTGCAGTAGGGATCCATACATCCTTACAATCTCATAAAGAGGGAAGTTGTTTTAAAAGTACTTAACAAAAAATGAGCATTGATTTTGGACAAAACAACTGTTAGATTCACTGTGCCAGTAGTTTAACAGCAAAATTAAAAAATATTCTATTAAAATCTAATGTAACTTTCAAAAATATACAAATATGTTTTTTAATAAAAAGAAAAACCTTTCATTTGGGTTGATAAAAAACTTAAATTGTTTTCTTAACCAGACCCTAGCTCCCTGTTAACAGAAGAACCACAACCAGGTGAAAGTGTTTGCACATGACAATGGCGTAAGTGTGAATTCGGGTAATGTCCAGGCCTGAGAGCAGTTACCCACCCTCTCTAACTCAGGTGGTCTGTAGAGTTAAACGTCATATTAAAACAGTGTGTACATTTCACCCAATATTTTCACATGCTGTTTGATGTATAGTAAATGAAGGTGATTGCTATGTTTGCTTCAATAGAGAACAAAAAGAAGCCAAGAGAAGCTTCTCAGACATCCAACACTAGTTTTCTGTGCTCTCGATAATAATGGGTACAGAATGACCCATGGGTACAGGCCATTCTTGCATTCTTCAGGCTAGGAGGTCTCTGTTGGCACTCTTTCCCTCATGCCTGGCATCATTCAAGTTGGAAACTGTGACCAAGTCTCTGACCCTGCTTTTTCCTCTGTCCTTCACAGTGGCAGTTACAATGAATCCAGATAACATCTGCTCAGAAAGCAGAGGGATGATCTTAGAATCAGTCCTTCTGCCTCTATCTAACCCATGAGTCAGAGACATATGACTGGATTGCTTGGGTTTCAAGGACCCGTTTTTCATCTACTTAGTTGGCCGCACTCTGATTCTAAGGAAGTGTCCTTGGAATCCTTTTGTGGTAATCTCAGGGACCTCCAAAATGCTTGGAAGTCCGTTGGTTGCATAGTGATGAAAGATCACTCAGCAGGAAGCTGTAACAACTGTAGATATGTCAGCACAGTGTCAGAACATATTGATAGGTCAGAGAAGAGATGGGGACAACACACATATAATTAATCCCAGGTAACTGATCAAGAATGAATACCACTGTTTATAATTGGTAAGAAACACTCCTCAGCTGCCCCCTAAACTTTTGCCTGAAGTGTCTACAGCCCATATTATTCCATGTTTCTGCTGTGAAGTGTTCAGAATGTGTCATCTGTACAGATAAGGGCTATGTTAATATGTATATTAAAATGGGAAGTGTTGGAAATTTTTTGCAACTAGAATGAAGATTTAAGTTTACAGTAAATGTTCACTTGAATGTCTAAAATTAGATATTTTCTCTAACCTGTTACTTTAGTATCACCTGTCTAGATAGATAGATAGATAGATGCAGATATATTCATTGCATATTGAATTACAATTCTCTGACCTAATATGCTATCCACGGACAACTGATTTGAATGTTTTATTCTCCTGTATTGATCTAGTTTTTGTTATAATTTTAACCAAGAATTTTTATTTTATTTATTTGTTGTATAACTATTATAGTAGTTGATAGATTCCAATATTTTTAAATCTCTTTCTTTTGACAATTAGCCATAAAATAATTATATTGAAAGATGCTTTTCTTAGCTAAACTATAAAAACTAAAATGCCAACCTCTTTCTCTTTCTAACTGCAATGCTTTTGCTTAAAGTTAACAAAGTTGACACAGATATAAGAAATTCATATTGGTAGGAAACAGTTTCTTCAAACTGACAAATAGGATAAGCTCATTTTTACTTAATGAAAGCAATACAACTTTCCACTCTAGAGGATCCGATCAAATTAATTCATAATTAATAATACATAACTATTTGGAGACATAGTATTAAACTTCATTTTTTAAAAAGTTTAACTGAACTAAGTGATGTGAGAATTTATACTGACTATATCCATTTCTATCTCATCTTACTGCTGGGTTCAGTCCTCTAGTTCAGCAGTTATTCAAGCCATATGAACAACAATGACAACCAACCAGAGCTTCCAGGGACTAAGTCACTACCCAAAGACTGTACATGGACTGACCCTGGGCTCCAACTGCATAGATAGCAATGAATAGCCTAGTAAGGGCACCAGTGGAAGGGGAAGCCCTTGGTCCTGCCAAGGCTGGAACCCCAGTGAACAGGATTCTTGTGAGGAAGGAGGTAATGGGGGAAGGAGGGCAGGGGAACACCCATATAGAATGGGAGGGGAAGGGGTTAGGAGGATGTTGGCATGGAAGCCGGGAAAGGGAATAACATTTGAAATGTAAATAAGAAATACCCAATTTAATAAAGATGGGGAAAAATGAGAAAAAAAACTTAACTGATCATCTTGTTTGTCTTTAATCTTTCTTTGCTGATGTGACATCAGTCTTCTCAGTAAAAGTTTTATGTGTTCCTTCTTAATTGTTTTTTAAGCTTTAAGCCTTTCACTAGATAATAAACACAACATTGTTGAATTTTAACTTTTCTGCATATTCAGCTGTCAATTTTTGTAGGGTTATTTCTCTCTCAGGCAATCTGAAGAATTTTGATCTCATTTCACAGACACTGAATATACATGTCAACATATTCAGCTCACATGGCATCACTAGGCTCTATGTCAACATGTATAGCATATATATTGTGTGTGTTATCCACTCCCATTCTATAATGAAGAAAGCAAAAGCTAACGGGTTGAACAAGTTGCCCAGCATCACACAACTCTCTTCTTTCTTCCTTCCCTTGTTTGTTTATTTTCTTTTACAGAGCTGGGCTTAAATCATAGGCTTTTCCCATACCAAGTATATGCTTGTCCTTGGACCTAAGCTTCAGCCTTAATATTGATCAACTCTTATAGGTGGGTGAGGAACCAAAAGAAACTCTGCCAGGCTTGTGACACCAAATGAAAATAAATAATGGCTGTGCCCTTGCTGACACATATTGTGCAATGCCCTGGCAAACCTGAGACTCAATACAGTAATAAAATGAATAGCAATTTTTAATATTACTTTATTGTATGACAGACATGGGGTGTGGTATAGTATGTGCTTGCATGTGTGCATATGTGCATGTGTATATATACATGCACTTGCATGCATGCCTAGTACCGTGGAGACCAGAAGAGGATGTTGGATCCGTGGAACTAGAGTTACAAATGGTTGTGAGCCTCCACAGAATTGAACCCTGGTCCTTTGCTGACCTATCTCAGCAACCCCAGAATAAAAATAATTTTGCAAGATAGTTAGAGACAATATGAATATAAGAATGTCAGTATTTTTTCCTTCTAGGAAAAAAATTACAGCAACAAAAATGGAAATAAATATTGCATTCCTTAGAGCAACAAAGCTAAATAATACAGAGAAGTAAATTTCACAGTAAAGGCTTAAAACTCATGAAATAAATTATTGTTGATGAGCAAAGAAGATAAAAAATAATGAAAAATATTTCTTACATAAGATTTAATAGCTCAAGTGATAGTTCTATCTATGAAGTTCAGAATAAGCTCAACTAAACTTTCCTGAAGTTTGCGAAGGCTTTTAATTAGAAGAGCCAATTTGTATTCAAGTGAGAAAAAAACAAATGATATATGTCAGCTATGAATTTTTAACATGTAATATTAGTGGCAAAGTAGTTACCTTAATATACATAAGAAGACAGTACTCAAAGTTCTTGTTAAATAAATATTCTTATAAAATAAAAGGTATGGTTAAAAACAACAGGAAGACAAAAGTAGATCTCAGTGTTCGTAAAGATTTAAATCATGAAATAAATGTTTGTCATTTAATTCAGTGAGAAAGGATGAACTATTTAGTAAATACACTTGCCACAATGAGGGATCCACTTGATACAGAATTCTATTAAACTACCGCATGACATGTTGAAAACAGTTACCAGGCATATTTCTTATCAAGCGAAACAAGAGTAAGAAAAGTCTATTATCAGAGTGAATCCTAGACAACAATGGTACAGAGACGTTATAAACACATGTCAACAAGTTATTGTTGTGGAGAGACGGGACATTCAAGTACATATCAGAAAATATAATTCATAAACTAATGACTATAGCTTCCTGTATTTGTGTGTATTTTGCACACAACTATACAACTGCAGAGAAAAATGTGATAGAAATGTACTGGCTTAGTGCTTAGGTCAGCTGAGGGTCTATAAAGAGTGGCAAGTGGGTGAAAGACAAGCACAGGGTACTTGAATTATTTATAACTACTAAAAATATAGATATAGCAAAATCACACAAATTTACGGATGTCATTCTTTAATTTTACACACATCCAAGGCATCAAATCATAGAAAGTTTGAAAAATTTCTTTTTTTATTTATTTATTTTTATTATTATTAACTTGAGTATTTCTTATATACATTTCGAGTGTTATTCCTTTCCCGGTTTCGACAAACATCCCCTCCCCCTCCCCTTCCTTATGGGTGTTCCTCCCAACCCTCCCCCATTGCTGCCCTCTCTCCCCCAACAGTCTAGTTCACTGGGGGTTGAAAAAGATTTCTATTGGTGTACTTTAGGTACAATAAAAATACTAATTTTTATAATCCACTATTGAATCCGCGTTCTCAGCAGCAATGGAAATTTTCCGTGATGTTCTTTAGGTTTATGGAGTAAGTGGATGTCCAAACATTGATCAGTGAGCACAGAATAATATAGCCTTGTGTCAAATGCCAACTAGCAAACCATGTGTGATCTGATAATCACTAAGAGTTTCTAGGGTGCTTTGGCTCCTAAAACACAGTGTATTCAATTTTGAAATTTGCTTGACACAATGATTGCACAGGTCCAGCTTACAGAAAGCTTGCAGTGAAGATGGGAAAACAAAAGTGCAGCCAACAGGTCTGACACAATGAGTGTGTATAATGCCCTCAGGGCTATAGACTTACAAATCCCAGCTGTCCTTCAGGAGATGGAGCATTGATCTGTAAGAAGAACCTGCTGGCAGAAGGTGGTTCCAGCTACAGTAGCCATACCCTACAGGCTAATAGGAAGCTGGAACTGGCTTCCAGACCAGACACTCCTGCTTTGATGGTTTGCTTCCAGCTAGTGTGTGGCAGGACTAGAATTACAGGTGTTCCTGCAGCTCACAGACAAGTTGTAACATCAGTTGCTAAAGTCTAGCTTTCCGGCACCTGTTAAAGAGTTTCTGAGAATTAGAGCAACTCTCCAAAGCCATATTCCTTGTTGAGTAATCTATGCTGAAATAACATTCCACTGTAATCTGTAGTTGCCATGTACCTGGCAGGATAGTATCCATCATGCCAGTACATATGGGCACACTCTATTTTGGATTGTCTCTATTCAACACAACGCCTTCAAAAATCAACCACAAAAGTTGTTGGTTTTTTGTTTTGTTTTATTTTGTTTTATTAAAGAACTAATGCCCTCATCTGGGAATTAAAAAAACAATATGTATCCCAAGACAGTATTAAAAAAGTATTTTCTTGGAGCTGTGATGTTAGCTCATCAATGAGAAATATTCTCCTTACAAGCACAAGGACTAATTCAATGTCTAGCACCTACGTTAAAAAGTCAAGCATAACAATGAATTCCTGTAATCTTATCATTGTAGAAGTGAAAAAAATACCTGGTCCTTGCTGGCTAGCCAGCAAGACCAGCATGGAAAACTCTGGGCCACTGACAGATTCTGGAGGAGGGTGGGGGAGGAGGAGAGAGAGAGAGAGAGAGAGAGAGAGAGAGAGAGAGAATATTTTAAGAGTCAGAGGACCAGGACATCAGCTGTAAGGTTGTATCCTCTATGACAGGGAGCTGCACCTTTGAAATCTCAACAATGCAGTCACTTAAACAAGACAAGTACAGTAAAATCATCAATGTGGCCAATGTGGTTGGAGAGAAATCTCACAAGATCACACCCCTATATAAAGAGCTATAGGCAATTAATGACTGCAAAGAAAGGAAGACTGTCTTCTTCAGGGTACAACTTCCTTGATGGGTTATCCCATCAAGAGTGGTCAACAGGGTTGGGGATTTAGCTCAGTAGTAGAGCGCTTGCCTAGCAAGCGCAAGGCCCTGGGTTCGGTCCCCAGCTCCTAAAAAAAGAAAAGAAAAAAAAAGAGTGGTCAACACACACACTAAATGGACTCACCTGTTGTGTGTGTGTGTGTGTGTGTGTTTGTGTGTGTGTGTGTGTGTGTGTGTGTGTGTGTGTGTGTGTGTGTGTGTCATATGGGTAAATAATTCAAGAAAAGGCCATGAATTTGAGAAGGAGTTAGAGTACAAAGGACTCTGAACAGAAAAAGAAGCATGTTTAGCAAGTAGAAAGAATGTCCAGCACATTCACTGGGAAATTAGCAGATTAAGAGTTCATAGCATGGTGCTTGCCCCTCTTTCAGGGCCATCCCCTTCTGACTTTAGTGGGCACACTCTGAAGGATCTCCATCTTAAGTTCAGTACCTGACAGGAGCTCTGAAGTTGGATTGCTATAGTCAGTCTCATCCTCTACATCACTGTCTTCATTTGTCTAGCATTTGCAAGCTCAACTAATAGAAATAACATTTTCTAGAGCCTGTGAATCATCTCAGACTTATTTCTTACTCCCACATTAGTCAGTCAAAAAGCTCTGTCAAATCTGTCTAACTTGCTTATTCATTTCCTTCTGTCTGGGACTCTCTGCCTCCTTTTTATCATTCAAATCTCAAATGCCTTTTACCCTAAAAGGTCTTCAGTTGTCCTTGCAATATAAAGTAACCCCTCCTATCACTGGAATTTTCCAAGCACACATTTATAATTTCTGTGTTAACATAGATGAGTGTCTCAGATCTCTCCATGAGAGAAACCCCATCTTGTTCACCACTCTATACTTACTGCATGATAGACTAGCCAGTGTGTTGGATGCAGAATATGGATGTAGCCTTCGAGTTCATTCAATACAAGATTCACTCAGCAACTGCTTATTGATCTTTTCCATAGAAGACATTGACTCTGTGCAGAAAAAAAGAAGGATGGGGGTAAAATAAACCCAATCTTTCACTTCAGGGCAGCAACATGAACATGAAGCTAATAATAGGTAGAATTTAATTATCTAACAATCACACAGCAAAATGTCAAATTGCAACCGTGAGTGGTGTCTCTTATTTTGCCTTTTCTAAATGTCCACTGAATTGCCCGTTTCCTGTCCCCTGCTCATTTTAAATCTTTCAAACACTGGTAATCAACACTTAAACACCTAAATCTATTCTGTTATTTTTGTTGAGAACAGCAGCTATCCAAAGTAGTCAAGGCAATGTGGCAATTATACCATCACACAAAAAGACACTTTGCAAGGTTTCTACCACCATTACTCAAACACATACTCAAACACAAAGTGTATCAGCATTGCCTAATCATTAGCGAAAGGCTTGAAAATGTGAATAATGAATGTGCTTATGGCTCTCTTCAGTGTGTAAGGAACAGAAGCAATATTGTTTTGTGTGCTAAAAAACACTCAAGTGTTTATGGCAACCTATAAGGTCTAATGAATGCCAGGAATTGATATGCCCTTTTGATATTCTAGGAATGCTGACTTGTTAGAGGAAGAGAGGGGGGAATGAAGAAAAAGGTTAATTGGCCCTTGACCAAATGTCAACATCCACTTTCAATCAAAATGTTGTTTGTGTCATTAGCCATTGAGGATGGAATGAGTATTTAACAAAAGTGTGAAAATAAGATGAGTCTAGTAATTTCACCTGAGGATATCATAGCTGACGGAACTGGAGTGGGTTCTCCAGTGGCCCAAGGGAACCAACTCCCTTCACCACAGAAGGGTACATGGAGTAACATTGCAGTCTTACAATTTAGCCATGATGTTAGCATAGGCTTTAGCTGGCCAGCTATAAAATATATACCTAGAGTTCTGCAAGTACTCATAAAATACCTGCTGCATTCCATGCACAGGGCTTCATGGAGTCTAATTGTTGGAAGGACATGCTAAGATTTGTCAGTGGAAAGGCATAAACACTAATAGGTATAAGATTGCTTCAGGCAGGGAGCTAAGGCCCTGCAGAGCATTAGGATAAGCTGGCCCCTGAAGATAATCCCCTGTGTAGAGATAACACAGAGAGGCAGGGCTAGATACATACTATGTATCTCGGGGGTGAACTGGCAATCAACTGTGACCATGACAACTTCAGACTCACTGGCAGTAATAGAGAAAAGAGATTGCCTGGATGTTATTACCTGATAGAAAAGAAGCTTGAGTAAATGAAGTTTTTAAAGAGAAATGAATGCACCCATCTAACTATCAATAGTGAATTGACACACATTCCCTAAGACAGTCATTCTCAACTTGCAAAATAATGAAACGTAAGACAAACTCAAGAGGGAACTGCAGCTTCAGCTGCGTTATTTCTAGCACTGTAGTATCAGGATGGAAAGATCACTCAAGTCCACTACTGGCCATGGTTGGTTGTATTTGTTTTGTTTTGGGGTTTCATTGGATTGTCTGTTTGTTTGTTTGTTTTCATCAGTGGATCTGAAAAAGAAAAAAACGACAAATGGTAGGATATAAGAAAAAGAATCTTGGCCCTGCTTTCTCTCACCCAAGACCACAGATTCCTTCTCTAGAAGCAGTGGCTTCCCAAGAAGGCAGAGTTTTCACGCCAGACAGAAGACAGTGAGGTCAACAGCTGTAGCACAATGCTGAAGGGAAAAGTACGCTCTCCAAAGTTGCACAGTAACAGCTCTGTGATGGACACACAAAACCAAATGTTAATGAAAATTTAAATAGTCTCTAATGTCAGACAGACTTTTCAAACATGCACTCTCTGATCCAAGGGGCTGTTTATCATATTCTACTCACGAGACATATGTCTTAAGATGACACAATTATCACCAGCAGGCCCAGGAAATAAAAACACCAGAACACTCTTGGAACTCATAATCAAACTCTAACAATAACCAGACTTCGTGATGAAAGTTTCTTTCAATTAGCTTTGAAATTAATTGTTTACCATAAAATGTCAACTCTACATCCGCACTCCTTTGGTAATTGCTGTCTGCTGTCAAGGCATTATTAAGCTCCCATGTTAAAAGCTGATGACTGTTTCAGACTCTAGGACTTATTCTTAGAGCAATAATGATTTTAGCAATGTGTTTATTGTTTGTGCCAATAATTATAATTGACTAAGCACCAGAAAGTTTATCATGAATGGCACAATAGGAATAATGTCACTTTTCATATTCCTTGTGATAACAGTATGTAATGGTTTAGCAATGATTTAAGAATCTTTCAAAAGCATTTTGGCTTCAGCTCTGATGAGAAATACATTGCAAGTTTTTTGTTCTTTTGTCTTCTGTCTCTAACTTTGAATGTACAATGAATAATTTGTCAGTATAGGTGCTGAGACATCTAGTTCATATACTGGCCTGAGAAAACATTGCTTTGGAAGGAACTAAGATCCACTGCAGAGCTCTAAGCTGAGGAATGAAAAAATGTATCAATGCTCAAATTACAAAAAAAGAAAAATTGAGGGAGAGAATGTTTAGGAGTCTGAAGATAGGCTTATAGTTTTTGTGTGCCAACAAATTGTAAGAAGCAATTCATATCAATGCAGTGAAGTAAAACACAAGACATACTTAGAAAAAAAGTCAAACACTTTAATAGATAACTGTATTGAAATCACGCAAGATTGAAGGAAAGGGGAATACAGGGAGACTCTGTTTTCTATATAAGTGAACTAAGTTTTCAGTGAATTGTTCTTGAAGCGTTGTAAATGTCAGTCTGAGATTGAAGAGATGAGGGAAAGGAAGAGATTTATTTAAACTTGTTAAGCACTATTGATATCACCAAGAGACAGGCATGTCCCCCAGTGAATCCAGTCTGATGACTCTGGGGATTCCTGCAGGGGTAAACAATTTCTGCACAACCAATTCCCTGAGTTTTCAGAGAATGGTGCTTTCCCTGTGCCACTGTATATATGTATGTATGTATGTATGTATGTATGTATGTATGTATGTATGTATGTATGTATATATACACATACATATATATAAATACATATATATACATATATATATGTATATATATCCTAAACTTCTCTTTTTGCAAGCATAACCTTCATACTGCATTAAGGTCTACCTTGATAGCTTCATTGTAAATTAATGACTTTTTAAAAACCAGCCAAATTTTTTGGGTGCTAGAAATTAAGATGTCTAATGAAGATACCACTTTTAGGGGATGAAACTCAGTCCATACAGAAATGATGAGGCTGCATTTCTTTTGACAATCGTATGGAGTATGAATTCAATAAAGAGTTAGATTAACAGGTTTTTGTAGCAAACTGGGTAAAAATTAGTCTAATGTATAAATCAGTGACAAAAGAGATAAGAACCAACTTCTTAAATATTTAAGAAATAAAATTGGCTCAGTCAACATTTAAGAGTCAAACAGAGAAAAAGCCACGAGTAAAATTATACTGTTACATGAAGAGAGAATCAGCAGCTCAGTGGAAAGAGATTAATCAGTGTTGAAAATACACACCTTCCAATGTGAAAGCCTGAGGTGTTGGCTGGAGAAGGAGTTGTAAGGATTTGTGGATACTGACACCTCATGGTGACACAGGTAAAGAATGGCATGGAGTATGCTGTGACTTTAGCATCACAGGAGACTGAGGAAAACATCACAATATCCTTTCCATACACTGAGCATAGTGCAGCCCAGAAATGTCACATGCCTTGCCTAAGGTTGGCCCAAGAAAAACAGATGTGGGAGCCAGCCTAGAATTTCTTCTACATCTCCAAAAACTATTAGGCCAATTAAACCAAATCAATGGGTACAGACTCTGTAGGTTGAAAAGAGAATGGTTTGTGAACTGAAATAGTTTGTATATGTGCCATACACTGACAACCTCAGTGCTCAAAGGCTGAGGTAGGTGGATGTGTTTGAGGCCAGCTTGAGTGATACGGTGAGATCAAAGATAGCATAGCTACTTACCAAAACTTTGTCCCCAAAACACAAGCAAAAAGACCAAGAAAAAGAAAAGATGGTTCCTTTAGAAGACAGCCCTTGCCATTACCTCTCTCTCTATCATTGTATTCACTGCATTGTATATGGTGCATGCTCAATAAAAGAGAGTCAATGAAATAAATGCTCACTGTGACAACTGTCAGGGAGACTTACAAGTATTCCGATGGGGAACAGTAGGATGTAGATTGTATATAGCCTCGAAGTGTGGAGCCAGTAGAGAGTCTGGCACTGAAGAGAAATGCAAGGAGAGCCAGAAGACAATGTCCTTCCTGGAGGCAGTGAGCAGAGACTGGGATGAGGACACAAATAGAGACTGAGCCTACATTAAAGAAAGAAAAACTTCCTCTGGTGTTGAACCAAATGAATGTATTTAAGAGACAAGTGGATAAGGAAAGCAGCTCCCTCCTAGACACCCAGTCTAAGTTGCTTGCTTGGAAACGTCAGTAAGACCCTACTCCTGGAATTGTCTTTTCATTGTTTCATGAATGCTAACAAAAGAAAAGGAAAAGGAAAAAAAAGACCTAAAATAGAATTCCTTCTTGCACTCAATAGGTCCTACATTTACTCTGTCCCTTTCCTTACCATTTAACTCATTTGGCCCTTATTCCAGAGACACTTGCAGACTTTGCATAAACAAGCTCCTAGTTATTTATTTATCTCATTTTGTAATACCTTAACAGATAGATGCAATATTTATAATGTTACTATGTAACTTTTAGAATAAAAGTATTTTAAAACTTAATTTAGCTTCAACAAACTTACATCTACTATATTCATCCTCAGATTTTTCAAGATACATGTTTTTTTTTTTTTTTTTTTTTGTGGTGTTCTTCCTATGGAGCTGAAGGGGTTTGCAGTTCTTCAGTTCTATCTCTAACTCCTCCACTGGCTACCCCACGCTTAGTCCAATGGTTGCTGTATTGGATGGATACATGTTTTTTAACATTTCATGTTTTTTGGCTACAGACTATCTGGCAAAGAAGTACATTCTATAATAAAAAGACATAATGACAGTTTAATGATTTTTGTTTATCTCATGTATCTAATGACCTATGGGTTGGGGAAACTTTATGTAATATATGTTAAGAACAAAATGTTGCTTCCCTAAATTGTATTTACATCTACAGCACACATCTTACACATAAGGCTCACATATCATAGAAGTGGGTTAGAAAGATTGTGTCAGAGGAGAAATTAGTTTGCTGAGATATTTCATCTCCCAGAAATGTTAGAGAAGCCTCATCCATGAAATCTCTCCAACATAGCCTCCTAAATAAGACCTGAACAATGGGGGCACCAATGGTCATGCTAACAGGAAAGGGAGAAACCTCATATGCCCTCAGGGTTAGTCAAAGAGCCTCAGGCAACTGGGAAAGACTAAGTGAGCAAAGTGGTCTTCCCTAGGGACTAGTCCCTAGTGAGTTATCCAATACCAAGCTGTTAGCCCTGAAATCATATACATAACAAATAGCATTATATGAACTGAGCATGTAGTGTTTATATACTCAGGAATGTGTGTGTGTGGATGTTTAAAATAACAATAAAAAGAGGCCATAAATTTGAGGGAGAACCAAGATGGCAAGGATACAGGGGAAGGGTTGGAGGGAAGAAATGGGTTGGGGATTATATGATTGTATCTTAATTTTAAAACTTATTTTTAAATGTTTTAAAAAAACAAAGTTATCTATTTGGGTTTTTAAAAATGATGGGTACTTGTGCCCCAGCCTCAAGGTCAGAAAGAAATAGAAATTTTATAATTCTTTAAAGTTTATTGTGTGAGGAGCAATGTGTGCTTTGAGATTTAGTGAGGTTTCTTTTATGAATGTAGGTGCCCTTGCATTTGGAGCATAGATATCCAGGATTGAGAGTTAATCTTGGAGGATTGTTTTCTTTGATGGCTATGAAGTGTCCTTCCATATCTTTTTTGATAACTTTTGGCTGAAATTCAACTTTGTTGGATGTTAGAATGGCTTCTCCAGCGTGTTTCTTGGAACCATTTGCTTGGAAAATTGTTTTCCAGCCTTTTACTCGAAGTACTACTGTCTTTGTCACTGAGGTTTTTCCTGTGAGCAGCAAAATGCTGGGTCCTCTTTACATATCCAGTATGTTAGTCTATGTCATTTTATTGGGGAATTGAGTCCATTGATATTAAGAGATATTAAGGAATAGTGATTGTTGTTTCCTGTTATTTTTGTTGTTAGGGGTGGAATTATGTTTGTGTGTCTCTCTTTTGGTTTCATTGCAAGGCGATTATATTCTTGCTTTCTGTATGGCATAGTTTCTCTCCTTGTGTTAGAGTTTTCCATCTATTATCTTTTGTAGGGCTGGATTTGGAGAAAGATATTGTGTAAATTTGATTTTGTCATGGAATATCTTGGTTTCTCCATCTATGTTAATTGGGAGTTTTCTGGATATAGTAGCCTGGGATGGCATTTGTGTTCTCTTAAACATCTACCCAGGATTTTCTGGCTTTCATAGTCTCTGGTGAGAAGTCTAGTATAATTCTGATAGGTTTGTTTTTATATGTTATTTGACCTTTTTCCCTTACTGCTTTTAATATTCTTTCTTTGTTTTGTGCATTTGGTGTGCTGACTATTATGTGACAGGGGGAATTTCTTTTCTTGTCCAATGCATTTGGTGTTCTGTAGCCTTCTTGTATGTTTATGGACATCTCTTTTTTCAGGTTAGGGAAGTTTTCTTCTATGATTTTGTTGAAGATATTTACTGGCCCTTTAAATTAGGAACATTTCCTCTCTTCTATACCTATTATCCTTAGGTTTGATCTTCTCATTGAGTCCTGGATTTCCTGGATGTTTTGGGTTAGGACCTTTCTGAGTTTTGCATTTTCTTTGATGGTTGTGTCAATGTTTTCTATGGTATCTTCTGCCCCTGAGATTCTCTCTTCTGTGTCTTGTATTCTGTTAGTGATGCTGCGTCTATGACTTGTGATCTCTTTCCTAGGTTTTCTATCTCCAGGGATGTCTCCTTTTGTGATTTCTTTATTGTTTCTATTTCCATTTTTAGATCCTGGATGGTTTTATTCAATTCCTTTACCTGTTTGGTTGCATTTTCCTGTAATTCTTTAAGGAATTTTTGTGTTTCCTCTTTAAGGGGTTCTACTTGTTTACCTGTCTTGTCCTGTATTTCTTTAAGGGAGTTTTTTATGTCCTTCTTAATGTCCTCTATCATCATCACAAGATGGATTTTAAGTCCAAATCTTGCTTTTCCGGTGTGTTTGGATATCCAGTATTTGCTTTGGTGGGAGAAGTGGGCTCTGATGATGCCAAGTAGTCTTGGTTTCTGTTGCTTAGGTTCCTGTGCTTGTCTCTCATCATCAGGTTGTCTTGTTAGCTGGTCTTGCTGTCTCTGACAGTGGCTTGACCCTCCTGTAAGCCTGTGTGTCAGCACTCCTGGAGACTGGCTTTTCCCCAGTGGGATCTGGGTACAGAGAGCTGTGTCACAGGATCAGCACCCAGCACAGGTGGAAACCCAAAGGATCCTGTGTCCAGAAGGCATCAGGCAGGTTCCTCTTGGGCCAGGAATGTGGGCAGAAGTGGTAATCTTCCCTGTGCCCTCAGGATTATCCACACTTCTGAGAATCCCGCTCTCTCCCAAGAGGATCTAGGTGCAGAGAGCTGTGGGACCTGGTCAGCTCTGGGGACAGAAGGAGACATGACTTTTTTTAACTGTAACTAGCAGGTTGCCTACTTCCAAATCATCTGAAGGAAATTCAAAAGGACATGGGTGTCCTTAACTTAAGCTTGGCTTGAACTTCCTAGTCTGATGCACTTATGACATAAAATTCAATCATTGAGCGGTGCATTTTTATATTTAAGAATTATATATAGTATATATAATATTATATAAACATCTGCTAAAGAGATAGACTCCGTGAATTTGAGAGACAGCAAGCTAAGTACATGGGAATTGTTGGAGAGAAAGAAAAGAAAGGGAAGACATGATGGAATTATATTTTAACTTTAAAAGATTTTTAAATACAATCATATATTTCAAATCTAGGAATACATCATTTTTCTATAACATTGTGCGCTTGGTCTTTTGTCCTTTATGAAAAAAAAATGTGAATCAATAGGCACACATTTTCATATCAGTCTGAAAATAAACATTTCTTTTAAATGATAGTTTATTATGCCTAGAAACAAAGAAATAAAAACAAATTTATAACAAAATATGAATATAAAATATACACGCAGTGGATGTGCATTGCCTGCCTAACACAAGAGTAAGGAATGTATTGCTTCAGCATGTAACCCTATTGCACTTTAACTTCAAACCATTCACCAAGTTATTCTAATGTAATGGATAATCACATAGATTTGTACGTTCTTCTTGCCTTCTAATGTGAAAATACTTAAAGATTAATGTGCACTAATTTTAGTTCTTTGAAAAAACACTATAAGGAAATGTTACATTTTATTTTTAATTGAAATTTCAAAAGTTTTTTTTTACTATGAAGAGAAACTTCTGATGTAGCTTATGGTATTTGCTCATTATTTAATATTTTGTGTAGCGACAACGGCATTTATCTGAGTGATTATAATCTGCGTCGGACTTTGCTGCTTGAGCATATCTACTTTTTAAACTATTTGCTTTAATAAAAGTGTAACACTTAATACAATTAAAATAGAGTACATCAAAGACTGTGGGAAAAAACCAATTGTATCAGCCATTAATTGAAATCTGAGATTGATGGCCTTCCTGGAAGTAAAGTGTAAAGGAAATCAGGAAATGGTTTGATTGCCTGACTCAGAATGGCTTCTATGACAAATTCTGCTCATTGAGCATCTGTCATAATTTGTGCTCGTCTGTCACTCTGCCATGCATGAAATGTAATGGATCCAGTACAAGTGCCTGTGTAAAAATGCCAGATTTTGAAAATGATTTCTTTACTTAACAGCCATGATGTACTGTGGCTTCCAGAGATAGTAAATGTTCTTGTAAATGATTTTGTTTTAATATATTTACAATCTTTCATTAGAGTCTAAACCTTTTTTTTTTCAGAACACAAGGTATATTCATATTTTATTAAAACATGAAGTCATCAAAATTAGGAAATATTTATTTAAAAAGAAAAAGATTTGCTTGTTTCAAACCCAATATAATTTTCTAATCAGAAATTTGGTTTTTTTAGACATTGGATCTTAGTGTATGCCCAGGCTGTCCTCAAATTTACCATTCTTCTGCCTCAGACTTACAAGTGTGAGGATTATAGGCATGTGCTACCAGGCGCATCAGTGAAAAAGTTCTCTTAATGTAGTGAAATACATCATTCTACAGAGGCATGCATATATAGAGAGATTGGATGGGTGGATGGATGGATGGATGGATGGATGGATGGATGGATGGTTGGATACATGGATGGATAGATAAGTGAATTAGATTAGATAGATAGATAGATAGATAGATAGATAGATAGATAGATAGATAGAGATAGATAGATAGATAGATAGATAGATAGATAGATAGATAGATAGATAGATAGATAGATAGATATGGATAGATGATAGATAGATGGATAAAAGATAAATTGATGGAAGGACATATGGATGGATAGACAGACAGACCGATAGATAGATGGATAAAAGATAGATTGATAGATGTATGGATGTATGGATGGATGGAAGGATAGATGGATAGATGGACAGGCAGACAGAAGACAGGCATCTTTGGTTTTTCTTACACAAAAGCTATTTCTTTAAAAAGCATGTTAAGATTAAAGAGATGTATTCTGCATGGATGGGAATGTATGAAGATAATGACTCTGGCCTGGTGTGAACAGCATCCATCACCATTTCTTGTATTACAGAACATCTTGTTTATATGAGCACAGGTAGTCGCAGAAATTTTCAACACAGAATTTATTCCGGACAATGGTGTATTACACTGATTATCCAGTGACATCTGGCATTCTCTTTAAGTGCAGGAAGCTTGTATGAGTTATACATCCAGACACTCCCTTAAGTTTCATTACTGATATTTTCCCTAATCCTAGACTTGTTCTTCCACCCAATATCTTCCTCAAGTTCTATTTGAATGCAACCCCTTTAAAACGAGTTGGCATTTTTGCCTCCCTGTCATATTTGACCGACTGGTAGTTACTGTAGTCGCCTTCTGCCTCAGGAGTTCCATCTTTTGGGCATTGAAATTGATTTTTCTCATCTTAGCATCTGAAGATCCCGAGTGTTCCCCTTGCCCAGTCGCCTGAGACTGTACAGTGGCACCTACAGATGAGGAGGAGGCGGCAGCAGCAGGAGCTTCGGCACCAGTAGACTTTGGAGAGGTAGTTCTCCCAAACCCTATTATGAAACCAAACATTTGTGGTATGCTACCTGCCAGTAGGGGCAGCCTTACTGCCTCTCTCTACACAATGTTTGGTCTTTGTTAAAATTTAATGGCGATATTCCAAGAGACCTAATTTTTCTCCAAGTGTATTGTATTGCCATCACGTGCAGTAAATATGAAATTTTATCAGTTGCAGGAACCCTCAAATCCTAACCTTCCTCAACTTTATTTTCTGTGTGTTGTACAACGCTGCTGTTGAATATGGTTTGGTTATTTTTAAATAGATTAAGCTATCATTTGAGAGCTGTCTAATCCATCAAATTCTCCAGAGACTGAATGTGCCCAGTTTTCCTGCCTGATGTTCCATTGTGAGCTTGTTTTGCACAGTGACAGATTCCCAAGTGGGAACAAAACTATAATTCCTATTTCTTACATACAATTAGAAATAGGACATATTTGTTACTGAAGCTTTGAGAACCATGCTGTCTATCAAAAAAGGACCTTCATGATGCATCTTTCAGGTCATTCCTTTGGGGAAGAAAGTAAAAGACAGAAGTTATAACCATTTTATTGAGGATATTGCTTGGCCAAACACCATTGGAAGGATCTTTCTATTACAAATGGAATGTGCTGAATTTAAAAGCTTGTCTGCTATTGGTTCTATTTCATTTTACTGTCTAGGACATAACAAAATCTGACACTTTATTAAAAACCTATGCTATAGAACCAAAATGAATCTTTCTGAATGTTCTGGGCTTGTCTTGTGCATTCTGCTATGGCAAATACATAAAATATGAAAGTGCACTAGAATGCAAGGCCATTTGTATAAACCTCACATGCACACAAAAGTGGGTTTTGATCCCTTTGTTAAAATTATGTATGGCTTTGTTTGTCTATGAATACTTATGAATGTGTTTGTAAAGTTTCTCAATGTGTACAGCATTATTTCCAGCAGGGTATGCTGTCTGCTGACTTCTGTCATTTTCACATAATTGCACATATGTCTCAGAAACAATGTTCTGAAAAGCATGTGCTATTCTAAGAAGTCAAGCCATCATTCCTTCTCGCTTCCTTAATATAAATTGTAAGATCTCGGTGTGATTATATAATGTGTTCTTATGAATTTTCAATGCTCTTCAAATATCACCAGCACTCAGCTTCCTAAAATTTATTTTAAAAATAATGTGGAGCACTTGCCATGAAAATGCTTTAAAAAAAGAAACATCACTCTTCTGTTTCCATGATGTCCCAAGAAAGTCACTGCATTTCCTTCCCACTGTCAAAGCTTAAAACTCTAATAATGCTGCAACCTCCTTGGCAGCTGTGCCCAGATGATGGGGAAATTACTTTGTGGACACGTCCTTACTGCAGTAAACCAGGCTGCCCTCTGATTTCATGGGAACGCGTAACCACTGAAAGATTATAGAGCAGAAATCAGTGACTGAGCTAACTATTATCTGAGCAAAGAATGACCTGGAGGAGAGACAGACGGAACTAGGGCACCAGAGCATGTCACAGTATAGCCTCTGGCCTGCGTTTGCCCTGACCTGTGTATGTCACTGTGAGCGCCTCAGCAGATATCAGTAATTCTAAATCCATCTGTTTGTGTCAATCTAATCTTTTATCATACATGTTACTGGAACAAGACAGTAAATGTGCATATCTTATAAAATACATTTTAATGACAATATTTGGTTTTTAAAACTAGATAAAATAACGAGAGAACGAACTGTATTAATAATATACATTTACTGTCATTGAAACAACTTTTAGTGAATCATACTTTTGAAATATATTTTATTAAAAATTTATACATGTATACCATCAAATATGATCATACTTAGCCCTTTTTTCTCTCTTCCAGCTCCCTGAATTCTTTTCTTATTATTTTTGATAACCCACTAAGTTACTTGCTCTGCTAACACACACATGGTGTCAGGCCATCCCCCAGCCTTCACTTCACTAACACTATGGAAGCTAGCCAGCAGGGAGTTCACTTTCAGGTTAATTTAAGAGTGATTTATTTCTCTATGTCCTGTAGAAAAACTGTGGCATTCTCAACAAGAGTCTTATCATGAAGTTGTGATGGAGGACCAAAGTCAATGGCCCTAGCCTATGTTATTTTGGGGACCTTAAGGATCTCTATGACCAGTAACTCATATAGAGATATCCCATGCCTTGTGGTTTGATTTTCAATTAATAATCCATGTCTCCTGGAGGGAACATTATTCCCAGCCATACAGAGTAAGTCCATTCGAATTTGTTGTTGTTGTTGTTGTTGTTGTTGTTGCTTTTGTCATTGTCATTGTAATTTGAAGTTACCTTACTAACTAGCAGAATTCCATAAAGCTTTTTCATATATCCATATATCATATATAACCCAGCAGCAACAATGTCCTCCTCTTTCCTTCCACTCTCTACCCCACCCCTGCTTAATCCTTCAACTCTCAGCCTCCCTCTCCCTGCCCTTTGTTTGTTTCAGTTGCATTCTTTTTAAGCTCATTTGTGAGCTAGCAGGTTTCCATGTGGCTCTTTATTCCCCCCTCTTTTATGTTGTCCCTCTTCTTCATGCTTAATCAGGGAAGGGTGTGGGACTGTGGGAAATTTAAATTTTCAACAGTAATTTTTTGTTAAAAAGAAAATGTAAAGAAGCTATGACTGTGACTTGTTTTATTTTCTAACATTCCTGTTTCTGGCAATAGCTATCAGAATTAATTGGATAAGACTGGCATTGTGTTTATTGACATAAGAAAATAAGTTCTTGACATCATGAAACATACTATAATCCCAGCACTTTGGAGGCATGGGCAGGAGGATTGCTGCAAGTTTAAGTCAACCTGGGCCGCATAATGAGTTCCAGGCAAGCCAGGGCTACATAGCAAAACCTGCTCAGAGGGTGGGGGTAAAAATATAATAGCTGGATGCACAGAAAAAAAGCTAGAACAACCTGAGGATATAGAAACTGCAGAGTAGCTTTAAGTCTAGGTAAGGTAAGTTGGGCTACCAACCCAAAATTCCTTTTTGATATGATGTAACATATAAACACACCAGAAATTTAAGCTTCCTTTTAAAAATGCAGTACATTCTTTAAGAATTCCATACATTGTGTTTTCATATTCATCTCAATTCCCCACTTTCTCCCAGCTCCTTCTCCCCCATGCACCTAACTTTCCAACTTTCTCTCTCTCTCTCTCTCTCTCTCTCTCTCTCTCTCTCTCTCTCTCTCTCTCTCTCTCTCTCTCTCAGTTTGTGTTGACCTGACCACTCCTGGATGAAAGTCTTACCCTGAAGTCTAGTCAATAAACCAAATATCACACCATTAAAAAAAAAGAAAAAAATAAGATTACCTCCAGCAGCTACAAAATGGAATGACTACTCAGCTAGAGGTGGTAATTCATACCTACTCACCTTCTCTATGCTGGGATCTTGTCTGGCTTGAGTGCATACAGGTCTTATTCATGTTTTCACCACCATTGTGAGCTCATGTATGCTTCTACGTTATTCTGTCTAGAAAATACTGTTTCCTTGAGGTCACCCACTACCTCTGGCCCTTGCAATCTTTCAACCTGTCTTCCACACAGATACCTGATCCTTGAGGCAAGGACTACAATATAGATGTCCTATCCCAAAACTGGATGAGCAGAGAAGGAATAAGTTGCCTAACTAGGGAGAACTACCAAGGGACTCACTTTATACTGTATTGCAACAGCGCAGCCACAGTGAAAAAGTTTTAGTCAGAAGAAAGTAAGCCACAGCCATTACTGATGGGATGCTAAGAAATACATACCATTCCATTTTAATTGCTTTAAAATCACTTCATTGAAGTTTGAAGCTACTTTCATTAAAAAGTAGTCTTAATATCATTTATGCAATGAATATAAAATATGTTCATTTTAACTGTAAAAGTCAATATTGTTCAACTGTGTAATTATCACCAGAATCCAATTTTTTCAGTCAATATCAACTCCTATCCTCTCTCTAATCCCAGCCCCAGAAAATCACCTGTCTGTTTTCTGACTCTATTAATTTGCCTGCACAGTACATTTCACATAATTAAATTATGTACAGTCTTTGGTATTTGTCATCTTATATTTTTAATATTTGTAAGGTTCCAGCCAGGTTGTTAATAGACAGAATAAAAACATTTCATGCCAAACTATAGACAATGAAGAAAGAAGACACATGATAATGATTTCCCTGAGCCTGCTGACAGTGAAAGTCTTAAGACTAAGGCATCAAGAACAAGAATCTAGCAAAGAGCTAGGCTGGAGAAAAGGAATTGCCCTCTGGACTGCATGAAAAAGCTGGAACTGAATGTCCATGTAATTGGGAACACACATAACAGGACTTCACCCAACACAAAGAGATGCTAGAGGATGGAAGATGGGTGGACCTTATAGCTGGTATGGAAACTAGAGTTCTTAACACAGAAAATTGAGAATTCCTGTGAGAATGGGCTGTACAATTATAAAGTATCAGTAAGGGCCAGGGGTCAAATAATTAGAATCTTTTCAATCACAACAAATAACTGTTTAGGGAAATTAAACATCCTTTCCAACAATTTTATTATAATGCAGAGAATAGTGTCCATAGTGTGCAGAGAATGTGGTATACTGGGAGACAAGTTGCTCTAAGGAGGCCAACAGAGACTGAGCACTATGGAACCAAAGACAGAGAAAAGGAAGTAGAATGGAGAGACAAATTTGGAAGTAAATTTAAGGGATATTCAAAGACACGTGCTTTATTATGCAGTATGCAGTAGTAAAGTTGATATACTCAAATGTATTCCAGATCTTCTCTTAATTGGGAGCTTCACTCTGTGGCCCTGGGATTTAAGAATTATTTTCTAAATACAATATGGAGGCATATTCTAATGTAGCCAAAGACAAGTCACAAGGTCAAAAATGAGGACCTCACTGAGTAAATGATTAGAAACCAGCTTATCTGGGAGCATATATGAGCTATACAAATACTTGGCTGCACGTGGCGTGCTTTCTCCTCCCTGACAGCCCTCTTGTTTCCCTTAGCCCTACATATGAGGAGAAAAAATGAGATACTAGTCCTTGTGAATGTGCCTAACTTGACTGTGCATAATAATCTCCAGTCCGATCCACTTGTGTGCAAACAATTTCGTTCTTATTATGGCTGAATTAAAAACCTACTGTATATATACACTATATTTTCTTTATTTGGTCAACTATTGATGAGAACCAAGTGCCACAGCAAGCCTGGGTATGCGGGTGTTTCTGCAGTAAGATGACTTTCTTTCCTTTGCATTCATGCCCGTAAGTGTTACAGCTCCATCATAAGGCAGTTCCAGTCTAAAATTTTTAAAAGCCTTCATGGTGATTTCCACAGTGGTTAAAATAAGGTACATTCCCATCAATGATGTATTGAAGGTTCCCCTTTCCCTACATCCTCACCAGAATTTGTTTTTATTAGGCTTCTTAACTTTTTTATGATGACCATCTGACTTGAGTGAGATGGAATGCCAATACAGTTTTGATCTACATTTCCCTGACGACTAGAGATATTGACACTTTTCTCTATGTTTATTGAGAATTTGTATTTCATTTGCAAAGTATCTACTTGAGACATTTGCTCTTTTGTGAATACAAAGAACCCAAAAATGTTAAATGCCAAAGCACCAACTGTTATGTGCTTCGTCTTGAACATAAATGGTTTTCCTTTATTGTTTTGGCCAAGATCCAACCTAAATATCAGTTCTGGGTGAGAACTTCCTTGCTCTCCAACCCCAGTCTCTCTGTTATAAAAGCATATGAGACATTAGGCATGAAATACTAGAGTGATATTCTGTTATGGATCATTCCAGGGTCTCTGTCGTGGGCGTTTTAGAAGCAAGACAGCCTTATGTAGCATTGCATCCCCAGTGATAGGTAAACTGATGTGTCTAAAGTTGTTTCGGTGAATGAATAGAGGAGTTGTTACAATTAGAGAAAATAGAATTTCCTGATGATTGTTCAAGAGTATTATATACAATAAAAACAATAAAGCTAAAATATCTAAGGGCATTTTATGTGTCTATTTACAAAACTGTGAAACTATACCCAGAATTATTCTCAAGGGCCTAGTACATTTGAGATGTCAATTTCAATCATTTTATGACAGGCTAAATATCTCCTGTCTTGAATGTGTGAGAGAAATTATTTTGCATTTTTTATCTTGGACTATCAGTATGTTAATATAATGAAGTATCGTGGAGATGGGACTAGAGCCCCAACATAAAATTCACTTAACCTCACATGTACCTTTTATACAGAGCCTAAATAATTTTACAATATTGGTAGTAAGCCTGAGATTTGAGTGTGGCCTGTTACATGAGATCAGGTATGGAAATTTCCACTTATTACATTCTATAAGGGCTCAAAAAGTTTTGGATTTGGGACTATGCTGGATCTCAGACTATTGGAATAGGATAAGCTGTGGAACAGTGTTGAAACAAAAATGGTTGGCATTCAGCAACCAGCAAAGGTGTAAACACTAGCTCCCTTTTAGTTGAATTACCATCATGGCAAAAGCTCAGATGTGCAAAACAAAATAAAACAGATGGTGTTACATACAACTAAAAGAAAATCAGCACCTCAGAGAGAGACATCTGCATTTCTGACTTCACTGCAGCAAAGCTGTAAAATAACATGTTTTAGTTAACTGATGGGTAAGTAAATAAATACATGTGCGTATGAGTATGTGTGTATGTTTGTGAGTGTGTGTGTACATGCACATGCACATATGCCTGTGGTGTGTGTTCATGTAGGCCTATGCACATGAATACAAGGTATATGTAAATTCCAAAGATCGGTGTCAGGTGTCTTCTTCCTCAATCACCGCCCATCTCACATTTTGAAACAAGTTTTCTCACTGTTTCTAGAGTTCAGGTTTCAACTAGATCAGCTGTCCAGTAACCAGAATCCAACTGTTCCCAACCTCCTCACTAGCCCTAGGGTTGCAGACACTCACCGCTGTGCCAGGATTTTTACGTGGGGATCTGGACTCAGGTCATCAAGCTTTTGCATCAGGCATATTACCAACCAAGTCATCTCCCCAGCCTCTTGAGGAAATGTCTCCACTTACATTTGAACCCAGAATTTCTCCATTGTAAAATATAAGCATTCCTAGCAGTTCTCTCAGCACGTTCTTGGTTTTATGGAAGAGGCATTCTAGACCAGGGACCATCTTTTACAAAAAATAGAGATGAACAGGAGGCTGGTAAAACTGGAAAGTTCTTTCGTTGGGGCCTCATTGTCCAATGAAGGACACATCCATTCCAGACTTCATGCAATGCAATTACTAGGTCAGAAAGAAATTTTTTAAAGCCTCATTAAGGTGAATTGGCATAAGATAATGCGCATTTGATTTTACCTAATTTGGTGGGGGAATTTTGACTGTAGTAATTAATAGAATTGCTAATACTTGAATTTGAAACTATTTACATAGATTAACTCATCTAGTCCTCTCAGTAGCATAGTCACTCTGAAGCAAAATCTGCTATGTCCCACTTCGTAAATGAGGGAACGGATACACTGAAAAACATCTTGCCCAAGGTCACAGGGCTAGCCAGATGAAAAAGAAAGGATTACATCCAACAGCCCAGCTCTTAGCTACCATTATGTTGATGACCACCAAAATAATGTTCTAAAAGTCTAAGGATTTGTGTATTTTCAGAGGTTTGACTGTGTATTGATCTCAGAAAGTTCTTAGCAATATTTGTTAGGGGAATTAGCAGGCCTCCTTTTTATTGAAAACAGTTTTGTTGAAGAATAAGTGACATACATTGCACAAACTTAAAATGTATAAATTCACAGCAATCAATATAGCAAAATAACTGTAAAAATCCAACAACAGATAAGGAAGGCAGAGCATACACACCCAGTAATTCCATTATTTGAGGAAAAATCTGCCACCTACAACCTACAAGTATACAGGAGGCGGGCTGCTGAACTGTCAGTCAAGACAAATTCTGTATGATTCTTTGTATATGGAAATAAAGGGAGACACTGATGTAAACTAGATTTCTGGCTATCTGGGATGGGGCAGGGGAATTCCTGTTGCAGAGTGCCTCCTCCAGGAGATGAAGAGATGAAGAGATGTGTTCTATAGCACAAAGCCCAAGTTATCACCAAAGCATTATACTTTGAAACGTATTGATAGAAAAAAATTAGTGTTGGATATTCTTACAAAATGAATTAATTAAAAGGTGAAATACAAACAAAATTAATAAAGGAAGCTTTAGAGGTGATGGATATTTTCTTATCTAGATTATAGAGATATCATCAGTGTAAACCTAATTACAGACTGAAAAAAATAAGATGCTGTTGTTACGTGCTGTTTGTAGGCACTAGTTAATTCTATATAAAGCTAGGGAAAGGGTGTGTAGTTTTCTAAGTTTTGGAATACATGCTCAGAGTGAAGGTCTAACACCAATCAACAAAATGAACATACAAATCCATTCTCAGTGTGTCCTTTTGGGCATCTCATCCTGTATCCCACCCAAATACATCTCGGTTTTGGGTCACCAGAAATTAGTTCAAATCTTCTGAAATTTTTAAGAAAATCATTGTGAATATGTTCACTTTTATGCCTGGCTTTATTCACTAAACAAGTATTATAAAGAGATGTTATAATGTCATTTTTATCACTTGAGTACTATTCCATTGTACAGATATAGTAGAGTCATTTATGTTTTCACATCCTAGTGGATATTTTGATTGCTTCCTTCCAGATCTGGATTATCACAAATAGGCTTCTATGAAAATTTATGTAAGGACTCTGTTGAAGGTCGAGCAAAAGAAACTAGGCACAATGAATATATGTTTTTCATTTACAAATGCGATAATGTAAACTAATCTGTGCTATAAGAAATGGTAGGAGTCACTTTCCTTCAGGAAGGTTGACGGTGTCCAGGAACAGCCGTGGGTTACTTTTTAGTCTAGCAATATTGTGAGGTCCGTGTGTGAGAATCCAGTGAGCATTTCATTTCTTATCTGTAACCTTTTATAATGGCTTTACACCTATTAAAAGTTAAAGACAGATTAATGAGTGGCGTTTTGGTCCATCTGGAGTTTTTCTTCCTGCATGTGGTCTGACTGGAGCATCTGTCCATGGTCTTCCACTACTCAGCTCTTCAGTCCCATGCATTCACCTACATGTCCCTTTTTTTTTTCCTGTTGCTTGTTTTATGTGTTCCTTCTAAAACAAGGTGGTGTTGAGCTTTTCACTTCCCTGCCTGCTTTTGGTGCTTGGTATGCAGTGGCTATCTGTGAGTGCTGAAGGAGTGATATGCGACTCTCTTACTACATCTATCAGAAGTTCAACCTCCAAATCTTCTTTAGGTGATTTGTACTACAGGCCTGACTTCTTCACTGTCTGAAATGTGTTGATTGAGTCACATAATACAGACAGTTCTTCTTAACCTGATTCTATGGATCCACTTCTCAAAATAACTATAACACTAGTTAGTATATACCATGAGCCATCTAAGTATTTTATAACTACTAACTCATGTTAGAAGCGTATTTCAACAACACTTCATTTTTCAAACATAAGAACTCTGAAGGTTAGGGCTACTAAATCCATGGTTTATAGAATTTTCAGCCTATGATGGATTTGTTGGAATGGAAAGTCATCTGCCCTCAATGCTGCCACTATAAAGCCAATGCAGGCCTTGACAGGAAGTACATAAATGTCTATGTGTCCGTGGTGCTGGGGCATGAAAGAGTCTTCTCTGTAATTCAGGTGTTAATGGTGTGGTAGTAAAAGATGAGACATAAGCAGCAATATGGGCCAGAGGCTCTACCCCTTCCCTGACAGGGTTAAGAACTCTGAAGAGGTTTCAGACACCATCTCCTACCCATATCTTTGGGTCTTCTGCCCTGTGAAAACTCAGAGTGCCTTTCCTTCAGAGAATGCAACAAGAGGGTACTGACTAGATGCTGGCACCTTGATACTCGCCTTTCTAGCCTCTGGTACTTAATTGATTACCCTTTCCCTGGTCCTGTGTTCTAGAACAGTTGTACTGTGGTAACTTCAGGTCATTTTCATAGGGCACAGTGTTTATCTCTGGCTTTTTCCAACTGTTTGAAAATGTGAAAAAAAAATTGAATTTGTAAGTTGTTGTAAAGGTCAGTGGGCTAGTTTCCTCTAAATAATAACCCATATTTTGAATTAGAGTCTGTGGTCTTTACAAATAGTGTAGGACAAGAACCAATGAGTTTTATTGGCTCATCATGTGGAATTAGAAGTAACTGTAACAAACGCTCCACTCATCGAGGCCCTCCCAGTAGTGTTCAGACCACCTAGGCCATATATTTCAGAGCAGAAGGCAGTGATGGATTTCCATGCCTTGTCCAATTTTTCCTCATTGATATTAAAGCACATAGATTCCTAAAGGGACATTGTTCATTGCTTGGCCTTATATGAGAGCCTTCACACTAATTGTGCATGCACCAAGATACTTCACACAGAGTGTGCATGTACCAAGAGACTTCAAATTGAGTACAAGGAGATTTCATCTTGTGTTATCTATAGTTTTAATCTAGATAAAATAACAATTTTTATAATATGCAATTTTCTTCTAAGAAGCCAAATATATTTCCCCTAGCAATTCCTCATTAGAAAGAGACCAAAGAGACTTCACCCAGCAACTGATGGAAGCACATGCAGAATCCCACAGCCAAACACTAGGTTGAGCTCGAGGAGTCCTGCAGAGGACGGGGAGGAAGTATTAGAGAAACCAGAGGAGTCAGGAACACCACAAGAACACTAGAACGTGGTCCACAGAATGACCTAACTGGCACCCATGGGAGCTCACAGAGATAAAGAGACTTGTGGGATCTGATCTAGGTCCTCTGCACATATGTAATAGCTGAGCAGCTTGGTATTCTTACGTGAATCCTAACAGTGCAATCGGGGGACGTTCCTGATCATTTTGCCTACTTGTGGAACCATTTTCTTCATTCGGGTTTGCCTCATCCAGCTTTGGTGTGAAGGTATGTGCCTGATCTTATTGTAGCTTGTTATGCCATTTGGTTGGTGTCCCTAGGCAGCCTGCTCTTTTCAGAAGTGAGGTGGAATGTTGAACAGGGGAGGTAGGGGGAAGAGATTAGAGTGAGGGGTAGGAGAGGAACTGTGGTTCAGATACAATATATGAGAGAAGAACTTTATTACAATGATTATTCATTTACATCACCCTTCTTGATTTTTTAGGCATCTTCCAGGTGTGTGTAAAGGACTCTTTTAATCCCCTAACCTTGGGTTTAGATTTGTCAAAGCAGGGCTATATAAGGGGGCCAGCCACTCAGAATGAATGGTGTGCTCTCTCCTCTGGCTATAGATGGTATGTTAGAAGTGTTATGGCCAGTAAAACTTGAAAGTAAGCTGTGGTCAAATTTTCAAGTAGCTTGAGTTCATTGTCCAATGAACTTTTGAACTTTTACTGAAGTTTTATGTATTTCAAGCCAAAATCTACCAGATCCAGCTACCTCAGGGATTATTCGAGGGAGGATGATACAGATTTTTAATCTTTTATCCTTTTAGGAGCAGAAATCAGAGTCTGGTGATGAAACTATCAAATGCCAGGTAGCTGTCAATCAGGAAAGTAAACTAAAACAATGGCAGACCATGAAAGAAACCTATTCTATGTCAGATGTCACAGGGGCAGAATGACCAGGGCTGTGGCATGTTGTTTTGGAAGATGATAGAGAAATAGCCTCCAGGCTTCTATTATGTTTGGATATTGGGAAGGAAGCGGTGATATTTATGGAGAGAAGGCAGAGAAGAGAGGGAACCAGTTTTTTCTAGTGCAGCTTCATTGAGATGAACAATGTTTTCCTGTGGAAATGGGAATTTCATATTCTGGTTTCTGTGGTGGTCATTCTCCACTCCTCGGATGTGGCCCTCTCAGGGTGAAGGCTGTGATACCTTGGCCCTGATAGTGGACTCACAGAGGAATAATTCACTGAAATAGGCTTACTCAGAAAAACATGACTCATGTCTGTCCCTTGAACATGAATGTTAAAAGAAATAAGAACACCTTTGATCTCCATGTAGCAGAGAACTTTACTGAAAAAATATGTTGCTATTTCTAAAACATACCAGATACTTTAACAGCTAGGAAAATGATGACATTAATGCCTTCGGTTGAACTCTCGCTCGAGCACCATCTCATAGTGCTTGTCGAAGTTCAGCCCTGAAGTACCAGTTCCCTTAGCAATCGGCCTTCCCCTAGCTTGAATAAACCCCAGTCAAATCAATGAAGACATTTCATGATCACTTTATTTCTGAATTTACCAGATCTCCTAGATAAGATCCAGAGCTGAGATTGTACCAAATTTACTATGCTAGGATTGTTATACCATACAAGCTAAATCTTTAAGCCACCGTCCTTATTAATAAACAGGAGTTTGCTTTGTTGTTGTTGTTGTTGTTGTTGTTGTTCTTTAATAAGGATTCCATGATGCTGAGAGTTACCTGAATGCTGCAGCTAGATTGTAGTGCCTATCATCTAAGTATGCAAAGGAGTGAGCTAAACTAGAGAAAAATTATTTGGTTAAAAATAAAAGCTTAATTTATAGAGGATTTAGTAAGTGGTGTGAAACATCATTATGGAATGAAGGCAAAGAGCTTAAGCAGTGGGCTTGTTTTGTACTCAGTAAAAATTATGGTTTGAGGAGTCAGAATTTCTTCCTCTTTGATAATTAACAAATATTGTTCTCTTGAACAAAGTTAATCTTCCCTCAACTAAATTTCTCTTCAGAATATACTGAGAAACGGTGGTAGATACTATGACTATTTAAAAACAAGATTTACTTTATTCAGGTGTAATTACCCATAAGGAATGTGTAATTAGATATCAGTATCTTTTACATTGTTGAACTGAAGTTAGTTTTCTTATGAAGTACATTCAGTTTCTTCAGGTCAAGTAGATTTCTTACCCGTTGATATTTTTAGTTTACAGTCAATTATTCTTGATAGCTATCCTGCTGTATTTTATTTCAAAACTGCTAAGTAGTGAATGTTATAATCATATTTTAGTATAATAATCTTCATCCCATATTATATCCACTGGAAAAATTAAACCTAGTTAAGGACAGTTGAAAATTACCCTAGGTGAAATTTATTCTTAGGTTGCCGTTGTAAGCAAAATTAAATACTAAAGCAGGTGTCATTTCAATTTTGGAATAAAATCTAATTTGACTTCTCTGGATAGTAGATACTATTAACAAGTGTACCCATAATGAAAGTTTTAGCATCCAGACAGTAAAATAGAACCTCAGTGAATGCTTTGCATAAAAGGACTGAGTAAGTCAAAAACAGATGAATCTGGGTCAGAGACATTTTAAAAAGAATCAAATGAGCAAATTTTTCATTTTCTTTGACAATATAATGAAAAAACAATGTATATTTGAAAAACACTAACATCTAAATTTCAAAAAACTATAAAAACAAACAATATAAAGAAACTATATATTTAGAATCACAGACATGGCTACTGAAAAGCAGTTGTATAAAGTACTAGAACTCATGTCGAAAACATGAAGAACACTTGATAAAAATGTATTTTAAAATGAGAATCCATAATACTGAAAATTCCAATGTGGGAAAAGAATAAGTGAGCAATCAACCAAAATGCATTCTTATAAGCTTATAATTAAAGTTAAAAGATGTGTGAATACTTTACATTCTTTCCATCTCTTACTTAGCAAACTTTTTCCCCATGACCCTAAGGGCATGTTTTATACCAAGTTAGTAAGCAATCCACATTGCTTTGAATTTAGTCAAGCTATCTTCATAGTATTTTAATTTGTATATACTATCAAATAATTTAAATGAGAAAATGATAAAATTTTCATTTTCATTGACTTACTTTGATTAACATTTATTAAAATTTGTCATTGAAAGCAGGATCTTCTTTCTAATGTATGGTATATCTGACCCTGTAGAATGGCTTTGGTTTTCATCTATCTCCAACACCAGGCACACTCCATAAGATTTCAACTTGATTAGTAGATGCATATGCTAGGAAATATGCTTTCAGCTAAGATAACCTAATTCTGAATAAAAGCAGACTCTGAAATAGTGAATAGATTGTTTCTCAAAATGAACTTTCAAAAAAGCATCCCTGAGTTGGGTCAGTTGTATGGTTCTTGTCTCCCTACTCCATCTCTGGCTGCCTGGTTTTCTTCCTTTGGAGTCACTACACAGGATTACATAGTTCTGGTGCAACTCCGGGTGCCTGTTACATGTCAATACAGCCTGAACAAAAGAAGAGCAGAGAAGAAAGCTTTCATGTTTCCCTCACCCTTAAATCAGGAGCTAGAACAGAACTGTGAGCTCATTTCCAAGCTGAAAAGCCAGTCTGTAAAGTGTTCACTCGATGTCTGTGATGCTGGACATATTTGCTGGCAAGAATAGAAGAGGGAACGACCATGACTGCCTCGGTTGGATTTTCAAAACCTTTACTTACTGCCTCAAATGATAATTATCCCTTATCTTAGCTGCGGGATTGGACCCTGTTTATTTGTAGGGCAGGACATCAATAACTATTCTATATGAAGTATATGAGGATTAACACAAGAAAACCCAAATAAAAGTAAAAGGGTTTTCTGTGAAGCTTAGCCCAGAAATGTTGATCCTGGCCTTTCTCAGGATGGCTGGGTATAAACATACACACACAAGGGTGTGTGTGGCAGAAGTCCATGAGCGATGAAATTCGCTGTTCACGAATTGTAGCTGTGCACAACTTTCTGCAGGCATTCCAAATGGCGGTTCTGCTTAAGATTGTTCAGTAGAGCCCAAACCTCTTGGTGAAAGAATGAATACTGCAGCATCTTTTAGTGAAAGCTGACATGTGTGTAGCTTACTCCAGGGCCCACAACCTTTTGATACGCCGCTATAGTGTATTGCAGAAGATGTAATTACTAAAGCTGGGCTCTGGAGATAATTGTCAAAGTTCTTGATTACACAGCACCCCAGCCCAGAAGCCCAGCAGGCCTTGCAAGCTTGCTTGATTGCTTTCTCTGTACCAAGAGCTATGATTTGCTGGTGGAAAACTTTGTGTGCAGGGTGAATGAGTAATTGGTTCAGGTCATAAACCAAAGAAAACTAAAGAGTAGCAACAAAATCCAAGATTGTCCTCAGCCTAATGAGATAAAGCAGCGATCCTGGATTTACCTGTAGACAGCTGCTCTTCTGGAGGCAGACTTTCATAATCTAATCTTTCTATTTCAGCCAAGTACGCTCTGCTACATCAAGTGGAAGAGCCCTTGGCAGCTTACTTGTGGATTTGATACTTCTTACAGAATATTTCATTAAACTTGAGATGAGTCATTACAGGAAAGAAAATGTTTCCAATAAAAAAATCAAGTTAACTGAGCTCTTAAAGGTCAAGTTTTAATATTAAAGATAAAAATATGAAGACACTCAAAATGGGAAACAACTTGGTAGAAATTATAGAGTCTACATGTCTGTTGTGGTTCAAAGTCCACAAAGAGATACATCATAGTGAATAAACATTTAGAAGACTGGTCAAAGTACAGATCTTTCCAATATTGTTTGAAAAGAAAAGCATATATTCAATTTGATATAAATCCTCTTTCTGGAAGATACCGGAAGAGATTTTGACTATTTTGGATGTTGGGGAAACCTGGAATGATTCAAAGTACATGAACGTCATAACTGCAAGATCTGTAAAGAAAGAGAATTTGGCAATTGAAAAGATGGCTCAGTGAGTGGAGCACCTCCCACATGAGCATAAGGACTTTAGTTCAGTCCTCTAGTACCTACACTAAGAAGTGAACCATGTTCTGGCCATGTGCACCTGTAACTATAGCACTGGAAGGGTCCAGAGACAGCAGGACCCTAAAGCTATCTGGCCAAGCAGTCCAGCAAATCAGTGCCAGGTCCAGTGAGAGATCTTGTCTCAAAAGACCAGATGGAGAAAAATATCAAAGAAGACCTTGCTTTGGCCTTTGTCCATCACACTAATGCACATGAGTGTATGTGTACAAACACACACACACACACACACACACACACACACACACACACACATAAGCACTCACACACAATGATTTTTTTTAAACATTTGAGCATGGAAATTACATTTTATTTGCCATCAGAAACTAAATTTATGTTGTTTCCAGGTTTGTGACATCATGTTTTATTTCATCATAATAAGGTATACTAGTAATTGCCAATTTTTATTTATTGTGTGTGTGCATATGTGCACACATGTGCAGATAAGAAGACAATTCATAGGAGTTAGTTCTCTCCTGGCACCTGGTACACAGGGATTAAATTTAGGCTGGAAAGCCTGCACACAAGCGTCCTTCCCACTAAGCTATCTCATTGAATCAGTAACTATATTTTCAAAGATTGTTAATTCCTGGACTTTCTAGACTTTGAGGTATGTACTATAAAAACAACAAAATCCTATATAATATGGAGTTCCTTAAATGCATACGTTATTACAAAGAGCAAAGCATGATCAGATAAAACCGGCAGCTAAAAAATATAAAATGTGTCTCTACCCACTTGGTGTACAATTCAGGTGAAGTGCCAAGGTTCATCTCTAAAGTTCTGATAGAGAAGTACTGGAGACCAATGTTGAGTTTCCCTGCCTTTGTGCCACAAGTAGACAAGAACTGGAGAACATGTGCACAGTTCAAGGACAAGTTAAGAGCCCATGCCAAAATCTCATGGAATCCTGTAAGTCAGTAACTAAGTGACTCAATGGGGATCCAGAAGATGCTGCAGCACTGCCAACGTTATATGGCTCAGAGGTAATTGTATGTCTGAACAGAGAAAACCTCTGAACGAGATGAAAAGAAAATCATAGATTGCACTATTCTATCAGTGCCGCAGACTGTGGAAGTATTGCATTGTCTTCCATCCGGTTCCAGCTGGAATGTTTGAAGTGGATAAGTGCTGCAAAGTGATAGCATTGCAGGACACACTTGACTTTAATAAGCACAGCCAAAGGACAGTGCTCATTGAGAGCCAGTGTCACAGATGCCAGCAACTTGTACAACAAGAAATGACTATTTCAAAAGTACCTACTATAATTATCTAGAGGAAGCTTCCTAACACTCCATATTCTTAGCTTTCCACTTAACTGCCCTTTGTGAAGCATCTGAAATCTTCACTGTTCTTAGAGGCTGGGCTGGTGGTCAAAACCTGTAATGTTATCTAGATATCAGATGTTACATGCACCCAAGTGAAGGAAACTTTGGCAAGCCTGGTTTTATAAATAAAGCTTCATTGAAAGGCTGAAGAGACTACTCAAGGGTTAAAAACATTTGTTGTTCTTGCAGACGAGACCTGCTCTTGCAGGTTCAGTTCCAAACTGGCATGGAAGGTCATAATCACTTGTAAACCCAGTCCCAGGGGATCATCCTAGACCCTCTCCTGTCCTCTATAGGCACTAGGCATGCATGTAATACACAGACATACATGCAGATCAAACATACATACATACATATAAAATAAGAATAGATAGAAAATAGACAGGTATGCAGACAGAGGACAGATAGGTAGATAGATAGATAGATAGATAGATAGATAGATAGATAGATAGATAGATAGATAGATAGATAGATAGATGATAGGTTGACAGACAGACAGACAGACAGAGCAAGCTTATATTCAACTATGGCAGCTTTTCTCTGCAATAGTGGATTAGAGAGATTGAGACAGAGACCACATGGACCCCAGAGCCTACAGCATTTGCCTACTAGCTCTTTACAAAACATTTTTGCTGACCCCTGGTATAATAGAATATAGTGAGCTACAGAGCACATATTTTTAATTGAAATTAAGCATTGGTCATTTAAATAATGGCCAGGGTAAACAAAACAAGTCAGGTTTGGATTCTTGCCTGTGCTGTGAACAGAGGCTGCAATTGAAGCCAGGTCTGTCTTGCATTTCCTCTGCTGTGCTGATGCATCACCTGCTCCTCTCTCCTAAGGCAGTGTATTTCTCTGTGATGAGGTTGTTATGCACAGCTCCAGAGGGTAAAACAAGTTCATCTCTTGGGGGGCATCATGGGAACCAAGCTAGTGAATAATGTTCAACACAATCACATTGTCAAGAGCCTGAAGTGAACGCTGGGCCCTGAGGTAGAGTCAGACATGACTAGTGAGACATGACAAGTGTGAGGGCACGAATAGTTTCAGTATGCACACTGGGCCCATGCTTTGCTCAAGTATGTGGGCCTGTGACTGTGTGGACTGGTGTGGAATTAAGTCTGAGGTAAACCACAAACTACAAGGACCTCTAGCAAAACATGTTCCTAGTCTAACAAATGTCAAGCAGAGGAAAATGTTTCATACCAAGTAAACAGGAAATAACCTGTTCCCATCTGGTGGAGAGTCACTGTAAGCATTTGTGTATTTTATCCGAGAAATCTGTCTCTAGCCAGGTATGGTGGTTCATGCTTTTTATGCCAGCACTTGAGAGACAAAGGCAGAGATCTCTCTGAGAGTTCAAGGCCAGCCTGTTTACATGGTGAGTTCCAGGAGAGCCAAAGCCATGTCTCAAAAACATACAGACCATCTAAAATCTTTTAAATTTCTACAATATCTATCAGATCCTAAGAAATGTTCACATACAATCTGTGATGGTTTGTATATGTGTGGCCCTGGTAGTAGCACTATTTGGAGATATGGCCTTGTTGGAATAGGTGTGGTCTTGGAGTAGGTGTGTCACTGTGGGTGTGGGCTTTAATACCCTAGTCCTAGCTGCTTAGAAGCCAGTATTCTGCTAGCAGCCTTCAGATGAAGATGTAGAACTCTCAGCTCCTCCCATACTATGCCTGCCCAGATGCTACCATGCTCCTGCCTTGATAATAATGGACAAACCTCTGAATCTGTAAGCCAGCCCCAATTAAATGTTCTTTATAAGAGTTGTCTTGGTCATGGTGTCTGTTCACAGCAGTAAAACCCTAATACACAATCCCATTAACTGAGCTAACTCTCAAGGAGTGTTTGTTTGCCTGTATGTGCAACTGTTCTCATCACTGCAAAGAGCCAGTGGCATAGAGATGTGTGTCTGCCTCCTCCTCATAATGGAGAGAAGACTTAAGTACAAAGCAGATAGCAGAGATTAGCTGCTCTTTCCTCATACCAGGGAAAACAGGAGGCCATCTGGCCATGTCTGTAGAGACAGCTGTTCAGTCCTACTGATGCCTGGTCAGGGAGGGCTTCCCATACAAATTATCAGGAACTGAGAACTGCCCCCAGACAACTCCTTCTCTGTCTACAGCAACAAGATACTGGACTCTTAACACCAGCTCCCACAAGAATTTCCTCACCTTTGGCCAAATTCTTTCACTTCGTTTGAAGAGGCACATCCATATTACATATACTGTATCAAGGTACAAATTCAAAAGTAAGAAGGTCTGTCTGTCTTCGAAATGTTCTTGTTTGGTGTTTTCATTGTTTCTTTTCAGATATTCAAATATATATGATTCATGCAACAAACTCTTCAAACCCTAGTGGAAATGTCGCCGCTTCCTGACATTATTCCTAATCACTGAGTCTTTAGTTCTTCCGACCTCCTGTGGCAATCTGTACACATTCTTTTCCTCATAGTTATCACTCTGGGAAGCAGTTACTCACTTAAAGGTCATTCCCATTTAGAAAATGAGCCCTTTAGAGAAGAGGCTGTGTAGGGTGTGCTAAAACTCCCACTACACACTTGATAGCCCCTATGTTGGTGAAGAGGCCATCTCAAAACACTAGTAATGACAAGTTTGAGAAACCCGAATCTTAGAAACTGTGGCAACTCCACTTTAATGAAGACATCCCATTAAAATTGAGTATTCCACATCCTCTCCAGCACCTGCTGTCACCTTAGTTTTTGATATTTAGCCATTCTGACTGGCATGAGTTAGAATCTCAGGGTCATTTTGATTTGCATTTCCCTGATGACTAAGGATGTTGAACATTTCATTAGGTGCCTCTAGGCCATTCGAGATTCCTCAGTTGAGAATTCTTTGTTTAGCTCTGTACCCCATTATTTTTATCATTTTTTATTTTTTTAATTTACATATCAAATGTAAATTTGATAGGTAACCACCCACCCCTTCCCGCCTCCCTGCCCTGACATTCCCCTACACTGGGGGGTCCAGCCTAGGCAGGACTAAGGGCTTCTCCTTCCATTGGTGCCTAACAAGGCCATCATCTGCTACATATGCAGCTGGAGCCATGGGTCTGTCCACATATATTCTTTGGATGGTGGTTTAGTCCCTCAGAGCTCCAGTTGGTTGGTATTGTTCTTATGGGGTTGCAAGCCCCTTTAGTTCCTTCAATCTTTCTCTAACTCCTCCAATGGGGTCCCCATTCTCAGTTCAATGGTTGGCTGCAACTATTTGCTCTGTATATGTCATGCTCTGGCAGAGCCTGTACCCCATTTTTAATAGGGTTATTTGGTTCTCTAAAGTCTAACTTCTTGAGATCTATGTATATATTGGATATTAGCCCTCTATCGGATGAAGAGTTAGTAAGGATCTTTTTCTAATCTGTAGGTTGCCGTTTTGTCCTAATGACAGTGTCCCTTGCCTTACAGAAGCTTTTCAATTTCATGAGATCCCATTTGTCTATAGATCCATTTGATCTTAGTGCCTGAGTCATTGGTGTTCTGTTCAGAAAACTGTCCCCTGTGCTGTTATGTTTCAGGCTCTTTCCCACATTCTTTTCTGTTAAATTCAGTGTATCTGGTTTTATGTGGAGATCCTTGATCCACTTGGACTTTAGCTTTGTACAATGAGATAAGCACTTCTCCATTGCTGGTTGGATTGCAAGCTGGTACAACCACTATGGAAATGAATCTGGTGGTTCCTCAGAAAATTGGACATAATGCTACCTGAGGACCCAGCTATACCACTCCTGGGCATATACCCAAAAGATACTCCAATATATAACAGGGATACATGCTCCACTATGTTCATAGCAGCTATATTTATAATAGCCAGAAGCTGAAAACAACCCAGATGTCCCTCAACAGAAGAATGGATACTGAAAATAATATATATATATATATATATATATATATATATATATATATACAATGGAGTACTATGGAGCAATTAAAAACAATTACTTCATGAAATTCTTAGGCAAATGGATGGAACCAAAAAATATCTTCCTGAGTGAGGTAACACAGACACAAAAGAACACACATGGTATGCACTCACTAATAAGTGGATACTAGCCCCAAAGCCCACAATGTCCACAATACAACCCATAGAACATATGGAGGAGCATAGAAGGAAGACCAGGGGTGTGGATGCTTCCTTCAGTCTTATTTAGAAGGGGGAACAAAATAATCCTAGTAGGTAGATGATGGAAGGGACCTGGAGGGGAGGGAGAAAAGAGGGCAAGGGAGATGGAGCAGGATCAGGTGTAGGAGGAGACTGAGAAGTACAGAGGGTCAGGAAATTGAATGGAGGTACAGAGCAATGAGGGGATGGGGAACTAGGAATAGCCACTAGAAAGCCTTAGATGCCAAGAAAGCAAGAGACTTCCAGGACCCAGTGGAGATGACATTAGATGAAATACCCAACAAAGGGAAGAGAGAACCTGTAGAGACCTATCCAGTGGTTAGACAAGGCCCCCGGTTGAGGGATGGTGTCACCCACCCATCTCAAAAATATTTAACAGCTGGTTAAATAATATAAACCAGTTGTTATGCTGTGTGTCAAACATAACAGCACAGGTGACAATTTTCTAAACAGAACACCAATGACTCAGGCTCTAAGATCAAATGGATCTATAGACAAATGGAATCTCATGAAATTGAAAAGCTTCAGTAATATTAAATATTTGTCTAAAGGAAATACAGAGACAAAGAATGGAGCAGAGACTAAAGGGAAGGCCATCCAGAGACTGCCCCACCTGGGGATCCAGCCCATATGCAGCCACCAAACCCAGAAACTCTTGCTGATGGCTGTCCCCTGAGAGGCTCTGCCAGAGCCTGACCAATACAAATGTGAATGCTCACAGGTAACCATTGGACTGAGCACAGGGTCTCCAATGGAGGACTTAGGAGAAGAACTGAAATAGCTGAAGGGGTTTATAACCCCATAGGAAGAACAACAGAATCAACCAACCAGACCCCCTCCCCAGCTCCCAGGAACTAAACCACCAACCAAAGAGTACACATAGAGGAATCCATGACTCCATCTGCATATATAATAGAGGATTGTTTTATCTGGCAGCCTTTGGTCCTTTGGAGGCTTAATGCCCCAGGGTAGGAGAATGCTAAGGAGGTGAGGGTGAGCTGGGAGTGGGTGGGTGGGGGAGCTCCCTCATAGAAGCGGGGAGCGTGGGGATGGGACATGAGATTTGCAGAGGAGAAACCAGGAAAAGATATAAAATTTGAAATGTAAATATTTATATATTTGAGTATTCCAAGGTCTCTCATTCTCTGTACATTGTCCAGTTGGGGGTCTCTGTATTTGTCACTGTTTACTGCAAGAGTAACCTTCTCTGATGAAGCTGAGAAGACACTTATAAATTCATATAGCAATGTCATTAGGAATCATTTTTATTGTTATATTTCTTTAGCAGAACAATAGTGTTTGGTTTTCCCATAGGCCCAAGGCCTATTTAGTCTCAAAATCTTGGCTACTGGAGCAGTGTCACAGATTTATCCAAATAAGTTCCACCTCACAGAGTGGACCTTAAATCTAATCAAATAGTGGTTAGTTATGTTCATGCCACTATTGTACCAGCGTATCATGCAGACAGTTTACCATTGTAGATTGTAGGTTTTATAGCTAGGTTGGTGTTTATTTACCTTTCTCCTTTGGTAGTATGGAGAGTTTCATTCAGTACCATGAATATTAGTCAGTAGGGGTGAAGGCCTACTCAAGAATAGGCTTTACCTCTCCTTGTTAAATTAGATATATGTAAGTGTTGTCTTCAGCAGTAGGAACTTCCCTTACCATCAGTGTGGAGAGACAAACAAATAACCTTGGCAATGGCCTGAGTTGTTTGAGGGTTTCCACGGAGCTCCTTTCACCAACAATTCAACCAGATGTAACACATTCCTGGCACTGGAAGTTTTCGCTTGTTTGCAAAGTATCTCTATTTGGGCCTTTGTTTCTTCTATTATTTGGTGACTCCATTTTGACTTCTTTGATGATATATGTATATATTTTAAGGAGCTTCTATAGTAGTAGGTTTCTATATGAGCTGTAAATACCCTTAGTATTAGTTATTTCTCTTATATTTTCTCTATTACCTTCTCTTCCCTCCTTCCACTTCATTTACTCCTTCTACTCCGGCCTCCCCACCCCTTTATCTATTCTATTTCCCCTTCCTTGGGAGATCCTCCACCCCCCTCAACTATTCTCTTACTCTGTGACTAAGCTCTGTGGTTAAATGGATTAGAGTCCACTTACTGAAGAATAACAAATACACATGTCTGGACAATAGAGACTATGTTCAATGTCTGTCTTCTCCTGCAGTGAGTTTATGTGTAACCCTCAGATGGCCTATAGTGTGAGCTATCCCTCCACATATTTTCTCTCTTTCTCCCTCTCCCTTTCTCTTTGCCATTCACTCCTCCCATTCCAATGCCCCTTAATCCTCTCTCCATGACTATATATTCTATATCCCCTACCCTATCAGTTTCTTCCCCTCCCCTAGTCCTTTACCTTATACCTAACCTCTATGGTTATTCAGATAGTAGTTGCCCATTGCAGGTTTAAAAACCTAACATCTACATATAAGAGAATGCATATATATATTTGTTATTTGGGGTCTGAGTTACCTTACTTGGGATGTTTTTTTTTTCTGACTCTGTTTACCTGCAAAATTCATGATTTCACTTTTTTAACAGCTGAATAATATTCCTTTGTGTGAACTTACCACATTTTTACTATCCATTGGTCTGTTGATGAACATCTAGACATTTCCAATTTCTTGCTATTAAGAATAGAGCAGCAATGAAGATGGTTGAGCAAGAAGGGCCCAACATGATCCAAGCACAGCTGGATCATGAGGTAGACATATTCGCAGCATCCTGAGAATCTACCACATTGCTTTCCATAGTGGCTATACAAGTTTGCACTCAACAGCAATAGAGGAGCGTTTTCCTTTACCCATATCCTCACCAGCATGAACTGTCATTTGTTTTATTTATCTTGGCCGTTTTTACTGGTATAAGATTAAATTCAAAGTAGTTTTGTATTGTATGTTCCTGATGACTAAGGAAGTTGACTAAGTTCTTTAAGTGAAAACCTCTATATTCGTTCACAAATATTTTATTATCTTTTAAATAGAAAACAAGATAAACATTTTCACTATTCTTGAACTTTCTTCAATAAATTTCCACACTTTTTGCTTAAATTCCAAATCTATTCAATGTAACAAGGAACTCAATTGTGTAAATATACACGTATGCATTTGTAAATATATTACATATAAGTTATACAAAGCAAAGCAAAACAAATGAGCATGAATGGTTATACAAATAAGACAAAAATTGGTATGTTTTTGGGCACTGGAAAAAATTTCCTGAACAAAACACCAATGGCTTATGCTCTAAGATCAAGAATCGACAAATGGGATCTCATAAAACTGCAAAGCTTCTGTAAGGCAAAGGACACTGTGGTTAGGACAAAACGGCAACCAACAGATTGGGAAAAGTTCTTTACCAATCCTACAACTGACAGAGGGCTTATATCGTAAATATAAAAAAAACTCAAGAAGTTAGACTGTAGGGAGACAAATACCCTTATAAAAAATGGGGTTCAGAGCTAAACAAAGAATTCACAGCTGAGGAATGACAAATGGCTGAGAAACACCTAAAGAAATGTTCAACATCTTTAGTCATAAGGGAAATGCAAATCAAAACAACTCTGAGATTTCACCTCACACCAGTGAGAATGGCTAAGATCAAAAACTCAGGTGACAGAAAATGCTGGCGAGGATTCGAGAAAGAGAACACTCCTCCATTGTTGGTGGGGTTGCAGACTGGTACAACCATTCTGGAAAATCAGTCTGAGGTTCCTCAGAAAATTGGACATTGAACTGCCTGAGGATCCAGCTATACCTCTCTTGGGCATATACCCAAAAGATGCCCCAACATATAAAAAAAGACACATGCTCCACTATGTTCATCGCAGCCTTATTTATAATAGCCAGAAGCTGGAAAGAACCCAGATGCCCTTCAACAGAGGAATGGATACAGAAAATGTGGTACATCTACACAATGGAATATTACTCAGCTATCAAAACGACTTTTATATGAAATTCGTAGAGGCAAATGGTTGGAACTGGAAAATATCATCCTGAGTGAGCTAACCAAATCACAGAAAGACATACATGGTATGCACTCATTGATAAGTGGCTTTAGCCCAAATGCTTGAATTAGCCTAGATGCATAGAACAAATGAAACTCAAGACGGATGATCAAAATGTGAATGCTTCACTCCTTCTTTAAAAGGGGAACAAGAATACCCTTCGCAGGGAAGAGAGAGGCAAAGATTGAAACAGAGACTGAAGGAACACCCATTCAGAGCCTGCCCCACATGTGGCCCATACATATACAGCCACCCAATTAGACAAGATGGATGAAGCAAAGAAGTGCAGACCGACAGGAGCCGGATGTGATCGATCCTGAGAGACACAGCCAGAATACAGCAAACACAGAGGCAATGCCAGCAGCAAACCACTGAACTGAGAATAGGACCCCCCCCGTTGAAGGAATCAGAGAAAGAACTGGAAGAGCTTGCAGGGGCTTGAGACCCCATATGTACAACAATGCCAAGCAACCAGAGCTTCCAGGGACTAAGCCACTACCTAAAGACTATACATGGACTGACCCTGAACTCTGACCTCATAGGTAGCAATGAATATCCTAGTAAGAGCACCAGTGGAAGGGGAAGCCCTTGGTCCCATAAGACTGAACCCCCAGTGAACTAGACTGTTGGGGGGAGGGTGGGAGGGGAAAAGCGAAAGGGGGGGGGGAGGGGGGAGGGGGATGTTTGCCCGGAAACCGGGAAAGGGAATAACACTCGAAATGTATATAAGAAATATTCAAGTTAATAAAAAAAAAATAAATTACTAAGAGATCTGACAAAAAAAAATTGGTATGTTTTCTGTTCCTGACTAAAAAATATATATAGAACCATAATTGAAAGTTTAATGCTTTCAGTCATATACATAGTTGTTTACAGGCATAACATTATTCTACACTATTGTTTGTATGTTATATTTTTACTCACACAGATATTCTTTACAGTGCCTATTCATTTTAAGTTCAACTTCTTTTGTGGGGAGACTAGGAACTGCTGGCTGTTAGCCTTGTCTGATGCTAGTCATGAGCTACCACTTTTGAAATGAGTTGTTCAGACTTAACATAGACACTAAGCATCCCCTACTGTACACTCTATTGAGTGATTTATGAAGTTGTGCTTCTCCCTAGAACTTGTCTATATCACCATGGTATCCAGATCACCATGTTCTGTTTCTGGCCCAATCATAGATCCCAGGACACTTACTTATGTGACTTCATTGCTGTTACCGCCTTTTCTTGCTTCCTACAATATCCAGTGATTCCAAAGTGAGACTCTGAAATAAAACTCTAACATCCCCTTCCTGCAAAAATAGTAAAGCTTTTTGTTACCACTAGACTAAAACTTAGGCTTCTTGACTGGACATATGACTTTGTGACTATATTTCTCATGTGTTATTTCTGTGAACTATCTTCTTAACATTTTATTCCTAGTTTCATATAGCCTGATCAACTACTCTAATCAAAACCTCAGTTAAGTTTTATTTTTTTAAACATGTTCTCAAGGCTAAAAGAGTGCTACTCTATATCTAGCAACTTATAAATGCTTTCTATGGAATTCATCCAATTGTGTCAGAACTGTTTCCTCAAGATTGTGGGCTACTTTAATGTGAACAATGCCTTTCATGTTCACGAACTTGGAAGACAAATGGAAATCAGAATACTTAACATTCATGAGGAATCTCATCTTGATAAAGGCTAACATAATCACCTTATTGAAAATACGATCCCTGTGAAAAGTCTCCTTGTCCACTAACACTGTTTCACTGTAGCACTTTTAACCTAACATATTACTGTATTTTACTTAATTGTTTTGCTTGCTGTCATTCTCCTCAACTAAATATAAAGCCTTTTGGTTAAAAAAATTATCAGCTTTGTTTATCACTGTACCTTAAACTTGGACATAATAATCTGTCAATAATTGTGGTCATGTGAAAAATACACACTCTTCAAGTCTAACTTGTATATTTTCAATTAATAGTAATGAAAAATCTAACAGTTCAAGAAGAAGAAACCAAAATTTCTAAGATTTTTGTTTCTGAAATTTCAAGAGCTTTTGTGTATTCTGAGGTTTGGGATAATCTAAAAAATTTAAAAAAAAAACACTATATTTTATTTTGTTGTATGCTTACTTAGGAAGGATTTGAGAAAAGTTTACTGTAGTAGGGGTGTTCTAAAATGCCTTTGAAGTAAATCCTTAGTCAAGAGTCTTTCAGTAGCTCAGCACTATTCCAACCCCAACTCAGGATATTTTAGGGTCAATGAAGATAGCCTATCTATAACAGAAGTTTCACTAATGGGAAGAAATAACAGAGCTGATGATGCAGCCATAGGTAAAGGGAGTCCCCTTACTGTGATTGACTTCAGCTGCTTATGATTAACGAATCAGGGCGGTGACTCTTAAAAATATGGTAGTGGATCCATCGTTAGCCTCTTTGTATGGAAATTTAATGAGATTCCCAGTGTGTGAAACAGCTGGCCTTAGACTCCTGTCACACACTGCATTGGAAGCCCAGTGCTGTGAACCATTGACTGCTAGAACTGCACCCAGGCAGCCATTAACATGTTTCTATGTGCATCTGTGGTTCACCTCTTGCTAAGGAATATCCTGAGGATTTTGCTTTTGTTTTGTTTTTGTTTTGAACAAAATACAGTTAGGAAAATCTATCAAGTGTTGGCAGACTATCTTTAGAGAGTTAAGTCAAGTGCTGCCTCATAATGGTACTCTTCTCCACCTTTTACAGGTCAATGCACAAGCTGGCCCAGCTGGAAAGACTTGACCTAGGCAATAATGAATTCAGCGAGCTGGTAAGCAAATGTACTTCATTAACTTGTCAAATAGTCTCCAGGAGATTCTTTGTGTTGTGTCTTCACAACTTCAAGCATTAAAGCATTGAGTGAATGTGTGTGCTTCCTAAACACTAAAGAGCTTCCTAAAGCTAAGAGTTACACAGATTATTTCATGATATAGTAAGCCACAAAATTGGGTATTACATATCACAAAAAGTCAGAATTAGAGCAGATGTGTGTTGACAGTTTAGTACCTATAGTGTGACAAAAAAGAAACCATGTTAAGTGTGTAACCAGCTTCGTTTCAGCTAATCCTCACCTGATGCATGGTTATTTTAACTTTATTTAAATGAACCTGAAGTGGTCCCTAGTACATAAATGTTATGTGGCTGCACAGAGGGATTAAAGGGGATCCTTCAGAGACTACACTTTGAAGACTACTGTGAAGGTTTAGAAAGTTAGTCCCAAGGGTCAGCAACCTTCCAGTTTTAATAAAAGGAGCTTTCTTGTGAAGACATATTGATATCTCACTCACTGCCTATAAGACTGACAATATTCTGTCAGCCATTTTTCAATGCTTGGCTTTATTTCAAGTATGCCCAAAGACCAGAATCGCAAAATCAAACAAAAAGCAAACAGAAAGTCCTTTGTAAGAAAACCCACCATTCTTTCTTCAGAAGTTTTCAATTAGACATTGTCAAGTCTCCAAAATCAAATTTACCTGTAGTTAAATGAAGGCCTCTAACTAATCAATCAGCTTTTCCCACCCTTGTTAACACATTTGGGGAAAGTCAATTAATCTCACTAAGCCTCATTTTCATAATCTATAAAATGGGGATTATAGTGATTGCTGCCTCAAAAGGCTTGTGTGAGAATTAAATTGAATGTGTATATAAAACTGGGCCAAAAGTCCTCTCAGTCAGTGCCCTATGTAAAGATGGCAGGGTTTTCATTCATGCTATAAGGTAATACATAAAGAATACTCACTGTTTTATTTTAACCATGTCCAGTACATTATTATGCTGCCCTATATGCTGATTGTCAATTTCAGAGGTAAGCTTTTATTTGTCTGGATTAAAAGCTTTAATCTGTCCTTAAATAAAAATTCCCTCACTAAAGTATCTTCCCTTCTGATACTGGGATGAGGGCCTACATAGTAACTTGTCTCTGTGACCTGGATGGGAAGAACACTTGGCCTGGGAGGCTTGCGGTTTGCTAGCTGTACATGATGTTTCCGAGTTGTCAGTCTAAGGACACTTAGCCATGTGCTATATATCTTGTGCCTCTGAAACCAAACACTGTCCCTCTCCCTCTCCTATGCTCCCTCCAGACAACTCAGCTGCTATTTCTGTTCTCACCAGTCAGTCCCCAGTAGTGACTCCATACCCAGCCACATGAATCCTCTCTGAGATAAGACCAGGAAAGGTAGATGTCAGATCTTCCATCTGTCACATTATGCCACCCAACTCACTGCGTGGGCATAAGGAGAGAGAACGAATGTACCCTAGTATGCATTTTTCCTCTCTGTGCTTTAAAGATACTTTTTTTTCACTGTGTGTATGTGTGTGCACATAAGTGTAGTGCCAGTATCTGGCAGATCCTATGGAGCTGGTATTACAGACAGTTATAAGACACTTGACCTGGGTACTGGGAACTGAACTTGGGTCCTTTGGAAGACCAGTAAGCGTCCTTAATCACTGAATCATCATCTCTCTTATCCTGAATAATTGTATTTTTAAGGAATATATGTGTGGTAGACACAAGGATTATTGGTAAGGGTGGTAAATAACCTTGAGGTATATACAGACAGATTTGAAGTTAGTTGCTAAGGCTCTAGGGAGAGCCTGTTTGACTTAGCCCATAGGAAAAAACACAGACAGCAATTAAGGTCTTTACCTTACTTTTTAACTGTATCTTCCTCACCATTAAAATAAAAGCATCACTTTCACGCATTTCATGGGTGTTGGGCAAGTTTGAATATAAGAAAATCTACAGTAAACACTCCATATATGTTTGGAAGAATTTCAGCCACCTAAAACTTTGCAAGGTTTTTACATGAACAAATGTCAATTAAGACTTTAAAGATTTAGATCAACAAATGACCAGGTGTCTTAGTTAGGGTTTCTATTACTGGGAAGAGACACCAAGACCATGGCAAGTCTTATAAAGAAAAGTATTTAATAGGGGCTGGCATATATTTCAGAGGTTTAGTCCATTATCAGCTTGGCATGCAGGCATTGAGAGACATTGGGCGTGGCTTAAACATTTGAAACCTCAGAGCTCACCCGCTCAGACACACTTCCTCCAACAAGGCCCCACTTTTTCCAACAAAGCCACACCTCCTAATAATGCCACTTCCTGTAAGCCTATGGGTGACATTTTCATTCAAACCACTACAATAGGATATGTTTACTTTTCAAAAAAGTATATTTATTGAAGATGATTTATGATTACTATATTGTAAGCTCCATGGTATGTCATGTGGTCCTGTGGGTCATGACCCACCAACAAACAGCATGAAAAATACAGATATTTACATTATAATTCATAACAGTAGCAATTTTACAGTTATGAAGTAGCAATGAAAATATTTGTATCATTGGAATCACCACAACATAAGGAATTATATTAAAGAGATATAGCAGTAGAAAGGTTGAGAACTGCTGCCCTAGATGAACAGTTTTATTTTTTGATATGACAGTTTTCATATTTCTCAAAAAGAAGAAATGTTGACATTTGTTCAACAGAGCATTGGCTCCAGAACTCAATGTTTGACGGACAGCAGGATCTCAGTACTGTTCTAAGTTATATGGTTTTTGTTTTAAAAGTTATTGCACATGGCTAGCTTCTTGCTAAGCACACCACCTTTTGGTTGTAGTTACAAATGTTTTCTTCAACAATTATAGTCTTCAACTTCTGACTGCAGGTATATAGTAATCCATTGGATTTTTTAACTTCTACATAACCAGTAGTTTTATTTAATAAAAAATATGAATTGTTTTTTCTTCAGAGATTTCTCTGTAACCATTCAAATAGTCTATGAATAAATTGGTTTCTTCTTCTTAAATTTTTAAACAATTTATACTTCTGAATTTAATTAGATAATTTTCCCTTCAATGTGTTATTGCTGTGGGTTTTATGGAAATAATTTCCAATGTAAACTCACTTTTTCATTTCTGAAATAAACAGACCACAATTGTGTGTGTGTGTGTGTGTGTGTGTGTGTGTGTGTGTGTTATTAAAATGTCTTAGACTGGATATGTTATGAGCAATGGAAAGTTATTCTCACAGTTGTAGACATTGGAGGATTCAGTGTTAAGTTGGGGTCCATCCTCCCTTCTTTCAAGATGATTCTATTGTTTTCTGACATGGCAGAAGACAGAAGGGCAGAACAGGTGAACTCTCTCAGAAGCTTCTTTTCAAAACATATCCATCTATTCATAAGCACACAGCCTACATGATAAACCACTTGCAAAATGATTTATCGAAATGTGCATGCCCTGATACCAGTGCAATAAAAATTTCATTTCGGTATGGATTTTAAAATCACATAGTAAAAAGAGTCACCATATAATAATATATTCACTTCAATGCCAATTCCAGATTTTTTTAAAACTTATATTGACAGTCATAATTATATACATTATTCTGTCTACTTTGTGGATTCTTGTTATTCATCAGCTTAGGATAATTTCCAGCCCTTTTCTCTTAAAAATTACCCTCTAGTCTACTTACATTCCATCTTGCTGGAATTTGTTAGATATGAATATAAGCAAGGAATTCTGCATGTTTAAGAAATGCAAGCTACGGTCCCCAGCTCCAAAAAAAAAAAAAAAAAAAAAAAAAAAAAAAAAAAGAAAAAAAGAAATACAAGCTACTTAATTATTTTATGCATTTCATGAAAAGTAACCCAATAAGGAATGATTTTTTAAATACAGAGTTCACTTCCTTAAAAACATGTTTTCAATCTCTTTGCTTAGAAACGTACAGTATCCACTCTCCAGCACTAAGATGCTTTCAGCACTTAAATCTTTGGGGAAAGATCGCTGTGGGACTATTTGCAACTCTTTTAAAGTATGTGCAACGTGCGACACGCTAACAGAACCTGCTAAAGAGCAGATACTACACTCCTGGGTTAAATGTAATTCTAAGAACAACTAAATGAAAGCAGAAACAATATGTCAAGAGCAAATCAAAGTGTTGAATCTATAGGAAAGACCAAGACTTAATGTTTTACCAACAGTGCAAAGGTGAACTGAGTTTATCCTCTTCATGAATTCATCTGAAAACTAAGGATATTTGACTAGTATTTCAAAAAAGTCAGAAAACATTCAATGAAACTTCTTTATAAAAAATGTAGAGAAAATATTCTGTGTTCTATAAACCACCATTCAAATTTCTAGTGAGGCTGAAAATTATGGCAGGGAAAATCCTTCATCTCAGGATTCAAATGGATTTTATTTCTGTTATATTTTTCTCTAATTGATTTTATAAAATTTAAATTTAATGAAAATCTGTGTTTTGGAGACACCCTGATCCATATAACTAAGTAAATCAGTTACAGACTGTGTACTCGGGTAGTATGTACAATGAATGTGTTCTCACAGAAATTTGAAATCGTTGAGTACTTTTTTTAATGTCTTCACATGCAATTGAAATTCATTTGACTATTAAACTAATTTTATTAAAAGCATCACAGTAAGTACTTCCACTTCCCTAGTTTCCCAAGGTTTGCTCATTTTTAATTACCTAAGATGCATGCACACCCGAGGCAAACAGCACTCGTGAACATATTCATTTCCTTCATGTGTAATTACCACATGTTTCCTACATCTAATCAAATTTTATCAATTGTTCTTCAAGTAAAGATTATTTTAAAAGAACAAAATAAGAATGATTAGTTATATAACAATCCAACTTATCTTTAGGCAAAGTATTTAAAATGTGAAACATCCTGATTAGTAATGCCTCCATTTCCCTGAATTTGGAGAACTATTAAGACTTTGAATCACATCAGAGTCATTGCCAGAGTTATTAACATAACAAAACTTAAGAACTGAAATTCACTCTTACTGTAATCACAAGCATTGTCTGCCTTGGTCAGGAGTACCAGAGGTGCAAACTGTATCAATTGAATTTTGGAATAAAAACTAGCTAATTATGCCCTGGAGATGGGGACGAGGAAGAGAGAACATAGAACTGATAGCTCCAGAAAGCCACTAACACACAACAGAAGAGAGCAAGTGAAGAACTGTGAGATTCTGAAGCTGATGATGCTACAAGGAATGGCTGTGTGCTGGCGCTATGACTTTCAGGGGCATCAAGCCTTTTGTAGTATGAGGAGAAAACCACAAATGGAAATAACTGGTCTTACAGTGTTTAGTGTCACCACAGCCTGAAGAAATGTTGCTGGTGAAACAATGAGAAGAAAAGTTGAAAATTCCATATTTGTCTATCCCCTCATTCTCTCCAAGATGCCCTGTTTTATGTTGATCCACCTAACCAAAAAAAAAAAAAAAAGAAAGAAAGAAAAGAAAAGAAAAAAAGGCAGTAAACTTCAGATTTCTGAAGGAGACTTTAAAAGAGTAAGCTCCCATCAGAAAGCCAATAGCCTAATAAGGGGCAGTTCAGTTCTGTGCTTAGTACAATACAAATCCTTTCTGACTAGATTTTGGCATCATTTTCTCCTGAAAGTTCTCCCTGGCTTAGCAGAATACCCAGCTCCCACCTGGCACTTGGAATGAATCATCTGGTTTTAAAAGCAAACAGCTCAGTTAGTTTTAATCATCGGAATTGTGCCTATCTACGCAGGAAATGTTTAATTCAAGCTAGACAGTAATGGAGATGGGAGAAACACTTTCACTTATCTGAAAAAGCAATCATTTTATTATAAGCTGGCTTTTGAGGAGTCAATCTCCAGGAGCAATATTAGACGTCTTCCAAACAGCTTATGTAGGAAGATTTATAATTCAAAATTGTGACCATTCCTACTGTGCTGGCTAGCTCTGTGTCAACCTGACATATGATAGAGTCCTTTGGAAGAGGAAGTCCCAATTAAGAAACTCCCATTGTGATGTCATATGAACACTGGACAGAAAAAGCCATTGAATCATTGAATGCTCGGAGCTCAGCTGGCTTTTCTGAGGCAACCTTGGACAATAAGACTGATGAGAGGAAAGCAGACAATGGACTCCTGGCTTGTGACGTTTCGGGGGAAGTAAAGACTCTATTGTGGCTGTACATTGGATTTTTTTTTTTAATTAAGATTCTGTGGTTCTAGTCAGAATCAGCCATGATTAACAAGAGTCCAACATCAGTAACATGAAATGTCCTTACTGAAACAATTGATGCTGGATTTTAGCTGAAACTAAGAAATTGGCAGTGGTTAAGAAGACACCAGCAACAGTAAGGAATATAAATCTGGAGATATTTCCTCAGGGTCAGCAAATAGAAACTGTGACACCGTGGGAGCTGAAGCTGCATCTCATGCTGGTAGCTAAACGTGGCAGTGTAAGAATCACTGTGGTAGTACTACTGGTTTTGAAGGCATGAAGGGGTCATAGAGAGCAAGTGATAAGTCCTTGAAGAAAAGCTGGGAGAGCTCATGAGTGAAAAGTACAGCCCCGGTTGCTGTAGAAGGTTTAGGGTTAAAAGAGTCATGGGAAGAAGTTGAGGCTTGTAGCAGGGTCAGAGTCCCTGAAGAGATTCCAGGAGTGGCTACCAGTGAAAATGCAGCACTGGAAGTTGTAGCGGGAGACCCCATCATTTTGATAGTCTACCACCAAGAACAGCAGCAGATGTGGAGTGGAGCTGACCTGAATCTACAAGGTGCAGCATGTGTGCTGTGGCAAGCCCTTTGGAGCTCAGGAGCCTGACACTGAGCTTTCTACAGCTGGACTTCAGTTTTACTCTGATCTAATTGCGACCATGTTCTGGTTCTTTCTTCTTCCTTTGGGAAAGTATTTAATTTTTTTTTTTATTTTACTGGAGCCCACAGTTGCATTTTTAAAGGGTTGAACTTTTAAAATATTTGGATTTTTTAATTCATTTATTCACTTTACATCCCAATCACAGCTCCTCCCCTCTTCCCTGTCCCACCCTCATTTTTAAAAAGGCCTACAACTTTTAAAGTCGGAATGTTTTATAGTGTTGTTAATATTAACATACTCTCTTGAGGATAAATGAAGAAAGAAAGACTCTAGCTGAATAGTGATATATTTGTGTGTCGCATTGACAAAAGGTGAATTGTGATGGCTAGTTTTATGTCTACAAAATAGACAGACCTGTTTTGGAAATGGAACCCTCAATTGAAGGATTTCAGATTTGCCTGTGATCAAGACATTGGTGCATTTTCTTTGTTGGCTATTGATATGAGAGGGCCAAGCTAATGTGATATCAACCCAGGACTTGTGGTCCTGGGTGCTATAAGAAAGCCAACTGAGCAAGCCATAGGGAATAAACCTGTAAACAACATTCCTTCATTTCCTATGCATTAGCTTCTGCCTCCAGGTTCCTGCATGAGTTTGTGCCTTGCTTCAGTGATGGACTTTGAAAATAAACCATTTCTCCACAAGTTGCATACAGTCATGATGTTCATTCACAGCAATAGAAACATTAAGACTCCAACTAACTCTGGAATTTGAAAGAAATCCTTGATGAATGATTCAGTAAAAAACAATTTTTCCAGTGAAAATAGTTGCAGACATTTCTTTCATAAGAGAATCTAAGAGGATCACTATTGTCCATCAATGCAACATCTGTTAACGCAGGATCTCAATTCATGGTTTCCACTGTCAAACAGGCAAATAAAAATTTGTTTTTGTGGTTTCAAACAGCAATAAAATAAATCCCCTTATCTGAGCTTGCTAAAAAAAGGAGCTTTCTCCTGTTGGCAGTTCTCATTACTGCAATACCATAATGATCACCATGAATGGAATCAACCTACCTCTATAATGAGAGGGCATGTTCTTTCAATTTAGCAAAGTACAAGTGACTCTGTCAACATTTTCAATCAGAAAAATTAAAGGAACAAAAAAGTCTTGAAGGAACCAGAGTAAAATGTGTTAAATGTGAGTTCAAGTTCACAGTTAAGACTTTTCTAATGAAATAGATGAATTTCACTTCAAATATGATAGTAGAGCTGAAGGTTGCAAGACCAAAAGGACACAGGAGAATGAGAAGAGAAAGTGGCAATGACCCAGTAGTAGGCAAGAGAAAACCCCTAGTTCTTGGGAAACTGAAGGTCCCAAAGCTTTGCTGGGACCCTCATTAAGCCCTTTTATCTTTTGACATATGGACTGACTTATGTTACACAATGTTACTGTTATTTCCTTTACTACTATGTTAACCATGAACAGAAAGAGTTTTGACGTGAAGGTTGTCAAGGTATAGTCGGGAAGCTATTAATATTACTGCCATAATCTAGACAGGAACACGAGTGTCTGGGAGATCAGAGCAATAAACAGGAGTCAGGTTCTGAATCAGTTATGAAAGTATTGCCAGGCAATCCCATGACGTTTGAATTCTAAATAGTTCCCACAAAGCATCTGCAGAAATTACTGAAGAACATGCAGAGACAGTTCATCATATCTTTGTCAAAGGTATCCCCATTTAACTGCTTTTCAACCAGCTCCCCAGCATGCCTGTGGGTGACCCCCCTCCATGTCAGGAGAGAAGTTAATGGACGTTAACATGTCTCACTTTCACTCACCATGCCAGGCCCAAACATCACTCACTGCAATGCTGAACTGGACAGGTAGAAGGGCATGTGTTAATAGTTACTAGAGCTTTGTCCTCTCAACAGAAGCAGCAAGCCTTTCAGACTTTTGGAGCTCATTAGGGGCTCCAAAGAACTCTAATTTCCCAGAGAGAGTCCTTTTGGTTTCTATGAAGTCACAAGTAGATGATACTGAAATTTTTAGGATAATCAAATTTACTCTATCGCTTCTGCAGCTCCTCTTCTATGTCCCTACCCTCTTGCTCGTCTTTTCAGCTTACAAACAGAAGCATCTTCCCCTTCCTTCTTTCAGTTTAGTTTTGAGTGTGTCCTATTGGTGGGATTTAGGGAGCAATAGAAGGCAAATCCCCCTGGTGCCTTGAGTCAGCTTCTTGTTTATCCATGCAGTATGCATTTGCCCTGTGTTTGTTTATGCAGTTATTCTGTGGGAGCTGAGGTTCCAAAGATTAATTAAACACATGTTTGGCATTTTTGAAATCCAAGCTTAATAAGAATGCAAATCAGTGTGGCAGCTCACAGAAAGCTACTCAGACAAATAAGATAGGAAAGCTGAAAGCTGGCTTTTGATTGGAAAAGGCATGGAAGTTCAGAAAAAGGGATGCCTTAAAAGCTCTGGGAAGGCGAAGTAGTGATACGGCGGAGGCAGCTGGGAAGCCTGTGTGATGGTGGGGCCAGATAGTGACTCTTTTGTAGAATAAAAAGAGAATGGTTGAGAAAGAACTGCAGCCAGGACATCAGACTCTTTAACACCACGAGAGAACCTAACATTCAACCATGGGTGGCAGCCTGTCTTAAAGGTCAAAACCTTGCACATTAAAAAATACTCTGATATGAAAGATGCTTTACCAACACCTGTTTACTACTAAGTCACTATGGGTGTGTCAAGTTGTGATAGGTACTTTTGTTTCATCAGAAACAGGCAAAAAAAAAAAAAAAACCCAAAGAGCAGTAATCTGTGAAGGTCATAGTGGTCTAGCAAACACTGGGCTACTAGAACCAAAGTAAAAATGGAAGAAATGAAGGGAAAGAGGGTGGGTTTGAGAACATGAGGAGGTAGGGAAAGCTAGAGTGTGACTTTGGCTGGAGTCTGGGTAAAAGGTAAGAGAAACACAGCTGGAGAGGAAAGCGAACTGAAGACAAGAGAGTTCTGTCAGCATGGAGTTTGAGTACCTTTGAAACATATGGGGAAAATATAAGAGAAATATAGATGCAGGATTTAGAAAAGGTTCCTGGCTGTGTATAACACCTGGGGCTCACCCAAGATGGTCTATGTATATGATTAAAGGCACAGAAAATATGCAAAATGTAAAAAGAAGTGTGTAAAATAACAAATACACAAATGCACAACTTTCTAAATTATTCAATGTAACTGATAACTGACGATCCATGATTCAACAAAACTTTAAAATCTAAGTTCCACAGTGTCAGGAAGCCCCTCCTTATTCACCAATATGTCACAGATGGGTGTGACTCTGCCAAACACAGAAGGATTACCAGGAAATAGATACCCTTCTCTAGTATATTTGCTGCACACCTGACATACAAAAGCAAGGTGGGAATTGTGACTTTCCCTGGACTCTTCAGTAGCCACACAGTTGACTTGGCCCCCCAGCTCTTTACTTTCTGAAAGTAATGGTCTCATCTGCTAGCACAGCTGAGGTAACCATTAGCTTTGTGGGTAGCTACTGTTCTTCCCCATTCTAGTGTATATTTTTATATGAAAATAAAACAAACACAATTTGAAGAATATATATTGCCAACAAAACATAAGCATGCACTTATAAGGTTATTCTGGGTTAGAATTCTCTATTCACTCTCAGGCACATCCAACATCTCAGCATAAGAATGCCTGATTGTCAATAGTGACATCAGTAATCTTATCATTTTCTTAGCTGATGCCAGCAGAGCACAGAAACCCAGGTGATACATTGTCTTCTTGTTTGCTGTAAAGGTGATTTTTATGAATGAAAATAATCTCGGGGTTGGGGATTTAGCTCAGTGGTAGAGCTCTTCCCTATCAAGCGCAAGGCCCTGGGTTCGGTCCCCAGCTCCGAAAAACAAAAAGAAAAAAAAAAGAAAAAGAAAATAATCTCTATTAACTGGTCAAGAGAAGGTTTTGTTTTTCAATCCTGCCACAAACCAGACACAGTCTCCATCCTGAGGGACTTATAAAGAAGTAAGAAGTATGCCCTTGCCTTCAGGTAAAGGTTATTTTCTGGACAGATAGGCCATTGTAACCATCTTAGGAAAATGGCATATAATTATCTCCTAATTGTTTCACTTCCCCTGAATATATGGACTGAACACTGGCCACAGTGGATACTGGGATACTTGGAATTGGTGTGTTCACAGGGTGAGTTATGAGTAAAGCAATTAAGGCACCGTCTTCAAGGAACGGGCCTTGAAAAATGAGTTATATTTAATATGTGTGGAGTTATATTTAATATGTGTGGCATGCTGATCATGAGATTGTCAGAATCAAAGGAAAAAGGTTGAGGAACACAAATGGAGGGTTGACAATGAGTTCAATAGAAGCCAGCAGTAGGGCAGAGGAATGAAACAAGGTATCTTCCTACAGCATAAGCTCTAATTTCATTTTCATGTAATAAAAGAAAAAGTAAGTGCTTTGGCCTGATTGATCACCAACAAGGGAGCCATAGAGCTGATTTGGCATGTATCCACCATCTTGGCACAAGTAGAAATATAAGATTGATACAGAAGTAACCTACCCAAGTGTCTGTTCACAATTCCACATGAAAGGGGAAAACAGACCAAACCATCAAAGCATTTGCTACAAGAAAAATATATGAGCAACATTTTTATATGACAGCTGCAAGAATTTGCATTTTAGTAAACTTTTACTAGCTTTCTCACGCTAAATAAAACAACAGTAAAACAAAGCTTAGAAAAATAATAATACACTGTACACAGAAACAGACACACACATTCCTTTATTACTAGGATATAGTGGCAACCCATACATCTATGGTTACCTCACCTGCGCACTCAGAAATCTTAGTAGCAACCAACTGACTGCTTGTAGAGTTCTCTGGACAACATGATGAAGCAAGCTCAAGTTAGCACTTGTTAATATGTGATATCAAAGGCCAGGTGTCATTAAGGTATATCCACTCATTCATTCATTTAGCAGTTGTTTGATGAACTGTTAAAATCCTCTGTTCCTATTTTGTTTTCTATTGTATTGTCCACACTAAAGAGAATACAGTGTTCAGTAACAGTTTATAGCTGGTGTAGTTCACATGACCACATTGATCCCTCTCTCATGCTCTAAGAATGCAAGGAAACATAGAAAGAAAAACAGTGTTATCCCACTCATGTAGAATCTAGAGAGGATATCACACTCTAACAAGTAGTTAAACAAGTTTCTAGTAAAGTTTGCTCCAGCAAACAAAGGGTGCCCTGCAGAAGTGATCTTGAAATCTGAAGGATGAATGGAACTTAGTTCAACAAAGAAAAGTAGTGGTACTTTATTCAGAGGTCTTGGCAGTCACAAAGATGTCCTGCTGTCTAAAAATGAAGGCAGAAATATTTGAGGATAGATTCTCCAGAGTTCCAGAATTTTAAATATTAGAAAAACTATATAACCAAGAACATGTATTACTTGAAGCTGATAAAATATAAATTGGACTAACAAAACTGACAAGTTTGTAATTGGCATAGGTTGAAGTTACACCCAAAAGGTCTTTGCTCATTTGTAATATAAAAGTTTGACTAGATCACGGCCCACAGCTCCCTGCTCCCAAACCCCATTGGAGAGAGAGCCATTGGAGAGAGAGCTCATCGCCCAGACATGTGGGCAATCCTGAGACTGCAGGGCAAAAGAGACCGCCACTTCTGCCCATCTTTGCCCACATCCCTGGCCCAAGAGGAAACTGTATAGGGCCTCTGGGCACAGGAAGATAGGGGCAGGCAAGCTGCAGGAGCCCTGTGATCCAGACTGTGCCCGGATCTGAACGAACCCGGTCAACAGCTTCCTGCACCCAAATCCCGTGGGAGGGAAGAGCTAGACATTCAGAGGGGCAGACACACCTGTGAAAACAGAGGAGACTACTCTCTGCCCACAATTCTGACTCTTGAGGAAAACACCTAGCGCCATCAGGGCCCCCTGCACACAGGGACCAAGAAGTAGGGGCAGGCCCTTCTGGTTGCTGCCCTCACAGAGAGATGAAACTTAGCCCTGAGGAGTGACTTCAGGCCGAGACCAGAGGATAAGACTTTTCTGCTCCAAGTGACCTGCCTGGTGGACTCAGGACACACTCCCAAAGGAACAGCTGAAAGCCAGTGGACAGGAAAGACTACATTCCTGAAAGGAGAACACTCTGTTCCCATAACTGGCTGAAAGAAAACAGGAAAACAGGTCTACAGCACTCCTGACACACATGTCTATAGGATGGTCAAGCCACTGTCAGAAATAACAGAACAAGGTAACACCAGAGACAGTCTGAAAGCGAAAGGCAAGCACAAGAACCCAAGCAATAGAAACCAAGACTACATGGCATCACCAGAGCCCAATTCTCCCACCAAAGCAAACAATGAATATCCAAACACACCAGAAAAGCAAGATCTAGATTTAAAATCACATTTGATCATGATGATGGAGGACTTTAAGAAAGACATAAACAACACCCTTAGAGAAATGCAGGAAAACATAAATAAACAAGTAGAAGCCCTTAGAGAATACACAAAAATCCCTAAAGAATTACAGGAAAACACAATCAAACAGGTGAAGGAATTGAAAATGGAAATAGAAACAATAAAGAAAGCACAAAGGGAGACAACCCTGGATATAGAAAATCAAAAGAAGAGACAAGGAGGCGGCGATAAAAGAATCACCAACAGAATACAAGAGATAGAAGAGAAAATCTCCGGAGCAGAAGATTCCATAGAAATCATCGACACAACTTTCAAAGATAATGGAAAATGGAAAAAGCTACTGGCCCAAAACATACAGGAAATCCAGGACACAATGAGATCAAACCTAAGAATAATAAGTATACAAGAGAGTGAAGACTCCCAACTCAAAGGACCAGTAAATATCTTCAACAAAATCATAGAAGAAAACTTCCCTAACCTAAAGAAAGAGATGCCCATAAGCATACAAGAAGCCTACAGAACTCCAAATAAATTGGACCAGAAAAGAAACTTCTCCTGTCACATAAGAGTCAAAACACCAAATGCACAAAACAAAGAAAGAATACTAAAAGCAGTAAGGGAAAAATGTCAAGAAGCATATAAAGTCAGACCTATCAGAAATACACCAGACTTCTCACCAGAGATCATGAAAGCCAGAAGATCCAGGACAGATGTCATATACACCCTAAGAGAACACAAATGCCAGCCCAGATTACTGTATCCAGCAAAACTCTCAATTAACATAGATGGAGAAACCAAGATATTCCATGACAAAACCAAATTTACATAATATCTTTCTAAAAATCCAGCCCTACAAAGGATAATAAATGGTAAAGCCCAACACAAGGAGGCAAGCTACACCCTAGAAAAGCAAGAAACTAATTGTTTTGCAACAAAACAAAGAGAAGACAAGTACACAAACAAAATCTCACCTCCAAATACGAAGATAACATCAATGGACTCAATTGCCCAAAAAAAGACACAGATTTACAAACTGGATATGTAATGAGAACCCAGTATTTTGCTGTCTACAGGAAGCACACCTCAGAGACAAAGACAGACACTATCTCAGAGTACAAGGCTGGAAAACAAGTTTCCAAGCAAATGGTCTGAAGAAGCAAGCAGGAGTAGCCATATTAAGATTGAATAAAATTGATCTTCAACGAAAACTCATCAAAAAAGATAAGGAAGGACACTTCATATTCATCAAAGGAAAAATCCACCAAGATGAACTCTCAATCATAAATATCTATGCTCCAAATACAAGGACACCTACATACATAAAAGAAACCTTACTGAAGCTCAAAGCACACATTGCACCTCACACAATAATAGTAGGAGATTTCAACACCCTACTCTCATCAATGGACAGATCATGGAAACAGAAATTAAACAGAGACATAGACAGACTAAGAGAAGTCATGAACCAAATAGACTTAACAGATACTTATAGACTATTGTATCCTAAAACAAAAGGATATAACTTCTTCTTACCACCTCATGGCACTTTCTCCAAAATTGACCATATAATCAGGCAAAAAACAGGCCACAACAGATACAGAAAGATAGAAACAATCCCATGCGTCCTATCAGACTACCATGGGCTAATCTGGTCTTCAATAACAATAAGAGAAGAACACCCACATATACATGGAAGTTGAACAATGCTCTCCTCAATGATAAACTGGTCAAGGAAGAAATAAAGAAAGAAATTAAAGACTTCTTAGAATTTAATGAAAATGAAGGTACAACATACCCAAACTTATGGGACAGAATGAAAGCTATGCTAAGAGGAAAACTCAGCTCTGAGTGCTTGCAGAAAGAAACAGGAGAGAGCATATATCAGCAGCTTGACACCACACCTAAAAGCTCTAAACAAAAAAAAGCAAGTACACATAGGAGGAATAGAAGGCAGGAAATAATCAAACTCAGAGCTGAAATCAAACAAGTAGAAACAAAAAGGACCATAGAAAGAATCAACAGAACCAAAAGCTGGTTCTTTGAGAAAAATCAACAAGATAGATAAACCCTTAGCCAGACTAACCAAAGGACACAGAGAGTGTGTCCAAATTAACAAAATCAGAAAGGAAAAGGGAGACATAACTACAGATTCAGAGGAAATTCAAAAAATCATCAGATCTTACTATAAAAGCCTATATTCAACAAAACTAGAAAATCTGCAGGAAATGGACAATTTCCTAGACAGATACCAGGTACCGAAGTTAAATCAGGAACAGATAAACCAGTTAAACAACCCCATAACTCCTAAAGAAATAGAAGCAGTCGTTAAGTCTCCCAACCAAAAAGAGCCCAGGTCCAGATGGGTTCAGTGCAGAATTCTATCAGACCTTCACAGAAGACCTCATACCAATACTATCCAAACCATTCCTCAAAATTGAAACAGACAGAGCACTACTGAATTCCTTCTATGAAGCCACAGTTACTCCTATACCTAAACCACACAAAGACCCAACAAAAAAGAGAACTTCAGACCAATTTCCCTTATGAATATCGACACAAAAATACTCAATAAAATTCTTGCAAACCGAATCCAAAAACACATCAAAACAATCATCCATCATGATCAAGTAGGCTTCATCCCAGGCATGCAGGGATGGTTTAATATATGGAAAACCATCAACGTGATCCATTATATAAACAACCTGAAAGAACATAACCACATGATCATTTCATTAGATGCTGAGAAAGCATTTGACAAAATTCAACACCCCTTCATGATAAAAGTCCTGGAAAGAATAGGAATTCAAGGCCCATACCTAAACATAGTAAAAGCCATATACAGCAAACCAGTTGCTAACATTAAACTAAATGGAAGAAACTTGAAGCAATCCCACTAAAATCAGGGACTAGACAACTCACTCCCTACTTGCTCAATATAGTCCTCAAAGTCCTAGCCAGAGCAATCAGACAACAAAAGGAGATCAAAGGAATACAGATTGAAAAGGAAGAATTCAAAATATCACTATTTGCAGATGATATGATAGAATATTTAGGTGATCCCAAAAGTTCCACCAGAGAACTACTAAACCTGATAAACACCTTCAACAAAGTGGCTGGGTATAAAATTAACTCAAATAAATCAATAGCCTTCCTCTACACAAAAGAGAAACAAGCCGAGAAAGAAATTAGGGAAAGGACACCCTTTATAGTAGTCCCAAATAATACAAAATACCTCGGTGTGACTTTAACCAAGCAAGTGAAAGATCTGTACGATAAGAACTTCAAACCTCTGAAGAAAGAAATTGAAGATCTCAGAAGATGGAAAGATCTCCCATGCTCATGGATTGGCAGGATTAATATAGTAAAAATGGCCATTCTACCAAAAGCGATCTACAGATTCAATGCAATCCCCATCAAAATACCAATCCAATTCTTCAGAAAGTTAGACAGAACAATTTGCAAATTCATCTGGAATAACAAAAAACCCAGGATAGCTAAAACTATCCTCAACAATAAAAGGACTTCAGGGGGAATCACTATCCCTGAACTCAAGCAGTATTACAGAGCAATAGTGATAAAAACTGCATGGTATTGGTACAGAGACAGGCAGATAGACCAGTGGAAGAGAATTGAAGACCCAGAAATGAACCCACACACCTATGGTCACTTGATTTTTGACAAAGGAGTCAAAACCATCCAATGGAAAAAAGATAGCATTTTCAGCAAATGGTGCTGGTTCAACTAGAGGTCAGCATGTAGAAGAATGCAGATAGATCCATTCTTTTCACCCTGTACAAAGCTTAAGTCCAAGTGGATCAAGGACCTCCACATCAAACCAGATACACTCAAACTAATAGAAGAAAAAGTGGGGAAGCATCTCAAACACATGGACACTGGAGAAAATTTCCTGACCAAAGCACCAATGGCTTTTGCTCTAAGATCAAGAATCGACAAATGGGATCTCATAAAACTGCAAAGCTTCTGTAAGGCAAAGGACACTGTTATTAGCACAAAACGGCAACCAACAGATTGGGAAAAGATCTTTACCAATCCTACAACTGATAGAGGCCTTATATCCAAAATATGCAAAGAACTCACGAAGTTAGACTTCAGGAAAACAAATAACCCTATTAAAAAATGGGGTTCAGAGCTAAACAAAGAATTCACAGCTGAGGAATGACAAATGGCTGAGAAACGCCTAAAGAAATGTTCAACATCTTTAGTCATAAGGGAAATGCAAATCAAAACAACCCTGAGATTCTACCTCACACCAGTCAGAATGGCTAAGATCAAAAACTCCAGCGACAGCAGATGCTGGGGAGGATGTGGAGAAAGAGGAACATACTCCATTGTTGGTGGGATTGCAGACTGGTACAACCATTCTGGAAATCAATCTGGATGTTCTTCAGAAAATTGGACATTGCACTACCTGAGGACCCAGCTATACCTCTCTTAGGCATATACCCAAAAGATACCCCAACATATAACAAAGACACATGCTCCACTATGTTCATAGCAGCCTTATTTATAATAGCCAGAAGCTGGAAAGAGCCCAGATGCCCTTCAACAGAGGAATGGATACAGAAAATGTGGTACATCTACCCTACTACTACTACTGTGGAATACTACTCAGCTATCAAAAACAATGACTTTATGAAATTCATAGGCAAATGGATGGAACTGGAAAATATCATCCTGTGAGGTAACCCAATCACAGAAAAACACATTGCACTCATTGATAAGTGGATATTAATCCAAATGCTTGAATTACCCTAGATGCACAAAACACATGAAACTCAAGAAGGATGACGAAAATGCGGATGCTTCACTCCTTCTTTAAAAGGGCAACAAGAATACCCTTAGAAGGGGATAGAGAGGTAACATTTTGAACAGAGGCTGAAGGAATGCCCATTCAGAGCCTGCCCCACATGTGGCCCATACATATACAGCCACCAAACTAGATAAGATTGATAAAGCAAAGAAGTGCAGGCTGACAGGAACCAGATGTAGATCTCTCCTGAGAGACACAGCCAGAATAAGGCAAATACATAGGTGAATGCCAGCAGCAAACCTCTAAACTGAGAATGGGACCCCTGTTGAAGGAATCAGAGAAAGGACTGAAAGAGCTTGAAGAGGCTTGAGACCCCATATGAACAACAATGCCAACCAACCAGAGCTTCCAGGGACTAAGCCACTACCCAAAGACTATACATGGACTGACCGTGGGCTCCAACTGCATAGGTAGCAATGAACAGCCTAGTAAGTGCACCAGTGGAAGGGGAAGCCCTTGGTCCTGCCAAGTCTGGACCCCCAGTTAACGGGATTCTTGAGGGGAGAGAAGTAATGGGGGGAGGATGGGAAGGGGAACACCCATGTAGAAGGGGAGGTGGAGGGGTTAGGGGAATCTTGGCCTGGAAAGCGGGAAATGGAATAACATTTGAAATGTAAATAAGAAATACCCAATTTAATAAAGATGGGAAAAAAGTTTGACTAAACAAAGCAAAAATTAATATAATCAAAAGAATCGAGCATGTAATTTCAAAATTGAATTGTATAACCTTGATCCTTGTAGATTATACCAATAAAATTATAACGTTACTAAATTACACAGCACTAATTAGCCCTGGAGCAGGGATTGGTAAACGTGTCAATGTAGCGCCATGAGGATAGTTTAAGTGCACTGATGTAGAGTTGTATTGACCTTAATTCACCTGTCAAACAGTTCATTCAATTGTTGTTTAAAACCAAGTTTTTAAACATATTCATAATTGGCATCGTTCACATAAAAGAATTCATGCAGAGAAAAGTAAGACTAAGACTATGAAAAGAGCAACTAAGTGGTGTGGAAACAAGGCATGTTTAGAACATGCAGAACAGTACATACTTCACTTCCTATACCTGTGATGGAGTGCTTTGGCAAGAGAGACCAATAGTATTCAGTCAACTCATTTAATGTTTCCTTTGGCACTTACGATTACATCTGCCACAATCTCTGGCTCCAGATACATGTATCTCCATTAATCTGTCCTACCTGTGTATCCTGAGGCAGCAAAGGTAACACAGGCACATACGTTTGTTCCTGCTTTCATTCAGTGAGATGCTCACCGGTCAGCAGATTGGTGGCACAATTCCACTGATATTTTCTGTTCCAGTAATTGGGCAAGATTCATAAAGTTTAATAGAACGAAAAACCTTATGTGCCTGCTGATTTGAATAGAATTTCAGTTCTGAGCTGCACAGTGCTCAATGAGCAGCAGTGTCTCACAGTTCATAGGCATCTTGGTTTCTCAGTTCATCTTCATGACCTTCAGGGGTCACTGCCAAAATTCTTGTAACAGGCATGTGATTAATTGCAGGTATTCAGAGGAGCACGCCTTGATCCAGAGCTTACAGCTGCCAGTGTAGACCTCACAGCTAAAATAGGGTGAAGAATGTTTATGGGTTTGCCAATAAGAAAACAACTGATTCATTTTTCATTTGTTGAAATATCTAAACTGGAAAAAAAAAGTATCTCTCTGGTGGGGAAGAAATAAAATTTTCTATTTTTTTGGAGTTTAGCTCCTAGGAATGTGTAATGATGGAACTGCAAATGAAGTATAACTAAATGTTTTCAGGATTTCGAACATTAAGATGAAGAAAACCGGTCTATTATAAAAACCCATATAGCTTGATCCAAATATAATTTCCATTAATGAGCATCTATACATCACCTGAAGATTGTAGAAAAAAATTGCCCCATTACAAATTTTCTGTCTTGAAAGTACAACCATGATGTTTTCTTTAATTAATTAGTCATGGATGTCATGAGTGTAAGTTTTGTGTTTATAAGTTGATTTTTTTTCCATCCCTATGCTCTTTTTGCTTGTTGCTAGGAAGGCACCAAATCTGACATATGTAGATATTTTCTAGGGTCCAGCTTCAGCATAGAGGGCATAGAGACTCCATAAGTCCCTTTCCACACTACATGAGAGCCAGTTTAGGCTCAGGCAGACCAGGCAAGATACTTCTACCACATTCTTGTGAAGAATAGCAGGTAGGAGAGGATAAATAGAAGAGGCAGCAGAACATGGAAGCTGCTAGAAGAAACCTAAGGGGAGGCGAGCTGAGATTGTCCACAGAGAGGAGACTGGAGTTCGTAGAGACCAGAAGAGACCAAGAGACCAAAATGCAGGTAAAAACATCATACAAATTTGGGAGAGCCAGATGTAGTGAGTGAGAATCAGAAAACTTGCTGAAAATACATAAATGCAGGGCACTAATTTTAAATTAAACGTGCACCCAACTCAACTTCAATTAGGTCCTAAGTGGTCCACTTTCTGTCACGGGAATGTGATTTTTGGTACAAAGAGAATATTTGGGGGTTAGTTATTGCTGTTTTTGGTAAGCACAAGGTGTTGTTGCTTGTTTTTGTTCTGTCTTATTTTTAGGCACATTCATACTCTGCACCCTTAGCCAAGTAGTATGACTAAAGGTATGAGCTATTCAATCCCCTGGCACCAGAGAAATAAAATAAAGAAGAAATCTATGCAGCAAGAGAAATGTCTTGGCTAACTGTCTTTAAAATGTTATCTGCTAATTTTTGTAACCATATACATGGGAGACTAAGGTTCAAATTGCAGATGGCTAGAGTCAGTCTATTTGGACGGTCACTACTTCAGGGAGCAATAGTAAATGTGGAGAGAGAATAGAGAGGACACTTTGGAAATGGGTGAAAATTGTCTCCAGGATGCAAGGAAATTTCCTAGAGGACAGTCACTGAATAGCAAGCCTCCAACACCCCACTTATGGCATTTGTCAGGAATATAAAGGGAAGTCAAAGCCAAATTGTAGGTTTCTCCAACAAATCTTAGTACAGTTGCAGAAAAGGCAGAAAGTCCTATTGAACCCATGCTAAGCTCAAGACTATGCCAAGAGTTTGCTAAATGATATGCTGAGAAACTGTTAATAATGCGTCTATACTTGGGAAGGAAGGGGAGGAGTCAATAGAGAATAAGGACAGTCAGTGAAAAGCCACACTGGTAATTGCTGGATGGGTCTTCTGGGATGCTGGGCTAAATGAAACAAACATACAAGGAGGAGTTAAACAACAAACACTGTCAAAACTGCACACTGCTCAGACTACAGGAGTGATACTGATCATTGAGATGACAGTCTGAGTGTTATTTTAAGAAGGTAGCTGACAAGGATTTGAGGAATTTATCATTTATGCTCATGGGTTGCTTTTTTGTTCAAAGGGCATTCCCATGAAAAAAGTTGCTTTAGGAGGAGCAGAAAACAAAGGGGACAAGGGAGTTCAGATCAGGGCTTCCAGCATTTCAGTGTTCCAAGCTCATCGCTGTTGTTCAAATACCAACAGCAGGAAGGATGTCTGTGCCAGCCAGAGATCAGCAAACAGGCTTAGGGTGACCAGATAGCAGAAGTAAGCATGAAAAACACAGAGAGTGGGGCTCCTCATGCCTACAGGGCATAGGGAGAGGACGCAGAGTAAACACAGGGCAGCGTAGCGTATTTTGTGTAATCTGAGGCTTGTAACAATTGTGTAAGACTTTACAAACAGGAGCGAGCACATCGTCATAGCTCCTGACAGCACTGAACTTAGAGGCTGGAAGATGTAAATGGCTATCATTTTTAGAGAAAGTAAAACCAGTTCACATTATGATATGAGAATATATTTGTTACATAATTTTCATTCTTAAATTTAGAGTCTTGCAAGGTCAATTAATTTGAAGTCTAAATGGATGGTGCTACACAGTGACATGTCTGAAACCAGAATCGTGTCCCTTGACCAAGCCAGGAAATGTGAACTCCCTGAACATAACTCCCAAGAGGACTGCTCCAAATTCTTAGTTCTCTGTTCTGGAATGTAACAGAGCCTTATTACATGCTGGGGGAATTTATCAAAAGACTGCAAATCCAAATTCTGGCGTGTGACCTCTCCCTACTAAGAGGTTCTACCTGAAAACACGACATACATGTGAGCCACCTGTCATTTCCCCAAGGCTGATTCTCTGCTCCTGAACTCAATCACCATAGTTCACATATCTTTAAGATCAGGCTAGCCTTCCCCGTATGATAGCTATAACTTGGGGTACATTCATTTTCTTCTTTAGGCATGGTACTCTGTGAAATGAAGAATAAAGCTAACACCAAATACTGAACACTAAGTGACTTGAACATGAATAAGCCATTTTCCACAAAGGTTCATTTTCAGGAGCTTGGTCTAGGTATGACCATGCCAAGAGATGACTGAACCTTTAAGAGATCAAGCCTGCAATGCCAACCAACCAGAGCTTCCAGAGACTAAGCCACTACCCAAAGACTATACATGGACTGATCCTGGGCTCCAACTTCATAGGTAGCAATGAATAGCCTAGTAAGAGCACCAGTGGAAGGGGAAGTCCTGGGTCCTGCCAAGACTGAACCCGAAGTGAGAGTAATTGTTGGGGGAGGGTGGTAATGGAGGGAGGATGTGGAGGGGAACACCCATACAGAAGGGGAGGGGGAGGGATTAGGGGGATGTTGGCCAGGAAACCGGGAAAGGGAATAACAATCAAAATGTAAATAAGAAATACCCAAGTTAATAAAGATGAAAAAAAAAAAAGAGAGAGAGAGATCGAGCCTGGCTGAAGATAATTAAGACATCGAAGGTCTTGCCTTAACAGAAATTAATGTAGTCCTTACATGGGGAGTAGCAAGTCCCAGGAAAGCAAGCTGCTATATAGAGAGAGCCAGCTTCTATTTTCCCTTTCTTTATGCTACAGTCAGTTCTTTTGCTGTCCTCTGCTATGTTGCAATGCAGCCAGGGAGACCTTGATGAAATGAAACCCATAGCCATCCAAAGTGCGGACTTGGTAAACCTCTTTACTTAATAAAGTACCAGCCCCTGGGTATTTTGCTGTATTGATAGAATTGAACTTAATCAAACATTCTCAGAATCTCCCCATGTGGGTGGTGCTACTGTGTCACCTAGAACTGAGAGAGAACCTGAGCGAAGACAGTAGCTCTGCCGTCCCCAAACCCAAGTCTTCAATGTTACTGCCCATCCATGATGACACCTCTCTTGATGACTGATTAATATGTGTTAGTGAAAATAGTCTGTGGGAAAACACCTTGATTGGGCTTGAGCTGAATTGTTAGAGTTCTCCCAGCATGTACAGATGGCTTGGTCCCCAACATTATATAAATTAAGTATGGTGGCACATATCCAGAGTGTCAGAAATTCAAAGTCATCTTGGCTACACAATGAGTTTGATGCCTGCCTGACTTCTGTAACGCCCAGCTCAAAAAAATAATTAATTAATTAATTAATTAATTAACAAAAATATCCCAAAAAACAAAAGCAAAAAAAAAAAGAACTTTCAAAGGGTCTTGCTATAGTGAGTGTTAGTTTTTGTTGTTAATTATTATTTATGCTTTCCTAGGCATGTTTATTTGATACATGTTTATTTGATAAAGTAGCCACTGTGTCTGGAAGAGGATTAGATTATTTCCTTTGGAAGCATCTAACTGGGAATATTACCTGCCCATTGGTGTAGGCTTTGTTTTGTCCCTGTGACTCTGATAATTATCTCTCATCCAAATGTGGAATCAGACAGATGATACCATCCCTGCTTCCCTATAACAACTCTACTATGTTTAAAGATGAGTGCCTGTGGCAGCCATTCTTCCCTACTCTGTACCATGAGGGTCACCTTAACCAATTCTCCTCTAGAACTACCTCCAGAAGGGCTGCATACCGTCACCTCATTAAGGACATCTTAGCACTCGGGCATTCACAGGGAGCAGAATTTTGTCATCCATGTATGACATGCTAAGATTTGTAGAAAAGGACATTCAAAGAATCAGACACAGGACAACCCCACCGCTATCTGATTATGTTCTTGGGCGCTGTAGCATCTTCTTATGTGGAGGAGGTGTCCCTGGAGTGAATGAGTCACAGTGAATACCAAGCTTACTCTTGACTTAAATTCCTGAGTTTGCTCACCGATTCCTTCTGTCTACAGACTTCTAAGGCACATAAGACTCTAAGTGAAATTCTGCTAACTGACACTTTTTGATAACTGGCCAGATTTCCAGAATTTTTAGATCTCTTGCTATGCTAATTTTACCATTTCACGTATTGGTTTTCCTTCCCCGCTTCATCTTATCTTCCCCCCATCCCATCAATATACTCATCTGATTATTTAAATGGATATATTAAACTCATAGACATTAAAATATTCATAAGAGCTTATGGATTAAAGCATTTTAATTAATTATGAATCAATTACATTTTCTCAGCAGTGCCTTTCATTATTGCCACCAGAATACCTATTTGTTCACTCAACAATTACTGCAGTATAACATCATTTTCTTCCTATATATTACTGAACGTGGATGAATTAAAACAAAGCTTTAAATTTTTATGAGCATGTTAGTGGAATTGATTCTGAAATAAAACAGAGAAGAATAAAATTAATGTAACCTTGAAACAGGCCCAGACCCTGTGGAGGTGACCTTTCTGTCTCCAAAGAAATTACCTGGAGAGGTTAGACAATCTCAAGTCATGTCGTACATCACAACTGAGAGAATCATAAGTGGGCTTTTCATCAAGTGCTGAACATTTTCAGCCATCCAATTTTGTGTATCGGGGTTTCAAATGTGGGCTATGAAATTCATGAATAAAACATTTGCCACTTGTGAGAGCCAAAGGGCTTGTAATAAAGCAACTGTGATGTTAAATAAAAGGTTTGAGTAATAGTGGAAGAAAGTTTCCTAAGCTGAAGGTAGGCTTCCTTTGTAAGGTGCAGATTTTAGATGTTACCCAACTAAGCTGAAAAAGGAAAAGGGTGAAAAACAATTTCAGCACCAATGATCAGGATATTCAGAGAAAATGGTGTCGTTTGTTTTGTTTTGTTTTGTTTTGTTTTTAAAAAAAAAAGCCCCTGGCACATATGTAGCAGAGGACTATCTTGTCTGGCCTCAGTGGGAGAGGGTGACCAGATGCCTAATCCTATAGAGACTTGATATACTAGGGAAGGGAGATGCTGGTGTGGTGGGGGGGAGGTTGGGGAAAGGGGGAGGTACCTTCTGAGAGGGGAGGGGAGATAGGGTAAAGAACTCTGGGGGGGATCAGGAGGGGACAACATTTAGAATGTAAATAAATAAAATAATTTTTAAAACAACTACTCTTATTATCCCCTATGGAATAATAGTACTATTAGAGAGTCAAAATATCAATCATCTCTGAAAATGTTGAAGATGTTCTACATTCTACAGTAATACATATCCAGAATTTTAATTATTTGTCTAAAATAACCCACATGCTATTCACATGCACATTTGCTTTTACCTTTACTCAATCTTGAAATTATATATGTACAAAGAAATGCTTTAAAAATAAATTTCTGTATGATTTTTGTCAGTAGAGGCCTAATTTGTATATCACTCCTCAGATCTATGCACCCACAATCACCTAGGTTTCTCAGCACGGAGGGTCTGGGAGGGAAGTTCAAGCAGTCTGACCTGAATAGAGAAGTAACTCCTCATGAGTCACTGTAAGGCTAGAAAGCACCTTACAGGTCACAGTAAGGCTAGAGAGCGCCTCACACAATGAATCTCTGCATCATCATCAAGAACAACAGTTCTTTGGTAATGAAATGAAGAGATGGGAAGTCAAAGGCTAGAATTATGACTATCGCACCAACACACAGTAAGAACCTAATATGTGTGAAGAGTCAGTCACACACAGTCAGGGTACATGGCCATGTTTAAAACAGTAGTGTCTTGGCTTTCAAATGCTGATGCCACTTGGGCTGGCTCAGCATGTAAAAGTAATGACTGCTCTTCACAGGACCCAGGTTTAACCATCCACATTGAGGCCTATTAACTGTCCATAATTCCAGTTACAGGGGAATCTGATGCCCCCTTCTGGCCTCCACAGGCACTGCATACATATGGTGCACAGCCATAAATGCAAGAACACCCACACACATAAATAAATTTTAGAAAAAAGTTAAATTAAGAAGAAAATCTTAAGTTATGTGAAGAATAAACTTAACAAGTAATTTAAAAAGAATATGAAAGATAGCCAAACTATATTAAAGAAATAGATTAAGATGTCTAGGTAATAGGTCTTAAGTTTTATAATAAGTATTCTGATTGATTCCAGATAATAATAGGTCTGTGCTTCCCCTCTAGACTGGGTCTTTTGAGGATCTGTTAAACATGAAATTTCTTAGATTAAGAATAGATTCCTAAATAAAAGCTAAAGATACAAGAAATGACATCTGGTATCTATGATCAGAGAAGACTGATTTGGTGTTTCTTGCCTCTCTTTTTTCTTTGCCTCTCACTCAGCCTGAAGTTCTGGATCAAATTCAGAATTTGAGGGAGCTGTGGATGGATAACAACGCATTGCAAGTGCTGCCTGGGGTACGTAAGCTTTGCCATGCATGCGTTCTGGCTTGCTGAAGGTTGATTATGTTTTTAACCATTAATCCCACATCTGCATTCCCAGTGCTTGGAAAGCAAATTAACACTTTTTAGGGCCCGGAGCACTAAGTGCTTCTCACAGGTTTGTCTTTAATCTTCTGTGCCTTTTGTGGCTTGCAAAAAGAAAGAAAGCTGAGATTTCTCTTGAAGTCCGTTATCCTGCTCACTGGATTTTAAAAGCTGATAAGGTCACAGTTGGATTCTTAATATGCACTCCATTTCTCAAAAAGCAGCGTTATTCTCACAGGTAACTAACTGTACAGCTGTCTTTCCTCTTGCTGCTAGAATCCTTCACAAATGAAATGGCTTTCTCTGTTTGCTTCTTGTCCAGTAGAAGCCACTTACACCTTTGAAAATCACAAGGATCACACAGTATCCAACAAAAGCTGAACCACAGTCAGGTTTCCCTTCTGTGAGAGGGTGGTTCCATTACATCTCCCTGGAGCAGCAGCATCCTGGTGTAATAGCATCACAGGCATAAAACTGGGTCTTTGTACATCTCATGCTTATTGATTTCTACAAGACAGTTTGCTAATATGATCAGAAACTATGTCAGTGTCAGAGCACAGAGGTCATATAGCCAACTCCTTCAGTTGTATTGTTTGGGAGACTCAATAATAACTTCAGAAATGAAAATGTATGAGTTTAAATGGTTTGCTTTTTATTTATTTATTTATTCACTTATTTATTTTTGGATTTTCAAGACAAAGGCTTCTCTGTGTGTAGACCAGGTTGGCCTTGAACTCAGAAATTCTCTTGCCTTTGCCTCTCGAGTGCCAGCATGAAAGGTGTGGACCACCACACCTGGCTTAAGCAGTTTTTTATTAGTCCGCTGTTCTGATGTTTTACTGCAGTTTGTTCTTTGCTTGATAAATTTTATGATACGTAAATACATAGAGAAAGCCTCGGTCTGTACAGGTCTGAGTCACAAGCAGTTTCAGACATCCACAGAATATCTTAGAATTTATCCCTGTGAATGAAGGGAGACCAGTGTATGTACAGTCCTGGAGAATGCAGATAAAAGACTTCTTAATTCTTGAACAGAGTTAGGAAAGTCTGAGGTGTTCCTAGCTGCAAGTTTTCACCATCTTCGTGAATATATTCATTTAAACAAAGCCACTTCCTTTGCATTTACTGTGTGCACGTCAGGCACTGCCTAACTAAGCTTATAAATATTCATTCTTTGGATCCTCAAAGAAACCCTCTGAGTAGTTTCAGTCCAGCTCGTGTCACAGTTCCAGTGAGCCCTGGTCTGTAAATCAAAGCAGCTGCTTTTGCATAGTAGCATCTGATCTCACAGTGTATCCGTGTGTTCTCTGGAGCCTGTAGAAGGTACAGGTGAGAGTCAGGGTCACTGTGCTTTCTGTAGCGGTTACATTTGCAGAATCCAAAGGTCTAACAAAAAGGTGAGTCGGACAATCTTTCTAGCCTGTCTCTTTCGAAAATTTTGAATCAAGTCCACTAGCTCAGCTGTGGTCCATGGCTAATTTTATTTAGTATACTTTAATTTGACGTTTTGCTATGCCCTGCATGTGAATTTTCCATTCCTCCGAGCTTAACTGGCCCCAGTTTGCTACATGGCTCTGGCAACCTGCTCATGACCAGTCCAACCTGTCAATCAGTCTCAAAGATTAATAACCTTAGTGTTTACTGTGAAGAGTTGTGGAGGGAAAGCAAATCCACTTCTTTCGTTGCTCATGCATCCTAACACATTAAGTTAATATTTTAGAACTCTAGATTCAGGGGTTGGAGAGATAGTTCAGTGGTTAGGAGCACTGGCTACTCTTCCAGAGATCCTAAGTTCAATTCCCAGCAACCACATGTTGGCCCACAACCATCTGTAATGGTTCTGTTGCCCTCTTCTGGTGTGTCTGAGGACAGTGACAATGTACTTAGCATACATAGTCCAGACTCTTGCGTTCTACTCATTTTCCATAGCCCAGAGAGGCAAGTAGAATGATAAAGTATTTCCTCTTCTACAAAGGACATCTTACAGCTGTCAATCTAAAGTTAATACACCAAACTATGACCTAATGGTGCAAACTATGACAAATGGTATTATTTCTAAGTGGTCTGGCATCTTCCTCGTGATTTCCACTCTTTCTTCTGTCATTCACTTCTGCTCCCAGAGCAGTCCTGACACAAGAAAAATCCTCCCAAGGGTTACAAGATAGGGTGCCTTTAGAAGGTGTTTGAAAGACTCAAAAATAAACACCCAAGTGTGGTTTCCAGGGAATCTTCCTAAAGATTCCTTTCTTTAAACTTCCTGGGAAGTACTAGAAAGAACAACACAGCATTGAAAGCAGCTTCGAAGATGGAAAATAAAACTCCCAATTAAAGGACAGAAGCAGGACTACAATGCAAAAGAACAGAGGGTCCTTTTCCTATGGCAAAGAGAGGGTTAACACGCTCATACCTCCTTGGGGCGACATGATAATAAAGGGGCAACTTTTATTAAATGTCATTCTTTTAAGCAGGGGACGTGCCACCTGCAACCTTTTTTTCCTACATTCTGGAGGGCCAGCTCCCCAAATGTCTGCTTCCACCCAGTTTAAGAGTGACCTAAAGAATAACACTCAAAATGTATATAAGAAATACTCAAGTTAATAATAAAAAAAAAAAAAAGAGTGACCTAAAGAGGCAGGATGAGGCCCTGAATTAATGAGGGGCATTGGGGACAGGATGACCTTTGTCCAATCCGAGTAAAGTTCTGTTTCAGCTCCAACCATCATTCTTGGGGCAACCTAAAAATGTTACCCAGAAAGCATACGTTTGTTTGTGTTCTTCAAGAATGAAGAACTTTCTCTATTCTCCGGCTTCTGGAAATGCTGCATGCAGCTTCCCTGGCCTCTTCAGATTACCCTTTTTGATGAGAGCCTCCTCGCTAAGGTCAAAACCCCATTTTGGGCAATCTTCTGTTCCTCTAATAAGCCATAAATGTAGAATGCAAAAGCCCAGCCCCTCAGCCCCTGCTCAGACACCTGTGGGTTGGGAGAACAGAACTATTGGAACTTTGCTGAAGACTTTCTCACAACTCTTCCACAGGTCAAAATGTCCAGGTCTGCTTCCTTCCTTCCCTGCCTCTCCTGTCCTCTATTGATAATTCTCTGAGGACTCCATCCTGAATCTCGGTCATTGCCTTGTTTCCTAGGGAACTTCACCCATAATCTTAAGCTCCAAGCATTAGGGCCTGTTGGAAGGCTGCTGAGGACAGTGGCTCTAAGATGGGCTGGAGAATCTGCTTTCCTAGCAGGCCCAGGGAAATGCAGTGATGAGGGTCACTGTAGCTGGTCTGATTGCAAATTGCATTATATGAATATAGAATATTAGGTTAGAAATATATAAAACCAACCAAGTGCCAATCAAGTTGATTAATTTTTGCTGGCTTATTTAGACTCGGTTGATTAAGTACAGACAAATGATAAGGTGTCCATAAGTGGATCAAATTAGTGAACTTCGAAGCCACCAAAATGCATGAGGCACTTACCTATAAACATCCTGAAACTAAAGAAAAATGGAAGCTTTTACCCAGCTGTCTCCTGTTATCCACCTACAAGTTGAGTGACCACAGGTAGAAGCTGACCCTCCCACCCGATACAGTCAGTCAGAAATCCTTGATTTGACTTCACATTTTCTTGAGCCCATCTTTCTTCCTCCTCATGTTCACTACCTTGGGGATCTAGCTACTATACAGACAAAATGCTCTATCCTTTTGTCAGTAGCTCCTTGGTGTCTAGGGGATTCTTCCAAGATTCTGTTTATCACGGACCAAAATCCACGAATGCTGAGGTTCTGTATAAGAAACGGTGCACGCACACGCATGCAGAGTCCTGAGACAGATGTTAGATGTCTTTCTCCGTTAGTCTCCGTCTTATTTTTGAGACAGCATCTCTTGCTATACCTAGAGCTCACTAGCTCAGCTAGACCGGCTCTATGTGTGACAGGTCTATCTCTGCTTCCCTAACACTCGGAGTGTGAGCATTTGCCAGTGTGCCTGGTTTCAGCACGAATTGAGCTGGGGTCTCCAGGCTTTTACAGCAGGCACTTTGCTCACTGAACCATCTCGATACCTTTGAATTTCTACTTTCTTGACAAATAACAGCTGTTGGACAGTCTCTCTCTCTCTCTCTCTCTCTCTCTCTCTCTCTCTCTCTCTCTCTCTCTCTCTCTCTTTTCTCTCTCTCTCTCTCCTTTCTTCTGTGCTATTTCCCATGTGAATTTTAATTCACCTATAAAGAGTGTTTCTAATTGTTTCTTTGGATGTTGCCCTCACTAACGTAAAAACTTCCCTAAAGACAAAAACCTTGTTTTTGACAATTATGGTGTTGAGTAGTTATGATCAAAGTCCTTGGAAAAAGGGAACAGAAATGTTTTTGAGTTGAAAACCAGCCTGTCCTTCACAATGACAATTCGTTTCAAAAACTTAAAATGCCTTTGACTTTATCTATGTCTTCCCAGACATTGCTGCCTGGCTCAATGTTGTCTGCAATAAATAACACAAATAGTAGTATATAAAAGGGAGTCTCAGAAATGGAGAGTGAATGAGCGGAATGTTGAAACTCTAATACAGGGGTCTCTGTGACCACCATGGCCAGCAGAGTAATGATCTGTGGGGAGGAAGAAAGCAGTTCAGTTCAGTATGATTAAGAAACTTAATGTTGGTTCAAACTTTGGGAGTCTGACCCTGAGTAGCTTACTTTAGGTATATTTAAGCAAAGCACAATTTGGTGAAAACTTCCCAGGTGATAATTAACTCAGTTCAACATGCACAATAAAGCAAACATAAATCTCTTTGAAGAGCAAAGTAATTTAAATAAAGATCAATTATTCTACATCAAAACTCTTTGTAGAGTTGACACCTCCATACAGACGGGTTCTCTAGATTGACTGAGAAAAACAAGCTTATGATAAGGGTCCAGTGTAGTCTTACCCACAAAGATCTCACAAAGGTAATCAGGCTATTAATATCTTTTTCCAGGCTTCTGGGTGGATGACAGGCTGTGAACTCCTTTCTTTGAAGGAACAACCCTGTGTATTTAACACTTCAGGTTCCCCTAGTCCTTATCTATAAAGCCCTCCTTGCCTCCCATACTCTAATTAGCAGAATCATGTCCAAAATATAATTCTAATTATTTCTGAGACATCTGAACCTTAAGGAAAATATGCAATGCTCAGTGCTCCATTGGCAACTTTGAGAACTGTTGTGCTCTGACTGTGCATTGACTCAGAATTTATCTATAACCACTGCAGTGAGATATAATTCACAGGCATTTACAACTCGGCAGATTTTTTAGCAAACTCACAATGTTCTATAAACACCATCATAACCTAACTTTAGAACATTTCCATCACCCTTAAAAGAAATCCTAAATCTTTGGCAATCTTCTCTACTTTCTGTCTATAAATTTATCAGTTTCGGAGATTGCATATGAGTATAATCTATGCTGTGTGGGTTTTTGTGACTTGCACCTTTCAAAGTTCATCTATTTTGAAGCACATTTCAACACTTCACTCACTGTTACTGCCAAATAACATCCATTCTGTGGGCAGGCCACTTTTGCCTTCCTATGCAGTCACTGAGGTAGGATTAGCTGCTGTGAATAATGTATCCATGACCATTTGTGTGCACATGTGGCTTTGTTCTGCAGAATAGGTCTAGAGGTGTGTAGGTCACGTAGGGTTTCTGTGTTTCCAAATGGATACGGTCGTAACCATTTCCAACCACTGTACGTTTGATCAATGCTTCCATACCCTTCCCATTGCTGTGGTGGCATTAAAATTAATTTCATTGTGGTTTTTACAGCTTCAAGAGCCTTATGAAAGTTCCCCCAACTAACCCTGAGTTTATGCACTGTCTTCAAGTCTATAGGGAAGTTAAAGATGTTGGTATACCTGGATATGTCAAAAAACAGGATAGAAACGGTTGACATGGATATTTCTGGATGTGAAGCCCTCGAGGACCTCTTACTATCATCCAATATGTTGCAACAGCTGCCGGACTCTATAGGTGAGGATGTAACATCTTGTCATGAGTAATTATATCAAGTGTACAGTTTTCGTTTTTGGCAGCATAACATGTTTACACATGTAGGTAACATACTACTAGCCTGACATTAACAAATTAGCAAATTTACCATGAAAGATCATAAAACGTATATTATGAATACTGTAAAATGAACCGTTAACTTTAACTGCCAAATCTAACTCTCTTCCTAGTAAATTGGTATATCTTAAAATTATCAAATGTCCTGAATTGCGGTGTTGTCATGAGAAGTAAGAGTTTAGATTTAGAGTTGTTTGGCGATAGTGGCTGTTTTTAATATTGGAATAACTGGTAAATAACACAAAAATGTGTGACTATAAATTAGCTTCTTAGCTCCATTGTCTTTAAAAGTCTCATTGTCCTGAATATGTTGTAAGTTGCTTGTAGGTAGAAATAATTGTAAGTATAGCATGAACACTAGGGTTTTTATGAATTTTATGAGTAAAGTTATAAAAGACTGAGTAATGAGTAACTCTTTTGTATGCTTCCTTTTGCTTTTTAGATGTCTCAGGTAGGAGAATAAACATCAATCCACTTAACTTTGAAATGGGGACTTTAACCTATTTGTAGTAGATGTGCCATGTATTCAGCAACTTGCTAATGTTTCTGGAAGTTAAGTCACAGGCTAAGTAGCCCAATGGGAGGAAAACTTGATGACAGGGCAGTTTTCCTGCTCTCTTCTGTATTTTATAACCACTTTAACCATTCCTTCAGGCTGACGGAGAACACTGGTTTTAACAAAATTCACACTAGTTCTTCTCATAAATTGGCTGACTTTTTATTTACATAATCAACACATTCCAAACAGTGTTTCTCCAACCATCAGATGTAACAGAAATCTTCATTAAACCTCTCATTTCCCAGCTGCATCTCATGAAGTTCTGGTGCAGTGAGGATATTGGGCTCTGATCTGAATGTTAGTCACCTTAGATGGAACTTGTGAGCTGATGAGTGTAGGAAGAGCTGGGGTGTGTGTTGCCATATTATAGCTTGTCAGCTACAAAGAGTGTTGTCTGATCACACAGCAGAGTGGCAGTATATGGCTATTCCCTCAGCACCACTCCATACAACTGAAAATGCATAGGTAAATATATTGATTCAGAGTTTACCTGTAGCCCCATTTTCAGTGCTGAGGCTGTGTATCTGGCCTCTAAGAAGAATGAATATTTATCTGATAATAAAAAAAAATCCCACAAGCGTGCAGGAAAAAATGAAGTTAAATAAGCATGTTAAAAGTGAAAATGTGTCCACTTAAAAAAAGATAAAAATTTATACCTTGTAAAGCACCAGAGGATGGGAAATTGAAAATAATCCATACAGAAGACGAAAGAAGTTAAAGTAATCACAGAATAGAAAACAATGGGATCATGCATCATAAATCACAGCAAAAGCAGCTCAGAAACTCTAGTTACTCACTGAACTGTCCTTTGTAGCTTAGTAAAATTTCAGAGGAAATTGTATTTGTGAATCTGCCCAGAGCCTGCTTATAGACACAGACCGGCCTTCCTTGAGGAGGTCCCCTATTGACCAACAGACATGAAGACTTCGTTATACGTCCACTGTAGCTGACAAGCTACAATGTTGCAACACGCACAGCACAGACACCAATTGGATGAGAAATGGCACCTCCTCTCTTTTATTAGAACATGGATTATCTATTAAGCCACCACAAATTTTAAAAATAATAGGTAAGAATCTCCATAAAATTAATAAAATAAAATACGACTGAAACAAAATTTCCATTTCTGTTATGAGTCCTGCAGCTGAAAGCCAACTGACACAGAGGCACACCCAGTAGGAATTCTGTGCATGGTTCCTCCGCGTGCTGCTTCCACAAAGAATAAAATGCCCTCTATTCATTCCTCTTTCCGACTATTTTAATTTTTTAAAAAGTCTTTAAATAGCAAGGAAATCAGTAAAGGGGGATACATAATGCTTTATTTTTCAAACTATGATCACTTAGTAATTAGAGCACAGGTTTCAGTCAAGACACCTGAGTTCAAGTTGCTTGCCAGCTGTGTGGCCTTCAAAAAGACGTGCTCCATTTGCCCATCGCTGTATGGGAGTATGCGGGTCATTTTGAGGAGCTCACTAGTTAATATAGTGTTATTAGAAAGGCTCTGACATACCAAGTATTCAATCAACGGTAGCTCCTATAAGAACTTAGACTTGGGGAGTACACAGCCATTTGCTTTCAAAGCACTACTACAATGTGTACAAATGCCAAATAAATTTACTACTTTAATTTTAAAAAAAGCTATTTTAATGTTTGATGCATTCATATTAATTATATATCTATACAAGAATATCTACAATCACGATAATAGTTTTCCTCATACTTTTTGCCAATATTTCAAAGTCAGGCGTATATAAAAAGATAGAAAACACAGAGAGGGCAAACACAGGGGAGGAAGAAGACACAAGCCCTGGCGAAGATGGTGGTTGACCCACAGTCAGTCCTAAATCAGTCTCTAAACTGATTAAATCAGTCCAGATTAAATCCTTGGGTTGTGCTTGAACAGCAAAATGGTCCTGTAAATGTAAGTCCACAAACTCCAGCAGAGCCAAAAAGGCCTGGCTTCCCTCTGCTGCAAAGATCCATTTGAGAGCTATGTCTCCAATCTGCACAGAAAACATTTGCCTGAGTCCAAACCTGCCTCAAATTTCCCTCATAACTGCTTCATACCAGAGTCCTCAGGTCTTCTGGAAAAGCATGTGGTGATCTGGTTTCCTGGTTTCTGATCAGCTTTCTGCCATTCACCCTCAGCTTCTTGTGACCCAGCACAGAGATAAAAAAGCTCAACACTTCTCTCACCGCTCCACTGGTCAACTGAAGCACAGCAATCTGATTAGGGCTGTGAGCTACAAAATATTCTACTGTGATTCATGGATCTACTCATAAACAAACCTGGGTGTCCTTTTCCATCCCAGAGCTGATGTTTCAAAACAGATGCTAGAGGAGCTAAAATGATTCAGATACCTTTTGAAAGGAGACAAACGGGCCAGTAGATGTTCAGGCTGGTACGATAAATCGCACTGTGTGAATGTCATGTTTCCCACCTGCTGTTGTTTTCAAGCTGATGAATTATGCTCCCATGTTGCAGGTATTTTGTTATAGGAACCTGACAGCAAGGACTCTCCTTTTCACCTGCTTCTGAAGAAAATGTAACTGTACTGAAATCCCAAGTCACCCACAGCCTTACTTCAGACTTCATGTGGCTTCCTCCGGCTTTTAAAAAAAAAACTATCAGAGTACTAAAGGAGTGACATGACCTGACACCATGTCCACAAAGCATTAATGTTACGGGATGCTCAACACCCATATGCATGTGGGGACAGACAGACAGAGAGAGACACACACAGAAGCACACGCACGCATGCACAATTTCAGGATAATTTCAGAGGATTACATTTTCATATTACTATGTCAAAAATCCTAGAAAAACTGTATTAAAGAAAATGGATTAATTTTCTTAAAGTTGGCATTCCTCAAAAGACATTTGATTATTAATTCAATATTTTTATGACAAACTTTCTGTAGGATGCAGTGATCTGCAGCATATATACATATACGTAGTTCCCATATAAAGCAAAAGCTAGCCCAGTACTAATGCTCTGTCCTTGGGTTTGGCTATTTAAGCCACATTGATTTACAGGCTGTATAATGGCTGAGTAAGAGGGGTGATTTTGCCCAAAGTGGCTGTTCCCCCATTACTGTGTGGTGACTGCACATTAAGGTGATAGGAGAGCAAGCTATAAAAAGTGTGGAAGGCATAGATCAAACAGAGAAAAATAAGGAGTTATGGAGCTAAGACAATGGCTCGGGGGTAAAGTACTTGCTCTACAAGTGAGAACTAGACTTTAGATCCCAAGCACCCAAATAAAAGGTAGTCCACTTGTAATCTGAGCCTCAGAAGATTAAGAGGATCCTAGAGCAAGCCTGCAACCAGATAAGTAAAATCAACCAGGTCTAGATAAGACAGAAGTAACTGATCTCAACAAAGAAAGAAGGTATAAGAGCAATCCTAGCAGACTCCAGACTCCAACCTTGGCCTTCACACGCATGCACACATGCAAGCACACATACACAAAAGCTCATCCACCTCTCACACATACACATGAAAAATACAGTTCTAACATTAATCCCCGGCCAGCTGAATGTGACACATTAAAAATTATACTATTTTTGTCCCAACACAGATCAAGTTCAACATTTTTGGAATCCCAGAGAGCGTGACTCATGTGTGGTCATTTTTCCAAGTCTGTAATCATAAGAACTTGGCAGCAGAACCTTCCTACCTCTTGTTGGCTGTTACCCTCCATTTAGAGCTGTTTCCAGTCTGTAACACAAGAAAATGAGTTATCGGTGCTTAGAAATTAATTCAATATTAAATCTCAACTGACTTGAAATGTTTCTAGGAGCCCGTTTGCAGAAGAACAGGAAAGGAGATGAGGGTGTATCTATTGACAAGTGTGTGGACCTTGTTTTGTTTACTTGTCTGCTTTGATGTTATTTACTCCCATCGACATGCGAATTTTCACAACGAAAACCCAAAGCTAGTCTGTCTCTGCTTATGTGTTGCATATGTAGAACATGGCCAATCAGAACACCAAGTATAGATCATGACTGATCCACTGATTTCCATCTATGCTATTTCCTGCTCTGAGGTATTGGTGAAATTTCTTCTCTGTTTCAGGATTGCTGAAAAAGTTAACAACTCTAAAAGTAGATGACAATCAACTTACAATGCTACCCAACACAATCGGAAAGTAAGTACCCAAACCAGCCCATCAGCCTGGGTGTGACCAGCAATAGCAAAACGTAGCTTCAGATTCCTCATTTAGACTGTGTTTCACTCCGTTGATGTTTGTATAGATCCTTATATACACTTTATATCTGACCACTGAATCAGCTGCTGCTCTAAAGCATAATGAACCTTTCTCAAGCAAGTGATTATCAGAGCTACAATTACAGTTAATGGTATTTTCCAGAAAGTATCAATCTGTTATTTTTCTTTTACTGAGTAGCAGATATAAATTCAGTTAAATATTCCTTGTACAAGGGAATCAAGTTTTTAATTCTTGGCAATAAGTATATGTTGAAATTATACTCTAATAATTTTGTATATATAGAAGTTTGGTATATTTTTAGATATCAAAGAGAGAATCATTTTCTTATCCAACATTAACAAATAAAAACAAAACAACAAAACGAAAATCAAAAACCTTGGGCCGGGTAGATGGCTTAGCAGTGAAGAGCACTGTCTGCTCTTCCAGAGGTCCTGAGTTCAATTCCTAGCAATGGCTCACAGCCATCTGAAATGGAATCCGATGCCCTCTTCTGATGTGTCTGAAGACAGCATCAATATATTCACATACATAAAGTAAAAATCTTGAAAATAAAATCTCAACATTGCCTTAAAGAATAAAACATACTGCATATTTTTATTAACTAATTTGAACATAAATTGCTAGTAGCGTTTAGTTTACAATACAATATGGACAATGCATGTTCTGTTTCACTGAAGTAACTTTATTGACAATGTATGAAATGAGATATCAGAACAAGCCATCTCCAGCCTAACATCATGTGGGATCATTCCTGCAAGGCCACTCCATCAGTTTCTGGCCACCTTGTCCTGCTGTGGAGTATATAAGCCCTTTCACATGACAGAGTTCAGTATACTCAAGAAAAAGAAAAAGATTCAGTTAAAAAAAAAGCTGTTTATTACTATTAAGCATAATTGACAGAGCCATCACTACTACAGGAGAGATGGTGAATTTGTCCCTGCCTTTTCTCGTCCCATCTGTCCTCCGCCAAGTGGATTAGCAGCCATTTGTCTGTAAAGTTTCACCTCTATCTAAAGAGTGAACAATTCAAAAATTTAAATTTATACATTCTATCGTGGAGACAAGTAAAAGTGTCAACTACTGACAAACCATTCAGACCATCCAATATGCTTCTGTAGTTTCTTCCATTTTCCCCAACAGAGAGAAATGTGGTTCTTTGGGGTTGAGCAAAAAAACAATTTTCCTTATCAGTCTGATTTTCTTCAAAATTCACTTCCCAATTATATGCTTAAGCACTGATCTTTCTTCACTAGGTCAAACTCAAGGGAACTGAATTCAAAGTCATTTATCACCACAAAGGCTGTGATTGGCATTTTGTCTACAAGTTTGCAATTTTTATACAAACTAACTCCTTAGGTTTTTTTTTTAAGACAAAATTAAGAGATTGGGTGAGACAAGCATGGGCACAGGAGAACTGCTTTCTCAGCAGGAAAAGACACTTGGTTCTAAGCTTCTATTGGCCTAGACCCTGAGGAATAAACTAGGTTCTGGAGTCTTCTTTAACCCCAGACATACTTAAGACCAGTTCCTGCCCAAGGTAGCAGTCCACACACTGAGTTTCTGCATCTGCCCAGTGCAGAATTTTTCTCATACTAGTTGGTATAGGAGTAAGCCTCTCTACCTCCTTCCCAGCAACCAGGTAGTATTGAACAAACTCAAATAGAGTTGACCTTTGAGCTTAGTCATCATTTATTGAGCTTAGTCAGGTCCCTTGATTTATAAATGAAGAAAAACCTGAACTGATCAAATGGTGAGTCAATACAGGCATTTATACAACTGTGTTCAAAAGGACCACACCCATGATCACCTGTCAGCCATCAGCTCTCAAGTTGATTGGTAGATACTAAATATAGCATCACAATATCTAGAAATACCAACAAGATAGAGCACTGAGTCTCCAGGGTAAAACTGTAGGTTCTTATGAAATTCTCAGATGCCACAAAGCCAGAAGAAATGTTTGTGCTGGATGAATGAGGCAATATCTAATTGATGAACAGGGCAGGTGCCTCCTTAAAGGAGACCTGGTACTTTAACTGATTGTGACTGACATTGTCCTTGATCACCATGGACTATGTAGACACAGGGATTCACTCTCAAGCTACTGTAACCAGTTGGTCAAGGGTCCTTAGGCCCAGGCATTAATCACCTCTAATGGGGCGCACAAGACAATGACCATGAAAAAGTCTAATTTATGATGAAAGGATAAAGCACTGTCCTAGAGAAATGTGAAGAGTACGTGAAGGTTCACAGGTAGCTGAGAAAGCAGAGTACCTAGAAGTCCATGGCCACAGACTTACACCCTCTAATGTACATCACCAGTGCCACTTCCAGGCTTTGCTGTCACATGACACTCCCCTTACTGCACACCTCAGGAGCTGAAAAACACTATCACCTACCATTATCCCAGCTCTAATCCTAGACTCTCTTTCTGGTGTCAGAGTAAGTACTGTGTACAGTAGCCAGTTATATTGGTCCATCATTATGAGAAAATCAACTTAAAGGAGGAAGTTTGTTTTGGCTGATGTCATCAGTGGGTTCAATGCATAGTCCCATGGATCTGTTGCTCTAATCCTGTGATACAGCACATCAGCGTGAGTGGCAGAAAAACAAAGCCACTTAACTCATGGTAGCTCAGAAGCAGAGTGAGAGGAAGGGAACGGGACAACTCGTGAATATTCCCCACATGGACCTACATCCTAAAGGTTCTACCACCTCAGTCACCCATTAGGCAATGGATCTACCCCATGCATAAATCCATTTACAGGGTTATAATCCAGCTGCTTCCCAGAGCTCTGCCACTAATACACTACACAAGGGAGCCAGCCTTCAGCAATTTGGAGAAATATTTCACATCCAACCATAAATGCCATCTTTGTCTCTCCAGAACACAAAATATAGGCTTTGCCCCACAACTTCATGAAGATCTATAGGCAGTGGTTGCTGAGGAAGGGAGAGACATTATCTTCAGTGTCATCTTCTGATAAGTTGTCCACACTTCTGTAATGACGGGGTTACCTATGCTTCTGTAGGCATCCCTAATTAAACTCCATGGTTCACAAAGAGAAGAGTGGGAAGAATGAGAAAGTGCAGGCTTTGTTGGTGCAGATTTTATGCCAATTACTGGAGAAACTGCCAGTTAATGTTATAAAGTTACGAACTCTCTTGATAAAATATATAAACACAGATTACACTGGCCTGATTAGAACACCGACACACATGGGCCCCACCACTCTTCATGTTTTTAGGTTTCTCTCACTCTCGAATTCCATTGAGACAAACTTTGTCGGACTCCTTGGTCCTGTCTTATATGTTACCTGAAATAGTCTGTACTGTTCTTCCTAAAACGTATTGTAAGTCCATGCCTTTAAGCTGCAACATCCATCAAGGCTCCTGGGAATCTTGTTTAATAAACAGCTCTGGTCTAATAGGAGTAATATCTGAGGGCTTAAAGTTCTGTACCAATCCTAGATACCCAGGAGACATTTGATTTACAGACAGCCCTGTGTATCAAGGTTCCAGATCTGAGTATAAACACCACCTGCTTGTGATTCCCTTATTCTTCTTACCAAAGCATCCCCCAGAAAATGTTCTTTCTCCCTGTAGTTCCTTCATAGAAGTGCTGCCAAGACTGGCTTTTACATTCCATTCCTCACAGTTCACTACAGCTTATTTTATAGATTATCTTACTCTTCCATTCCAACTCATAAATTGCATAATGAATCTCAATTAAGGTAGTTTTTAAATCCCAGATCCGAAATTGTACAAAGCTTCTACAAATGATGGTGCCTAATTTGCTTTTGGTAAATTGTTTCTCTGGAGCTCTCTATGGATCTGTGCTTGTTGTTAAGAGGTAGAGAGTATCAAGCTGAAAGGGTGGGTAATGGATGTGTCTTTTCTATTTAGAACTCTAATGTTCCGACTTTTCGCTAATTGCCTTGACTCAGGATGAAAATACAAAATGAAAAATGGGGAAATTATGCAAGTGAAGTGGGTGCCAGGTTAACACATACTTAATTTTCTTTTCACTAAAACTGGTAACTCTCTTAAAAGTGTGAAAGATACTTACCAAAGATAAATGGAACCACTTAATTCAAAGGTTGATGGCTGGGTTTACAGGGGCAAAGGTTGAGAATTCCATCACAATAACTCATTTTTCAGAGAATTTTAGTGTTATTATATTCCTTTGATTATTGTTTCAGGGAATAAATAAGAAAAGTGTCAATAGATTGGACTGACACCTCTAAAATTAACTTGAAAATCAGTACTGACTATAACAGGAGTAAAACAACGGCACTCCTCCCAGGGTTTTGGTTTTAGTTTGTTGAGGGGGTATTTGTTTTACTTGGCTTGGTTTGGTTTGGTTTGATTTGGTTTGGTTTGGTTTGGTTTGGTTTGGTTTGGTTTGGTTTGGTTTGGTTTGGTTTGGTTCAGGAAAAATGTATTTACTTTGCATGCAAGTATAATTCAGGCCTGGAGAAATAAATGACTCAGTCAGTAAAAAGACTGCCAGCAAAGCATGAAGCTCTGACCTCATCTTTCCCAAGAAAAATACTCTGTTTTCCCTTGAGAATGTAGGGATGGTGTATCTCTTCATTTCCTTAGAACAATAGCCCCACTGAGGTCTGAAACAAGACACATGCATTTCGATTGTAGAGTCTGTATCCAGCAATGCAGTCCTTATCAAAGCGTTCTTCAAGGGGCTAGCTAGTAGCTGCTGTGCTATTATGGTCATGTGACCTCTCCTTTGCTCATGGAAGTGTGAAGATGCTCTCTCATCAGTCTTTTGACTGTATCTAATTCTACCACCCCCCCCAAAAAACTCCATGTCCCAATCCCATGACATTGGGCAGGGAAGAGCATCAGCACACAAACTTTGGAAGAAAATAACTATTTAATCTATAACATACACATTTGAATCCTTTAAAGTGTAGTGTTAATAAATGAGAAACATAGTATTTCCCAGGCTTTGTGTATATGGGTATGTGTATGTGTATATGTATATGTGTATGAAAGTGTGTGAGGGTGCACGTGCTTACATGTTTACCTACCTGTGGAAGCCACAAGATAAGCTCAGGTGTCGTACCTTTGACACTGTATGACGGTTTGTCTATCTGTATAACACAGTTTTTCTCTGGCATGGAGTTTACTGAACAGACTGAGCTAGCTGATAGAATAAACCTTAGATTCCTCCTGTCTCCCTTTCCCTTCTGCGGGGATTCTAGCCATGATGCCCAGGAATTTTATATGGGTTTTGGAGATCCACATTCAGCTCCTCGTATTTGAATAGTAGACACTTTACCCACTGAGCTATCAACTCAGTCATCTAGTCTTTTACAGAGTCCTCAGGAATAAACCGTTCAGAGTCACGGAGTGACCTAGAGTCACTTGATAACAAGGACATGCGCTTCATCATTGTGTGAACATCACAACTTCCACAAGTGGAGCAGTGAGCTTTTGAAGAAGTTGGAGCAATACCTTCCAAACTCCTGATTACGAAGCATAGCCTAGGAAACACTTCACACAGCAGGCTGTTTACTGTCCTCATCACACAGTGTCTGCCGTACAACTTCTCACATGTTGCATTCTGTGTGACTAGCAGCACAGTAGGTCTGCCTACACCAGCCACACACCCAAGTGCAGAGTCATACATGTGTTAGGGTGTCACCAAGCAACCAGGATTCTGCTTTGTTTGTTTTGTGTGTGTGTGTGTGTGTCTGTGTGTGTGTGTGTGTGTGTGTGTGTGTGTGTGTGTGTGTGTGTATACTAATGGCCAGTCACATGCCTTCCCACCTGGCAGACGAGAGCTCTACAATGGAGCCACTCTCCCAAGTTTAGCAGTTAGCCCCATCATCATCTTTCCAAACCACTGCCATAAATGCCTTCTGCCACTCACTGAAAGATGGTTGCACTGCATTGCTGTGTTTGATTACAGGTCAAAGGTATTAGAGAAATTTGAAACACACAAATTAAACATATTGTCTCAATGATAGACGCCTTCACATTCATTCGCAGGTTATTGAAAAAAAACAAAAAAGTAATCACATGGAATTCACTGGTGATGTTAAAATGCATAAAAGTTTAAAGAACAAAGGCTATTATGATACCTGTGAGGCACATCTATCCCCCCCACACAGCCCCCACCAGGCCACAGCATCTTACAGCTAAACTGAAATTGTGCACACTCTCACACGCATGAAACGTTTCTGTAGTTTTGACTGGTCAGACAATGCTTTAGTACTGTTTAGTATCATTTGGAGCATGTGTTATTTATTTATTTATTTATTTATTTATTTATTTATTTATTTATTTATTTATTTTGAAAAAAGGTCTGTCAGTAGGCAGAGTTATTCTCTCTGTTTTCCACTAAAAAAGTGGTGGGGCAGTAGTTTACATTCTGATGATAATTTTCTCGTGCAATCTAAAATACTTTTTCACAGTCTTTCTTTTCAATCCATCTAATTGGCTTCCTGGAGAGCAAAGAAAGTAAAAGCTTGTAGCTGCTCTGGATGCGTGGCAACGTTGTGTATTGTCTGCATAATGATGGGAACTGCTGGGATCTGGACAGTACTTCTAAAAGACACAGCCTCCTCCTCAGTTTAGCCAAACCCAACTCAGATGGGGATTTAGACCTGAAAATGAGTAGGCTTCTGCCATTAACAATAGAGGATTAATCTGACCAAAGTCTGTAAATGTCGTCTCATTATTTAGAATCAGCCCCACAACTTACCTAAGCTTAGTGGGAGCACGAAGGATGGGAACTAAGACGTAGTCCCCAGGCTAAATTAAGTGAATTGATTTACAGTATCTGAGATAAGAATAGTGCAAATCACATTTTTTCATATATGCAGAATTAGGATTTAAGAAAGAATAAGTGGGAAGGTAGAAGGACCATCTGAGAAAGGGAGGGTGGGATGAGCAAAGAAGGGTGAGCGTGTTTTACATTCATCTATGAGCATGTCAAGATGAACCCATTATTGAATACAACTAGTGTGCACTAAGAGAAACACAGTTAAGAGAGTAGAGCGAAATTAACTCAGAGCCCTAGAAGGGCTTGATGGGTTTTACTTCATTCCTGTTCACTTCAGCCTTATGGACATGGCTAAGCACTACTGGCACGTCTACTGCCCAGTTATAAAATTGACAATTGACCAGATAGATACCCCCTCTGCTGGCTGTGAGTGAGGACGCAAGCTCAACTCACTGAACCTTGGTCTCTGCTAACAGATTCACACCAAGTCTGAGTCTTTTACATCTGTAGTATCTGTTCTAACAATTCTCTCCCTCCCTCTCCCTCTCCCTCTCCCTCTCCCTCTCCTCTCCTCTCCCTCTCCCTCTCCTCTCCCTCTCCCTCCCCCCCCCCCTCCTCCCTCCCCCCTCCCTCCCTCCCTCTCCCTCTCCCTCCCCCCTCCTTCCCACCTTTCCCTCTATCCAAAATATCTGCAGATATACTAAATTCTACAAAGATATACTTAGTGTATTGCTTCCCACAAACTACTAATCAATCATCGATAATGTACCATCGGTTTTATTTCATGACATAGCCAAATTTAACTAAATCGATTTCCCTTAACATCCACATGTTTCAGAAGGAGATTGTTCAGGCTTTGATTCCTCAGTATGCTTTCTACCTTCTGCAGTGTGGTGTTAATGGAGTCTGAGCTCTTTACCAAGAGTTAATGCACACTTACCCTTTATTGAACCTGTGAAGATTGGGTGTTGCCAATTTCAGTTCACCCAGCTCTCAAGGACCACATTAGTCTGCATTAAAGATGAAGCTCAAAATCATTTGTTCCTGTTTATTAGTAACTGCATTTGTTATAGCCGCAATAGTCATAAATAACGTTGAAGTGGATTATAGATTCTCTATGTGACATGTCCACATTCCTTCCTCTACTCATTTTGTAGCTGAGGACCAAGAATACAGAATTATCATTCACGCCAGGAATCTCCTGAAGACTAAACTAGACTAGAGAGCAGGAGGATGTGCCCAGAGCACATCTTCAGAAATGGGATGAAGGCATCCCTGTAATTCTGGTCACTGGTGCTAAGAGATCTGAGGCCCACACATGACCCCAACTGTTATTGGTACGTCTCAGATATGTATGTCACATCTGCTCCTGAAAGGTTTGCAAGAGCTTTATTTTACACCTTCCTGGCCCCACAGCACAAGTGTCTTGAAGGAGATGCTACGGGTTCAGTGTGGTCCCATCTATAACCACAGCATCAGCATCTGCGTCTTGTCAGCTTGTCCTGGGGATGCACATGATACTGAAAGTTAGGAAGCACTTTTAAAAATTACCTTATGCTTGCTTTCACTTATGGCCTGTAAAGTTATAGACATAGATTTCTATATTTGGTCTGTTCTTTATACTTCATTTTTATTAATACCAGTGGTAACCTGATAAAATGTGATGACTGATTTATACAAGAACCTATATTAAAATACCTTTAGTGATTTTAACCAGATAATCATTGATTAAAAAAAAAAGTAAGCTGGCATTATATGTTATGGGTTTAAATCTTAGGGATTTCAGATGTCCTTAAGAAATGAATATTTGTGACCACCAGTTCTACTTCATAACCCAAAGATCTCAAATAACGGTCAGGCTCTTAATTCATTCTGTCTGTTGCATAAGGCAAAGACTGTTATCTTTTTAATGAAGGAATTCCCCAATTTTATGGTAGAATGATACTATTTTTTTTTTCTCGGAGCTGGGGACCGAACCCAGGGCCTTGCGCTTGCTAGGCAAGCGCTCTACCACTGAGCTAAATCCCCAGCCCGATACTATTTTTTGAGTGCTTTTGTTATGGTATTCTGAATAAAGAACAAAGCTGATGACTGAAATCTGTGGTCTTTTCCCACACCAAATAGTTCTTCATTTGTCAGTATATCCAAATTGTGGTGCTACAATTTAAATGAATCCACACTCATTTTTCTTTTTCTTTTCCTATTTTTTAAATCACTCCATTTGTTTACATCTCAAATGGTATCCCACTTCCCAGTTACCCTTCCACAAATCCCCCATCCCACATCCGCCCTCTCCTTCCTCCCCTTTGCCTCTATAAGTGTGCTCCACCACCCACCCACCCTCTCCTGCCCCACCGTCCAAGCATCCTCCTATTCTGAGGCACCAACCTCCACAGGACCTAGGGCCTCCCCTCCCATTGTTGTTAGACAAGGCCGTCCTCTGCTACATATGAACCTGGAGCCATAGATCCCTCCCTGTACACTCCTTGGTTGGTGGCTGGAAACACTGGGTAGTCTGGCCAGCTGACAGCTGATGTTGTTTTACCTACGGGGTTGCAATTCCCCTCTGCTCCTCCAGTCCTTCCACCAGCTCCCCAACTGGGGTCCCTGACTCACTCTGATGGTAGGTTCCAATCATCCACATTGGCATTGGTCAGTTGCTGGCCGAACCTCCCAAGGAACAGTCACACCAGGTTCCTGTCAGCAAGCACCTTTTTGCAATGGCAACAGTGTCAGGTTTGGCGTCTGCTTTAGTTAAAATCAGAAGGCACAAATAAGGGCTCAATCCCACAAGACTGCCTCCAACCTGAGATCAATCGCAAACCCTGACTAACCACCTGTAAATAGGGAGTTCTTGGAATTCCCTCCTCAGGTCCTGTGTTTTGGTTTGGTTTGTTTGGTTGGTTTCATTTTGTTTTTTATAGAACAGCTCAGAGAAATTAGAAAATGGCTGTAAGTTATATTGCAAGGTCACAGATGAGCAGCCACATGAGAAGGTGTGAAGGGAAAAGTGTTTTCAAAGGGACACAGATTCTAGTGCCTCTTTGCCATACCTTTCAATAGGTTCATATGCTCAGCAGTTAGAAGCTCTATGAAACGTATCCTTTTGACATTTTTATTGAGACTTTATTTTGTAAACGTAACTGATTATGTCATTGGCTTTTGGTGATCAGATCAACTTTGGCTTTTCTCCACCCCCGCCCCACCCCCGACCCACAAAGGTCAGGAGTGACTGAACATTCCAACCCTAAAATCACATGGTTACCTTACATGATACACACCTCTCTTGAAGCTATACAAAAGTTCTCAGTCATCAGTCTTCTCATTAGCATACAAAAAGACACCTTGCCTTTGATCACACCAAGATTTTTAAGAGTTTTGTGCCAGGAACTGGTTGGATATCATAATATCAGACACATATCTCTCAATGTAAATTATAACTGGGGCCATAGGAATGATGATCATGCATTTTGACACTGTGCATGACTTTTCCACAAAACTCTTTTTTTTTTTAGATCTGTCTGTTGTGAAATTAAATACTCTAGCAGAAAGTTATAAATGTATAACAAAATGTGGAGATAGTAAAGACTGATATTTACTCAGTACATGGTCATCAAGAGCACTGAGAATTAGAAAGATTCATTTTGTTTTGTGAAAATCTGCCAGGAAGACCTGGACCAGCAAGTTTGATACACATGATAAACATGCCAACACATTGTCTTTGCCCTGAAGGATTTCCATCATCCTTAAGAAGGTTGAATCCACCAAGGGCAATGGTGCACACTTTTAATCCAAGAGCTGGGAGACAGAGGCAGTTACATCTCTGTGAATTCAGACGAGCCTGGTCTGCAGAGCTAGTTCCAGGACAGAGAAACCCTGTCTTAAAAAAAAAACAAACAAACAAACAGGAGGTAAAAGAAGAGAAAAAGGAAGAGGAAGAGGAGGAAAATAAGGAGGAAGAAGATGAAGAATGAAAGAAGACAAAGTAGTAGCAGTTACTGTTGCTGTTGTTATTGTTGATGGATCCATTTCCAAGCCTTAATTCTCTGTGGTCTCACTGTCATGATCTATCTGAGACAGTCCCTTCCTCACCAACATCTCTTCTTCTGGGTCACTTCCTCTGTAATTACATTGCCCTCATGAAGAACCTCTGACAGCCTATCTAGGTGTCTATCTATAATGGTGTCAACATTCCTGTGGTTAATTATTTCTCCTGTAGATCTGTTCAGCTCTTCCAGTTATTTCCACAGTGCTAGAAATTTCTGCTGTACTACACTCATATTTGGGAGATGGTGTATACCCATGTGCAACCATATGTGTCTGTGTGAAGACCAGGCCAATTCTGGGTGTCTTTCCTTGGAAGCTATGCACCACATAACTAAGTATGGAGTGCTGGGAACTGGGACAAAATGAAGTGTTGTAACCATTTGAAGACATTGTCTCTTATTCTGTTTCAAGGAGAGTAAAAGGCCCATTACTTCAAGAGGCACCAAAATCTGAGCCACTGTGTAAAACTTGGTATATTTTATAATACTATGTTATTCAAACAGCGTACACCTCCTGCCTGACAGGTGGGATGATGGAGTCAAGCAAGCTCTGTTGTCATTGTTTCTGCCCCAGATTTGCTAGGTTGTGGGGTCTGTAAGTCTCAATTTCCTCATCTGTAAAATGGCTTTTAAAGCCATTTTATTCAGTTGTTAAAAGGGGAGCTATTAAAGGAGTCTAGTCTCTAAGGCACTTGGTAAAATCCGGAGCACTCACCCTTGCTTCTATCTTGCTCTCTGCCACCCTCACCTTCTGCCCCTCCAATTACAGGCACTCATTCCAAGCCTTAAATTGTAAACAGTCTTTTGTATCATCCTGAGGGCTGCAGATAAATAACAAATGACGCCGTGCATGTGACAGTATTTGACCCTTTCCACTGTACTTACTAACTAGATTGATTTACACACTGTTCCGCCATCCTATTTTAGTAATATTTGGTAAATTTGCACATGTGGCTTTTAGGATATCTAACGCTGTGCTTTAACTTCTCAGCTTGTCTTTATTAGAAGAATTCGACTGCAGTTGCAATGAGCTGGAGTCCCTCCCTCCCACCATTGGTTACCTGCACAGCCTGCGAACCTTAGCTGTGGACGAGAATTTCCTCCCAGAGTTGCCCAGAGAAGTGAGAAGCAAGCTCCTTTCTATCAATTAACTGTCAATGAATCTATTTTGAAATGAAATCCTAACAGGTGCAATCGCAGGATAGATTTATGAGCCGAAGTGTGAAAATATGTAGGCATGGCCTATCTGTTTATGTAGATGTATGCTAATTGCTGTTTGAGTGATGAACTCCATATGATGTATTGACTAAATTCTGTAAGTAAAGAATAGTAAAATATGCTAATCAATGCTAAGGGATGCAATTTTGGATCATTTGTTTACTTTACTTTTAAGAGTAGTTATACACAGCAGTCAGGCTAATTGCGTCTCTGCTTTGGAAGTGAAAGAGTAGGTTTTTATTATGTCTGTGAGGCTTGATGTTTCTCGTAACCATTTTAGTTTCTGGGTACATGAAGAGATTCTTTTAATTTTATCTCCAAGCTAGATTTTATTTATTAATGTCCAGGAAAAAAGTAAAGTATATTTGCAATCTAAAACTTTCATTCAGGGTTGGGGATTTAGCTCAGTGGTAGAGCACTTGACTAGGAAGCGCAAGGCCCTGGGTTCGGTCCCCAGCTCTGAAAAAAAAAAGAACCAAAAAAAAAAACTTTCATTCATCAAATTTTCACAAGGATAAAAGGCTATGCCATTATTTTAGAGCCAAACGTCATTAGTAAAAATGGCAAGTACCACATAATGTGACATAAAATTAGGTTTTCTGAGGAATTATCAAGAGTCTCATTGAATATGTGTGCTGTCTGGTTTTAAGCACAGATAGGTTGGTGATCATGTAGAAAAACAACATGATTTGTGAAAACCACAGGGCTACCAAATGTTTGAACATTTACATGATGAAGAAAGTCATTTTTAATATGTGAAGGAATGTAAGGTGGGTGCTACCGTCATATCTAAAGGCACACACCACTGTAAAGAGCAATTTATAAAAACACAAGGCAATGAGCACACCATGTTACATATGCTAAGAGACATTAAAATGGTAAAGGAATCACTAGGCTAACTGTGATGGCACACTCCTACTCCAGAGCTCAGGGGACAGATGCAGAAGGATCACCTTGAGTTCAGGCCAGCCTGACAAGTGTTGTGAGTCTTGGGTTAACATGGGCTACAGTGTGAGACATTGTCTGAGAGAGAGAGAGAGAGAGAGAGAGAGAGAGAGAGAGAGAGAGAGAGAGAGAGAGAGAGAGAGAGAGAGAGAGAGACACAGAGAGAGAGAGAGAGACAGAGACAGAGACAGAGAGAGACAGAGACAGAGAGAGACAGAGACAGAGAGAGACAGAGACAGAGAGAGAGAGACAGAGAGAGACAGAGAGACAGAGAGAGACAGAGAGACAGAGAGACAGAGAGAACACTAAATTGTTTTGAACGCTAGAGAAGCTAATATACAGTAACAGTACTTTGTGATTCTTTTCTAAATTATTCTTTTGTTAATTTGCTCAAGAATTCTGTACAAGAGACGGTACAACGTTATAAATACCACTTCCTTTTGCCACCTGCAGATTGGAAGCTGTAAGAACGTCACCGTTATGTCTCTACGCTCCAATAAGCTAGAATTTCTTCCTGAAGAAATCGGGCAGATGCAGAGACTTCGAGTCTTAAATCTAAGTGATAATAGGTATGTAAATTATTTGATAAGAGTGAATTGTGAAGCCAGATGTGGTGATGCAGTCCTTTAATCACAATACCCAGGAGGCAGAAAAAGGTAGATCTCTGTGAGTTATAGGCCAACTCGGTCCACCTAGTAACAGGTAAGAATATCTAGTCAACTTTGATTCAAAACCACAGGTTAGCCCATTGCAACAACGACAGATAGCATTTAGTCACACTTAGAGTAAGATGGACCAAAAAATAAATAAAAGTCATGTGAACCCTCTTCTTACGATGCGTTATGTTGGTAGGTGCTAGAAACAAAAATGAAACTACAATTCATAGAGCCCTCACAGAGACCCTCCTTCCATCCCCTCTCCCCTTCTCCTCTGAGAGGGTGCCCCTCTCCAGCATTCCCCACCCTGAGCACATCAAGTATCTGCTACAGTAGGCACATCCTCTGTCACTGAGGCCAGATAAGGCAGCCCTGTTGGGAAAAAGATGCTATTGTCAGGCTACAGCTTTAGGGAGAAGCTCCATTCCAGATGTTGGGGGTCCACAAAGACCGAGCTGCACAACTGCTACATATGTGCCAGGAGCCTCATTCAAGCCTATAGGTGTTCTTTGGTTGTTGGCTCAGTCTCTTCGAGCTTCTAGGGGTCCAGGCTAATTGACTCTGTCCTTCTATGGGGTTTCCCTCCCCTTTAGGGCTTTTGATCCTTCCCCCAATTCTTCTATAAATGTCCCCAACCTCCATTCAATGTTTCGCTGTGAGTATAGGCTCTTGTCTGCAAGCATAAGAGTATCACTAGTAATGTCAGGGACTGGCTCTTGCCCATGGGATGTGTTTCAAGTTGGACTAGTAATTAGTTGGCCATTCCTTCAACCTCTGCTCCATCTTTGTCCCTACATTTCTTTTAGACAGGACAAATTTGGGGTTGAAAGTTTTGTGAGTTGGCTGGTGTCCTTAGCCGTCCACTGTTGGTCCTCCCTGGCTACAGGAAGTGGCCTTTTAATGTTCCAGGTCACCAGTGTTAGGCATATTAGTTAAGGTCACCCTCATTGATTCCTGGGAGTCTTCCTTGAGCCAGGTCTCTGGGACATCCTAAAGATTCCCCCTACCCCCAACCCCCAGCAGCTGCAGATTTCCATTCATTTTCCTGGCTCTCTGGGTCTCTCTCCTGTCTCTCCTCACAGCTGATAGAAGTATTGATAAGTTGGTTATCATAGCCTATCAAATCTAGTAGACTTCAGCACTTGCCATAGGTCAGACACATTTGTGGATGCTGAAGAAATAAGAATAAGACATCAAAGACTCACAAAGCCAGAAGTTAAAAAATACCTCATCAGGATAAAAAGGGATGTTAGTCTACTTATCCTGTAGTACGGTAGCTGCAACACAACAAAATTAATATTTTCAGTTAACTAGTCAATTCATGAATCGAGCTCGGGATGGAGAAGGTCAGTGAATAGTGAAATATGAGGCCAAAGTTAACATTGCCACAGAAAACAAGGTGCTTAGAGAAAGCTTAAGTGAGAAGTGCTTACTTACAGTTTCTAGCTTAAGTGAATGTAAACAACTTGTATGGGTAACTTTGAAATTAAAGTTGTAATTCTGCCAGGAAAGAACTGCGATATGAGTCAAGACCTCCTTTGTTTGCGTTCTTAGTTTTGTTTTACAGATGTTCACTAGTTCATAAGATTTAGACAGTCTCCCTAAGATCCCTACCTACTACAGACTCCTAATGTTCCCACTGGTGGCCAATCTCTTTTCATATTTACTAAATTATTTTAAAGTGCCTGATTACTTTTAGACACAAATTAGCTCCTTACTAGTCAATTGTAACATTTTGGTGCTTCTTTTCTAAAAGCGTATTTGTCAGTTGGGGAATATACCAGTATATAAAAAACTTATGGAAATTTCATTGCACGCAATTTGTAGAATGTATGTCTGTAGATGAGCCTGCCGAGGATGTCATGGTGAGCATGTCTGTGTTGCTGGCTCTACAGCTCAGAGGTGAAGGTGCTGGTCATGAAGTGATTTGAAGACATCAAAAGCACACTGAAGTAGATGTTTCTTAGTTTGGGTCTCCACGGGCCAAAGCCACATTTTAACTGAAATGCTACAGCTGAGGCCAAACTTCACCTATCTCCAAAGTACAGTTTTCCAAGATCCCCCCTTGCAATGTCTACTGTGCAGTGTACAAAGGAGAAAAGAAGATGGTAACATACTTTCCAGCCATCAGCATCACTTTGGAAGTTCTGAAGTGATCTACATGTAAGAGATCATGGAGTCCCTTGAACTTTTGGGAACTACAGTTTTGTGAGGATTTCAGATGATAAACAAATAACCACAAAATTAGTCACATATAAACCCTGTGGAATGTTCTACGCAGGCAAGTGCACCCTGAGACTAGACTAAGTTAAGTAACTTAAGTGGGACTCAGGAAAACCTTTCTCGTGAGAAAATGGCATTTCACTACTGAAGAACTGTAGTGAAGAGAGGCATGGCAGGAGGGGTTCTGCTGAGGTTTCTCCTGGGTTGGTAGAGCATCATTGTGTACTCCAGCTATGAGGGAAAAAAACTACCAATGCTGGGGTGGAAGAATGTCTTTAGGGGCTTTAAGATTTTAGTTTTACTTTTCATTTATATGTGTATGCCAGTGGAAGCCACCTTGGTGAACATATTGGGTTTTTAATATTTGTTTGTGTGTGTGTGTGTGTGTGTGTGTGTGTGTGTGTGTGTGTGTGCGTGCGTGTGTAGAGGGAATTGTTTGTGCCACAGTATGAAGTGAGTTAAAAGCAGTTGTGAGCTTCCTTGTGTGAGTATTGAACTGAACTCATGTCCTAGGAGGAGCAACAAGTTCTCTTAACTGCTGAGCCATCTCTGTAGCCCCAGGGTGCACACAGGAGAGACCAACCATGAGGGCTAAGAGTATTTTTATGTTATCTAGAGACTTATTGGAAGCATCTGAAGGATTAGAAAGGTTTTTGTTTTTTGGGCCTGGGACATGATGCAGAAGGTAAAAACACTTGCCTCCAATCCTGATGACCTGCGTTTAATCCTGAGGATCCAAATGGTAGAAGGAGAGAAAAACTCCAGCTTGTCCTCTGACTTCCACATGCTCAAGTGCACACAAACACACACACACATGCACACACACAAACACAGACGAATGCACATGTACAGTGTGCACACACACATGCACACACAATGTGCATATACACACATATACATGCACAAACTCACACACTAACATTTAAGGACAGTGATATTCATTCTATTAAGATTGTTTGAGCATATAGGAGAAAGGAATGAAGAGAGCAGTTAATGACACTATAGCATGGTTAGAGTTCCTAGAAATGGGCTTTGCTGTCTTTGCCTCTGCTATGAGATGTCTCTCATCTCTGCAGGTTGAAGAACTTGCCATTCTCCTTCACCAAACTCAAAGAGCTTGCAGCATTGTGGCTTTCTGACAATCAGGTAAAAATAAATAAGTGAATAAATAAATAACAACTTTTATGCCCTGGTGTATTATGCTCCTTAAATGTGTGCGTGATTGAAACTCTGGATTACTGAGTTGCAGTAGATACACTTGACAACAATTATAAAGTATAGATTCTTTATGCCTGCAGGAGAGATTTGTGTAAAGTCTCCCTCACATACTGCTGTAGGTGAAACAGTGTCATGATCTTCATGCTCCTCAAATACCTCAATTTAATACCTACTTCATTTTCAGAGATACAGCACACAATGGATGGTTTGTATGGCTTTTCAGATCCTGGCGGTACGCATGTCCTTAGAGGAAACACTTTAATTATAGCTCTGAAGGTAAAAAATGAAAAACCATTACCATAATCCCCACAAGAGGGAATTACTAGCCACTATCTTCCTTTTTCCTCACTATTTTCTAATTATAATCAACTTAATTCTAAAACTTTGTTCAAGACCTTTGCTGATATATTGATAGCTATCTTCAGTATTTTTGTGGTTATCTTAAATTCTTATATAGTCAAGAAAATAGATTATAACAGAATCAGGGGTTGCATGCTAATGAATAATTTTATTAACTGAAAAGTAACAAAAAAAAACCAGCAACACATATTTTGCCTCAAAAGCAGCTGTGGGTCATTTCAACAGAGTTTACTACCAATCATTTTTCATGTTCCTAAATCTTTGAAAATTCCCCTACCCCAAAACATGAATGGTCAAATAAAAACAATATGCCTTTGGTTTGAAATATCAATATTCCAGGGACATCAAGTATTTACTTCAGTTGTTTGGGTACTTTTATTAAAAATTAAAATTGACTCCTATAAAATATACAGTGTAAGTATAAGAATGTTGGTATTTCTTCAGCTAGTCAAAGCCTTGCCTCTGTTTGCCATCCAGACTCTTATGTCCTCCTCCGCACTGGTCTATCCTTTCAGATAGTCATCTCCAGAATCTGTGAACTCTGCTGTTGGGACAGTAGCCTTACATCATGAAAATCTCTTTATCACAAGTACTAATCTGGTGGGAGAATAACCAGAAAGTTACTGCTCCATTTAACTAAAATTGTGAGTTAATGTCTCTAGACAGCTTCATGAAGGTGTAATAGTACCTCAGAACACCTTGTGTCTTTCCTATTAAGTAGTATTTACACTATTCTTATGAAAATAAAACCTGAGTTCTAAAGGCCTTTAAAATGGTAGTTCTGATAGTAAATTAGTGATAGAGAATAAAATCCAACATAAATGTGCACAGCTTTTATCTATGTAGGGGGGCTTGCCTTGCTCAGTGTAAGCAGTGCTGGTAACACCTATCTGTCTAGACCACAAGAATGCAAGCCCAGGGTCACATCAAACACTCACTCCACTGAAAAGTTTAACACTCTCTGGTCTCCTCGGAATTAGAACTGAAGTGCACAGCTGAACAGGTTTTGGTAAGCTTTGTAAAGAAGACAAAACATGAAAACCTTAAAATCCGGAATCTCAGCAATATCTATGGTGTCTCATCCGTTCATCTCTGAGAGACCAGAGTATTGGCCATTTCCTTTGTGTAAAATCCTGGCTAATTTCTTCATCTAATTGGTACTCATTGCTTCCAGTCCAAGGCCCTCATCCCTCTGCAAACAGAAGCCCATCCAGAAACCAAGCAAAGGGTACTGACCAACTACATGTTTCCCCAGCAGCCCCGTGGTGATGAAGGTAGGCTGTCAACAGATACATTCTTTAATGTTTATGATGTTGTGAATAAAAAAGAATTTTTTAATTCTAATCTCTGTCCAGGAATTCTGGTTCACAGACAATAAAAGAAAACTCCATAGTGCCTCATCTGGGAGTTTGAGTCTTGGTGCTGTAATATTTTAAGCAAGATTCCAAAGACATGGCTCCTTCGGGAGCTAACTCAGTAAAGTGCTTGCTAAGCAAACATCAGAACCTACGTGAGTTCAGGCCATACTGTCAGTATAAAAATCCCAGCATGGTGACTCATAACCTGTAATCCCAAAGCAGAGGAGCAGAGACTGAAGGATGCCTTGTACTTGTTGACCAGCCAGCATAGCCTAATTGGTGAGCCCTAGGTCCCAAGTAAGAAATGCTTTCTCAAAAGTTAAGGTAGAGAGACATGAGGAAGACACTTTCTGTTCATCTCTGACTTCCACTTGCATGTGCACACAAATGTACCTAAATGCACATAAGCACACACACACACACACACACACACACACACACACACACACACACACACACCACATCAAAGAGAAAAGTCCTTATAACTCATGTGAGAGAAATGTCAGCACTCTCCAGCAACTTCTCCTTTAAAGGTTAGGCTACAGGGTATGGGACCTGGTCATAAAATGTTAAGCCCAACCACCAGCAGCAAAAAGACAGGCTTCAAAACAAAAGGACTGGCTGGGGAGAATATTCTCTTGTGGTCACATATTTCACAGCATATTGTAAGTACCAGTGCAGTGATTTTGGACCCCCTACATGTGAGATAGTCCTAGGATGGGATTTACAATTATTACATTTTCATCTTTACATTGAGATTCCCTAAACAATGACAGCAGCTATGATTAAAAGTTACTTTCTAAAGAATCTAAATCCGTTACAATAAACCTTCTAGCCTGCGATCACACTATTATACAAATCTTTAAAAAAAGTTCGTCCTTTCCTGTTTGAAACAGCATTGGCTGATATGTGTTCTCTGTAGTCACGCAAAGTCATGGTAAATCTTAGAACAATAAACCCACTTTAATACAGCCACAGATAAACCCACCCTGCCTAAGATGAACCTGTACAATGAACCATTTGCCTGTGTGTTCTCGTTTTCAAGAATAAGTTTAATAAATGGCTTTAGTCTCCGGCATCCAGATAAGAAATGAATCATTGGGGAATATGTAAGGATACTTCTGACTTGCAGAAATAGGAAAAAGGAAGGCCGTCTTGAAATATAATTTTCACATCGGCATAAACTGATCTTTTGATCTTATAAAAGAAAAGCCACAACGTTTTTGTGCCATAAAGAACCAAGAAAGGACTGTCCTCTTAACTTGGATTTATTTTCCTCTTCTTTACAACATGCCTGGTTTTCAAAATAATGCAAAGAAAAGATAAAAAGTAAGCGAGATGCGTAAAACATCCCTGAAAACCAGTGTGTTGCCTAAACCCCTGGTTACTTCCTGGCTGTGAGGTCAGCAGTGGTGACCTGAGATAAGAATGCATTTGCCTTTGTTGTCTTGGATTTTCTGTTTATTCTTCTACTGAGGACAGAAAGTGTGGTGTAATAATTAAAAAAATAACATTTGAACTTAAATCCAGCCAGTCAACTTCTGTCTGTTGAAAAAGAAAACTGTAAATGAATTTTAAGAATCCTGTAAAACAAAAATATGACAGAGAAATTCTTTGGGAAAGGATTTAGCCTCAACTAAGCTTGTCCCAGGGTTTTCGTGCAATTTTCACTATTGTGTTACAAAGCAGATTTTAGCATTAGACAACATTTTGATGTAAATTGGGGATTTATAAATCTTCCCTGCTTATTTGAAGCGCATTCAAATTAAATGAAACCATAGCATTAAAACTGGATTGTTCCTTACCTTTAAAATGAGATTACTCCAATCATACACACCTCCTACATCCACCCAAAGAAGCACCAAGGAAGTCAGATTCCTGGACACTTTACTGAAAAGTCATTGCTATGTGGCATCTTGCTTTGTTTTGGTTTTAATGTGACTCAGGCTCTGCAGCCACCACAACCTAAAGTAGGACCCAAAACCTGAGAGTCCTAGGGCAGAATTCGAATTTTTCATACCAAGGATGATGTTAGTATGACTCCGCTGCTGTGAAAAATCCAGAGACCTGAACATGCCAACCAATCTCCATGCTGCTACTGTTAGCCTAGGGGAGCCTATTCTTACGCTAGGAAACTTCCCAATCCCTCGTGACTAACAATAAAATGCACAAGACCACATAAGAAACGTGAAAAGGAATTTTCTACTCCCCCCTTCCTGTCTTTCCGTTCTCTCCTCCTTTCTCAATAATTTCTTTCCCGTGTCCTTTTAAATGTATTTATTGTAATCATTGGTGGTGCTTGCTGTCTCTTTTTTCAAAATATATTAAATTTATTAAATACATTGTGTATAAAAGAAAAGCATTAATACTTTGGACTCCATAGATTTCCAGTCAGACAGCGACAGCTTCAACCCCACCCTGTGGGAGGAGCAGAGACAACAGCGCATGACTGTTGCCTTTGAATTTGAGGATAAAAAAGAAGATGACGAAAGTGCTGGGAAAGTTAAGGTGAACTTTTGGCCTTTGTTTCTCTGTTATTGTTTTTATCTATCCACTGTTACTTCTCAGATAGAGGAAGGATACACTGAGTGACCTCTCTGGAAGGTCACGGTCATCCCTGTTTTCATGAACACGCCCAGTGTAGAGGGCCAGTTGTTGGGCAACATTGGTGTGATTCAGAATGATATGAATGTCCCGGTTCTGACTGAGCAAGTCCGATTTACACTTCCCCCTACACACACCCTCCGGTATAATAATATGAGAGAGATTCAAGCTGAAAGTGGAAGAAAGATCACCTACGTCCTCATCAACTATAACACTTCGCAATGATTCTTTCCTTCACTGGGCCACGCTTCTCGCAGACAGTACCAGGCACACCTGTGGAAGACAGATGAGTCTGCAGAAGACAGGCCAATTGGCATGCTAAAGTTGCACCCCTAAAGCCTTCTATATGGCTGGGGTTTCATTAACACTTAATTTCCATGTTATGTCATGATGGCATCTTGAATCTCTCGTTCATTTTTTTGCACCTTTTTAAAACCGTCACGAATACTAACAGCTTTCACTCATAGTGACTAATGGCCTAAGTAACTATGTATGTATCTTATTAATAAGTCAAGAGTGTGTGATGTGTTCCATGTTCCCGCCTTACATTTTCTGTTTTCTTAAACCATTATTCATGATGACTGTGTCATCATGGGAAACTCAAAATGGAGTCACAAATCCAAAATGGCAGACTTACATTTAAAATTTTCAGTTGAAAAGACATTTATGGATGATTAGTTATTGCTCTCTTTTAACCATAGACACATATTTTTAAACTTGTGAAGTCTTAGAAGATAATTATGCTAAACTGGACAGTTCTCCCTTTCAATGATTTTCTGTTAAATCGAGATCCGGTGAGTGATGCATTCTGTGCTGGATTCTTGATTACATTTTTATATTTCAATGAATTTTCAAAAATGACTACATGCTTCCTCTTAAGACTACATAATCAAGGATCCAAAAGAAAATACCTTTAATATGCTCTATAGATGTGTTGATGAGAACACGAGGTACAGAAATGGAGACGAAAATTGGAGACGATAATTCCAAGCCCCTGTTTGTGTGCTCTGTGACTGGTTTCTCTATGCTCATAATGGGTCCATATGCTTCAGAGTGGTTTGTTTCTTCTCTGCATTTATTTACATTCACTTTTATTTGCATTTTGGTGAAACACTATGTTTTTCCAAAATCTCAAACTACTTGTCTTTGACTAATTTGGCTGTTCCTGATGCCGTTGGCTATCAGACAAATTAGAGAAACACTTGTAGGCACATCATCGTGGGAAGATGATGAATGGAACACCCTAGATCTTAACAGCTCATGATCTTCTGGTTCATTACATGTACATTAAAATTAGCACCATTTTAATTTCAATTGACCTGAAATTTAAAAGGAACCATGGGCCTATGCCATCAGCTTTCAATGGGACTAAAGTATAAAGCCCTGCGTGCAGTGTGTACAGTGCGTATGAATGCTGCATTGTGGGAGAAGGTGGCCACCACGGCTTCGTGTTATGCTGTTTTATTACATGGAAGTAAAATTTATTGTTTTAAATGCATTGCCCAGAATGAAAGGGGGAAAAAAACTATTCAAGGGTAGAAAATGATCAAGCAAACGTGTTGCTGCAGTGCTACTGGTTCTCCCAGAAAATGGAGATTCCTTCTCCCACAGGCTCTCTCCTGCCAAGCCCCCTGGGACAGGGGCCAGCGTGGGATTACTCTCCAACCTGCCAGGCTGTCTGGCGATTGCTGCACACCATGGGCCAGGTGTGATCAGCAGATCCAAGATATGCCCGTCCCCCAGAGTGACCCCCAGCTGGCATGGGGTTGTATAAGTGGCCTCCAGCAGGAGAGGAGCATGTGTGCTCCATTACCAGTGGCAGCCCAATCCACCACTCTTCCCTCTCTAAGTGGCAGACAGGTAGGCCTAGGTGTGTGGGGTAGGAGAAGCCCAGTAGAGGCTCCCTGGAACAGTGCTTTATGGGGTATGTGCTGCATGGTGAAGGGTGAAAACTGCTGATCGCACAGCACACTTCAGATCGCCAGTGTCTGAATACAATTTATCTTTAGATGATGGACATTGGTAAAAGGTGGGGAGGCCTGAGTCAGAGGGCGGGGAACATCAACGTAAGGTGCCTTTTCGTGGGGTACCTGGCATGGCTTTAAAGTTGGGGCTTCGCTTGTATTTGTTCTCCTTGGCTCTTTCTTTTAACTTGCGGGATACTGCGAGCTGTGAGAATGCTGACCAGACTTTGGAAGTGATTAGAATTGTCCTCCTGTGAACATGCACGCTTCTCGGGGTTAGCTTGAGGAGAGTAGATAAAAATCTGACTCAAAAATGCCAGAAGTTGAAACTGAGATTTGCTGGGAATGGACTCTGAGCAGATGCTTCTGTTCACGGGCAGCACTTTCCCTTAATTTGAAGATGCAAATTATATGAATTCCTGTAAGAGAAGATAGGGTTGGGAGGTATGACAGGGAAGAGTTTCCTTTCCCAGAGATGGGGGCTTAAGAGGGTAATTCATAGGAGGAAAAACAAGAACAAACACTGTGCTTTTGTAAATGTTACCACCCACATGTAATGGACTAGATTCTCATTCTATGTCTTATATTCTTTCCACAATATAAGACAAGCTGAGAATGCACCTTCCTGACTAAAACTGCCCCGTTTCCTTTTTCTGTAGAATTAATTTCCATTAATTTCTAGAATAAGATGATATTTAATAATCACGACTGCAAAACTCTATTGTTTCTCTTACTGGAATTTACAATCAAATTCAAATTCGATGATTATGTATATTATATTATGTTGTATAATATAATATGTGAGAAACAGTTCTGTCTGAATCCAATACACCATTTCTGAATGCCCACACTATTATAAACAATTCTTTCTTTACTGAATTTTCAAGGTCTTCAATGCCTTGAAACAGCTATTTGTACCTAAAGTACTATATTCAGATGCTAAGAGTCTTGTGAAGCATTTTACCTCCCGAAATTAAAATATATACATATATATATTTTAGTAAAAGTCTTGCATTTTAATGCAATGTATGTGTGACATGAGCAAATACTTTATAGTGAGTGACAAATTTAACACTACCTCAGAATGAATTTTGGAGATTTGCCCACCTCTGCGTATCAGAAATTCACTATGTTTTATATCATATTAGGATAGAGAATGTTTCTAGCCCAGGTGTTTTTAAATAAAGAAACCGATTTTAGATGTGGATTCGCTGAATTAGTAATATAATCCTTTATGACTGTGTTGGTCCACTTCTGAAGTACCGCATGCAGGAACTGAGAGGAAGAAAAGATGTAAATATGTCTGCACAGAACCTAAAACAGAATTGAGTTATAAAACAGTTTCACATTAAAAGAAGTGAAATTAGAATTACTTACCTTTATTTCTAATTACCTTACTATTTAGCAGTAAAGTTTACATCTTAGTTTTATAGCACCCTTTCCACAAGGTACACAATTTTGTGTCATGCTAAACCAGAGATTAGCTCTAAATTAAGCAACAGTGGTGTGATATAAACCTTAGAATCCATGTTAAGCTTTAACATGACCTCAGAGAAGTTAAGCTCTCTCAGCCCCAATATACCTTTTGCAAAGTGACCACAGCTACTGTATAAAATTTGAATGTACAGTTACAAATTAATAACATCCTATAATTTGCTACATTTGTAATCTGATATGTAGTAATATGATAATTTGTATTTAAACCGATAGGAATAGTTATAAACCTTGTTGCATATCATGTCATTAACTAGCATTAAATTAAATATCTCTATAAAACACTCACCATAATGCCCAGAACACAGTGAATACCAAACAACTGCCTCTCATACAACCTGAAGGAAAGACTTGGCATGTAGCTAGACATGTGGGTCATAGTCTAAATTAACAAAGGAACCCAGAGTTTTTTTAATAAATGCTTAAAATATTATATTAAAGATAATATCAATCTGTGTGTGGTCATGTGTACCTGTAATTCAGTTAATCAGGAGGCTCAGGCAGGGGGATTGAGATTTCATGCCAACCTGGGTGACAAACTGAGACCTCTGCACAGATGTAATACATTGTTCAGGTACCTTCATATTTAAGTTCTGCAAGTGCACGGGGAAGGTGTTAGATTTCTGTCGTCCATAAGTAGAAACCACAGATTAGAGGATATTGGCTACTTAGAGGTAGATCTATGGCTTGAATTTGTACTTCATGACCCCAAGTCTGTGAGAAGAATAGGGATTGAAGGCAAAGTGGTTTTTTTTTTAAATAAAACAAATTCAGATTTAATGATCCTAACGATTCCCAAATTTGGGAAAGAGCCACTATAAGGAAAAAATATAAAGTGATCCACATACATAAGTAATTAAATAGCAACCCTCCCATAGCCTTGAAAGTGACTGCCAAATAGTCAAAGCTTTGTGAGAGATCTGCTTCTGCGTGTAAATATTTCCACAGCAGTAAAACAACCAAACATATTCTGATGATGTGAGCAAAATACTGTATCAGCTGCTTTAGAAACGACCAGAAGCAGGGGCTAGAGAGGTGGCTCAGTGGTTAAGAGCACTGACTGCTCTTCCACAGGTCCTGAGTTCAATTCCCAGCAACCACATGGTAGCTCACAACCATCTATAATGGGATCCAATGCCCTCATCTGGTGTGCCTGAAGAGAGCGAGAGTGTACTCATATAAAATAGATAAATAAATCTTAAGAGAGAAAGAAAGAAAGAAAGAAAGAGAGAGAGAGAGAGAGAGAGAGAGAGAGAGAGAAAGAAAGAAAGAAAGAAAGAAAGAAAGAAAGAAAGAAAGAAAGAAAGAAAGAAAGAAAGAGCGAATGAACCAGAAGCATCCTCAACACAGCTGTTACAATGACTGTGGATCACATAGGGAGGAGAAATATAGAACTCAGGAAGAATAGCAGGGTACATGTCTCTACCTCAGATCAGAAGATCATGTTACTACTGAGAACATCTGAGTTGTAGAGAATTTTCATTTAGTACCTCACTTGAGGTTCTTTTCCACAATCTACCACTAGCTATTGGCAAGATGAACAATCTGTTCTACAATTCCTACTTCATGGAGCGTAGATTTGCAATTTTTTTTGAACTTTTAGATCCTTGGCATTAAATACTTTTTAACAAATTCAACACTGTAGCTTAAAGATAGATATAATTCCAAACTTGGTTTTCTAACATGGAGCTAAAGCAGATCCATGCGTACATACACCCTAGTGTGTTCTGCCTAGCATGGGCTTCATTGTTTTATGTCTACTGAAGAATACACTGTAAATTAACCTTCTGGAACATATCAGTAGTAAACTATAACAACTCACCTTTTCCTACAAAACCTAATATTTTCTTTGGTTTTCATAGCCTTAATTCTATTTATTTATTCATTTATTCTCATTTATTTTAGAGCATAAAAATAAGTATGTTGCCCTATTTAACAAAAAACAGTTTTTCTCTACCTTCTGAATAGAAAATAATTTTATGCTTTTAATATCAAAAGAAATCACATAGTAACACCCAATCCCTGTGTCTGATGAGGATAACAAGCCACAGTGAATCCTAAGAGTAACACCGTTGGTGAACTTGCTAAAATAGCAGATTAGCAAAAGTGTTTGAGTCCTTCATATTCTCCAGCCTCTCCTCATGCCATGGACCAGGTGGGGAGTCCCTCCTGGCTGCTTTCCTCTGTTCCCACCCTCTTCCTCCTTCATTCTGTCCCACCTCCTCTGTTCCCACCCTCCAGCCTCACACACATGCTCTCCACAAACACATACCACATACCACATTCCATTTTTAAAAAGTTGATTCTGCTCAGATTCAAAATAACATACCGTTGGCACAAGTCAAGCTGGGTACACCTATCGCTTCAGTCAGCATGAACAACTTGTACTAATTCTCTTTTAAATAAATACATTGTAATGAGTCCTTTCATAGTAGAATATTCTACATGAACAAAATCCGTACTAAGCAGAGTTCTTAAAAGTTAGATTAACACCTGCAAATGAATTTAAAGGTGGAAAAAAACATCTGGATAGTATCAGCCAAATTTTATCTAAAACATTAGGAAACAGAGACATTTTTATTTCTCATTATATAAAGTACTACTTAAGAAGGATATGGTTTTCTTAGTTCATAAAATAAATCTGAAAGTCACCCCAAAGATTTTTGGGAAGTATTTTAAAAAGCCACCTTACCTTTTAACACTGTATGCTAGTTATAAATTTACGCTAACACCTGTTTGGCTTTGTCAATGCCTAACTCCACTTGTAAATCTTCTGAGATCTCCTCCCAATACCTGCACTGAACTCCAAAGACTTTCCAACTATGAAAGCTATTAAATTTTAAAATTATTAAATACCAAAGGTGGGAAACTTCTAAGTAATTCAGCTGATATGTTGATTCTACTTTTTAACATTAGCAGTCCATCCCTTAAGAGTTTTATGCGCTGCTATTTCACTCATGAAAAGATAGGATATAATCCAAAAAAAGCATCAAGCCCGACTCCTCCCAGCAACAGGAGTTCCCTGAGAAGCTCAACACTCACTGTATAGCATTTGCTTTTCATGATGCTTGTACCACGGAGTAGCTTGGTGAACATGCTTGCTGAAAGTCATTTTTATGTTAAATTTCTCTTTATAAACTTCTAGGTTGAAATAAACCTAAAACGATATCCAACTCCTTACCCGGAGGATTTAAAGAACATGGTAAAATCTGTTCAAAATCTGGTGGGTAAGCCAAGCCATGGAGTGCGCGTTGAGAACGCAAACCCAACAGCTAACACGGAGCAAACTGTGAAAGAAAAGTTTGAACACAAGTGGCCGGTGGCCCCAAAGGAGATTACAGTGGAGGTATTTGGAGGTTATTGGTAATTGCCGGTGTGGTTTGACTCTTAGACTTCTGCACCTTGATGTTTCTTCTGAGTAGATTGCTTTAATAAGCAAATTACACATTATTTCTTAAATAAAAAAAAGACTCCTTTTTGAGATAGGACGGTTGCATCTAGTAAATCAAAGATGGCTCCCTTTCCCCCATAGCCAAAATCATTACTGTATCTTTAATACATGCAGTGGCTCATCAGCTACCCAGGCTAGCCCGTAATATGCTATACCCATGAAAATGTTGGCTACCCAAAATTTATCTGACCATTTCCTGGGAAAGCTAATGGGGCATTTTTATTCAAATAATCACAGTAAAATCCCTACTAAGTTTAACATGAGATTTTTTTTTAATGTTTTTGTATTTGAGTTTCAGTCTCAAAGAAAGAAAGAGAGAGAGAGAGAGAGAGAGAAAGAAAGAAAGAAAGAAAGAAAGAAAGAAAGAAAGAAAGAAAGAAAAAAGAAAGAAAGAAAGAAAGAAAACCCACAAACATTAAAACATTAACCAGGATTAGGAACAAGTAAAACCCAGGCTTGTGGGAACTGACCATGAAAGGCTTGCTACCTACGCTTGGAAATAAGCTAGAGTTTCAGTCTTACTGATTCGTGTAGTCTGAAAAGAATTCAACTACATTACGCCACCTCTGCTGTCTCATCAACTCTTCAACTAATTAGTTGCATCTTCTACTTTCACTAGAAGCACAATTGGAGTGAGCATGTGTAGTCCATATTACTTCTCTAAAACCTAAATTGACAAAAACTCTTTTACAAATCTGCATTTCAAATAATCAGTTTGTGGCATTTTGAACACCAACAATATCTGTCGCACTGTGCTGAACACTGTGAGAGGACAAAATAAATGAAACCATGTCCCAGGGTCCCAAGTGATTCAAAGCTAAGCTGGAAAAAACACATGAAGTGATCCTAGGATCTCTTGTTCTAAATTGGGGCTGAAACATGTACTAAAGATGGGATAACTCCCTTAACGTAGGAACCAGCGGAGGACGTTTCACACAGGGAGAAGACCTTGAGTGACAGCCATAGTCACTTGGGAGGCTGAATAGGAGAATGGCTGGAAGTTCAAGTCCAGCCTAGGATACAGAGTGGGACCCTATTGTAGAAAGAAAACAAAAAATAGACTGCACACTGAAAGAGAAGCACACTTTCGCATCTACAGGAGTAAAACCTGAGGCCTTAGAGGATAAAGTAAATCTTCAGCTTAGTACTTCTTTCCTTTGCCTTATAAGCATCGCTGTGCTCTTTTTTCCCCATAATACCCACACACATCAAAGCAAAATCTCAGTCTTCCATCTAAGATATTAGAATAGTATGAGTAGGATAGAAAACAGTATTTAGCAAGAGCACACTACTCTCTCTCTCTCTCTCTCTCTCCCCCCTCCCCTCTCTCTCTCCCCTTTTCTCTCTCTCTTCCCTCTTCTCTCTCCTCTCTTCTCTCTCTCTCTCTCTCCCTCTCTCTCTCTCTGTCTCTCTCTCTCTCTCTGTCTCTCTCTCTGTCTCTCTCTGTCTCTCTCTCTCTCTCTCTCTCTCTCCTCTCTCCTCTCTCTCTCTCTCTCTCTCCTCTCTCCTCTCTCTCTCTCTTTCTCCTCCCTCTCTCTTCTTTCTCCTCTCTCTCTCTCCCTCTCTCTCTCTCTCTCTCTGTACTTAAACTTCATGGAATCACACTCAACACCCTTGGTAGCATTGTGGTTATGGAAACCTAACCCTGAGCAAATTTTCTACAAATATAAGGACATTTATAATTGCTCAATTTCAGAACTTTGGATAGGTTTTAAAAAAAGCAAGAAAAATATCTGTGATCATAATTTAATAATAACCCATGGTAGGTAACATTAGTTTAAGTCTCCCATGAACATGCCAAAACTCATACACCCCAAAAAATTAAATTTTACATTTCTTCCCCAAACTTGTTCCCACTTCTGCCCCAACCTTAATGTTGGTTTCACAACATTATCTACCGTTATGTATCTTTGAGGCTAAAATGGGGGTAATAACTTCTTCTTTCTCTTCATTCCTTATCCCTTCCAAAAAGTTACTCAAATCTTCACTTTTCCGGCTTTCTCCTCAAATCCAAAACCCTGTCAGCATTGCTGCAAAAGCCATTGTCTTTTTGCTTTACTTTGTCCCCAGCCTTCTTGTTGCCTTGGCAACGCTTTTCCTAAAAAGAGTGCCAACCTAATCGTTTCCTTGGCAATAGCTTCTTACTGCTGGGGGGAAAGTCTGAGGTTCTTCATTAGCTAGGGAAGCTACAGTGGAAGCGGACTCCCAATTTCACATCTCCTGCGTGATCTGCCGCATCCCTTTCTCCATCTGCAGATGTGATCTCTGTAAAAAGAAATTCCGACGGAGATTTCAATACCTTTTCTGAAATTGAGACTGTATCTCCTCATCCTTTCATCGCCCTCTTAAATATAGCCAAATTAAGGGCCACGATTTATTTTATTCAGTGTCCTGATTTAATTAGTATGGATAACCAAGTATGTTATTAATTATGAAGACTGCATTTATTGTGTATTTTGCAAATGTATATATTTTGCATTTTTCATTCAGGGTTTCAATGTTTTTATATTAGCCAAAACTGGTCACAAATTCAAAACTTTCCTGCTTCTGCCTCCTGAGGATCGTGACTGCAAGCTTGTACCACTTTGTCAGTAGTATGTGTAGACTGTGCAATAGAGAATTACACACTTCTTGATAGATTCAGCCAGGTGGTTAAACATCTTAACTAAGGTAGAAAAAATGAAGAATTGAGGTAAGCAAGACTGAAAAAGGTAAATTGGGAAGACAATACAAAGTAACTAGTGTAATGGTGCACTTGGGGGGTGGGGGAAGGGGAATGAGGAATTGAAAATCATCTTTGCCTAATAGTAAGTTCAAGGCTAGCCTGGGATACATGAGCTCCTATCTCAAAAAGGCAAAACCAAATAGAATTCATTTCATAAGCAGCCAAGTGATTGAAAAAAAAGCCAGCCCCAGCTGACCTTTTCCATACCCTAGACTTTCTTCACAGTTATACTAGTTAAAGAACAGAGCCAGGACAGCCACAGGAATCAAGAGAGCTGGTGACAGCAAAGCTTTCCCTTCCTGCCTTTTTCTTTCATGATGTCATCTGAAGTCTGTGTGCTTATTCCCAGCTCAGTGCATGACTAGTATGCCCTCACCCTTTAAATCTCAAAGGGCCATTCCTGATTAGTCTAACCTCCTGGCTTACTCTACTGCTTCTCTGTTTTCTTGCATTGAACGCAATGATGACATTTACAATGACTTCGTATATTACCTTCAGACAGTTTCAGAGAATAAGAGTCATTTTTCTCTTGTGTAGTGTGTGATGATTCAAGTTGGAGTTTTTCAACTTTGCATTGCTGCCAAAGCCATCAGCCCTTAGTAAAAAACCATGCTCCAATTTTGGATTCTGACCTTTTGCTGGGCTAACAATGTGCTCTCCATACTCAACAACAAGCCACATGCCCTTCAGCAGCTGCAGAATTCCAAGTACACACCACATCCACTATAGTGTGCTGGGCTGCTGGGCTGTAAAATGCAGTGTTAAAAATATCAAAAGCATTTTTACTTAATGATACTTTCAACTTATATATCTAGTAAGATATAGCTACAAGCTGGGAGCATCTATATTCACACCAAATCCAGCACAAAAAGAGTACACAATAAATATTTGTGGAATAAAACAATGGATTAGTTAAGTCTAGTTTTATAATCTGACTCTCCATCCAATGAGAAGTCTGTGGAAGGCTGGGTGAGTTTTTGAGGTTTTGTTGAATGGATTCATCCTTGTTGACTACCTTGTGTAGTCACCCTTCATCTGTGCATTGAAGGAATTCCTGATGAATTTATCTACATATCTTTTTGAGATATGAGCCCTCTATATCTCAGTAATTTTTGCTATAGTAGCCATAGACTGAAATAATACTTCACATTTTCATAGAACGTAGCTAGGTGCAACTTAGTAAATATAACCTCCTTTGAGGTCATCGTAAAAATAAAATGCATAAACTAAGAAACAAAATGTTTTGTCTTATTACAAATAACCAAAGCAAAAATATTAAGAAACATCAGATGCTGACCACATTTTCTCAAAGCTGGAAGTCATAGGAAACACAGCTCTCAGGTGCCACGCACTAGCATTTAAGTTTTACTTTTTGATCATCACAGTCACCAAAATCCAGCTTAGTGTAGATTGAGATCAAGAAAATGCGGCCAAATGTTGAAACCAAGTGCAGCAGTGAGCCAGTGGTTCACATCTGTCTGGTTGTTCTCACGTATTGCTGCCCTGAAATACGCTCTACAACCCATAATTCTCTGTGAATTAGCAATGGCCTCCATGAGTGCCTCCGAGCACAGTTTGGGAACTGTGGAAGAGGGTTTTTAAGTGTAGGAGGCAAGAACTGCTCTCTTGGATCAAATTTGTTGCTGACCTTAGCAAGGGAGGTGTATCCAGGCCACAATTTCTTTACCTCTAAAAATGTAAGTGCTAAGAGACCCTGGGGAGGTGGACTAGGGTGACAATAGGTATTTATACACAAAGCTAAGCCCACCACTTGGTTCAGAAGGCTAAAGTAAATGATAACCCCAGAACATTCCTCAAGAAAATAAAACCCCAATTCCTGTCCTATTCTCTTTATTGTTCTGCATATATCTATCTGGATACCTACTTACCATATCTACCATAGTCAAAAATGATACAAGCCTATTTTCCATTTACCGAGAAGCCATATTATCTGCCTAATAATGAAAATCATTCTACTGTCCCTGAAGTTTTTTCTCTTGTTGCTTTTATTAACTCAAATGCTCAAAAATAAACTTTCCTTCTTCTTGTCTCTTACCTTAGGATTCTCTTTCTTCGTGTTATTAAGAGCCAATATTTTGTTTCAATAAAGGAAGGGTAATGGGATTAAAAAAGGAAAGGACATTTCAGCTTTTCTCTCTCTACTTCATTCTTCTCAGCAAGAGACACATTTAGATGAATTTCTGATGAGCCATTTAACAAAGCTTTTTGCTTTACCACCATGGAGACAGCCTCAAAACTTTGCCTTCCTCGGTTTTGAACAGGGCCAGAAACTCATACCCTCGTCAGGCCATGCAGAGCCCTGATCACAGCTTTAAAAAACTGATGTATAGAATCAAGATATCCTAAGCACTGAGTTGTAGAATGTGAGGCGAAAGAAGTAATGTTACATTCTGTGCTGATGTAACTGCTTGATCTTGTTCTCCCATCTCATTTCTTTTATTTTGCTATTTCAAGAAACTCTTTTATTTGTATTACATGTCATCTAAGCATACCTCCTTCCTGAGTTGTTTCACACAAATAAACTACCTTTACCTTCATAGACTAGACAGAAATTAATTAGCACTAATTCTATTTCCTACCACCTTCATCTGATGGATGTGTTGGATGCAGGTCTGAGAAGGCTTCACCTTGCCCAAGGTACCCGATCAATAAGTGATGAGACAGAAGCAGGACACAGAGATGGTTCCCATGACTGACAGGTTGGCGTGCCTTGTTCCTTGCACAGAAGAAGTGCTTCTCCAGCTTGCATCTTCTTATAAATTCTTCCCAAGTCATTCTCATTCTTTTACTCTTTATTATACCAACTTAAAATTTTATTGTGCATTTTTTGCACTGAACTTAATAAACTCCATGGAAAAGCAAATTTCTCTCTTCAACTCTAGGTTTTTCATCATCCTCTTCTCTTTGAGACCTCTTTCAAATCAGATTGTTTTAAGTCCCTGATACTGGGGGCCTCACTCGTAGCCTCACTCTGAAGGGGGAACTAGCTGTGTGGGAATCCAAGAGAACCACATTTTTTTTATTAACTTGAGTATTTCTTATATACATTTCGAGTGTTATTCCCTTTCCCGGTTTCCAGGCAAACATCCCCCTCCCTCTCCCCTTCTTTATGGGTGTTCCCCTCCCCATCCTCCCCCCCTTGCCGCCCTCCCCCCAACAGTCTAGTTCACTGGGGGTTCAGTCTTAGCAGGACCCAGGGCTTCCCCTTCCACTGGTGCTCTTACTAGGCTATTCATTGCTACCTATGAGGTCAGAGTCCAGGGTCAGTCCATGTATAGTCTTTAGGTAGTGGCTTAGTCCCTAGAAGCTCTGGTTGCTTGGCATTGTTGTACATATGGGGTCTCGAGCCCCTTCAAGCTCTTCCAGGAGAACCACATTTTAATGCTGAGTCTTGGTTAAGTGTTTTTGTGAGCCCAGGTCCAGTGAAACAGTTGAACTAATTGATAGTTCACTCTCCATCTTCCTTGGAATGCTATTCTTTTAAAAATTGATAAATATCAGAGAGGTGTTGGTTTTTCATGAGTAAATATTCTCATACACCCCCAAAAATAAGTTCAAGAGATAAAATTTTAGTCAAGAATTAAAGAAATTGATGTGTTTTTCTGAAATATTAGAAGCCTATAGCCTGCCCCTTTGAGTGTTTGAATCTGCCTATTTACACCAACCAAACACTAGACAAATCTTTCCAAATTCCTATTTTATCTAAGTAAATCCTTCTCCAATTCAACAAAACATTTCTACTTGTGTTAGTCCAGTGCTCCAAATTAACAAGATACTAACACACAGATGAACAAACAAATAAAACCTTAAGTGTTCTTCTTTGAATTCAAATTATCATAAAGAAATTAACAGACACAGCTGTTGTGTATAGAAAGTGGGAATTTAAATTTTGGCTCTCTTAATATTCTCCTGATACCTGTTTAATTAGGAATTATCTGAATTCTAGAAATTTAAACTCAAGGAATTTGTACGCTGGGGAGACTGTTCACCGGCTGAGATCTCGGGTTACTTTTGCAGAGGACCGAGTTTCATCAGCACCTACAGTGTTAACTCCAATTCCAGGAAATCTAATGCCCTCTTCTGGCCTCCACAGGAATTGTGTACAAGTAGTGCATTTATGTACATGCAGGCAAAGCACTAACCATAAAATGAAACAAATTGAGAGGGGTGATTTTCAAGCTTGTGGGACGTTTATATTGTTCATTCTTTATAATAAAGTCATATTCTGGCACCACTGCCATTTATTACATTCAACATTCGTTATGCAGTGAAGATTAAGTAGGTTGGAATTGGCCATGAAAATGCTAATAACCCAGGAAGGAGGCACAGCAGACCCACAGTGACTGCCAACACAGTCACCTGGGACACAGCAGGGATTGAAGAGCAGAGGCCAGGGGTGTAGGACTACTAGGCCACCAGCAAGATATTGTGAAGAGATAGAACAAAGATCTCACTGGTCAGCAATGCCCTTCCCACTTGGAACTCATAGGAGTTCAGCCTCTAGAATTCTCATATCCAGCATATATAACTAGGAGCCACACTGCCTGTGGAGGGTGCAGCATAATCCAATGCTGTGTTGAAATGAGATCTGTTCCATCTCAATTAGATTGGAAATTCCCAAAGGACCATGTTGTGTCTTTCTGGGAAACCTCCACAGTTCTTTGCACAGTGCCAGGCATACAAATAGCATCCAAAAACACATATAATGAATAAATGGGCTCATATAAATTAGAAAAATAATTAGTGCTCAATTAGAGACACAGGGTTATTTTTGCAGTGCCCCGCGGTGAATTAAAGTCTAGGGCCGCATCTTTGAGTCTGAGCCAAATAAGATATTGCCATCTTGGTTAACCGTTATTTAAATGTTTACTTTCCTTGTCCTGTATTATTATATCTCTCAGGATTCTTTTGTTCATCCAGCTAATGAAATGAGGATTGGGGAACTTCACCCTTCATTAGCTGAGACCCCTCTGTACCCACCCAAACTTGTTCTGCTAGGGAAGGACAAAAAAGGTAACATCGTGAAGCCGATGTGGAACTGTGCCCGATGCATGTGCATGACAAACCGCCACTTATACATTATGACATGCCATAGTCTATAAGTACTTGCACATGTGTGCTTCTGACATTAATCCATACGGAATCTGCCTTTCATACTTCTTTTGTATCCGTCAGTGTTTGTAGCATTGTAACATGTTTCCCCTTTAAATTTCAGAATCAACTGATGAGTCTGAAGTTGACAAAACTCACTGTCTGAATAACAGTGTCTCCTCAGGCACCTACTCAGACTACTCGCCCTCCCAGGCTTCCTCAGCATCCTCCAACACCCGGGTGAAAGTGGGGTCCTTGCAGCCAACAACTAAAGATGCCGTGCATAACTCTTTGTGGGGTAACAGGTGTGTTGAGAATTCCCCCCTTCTGTGTTCCCAAATGCTCCTTTTCAGCAACTTTGACAAAGTGGAATCTGCTTAAAGTTGGAATTGTGTTTGGCATGTGAATGGCACAGAATATGCAGGTAAGTGTTTGGGCTCACCTGGGACTTTGGAGGGCATCAATGCCATCCTCCAGAGCCTGGCAGCCATGCAAGGTCAGTGGGAAAAGACTCTGGAAACTCAGTGGGAACTAAAAGCTTGAAAGTGAAAATGTGTGTTTGACCATCCCTAATAATGAATATATATATTGGATTATAAGTATGTATAATTCAGCATTATTAGCAAATGAATTCATACATTCTCAGGAAATCAGGCTGGAAGTGGCCATTGGCTATTATGTGCTACTAGGCTGATGCCATAGTGCAGTCAATATTATAGACAATCCCCAGGTATACTATCTATAGGCCAATAGAAGAGTACGAAATCATGAGAAGGAAGAAATCTTAAGGGAGGAGGAAAGAGAAGGCAACAGAATCATGTGACAAGAAGTGAAAGGGAACACTTGGGGAAGAAGAATAAAGGAGAGGACCAAATTAGAACAAAGTCTAATGGCAAAGATGCTTTTTATGCTATTTTTAATCGATTGTTTTATTTATTTACATTCCAGAGATTGCCCCCTCCTGATCCCCCACACACAGTTCTTTTTCCCATTCCCCCGCCCCTTTGCCTCTAAAGGGTGCCCTGCTTCTTACCCCCGAGGAATCCCTCATCCCTGGGGCCTCAAGTCTCTGCAGGATTAGGTACATCCTCTCCAACTGAGGCCAGAGAAAGCAATCTTCTGTTACATATATGCCAGGGGCCTTACACCAGCCTTCGTATGCTCTTTGGTTGGTGGCTTAGTCTCTGGAAGCTCCTAGGTGTCCCAGTTAGTTGAGATTGTTGGTCTTCCTATGGGATTGCCATCCCCTTCAGCTCCTTCAGTCCTTCCCCTAACTCTTCCATAGGGGTATCCAACCTCACTTTAATGGTTAGCTGTATCTGCATCTGTCTCAGTCACCTGCTGGTACAGCCTCTCAGAGGACAGCTATGCTAGGCTCCTATCTGTAAGCACAACATAGCATCAATAACAGTGTCAGGCCTTCTTCCGCTCCCCACCCCCATGAGATGGATCCCAAGTTGGACTGGTCACTGAACAGCCTTTCCCCTCAGTCTCTGCTCCATAAATTTTGACAGTGAGTTATCAACCCCATCGCTCCACTTGGGGCCCTGACTATCTACTGGAGATGGTCTTTTCAAGTTCCCTCTCCCAACGGTTGGACATTTTGGCTAAGGTCACCCCCATTGAGTCACAGGAGTCCCTCACATCCAGGTCTCTGGGACTTTCTAGAAGGTCTCCCCAGTCCCAACAAATTAATGAAATAAATAAAACAAAACTGGAGAGTTGGCCTTATCTGAAGACAGCTTGCACTCATTAGAAATACCAATCATTTTTAAGTTCTCTCATCTGGTGGCTTGGAAGTGTTCTGGGTCAGAAATTGTAGGGATAAGTAGTAGAAATCCCCTTATCAGCCAGTCTTCAAAGACCATGGTTGAAAGAGCACTTACTTCATTCAATCACCCATGTATCCTGAGCCCAGAAAAGACCTTCCTCCTCATGTTTGCATTCTATGGAAAGACCTAAGATGCTATACAATAAGTACACTAGTCAGTTTCCTAGTGTGCTACTAAGTCATGCTTACTCAGAAGATATGAAAGTCAGAGCATGTTAAACTGGGCGGCTTCTTCTTCTTCTTCTTCTTCTTCTTCTTCTTCTTCTTCTTCTTCTTCTTCTTCTTCTTCTTCTTCTTCTTCTTCTTTTTCTTCTTCTTCTTCTTCTTCTTCTTCTTCTTCTTCTTCTTCTTCTTCTTCTTCTTCTTCTTCTTCTTCTTCTTCTTCTTCTTCTTCCTCTCCTTTTTGGATGGTGGACATGAAATAATGTGACTTTAACCATAAGCCAGGTGGGGATAAATGAGCTATACAAAGGCTGGTGGTGTTCACTGTTCCATATTCTTCTTCTAGAAAAGTCACCTCTTCCCTCTTGGTCATTTTTCTCCTCCTGCTTATGTCCACAGGATTGCACCACCTTTCCCACAGCCTCTAGATGCAAAGCCATTACTCAGCCAACGGGAGGCTGTCCCTCCAGGGAACCTCCCCCAGCGTCCTGATCGGCTGCCAATGAGTGATGCTTTCCCTGACAACTGGACCGATGGCTCCCATTACGATAACACAGGTTTTGTCTCCGAGGAAGCCACAGGCGAGAATGCCAACAATAACCCTCTCTTAAGCTCCAAGGCTAGAAGCATACCTGCTCATGGGCGCAGGCCTTTAATCAGGCAAGAAAGGATTGTCGGTGTTCCCCTGGAACTGGAGCAGTCCACACACAGACACACACCAGAAACAGAAGTGCCTCCTTCCAATCCCTGGCAGAATTGGACCAGAACCCCTAGTCCATTTGAGGACAGGACTGCTTTTCCCTCCAAATTAGAAACAACCCCTACTACCAGTCCCTTGCCTGAAAGAAAAGACCACATGAAGGAGCCTACAGAGACACCAGGTCCCTTTTCTCCAGGAGTGCCATGGGAGTACCATGACCCCACCCCCAACCGGAGTCTCGGTAATGTCTTTTCTCAAATCCACTGCCGCCCAGATTCGTCTAAAGGTGTTATTGCAATTAGCAAAAGCACGGAGAGGCTTTCCCCGCTCATGAAAGATATAAAGTCCAACAAGTTCAAAAAGTCCCAGAGTATTGACGAGATTGACGTCGGTACCTACAAGGTCTATAACATTCCACTGGAAAACTATGCTTCTGGAAGCGATCACTTAGGAAGCCACGAGCGGCCAGACAAGTTCTTGGGACCAGAGCACGGCATGTCCAGTATGTCCAGGAGCCAGTCGGTACCCATGCTGGATGACGAGATGCTCATGTACGGAAGTAGTAAAGGCCCACCCCAACAAAAAGCATCTATGACTAAGAAGGTCTATCAGTTTGACCAAAGCTTCAATCCACAAGGAGCGGTGGAAGTAAAAGCAGAGAAGAGGATCCCACCCCCTTTTGCACACAATTCTGAGTATGTACAACAGCCGGGTAAAAACATCGCCAAGGATCTCGTCAGCCCCAGAGCCTATAGAGGATACCCACCCATGGAGCAGATGTTCTCCTTTTCCCAACCATCTGTAAATGAGGATGCCATGGTGAATGCTCAGTTCGCCAGCCAGGGGCCCAGGGCAGGCTTCCTAAGGAGGGCTGACTCCCTGGCCAGCTCCACAGAGATGGCCATGTTCAGAAGGGTCAGTGAGCCCCACGAGCTGCCCCCTGGTGACAGGTATGGCCGAGCAGCCTATAGGGGAGGGCTGGAAGGCCAGAGCAGCGTTTCAATGACTGATCCCCAATTCCTCAAGAGGAATGGCAGGTACGAAGATGAGCACCCTTCATGCCAAGAAGTGAAAGCGCAGGCGGGAAGTTTTCCTGCTAAAAACCTTACCCAGAGGAGGCCACTTTCTGCCAGGAGCTACAGCACAGAGAGTTACGGGGCCTCCCAAACCAGGCCAGTTTCAGCTAGGCCTACCATGGCAGCCCTCCTGGAAAAAATACCATCTGACTATAACTTGGGTAACTATGGTGACAAGACATCAGATAACAGTGATATAAAGACAAGGCCCACCCCTGTGAAGGGAGAGGAGAGCTGTGGCAAAATGCCGGCAGACTGGAGACAGCAGCTGCTTAGACATATAGAAGCTAGAAGGTTAGACAGGGTATGTCTGGCGTTTCTTTGTAAGAATTCCCTCCTGCCTTGGGTTTTCCTTTCCTGGAGTCTCTGAGCACATGTGGTAGCGCATGAGTTACAGGAATGATAGCTCTCAGAATTTTACTTTTATTTTGTGGGGGAGATGAGTTGCAACAGTTTGCTGTCAGTGTTGCTAATGCTTTCTGAGAAGTCATGACTGCCAGGTGAATTACTTAGCAAAGATAGCCTAAATATTGTTGGTTAGAAAGAATTTAACTCTATTATCTGGGATGGTGCTTCGATGTTTTTCTAGCCACGAAAACAAGGCCGCCTCTCCCAGGACCCAAAACTGTTCCCAGGTGACCTAAGAGTGTTATTTTTATTGAGTCTATAAAAAGTGAGTATTTTACCCTTTTCCACATGGACTCACTTATATTAAACTCAGGCTTAATTTGTTTATAAAATTTTCACGTAGCTACAGCTAAGGGACAACTGAAGTTATTACTTCTAATGAGCAATAATCTTCCCAGCAAGTAACAGAAAAATAAAATAAGCAGAGATTAAATGTCCTCCTACACACTATTTTATTCGATTAAAAAATCCTGCCATTTGCAATATTGGCTTTTATGTGGAAGGAAATTCTAAACTTCAAGTCAATCTACAAACAACAAGTGCAGATAATGTCTCAAGGAGGACAACAAATGAAACAAATTAATGTGTACAATGTAGCAAAACAAGGAAATAAATCCCAAATTAATCCTAATTCAGTTAAAAATTGAGTCATAATACTGTGTGGAGTGAACGGCAATTTGGAGAATTAAAAACAGAAACAGAAAAATAGTGCAAAGCTTAGGATCAGCTCTTGTTGCCTGTGTGAATCTCTCTAAGAGAAACCAGGAATTTTATTTTCTGGAGCTTTGGCCGTCTGCACCATCGTTCACTGAGCCTTTTGGCTCTAGGTCAGAAGACTGTGTGTGCCCCAAACTCGTGTCAAAGTTAAGGATTGTTTGCAAAATGGGTCCTCCCCCCTCGTGTCTTCAAGTTGGGTGTTGAGTATTTTACCCACCAGGGTGCTTCACACAGTCGCCTCAGTTGTATTTAATGTTCTGCTTTTATAGAGCAAGTCCACTGTGTTAAGTCTTTCATTTTAAATCTGATTTGTAGGCTGTGTCTACACGACAAGGGAACAATTTCCCTAGAGAAAGAATGAACTCACAAATGTGGCTGTGAGCATTAATTTCTCAGCATGAAAATTAGCTCTGCCTTGCAAAGTATTTCATCCAAATGTTTCAAATAAGTATACTCCATCTCTTTGAAGGAAGCTTTGTTTAAAAAAGTCTCATGGCCAACGTCATAGGAGACACCTGGCCAGATGGTACATGCTTTACCTCAAGTTATATCCTCACATAAACAGGTAACTTAAGGGTGAACATTTAAGGTCCAATAATACAATCCAGTCAGGAACTCTGGCCTCGTGTAGACATGACCATATACAACAGGGTAATATGAACTAAGAGAGGTTCTAAGAGGGTATGGGGAGCGTATGTAAGATGGCTTACATACAGAAACAGAAGAATGAATGGAAACAAAGCATAAATGGAATGACAGGTGCGAAGTATTCGTTCTCATCAATGGTGTCCTGGATAGATGTGTCCCACACACGTTGAAATCAGACACTAAGAAGTAGGTGACTCCTGTAGCTGGGAAGAGTATAGGGGTGGGTTTGGATAAGTAGATCTGAAGGCGCTGCCTGAGCCAGATGGCTAACATGAATTTATCTGTGGTTTGTTTTTTTTTTTTTTTTTTCATTGTTGTGATGACACCTCCCTTTTCTATTGGGTTCTGTTTGTTTATGATTCTCTGGTTCCGGCACTAACTTTTCAGAGCAATTTTGATATATATCCAATTGTTTCCCATTTGATTCAAGAAGTTGAGTTACTTCAGACCACTGCTCCAAGCCAAGTTTTCTAGGAGCTTTCTTCTGCTTTATTCCAAGTGGCGTTTCCCTCCCTAGTCCGCTGAGTTACTCAACAGTAACTCAAGCTGCGTCTCCTTTGAAATCTTCTGGCTAATCTCCTAAATGAGTTCATGGTGCCAGAGCACATATCATAATGTTAAATAGTTCTGACAGAGCTGAGCTTTTAACATTCTGCCCACAATCAGATGGCACCAGAAATTCGGGGTACTTCTTTCTTCTGAAAGCTGTCCAATCCTGAGCAAACAGTAATTCCAGCAGCTACAAGGTCTTTGTGATTTCACATAAAAGCCAACTGCCTACAGATCTGCTCCAGCTATAGGCTTAACAGTCCAACATGGAGTTGACAAAATATCTCAGTTGTTGGAGAGACAGCTTTCAAGTACTAGGAAAAGGGTACCATTTTCTCCATTCATCACAAAGGCTTCCATAACAGAGCCCCTCTGTGACCAAGAATAAAACATGAGCCCAAGTGTCTGATATTGCTTGACCTCTATTGGACAGTAGGGAATTAATCCCGAACAAGAAGAAAAAGTTGAGAGTCTTTTTCACTTTTGGCACGGTAACAGTGAACTTAAGTCCCTAGGCCTTAACAAACTGAATTTGCAGACAAGTGTATGTCTAGTCATCTCCTTCCATAGCTCACCAAACTCTGGTGGTAAAAATCATTACTTTGGGAATAGTATCCAGCCATTAGTTCTCAATGATAACTAAGAAAATGTCTACTGCATAAAATAAAAGAATTACTGACAGAAGCAAGCATTGCCAATGACTGTGTTTCCACTGAGATTGAAAGTTGATGCCAGGCCATCTTAAAACATCTTAACTACTGAAGAGAAAAATTTTAAAAATTACGGTTCATTAGTACCTGACGAAGGATATTCACAATATAAATGTTGCCAGAGTACTGTGCAGATATTTGATGCATACTAAAATAAAAAGAGAATAGCATCAACCATTTTTAAATTATAACTGCCCTTAAGGCTGCCTCACATTAGCTCAGGCAGAGTTAAAAGTTAACATCTGTCTTTTATATATGTAATCTGACAATGTGAGACACTGAGATTTATAGCAGAGAGGATCTTATTAAAAAACCTCACTGTTCAAATTTGCAAAACTAATAGACTACTGCAGACGAGCAGTATTGTCTCAAGCCAGGATCATGGTATCTAAGAGACAGACCTTAGGCTTGATGTAAGAGTAGGTGTAAACAATGTTATCTTTGCTCTTGTCATTTCTGTAGCTCTGGACGGTACTCATTTTGTGCACAACTAACCCTGTTACTGTATGCTTTTGTCTGACTGAGCGCATGTTTATAAAGAGTTACTGTTTGCCCGCTTACAGTTCAATGTTATGAATTTAGATGTGTTCATGTAATGATCCGTTTGTGGAGCCCGTGTTTACATCCTGTCACATGGTTATCTCCTCTACTCAGAACGCTGCTTACAAACACAACACAGTTAACCTTGGCATGCTGCCCTATGGAGGTATTTCAGCAATGCATGCAGGCAGAAGCATGACTTTAAACTTGCAGACTAAGTCTAAATTTGACCTTCAAGACCTACCTCTTCAGAAAGTAAGTATGGACTGCCCTACATGTGTCAGCATCCCAAAGCCACTTGATGTTTGTTCACCTGATGTATTTAGGCTATGCATCCAGCCCTGCTTGTTACGGACTCTCCATGGTCCGAAAGCACCAGGAAATGATGTAGAGCCTGAGTCCGTAGCTGCTCAGTGTTTATTGTAGCCAGGCTGATGATTACCAGACTCTTGCTTTTTGGACTGAGCAGGCACATGGCTTTTGAGATTGCTTTAAGCATCATCATTCTACTTATTTTTTATTCTTCCATGGTTTTCTTTCTTTTGTGTTTACACATTTATTGTTTACTGTTTTGGGGATGACCCCTGTCCTCCCTTAGTGAAAGAAGCACTCTGAGAACAATGCTGAAAACTGGTTTCGGTCTTGGGTGGTTCCTTTAGAAGGCATAATAGTCTGACTGGGCATGGAATTTAAATGCTTAGCACCTGTAAATCCTTTTTCAAGTCCACGTTCCTGGTAGAGATAGAGCACAGGTGGGAGAGATGTACATTGTAACAAGTTCATGTGTTTCAAACAAAAATGTAGACATATTAGCAAGGAAATAATACTGTATATTAATGAGAGAAAGAATTCCCATTATTAAGGAAACATTTTTTCTCATTCAGTCAGCACTGAGAATGCCCTCTTCAGTCAGCTTAGACTGATTAATGCTTTTCTGTTACATCGAAGTAGAGACTAATGAGTCATTTTCATCCGGTGACTCTATGCCTGTATGTTAATGTGGTCCTTTTGTGGAGGAAGCAACTCAAAATAGGAAAACAGTGAGAGCAGCCTCCTTTCTGCTTTCTGAAGGGAATTAAATGTGGGACAAACTCCCGTGGCTTTATGCCTCACACTCACTGTTAAATGTCTGGTAATATTCCCTAACTCTAGATAATTTAATTCATGCTTCGGGTAGTATAACATAGAGATTTTATACCCACAACTTTAAGTACACGCACATGAGAGTACACACACACACACACACACACACACACACACACACACACACACACACTCAGAGAGAGAGACAGAGACAGAGACAGAGACAGAGAGAGCAGAGACAGACAGACAGACACAGACAGACAGACACCAAAGCCTAACTAAACTGGAAACTTCCTCATTTTCCAGGGGATGACCAGTGGTGATTGCTAATGCTCTCTGCTGGCTTTTCTTGAGGTCAGCAATATCTCATAACCATGCTTGTGACCCAGCTTGTAGTCCCTAAACTCAGAACTGGGCTTTTGTGCAGTTAATTTATTCGAGCCAGCACAAGTTGGCTCTAGCATGTCATCAGCCATTTTCTTGACACCTCTTATATGTCCAAAGCCTTCATCCTCTTTCCACCTAAAACCAACTTTCTTATCCTACCCACACTCATGTATGGATGAGCTGTCACAACTGTAGCCCCCTCCGCAGGAGGACTTGGGAAGTAATGCAAATCAGACTTTGAAACTAGAATAATAAAATTTCAGAAAAATTCTCAAGCAAATTAAAGAAATCTTGGTATGAAGAAAGCCGTTGTTGGAGTCCTCTGAAAATATCTAATAGCAACAAGCCCATTTTGACTCATTCAGGGTCTAATTACTTCTCTTTGAGCTATACAGTGATCTAGACTCATAGGGTAACTGAACATCGGCAGTGCACTTAAATGTGTCTCTGGTATCTCAGTTATTCTCCAGATATGAGTTAGGGACAGCTGCCCTGGTGTTAGCCTTGTGGTGTGGTGGACCTGGAGAATAGATTCGTTACCTCTCACTGGAGTTACGTCACACTTAGCAATAACTCAGAGCTATATTTGAGGACCTCAGCTATCCTCTCTCAGGCACAAATAGAACCTACACAAAAGTAAGAAGTCCCTCTGGAAAGCACAATAAATTGCAACACAGCAATTAAAATACTGAAAGACTTCAAAGTAAATTACTATTAATACATTATCTCCTACATGGAGGAGGAGGGGGGAAGGGGGGAGGAAGAGTAAAAAAGCCATTTCTAAAATTACCAGCTAAGGTCTATGAAAAATGTACACTACCCTACCTGGCATGTAATGAGTTTGAAAGCATTTAAGTACAAGTATTCAGAACGTAGTCAAAGCTGTGGTTAAGGCACTTCAACCTATCTTCCATTCCATAGGTTACACCCTATTCTGCCAGATTCATCTCCTCTGTGGAGCTTGGATTTGCGAATTTGGTGAGGTTTTCTGCCAAACGAGAGAGTTGGTCTATTTTTATATACTTTTAAATTAGCATACAAGGAAAGGGATGTTACTATGGCACTTTCAACTACGCTATACTCTGACCTGTCCTCCCCTCTCCCTCCTCCCTACTCCAGCAGCCACCTTCTGCTTCTGTCTCACATGGGTTCTATTATGCCTGCTTTCTGTTTTCTCCACCCCCTTAAGATTTCCTCATACTCTCTCATGATCCCACACATGCACAAATATAGACACACATATACTAAAATCTGTACATGAGAGAAAACGTGCAGGGTTTGTCTACATCGACTTCACCACTTCAGTCTGTCCATTTGCAGTTTCTGACCAACTGCCGTAACTTTAGGAGCCACGGCTAACTGTTTTCATGATATGGTATGCTTCTTCTCAATCCTTCCTGCCAAACAAGAGCATATTCAACATCCATTTTCCTTCCTGCAGAAAATTACTCTCAGGCATCTGGGGCAGCGGGAGCATGATGTTTCCTAAGGAATGTAACAGAATGTGAAGCACACATTTGTAGGAGTGGTGCCCTTCCCAGGGAACACTAGTGGCTAAAATCACACATCGTAGGCACCCTCTCTGCCTCCCAAACTTGGCATCTTGCCTCAGGAGGAGGGAGTATTCTAATTCCCTCTGAAGCACTGACACTATCCTTAAGTAAATTCATAATAAGTTAATTAAATGACAGAATTGCTTGTAATGAAAAGCCCTGACACCTCGCAATGCTTGCACAGCATATGTTCAAAGGCATGGAGAGGAAAGATATGTTGGTCAAGGGCACAGGGAGAGAAGACATATTGGTCAAGGGCATTGGGAGAAGGCATGCTGACCAAGGACACAGGGAGGGAAGGCATGCTGATCTTCTTGAGTATTTTGAACATTTCTAACTCATCTCTATTTATTGCATGCCAAGTCAAGCATACATTTTTCATGGGTTAAAAGCCAACTATAGTCTTTCTATTCTGTAAACAATAAATGATAATTCCATGAAAGTCTTTAAGATATTTTTGAAAATGCCACCAGATACAACAAAATTAATAATAAAAGTTAAGATTATTCATTAATTTGTTAACATTTCTGCTGAACTTGAAATTTTAAGAGTGCTTATGAACTAAAATGTTGACATGTAAGTCAGACCTAAATTATAAGACACTGATATTTCCTATTTATTTGTCCATTCATTCATTTATCCTTTATTTGCTGCCTTTCCAAAAAGCATTTGAGTCACCTTTCTATGATGTTTTAATGGTTCATGTGCTTTTTTTGGATGTGTTCTACTGTAACAAGCTTAGCTATTGTCTTGAAACGTTATGTTAATGGAAAAGAATGACAGTATAAGAGAATGTCAGTTCAAATTTTATTTTCATTGCCTAGATTAATGATAGAATGATACATTGGGAGAAAACAAAGGCTGAGAAACACTGAGAACCCACTCTGTCTCTCTGGTACCACAAGGTACTTTAAGGATGGTTTTCTTGCAACTCACAAACCTAAGTGGACATATTTAGGAGGTTATGAGACAGACTGTAGACTGGAGCTCACAAAACACACAAATGTATCATGTGCTTTACTGTCCTGCCCCTGGTACCCAGCATAGTAGTAGAGGGAATTTAAATCTGACTCTGCCTGGTACCTAGTATAGACCCTTTCTACCAAAGGCAAAGCCTTTTCACAGTTTGTAACTCCTGACATTTTCATTTTCATTCATGACTCCAAGTAGTCAATACAGTTCCTTCACACACCTTATTATCCAAACAAACATGAAAGTTGATGATGTGGGATATAACAAATGGAGAATCTTTTTTTTTTTTTTTTGGTTCTTTTTTTTCGGAGCTGGGGACCGAACCCAGGGCCTTGAGCTTCCTAGGCAAGCGCTCTACCACTGAGCTAAATCCCCAGCCCCACAAATGGAGAATCTTAACTGACCCGATGACACATGGTTCTGTAGGCACTGCAGGAGAAATGTCTCAGGTTATCTGATCTAAGCGAAAGCGAGTGGTCATCCTGTACTTCACCAGATCCTTGTACTTCCTGACTGTTCAGTCAGAATGTGCCTGGTGACATGACTATTGCATACCCCAAGTCTCACATGTTAACCATGCTGACAACTGCACCACCAAAGAACATCAAAGCTGGGGAAGAAACACTGGCCTATGCTAATGCCAGCCCAGGGTGTGGCTACCAAAATAAATACACAGTAGCTTCCACAGAGCTAAAGATACATTCACCACCCCTTCTTCTTCTAGAGTTTATTACTGTAATGTTACACCTTAGAATCTTTTTATTAGTTACTAAATCAGTTCGTTGCTGTCTAAGAAACTCCTGGGTTACAGAAATATAATCAGTAATGTTTGCCCTGACTATTTTTAAACTTCTGGGCTCCTTTTTCACTGGACCTATGCAGATGACTCAGGACAGGATGGCTCCATCACCGTAGTCCACCCTTATAAAGGCCATCCGCCATTATAATTATGAAAAAAAGCCACCAGTCTGCAAGTGCACACAGTCCTCACATACAGAAGCTAAAATGAGCAAACAACGTTAGTATCAGTGTGCATGATGTCTCATCTCTGCTATGGGCTAACATAGTCTTTTAAAACCATAATTACAGAGATTCTCCCTCACAATCTAGTTGCCTTTGTCATAAATGTCTCTTCTCAAAAGCTTGCTGGAATGCAGAAATAGTTTCACTAAAATTACTCTGGACAGATTATTTTTCTAGCTTTTCTTGTTTTTGTTTTTATTATTAGGTTTTATTTATTGACTTGTATGTTTGCTCCAGCTTGGGCATTTTGTTTTGTTTTGTTTTGTTTTGTAGAAGGTCTAAGTACATAGCCCATGCTGGCCTCAAATTTATGATCCTCCAGCTTCAGCCTCCCTCCTAAGTGCTGAAATTATAGGCATGTGCCACCATGCTTCTCGGGACTAATTATCTTTTAACAATTCTTAAATCTATGGAAATGTCCTTTGCAAACCATATGTAAATTGCCTAACAAAATAGAGCCTTGCATTCATCAAAGATGTCTCAAGAACTTGGCAAAGTGTCAAAACCCAATGCCATTCATTTATTTTCTCGAGCAAGATGGCATTACATATAATTTCACAAGCATGCTTCACACCACTAATTACCAGATGAACAAGGCTAATGATTCAGCTATGCTCATTTATTCATGCTAATGCTATGTATGTATGTATACATATACATTCATCCATTTGTGTACATCATGTACGCAAATACATGAACAAGTATACTCACACAGATGCACATTGAAGGCTCAACCAGATTAGAAATTACTTCTTTCATTAGGCATTTATCATCATCCCTAGTCCTCAGCCTCCTCAACACTAAGTCTCCCAATAGCCACAACAAACTTTGGAGTCCATTTTAGTCAGCTATAGTCCTTATCAAACTGTTTGCTTTTCCACTAAATCTCACTGGCCATTCCCTCTGTTATTCCAATAAGCAAACCAGCAGAATCCAACAGCTAAGGTCCTGTGCCCTGTGTGTTTCTTTATCTTCTGGAGAATTTTAACAGCTAGACAGCAAATTTATTTACAGCATTTATCCTTTGAGAAACAATATGAGCACACTTTTCAGTCATCTCCTTTCACCACCCAACATCAATAAGTTGTTTCCATGGTTTTTCTGTTTCTTCAGGCTTTAGTGCCTCACTTAGGAAAATCAAGACACAGCTCGTTCTTGAAATAAGGAAAATGCTTTCAGAAAGCTCCACTGATTTTACTGGGTAGTGAGAAAGAATCTCTTTAATAATCCCGTTTGTTTCTGTCCCTTTGTCCCTGTAATATGAAAGAATTAGTGTGACCGTTAACTCTAATTTTAAAAAGAGACAAATTAAGTTACAAACTTATGAAGAACCAAGGTCATATGTCAGGTTTTTGAGAGAATGGAGCTCTACCTTTGCATTAGGCCAAGAAGAATTGTGCCATTTTTGAATAGCTCTCAGTGACTATTCAAAATAGGACCGTTCATTACTGGGCAGGTAAGAAAACGCATACGAGGAAATACATATAAAGATAAGAGTGACTTGAACAGGAAAAGGAACCTGGTGTTGAATTCTGCCACCTCTCAAGAATGTGTCTGACACACAGACAGCCAGATGACAGGTTATATTATCCCTCAGGGCAGAGGACTCAAGCCAAAGAGACACAGGTACTGAAAATCCAGTAGAAAAAAAAATCAGTGGTTCTTGAGTGTATGAATTCCTTTCAGCTACTTAATATTTGAATTCTGATTTGCCATATTTTAATGTCTAGAAAAGTTGTATGTGGGCACATGTGCACACATCAGCCTAGAAAGAGTAAAGAATAGAAATCCATTTCAAGCATCTATCAGATAACTATCTCGCTGCTTTCAAAAACATGTTTTTCATATGTGTCACTCTTCATTTGATTTTTTTTAAAAACACAAATTCACTCTTGACATGAAGGTTTACATATAGAAAACTTTTTTGGTGGGTTTTTTTTAATTTCTGATGGGCTTATAGAAACAGCATTTACACAGTCAAAGTAAAAGGTGAAATTTGAGCTATGTCCTTTTCATTATGTCTATTGGAGGGACTGTGAGACACTTTTACTGTGAGCCCTGTTAATTTTACTGTATTTTCTGGCAGTTCTTTAAAAACATGTATGTGGTTAGAAAGGAGGTTATGGAGTTGCTTTTTAGAGTAGTAGGACTACTCAGTGTACCCAGAATAGGCCTGACAAGCAGCTATCTGTGACAGTTATGAAGGGAGTAGCTGACCAAGACTGAAGGGCCCACCTCACACAGGGTACAAGCAAGCAAGAGCCAGGCTCTGCTACCACAGATTCTTCAGAATATGGACTGGTGTGGGCAGCAACAGAGTCATACAGGGATTCCCAAAAGGACAAGCAAAACTCATGTATCCTGGAAGTTAGAAGGGAAGCGAATTTGTATACACGCCCCAAACTGTATATACCCACCAGTTGTCTCTCCAATAGAAGCTATAGGTCTCACCTTTCTAATAGTATATGATTGCTTAATGTTAATCTAGATATAGTATAGATCATCTCAAATTATATAAGATCAATATTAATAAAGACAGGGTATTCCTGTTTGCTAAAAAAAAACCACACCAAGAAATCAAATATTTTTAAAATTATTAATTTAAATTTAATATATAAGTGATGCATAAATGAATTTAGTAACCAGGACAGTGATGGCTTACTTGGTCATGACTCTAGCAGCTGTCTGTTGATAATGCACAGTGCCAAGCATCTTCTTCTGCCAGTGCTGATCCTGCCAAGGATTGGTAGAAAATACATCCTTACAAAATCACATCAAAGACCGAAAATTCATGTTAGGCTATGGCCTAGAATATTGCACATTCCAGTCCATGAATCTCATGATTTCGATTTATATAATAAATGGTAAGCTCAAACTAAAGAGGCAAACTAAACAAGCTTTAAAATGTTGTGGGTGTTTTTAGAGCATTAATCAATTTCATTCTCATTATCTTTATTCCGGTATTATAGAGAACCTAAACTTTAAAATTCAGTAAATAACTCTGAGATGGTTGCTTTAATCATATTTCTCATTGTTTCCAAAATAGTTGTCAGTTTAGAATTCTTACTCAGTAAATAGCATTCAATAGTATTTCCAGTTAGGATATATGTTTTATATAATCAAACAAAATTAATTTTACCATAATTGTTAGGGACTCTTTTCAGAAAACTATCGTAAACATCACTAAAGAATGCCATACCATTTTCGCAATAGACCCCGTCCCAGCAAAGCAACATTTTAGACAATGGACAAGAAGATGTCTCTCCTAGTGGCCAATGGAATCCTTACCCACTTGGGAGGCGGGATGTACCTCCGGACACCATTACTAAAAAGGTAATCAATTTCAAGTTAACACAAACCATGAAACTCACACATCCATCGTAATTTGTAGTCCATATCTTGTGTCTTAATATCATTTCTAACCTCATGGTAAATTCAGGCTAAATATACTGATACTCAAAGGCTTCTGGTCAACTGTCAGTTCATTGAAGAGAATGGAAATAAACACAGCCTGGTGCTCAGTTAGTAATAGGTGTACGTCAGTAAGCTGCCCTTCTGCAGACTCATCACTTCTAAGAGTACCTGAAGACATGCTTTGAAGTGCAAGCACGGAAAGATGTGTTGCATAGACTTCATCCAGCTTTGCTTTCAACAGTGCACATAACCAACTTCCATAAAATTAAATTTATCCTAAAAATGTTGGTTTGCCGCATCTAAAATTGTAACAGGGTCAGCGAGCTGCCTCGGCATGTAAAGGTGCTCCCCTTCAAGCCTGACTACCTGATTTTGATCCCCAGACCCACATGATAGAGAGAGAAAGACTATTCCCACAAGTTATCCTTTGACAAGTACATATGCTTTGTGGCACATATATGGCCACACACAGTTCATATATAAATCAATCTGTAAATAAATACAATAAAACTGTTTAGAGTTGCAAAGGTAACTCACTGAGCAATGGCACATACACTACGTGCTAAGCACTTGCTTGGAGAAGCAAAGACGAATACAAGCCTCGAGAATCTTTTAAACTAATGAGTGTAGTGAGTGGGTCAGACATAATAGTTCACCACAGCAAAGGAAAGGAAAGCAGCAGCATGAGAGTGAGCAGGGGTGTCTGTGCCTCTTACTGTGATTTTTAAGTTCTTATAAACCAATAAAAGAGGCAATAGTTTCTAAATTAATAAAATACGAGCAGTCCTGAGAGGCTAAATCAGTCAGCATTACATCAAAATTAAACTCTTAGCAATCAAGGAACTGGGTTGAGATCATTTCTCATCTGCTATGCAGGCTACATAAAAAGGACTGGGGCACACAACGCTCTTCATATGCCTAAGAACGCAGGGCGCTACGCCGGTGGTGACCCATGATGCAGTGCAGCTGAGTAAGCAAAGACCTGCTCTGAAGGCTCTAAAATCATTAAATTAAACCTTGAGCGTCATTCAATGTCATGGGATATTTACCAAGAAAAGGGGAGGGGGCAGATTCAATTGTCTATCGGCAACAAAGTGTGTAAATTTGCTGTTTTCACAAAGGAATATTTTACAGAACTGAACAGTGAGTAAATTTGGTTATGACTGTGGTTATAAGCTCTAAAAACATAGCCAGAAATATACCGAGCAGGATTAGGTCTGTGCATCTCTGGCCTAAGACATGAGGAAGAAAATTATCTTTATGAGGGCGTGATAAGCACTGTATTTAGAAATTCCGCATACGTCTAGGAAGAGCACTGGGTGAGATTCTTCCACTAGCTGTGGTTCTCACATTAGAATGTTGAGGGTCCAGTGACGTCACGCTGTAACTGCACTCGTAATTTACCTAAAGTGTAACCTTTGGGACTTTGCCTCTGATGAGTTTAGTCAGTCTTTAAAGATACACTTTTTTTTCCGGAATCTCTGGTGAATCATTGCCTTGCAGACACCACGCATGTGCTTGGGCAGCCCACTATGATCTGTGACCATTCCGAGATAAGGACGCCATTTGGGAAGGAATTAAAGGGACCTAAGGACAGGGACATAGTGTCCAAATAAACAGAAAATAACCAGAAGTCAAATTATATGTGCTGTATCCTGTAGGAAATGGAAAGAGGAACATGGAAACATTTTCAAAGGGAAATGGCGGGATCCGATGTTTATTTAAACAGTTCTCTGATGGGTTTTTCCAGAGAACACACTGCAAAGGAGAGAGCTTAGAACCAATGAACAAGCCAAGGAGCCTCTCTGACTCTTCAGAGGAGAAAAGATGGAAACATAGCACATAGAGAAAAGGGATTAGATGCATTAGAAGCCTGACAGGTAGAGCCAGGAGCGTCTCGTGTAAAAACCTTTCATGAAATCAGAAAGTGAGCTGGGACTGAGGCAAATTCAATGAACTCTTATAGAAGAGCCAGTTATGGTACATTTTCTAGGAAATCAATCCAGCAAATTTTTTCTATGCTATGGAAATAAGAATAAATATGTCAGTGCTGGAGAGATGGGTCAGCAGTTAAGAGCATGTATTGTTCCGGTAAAGAACCTGAGTTCCATTCCCAGCAACTGCCTGTATCTCTAGCTCCAGGAAGATCCAGGCCTTTGGCACCCTGTGGACCCCTGCACATGCATGTACACATCCACACAGAGACACGCGTGGTTAAAATAATTAAATAAACATCTTTAAAAGAACATGTTACTTGGATTTACTATATCTTGATAGTATATAATTAACATAGGATGGATGGAGAAATGCTAAAGAAGAGAAATGAGACTGTACTAGACAGAGATAGGAAAGAAGGAACGGAGGGGGAATGGGATTCATCTACTTGCTAGATAAGAATTAAATAAGGCCCCAAACTCTATGAAAATGAGACACTACAGAGGCATGGCTATGGTAATAGCAAGAAAGGAAGACAGTTTTGAAGAAGGAATAACTTTCCTTCTTATTACTCCACTTCGAATATTTGTTTTGATAACCTAATAGACCAGTATGATATAGCCCTATCAATTGCTTTTAATGTTAACTGGATTATGTAAACATTTTTAAAGCTTGCTCTTTCTAGTATTAACTACAATTATTCACAAAAGTAAGGTAGACGGGAGCTTGTGAAAATATAGTCAAAAAGCGAAGTGACATGTGAATAGCAGGTCTTTAATGTGACAGTCATTGTTCTGGGTTCCTATAGGATGTGCCAGTATTCTTATCAGAGCACATTCCTTTATTTCCTGATGCCAGTATGGCCATGCAATAGCCACACATCCAGGGGACTTTTCTTGTCCCCACTGACTCTGAGTCGTCCCTTTAATAAAAGTCTAAACCCAAAAATTATCTATTAGATAGCTATCAAGTCAAGGTAGAAAATAAACTCATCACAGATTAAAGCAATAGAAAGGTGTTGGATTAAAACATTTCATATATCAATCTTTGGCACAGGTGACACATAAAGTATTATTCTCCTTCAGAAATTTGAGAAAATCATATTATCTTTGCTTTGAGAAAAATCTAGAAGCAAAAATACAAGATTAACGCAACACCACAAGAATGCCCATGACTCACTGTGTAGCTAGGAGACCTAGGTAACATAGCAACTGAGGAATCAAGGGTTGTTGCCAAGGAGAAGATTCAATTTCTAGTTGCGTGATTATTAGCCTTCTAATCTCATTATGTATTAGTTCTTAAAAACATTAAGATGGAAAAAAAATAACTTGTAGTTTTTAATCACTGTTTGCTAATCTCTCCCGTCTCATCTCTCTATTGGAGAAATACATGACAATGATATTAGAAAACACTACAGGTTAAAATGAACAAATCTGTACTCACTTTTGCTACATCCCACTCACATGGACTTAGGTTATTAACTCCCAGTTCCACTGCTATGTTTTCCATGTTGATGTTTAACCGTGGAACAGTATACTGAGGGATGTTCAATAAGACAGACATGATTGCCCTCATATCATCCAGCTGCCACCCTGTGGCGTGGGACACCAAAAAGGAAGGATTGCCTCATATTTCATATGTCATTAGGGACAGACCTGCCTCTAAGTAAAACCTGAGAGATCAGCAGGACCTTCAAATGCCCCTCACACTACAGACACACCACCAAGCTCTGACAGACTGACTACTCTAGCAACCAATTGTGGACATAGGTCGGGGCACCAAATACAAGTCAGAGAGAAGACACGTCCTTCTTAACATTAGTTCTCACGGACTTGTCATAATCATGAATGTGTACGGTATAGAGCAGGCACTGTAGTAGAGTCCTTGACAGAAAGTCTCTTGTCATCTTCATAGCTTCACAAGGTGGAGACTTCCCCGAGATGGACTGATAAACAAGAAATTAGAACCAAGTGTTATCTGAGCATAGAGTATACTCCACTTTTCCCATTGGTGTTTATTCATTGGGCTTCATGATGGGTTAAATGAGGACATGTTCCTTAAGTGGATCCACCCATTCCTTCTCCAAGCCCCCTCCCTTTGCCACAAGCCCGTGGACCCTACCCAGTTTTGTTTTCATTTTCATGCCATATACACATCCATGATTTCATGTGTCTGTATAACATCAAGAAACCAAAGTGAACGCTCTGCTCTTGCTCTCTTGCTCTTGCCCTCTCACCCTCTTCCCCTTTGTCCCTTCTCTCCCCATTCCCCTCCCCCTTCCCTCCATGTGCTCATGGCCGGCCATTACTCCTCTCCTCTTCTACTACTCTTCTCTCATTAAACCTTTCCATGTTGGGGAAAACAAAAGAAACCAAAGTGAGAGAAAACATTCCTACAAAAAGTTTGTTCCTTGTGACTGAAAAAAGAAGCCTCTTTGTACATAAAAATACATTTTCTTTGCCCATTCCCCTGTTATTGGACACCTGGGTTGGTTTCATAACTTAGCTGCTGTAAATAGCGCTGCCACAAGCTTTAATGCTCTGGAATCTCTGTGACATATCTGCTTGGGATTCTTTGTTAGCACTCAAGAGTAGTAGAGCTGGGTCATATGACAGGTCTATTTCCAGTCTCTTTAAACCCTCCTTACTGATTTCACAGTGGCTGAACTTGTTTAGATTCCCACCAGAGTATATGTGGGACCCCTTTGCCCACATTTTCTTTTTTTTTAAGGATTTATTTATTTATTTTATGTATGAGTACACTATGGCTGTCTTCAGACATATGTATGGGCGTCGGATCCCATTACAGATGGTTGTGAGCCACCAGGTGGTTGCTGGGAATTAAACTCAGGACCTTTGGAAGAGCAGTCAGTGCTCTTAACCGCTGAGCCATCTTGCCAGCCCTTGTCCACATTTTCATTGGCATATATTGTTATTCTTTTTTCTAGATTTATTTGTTCATATATGAGTGCTCTAACTGCATGTAGACCTGCATGCCAAAAGAGGGCATCAGAACTCATTATAGGATGTTGAAAGCCTCCTTGTGTTGCTGGGCATTGAATTTAGGACCTCTGGAAGAGCAGCTGGTACTCTTAACCACTGAGCCATCTCTCCAGCCCATATTGTTAGTCTTAATGGTTGTCATTCTGACTGGAGTTAGGTGGACTACCAATATAGCTTTAATTTACACTTCCCCGAAGGGTTGAGAAGGTGAATATCCTCGTCTGTTTATTGGCCATTTCATATTCTGAGAACTGTTGGCTCATTTTATTAGTTTCTTCACTGATATGGTTGGTTTCTTGTTATTTAGATCTTAAGTGTTCTAGATATGCTATCAGATATATATATACCTGGTGAAGATTTTTCTCATTCTCTAGCCTGTCTCTTCACTCATTTGTTTCTCTTGTTGGGTAAAATACATTTCATTCATTAAATCTCATTTGTCAAATTCATTTCTCATTAAATCAATTGTTAGTGTTATTTCCTGAGTCACTGGAATCATTTTCAGAAAGTCCCTGCTTATGCCCAGCATCACAGAGAATCAAGCTCTTTGCTTTGCTGACTTTCTCTGCTGTCACTGAAGGGGGCTGTCCATGTCTTTGTCTAGCAAGTGAATTTATTGTTGGGACTCTCCCTCCTAGCTGTGTTTCGCTTTGTCCCACAGACCTTAACATAGCATATTTTCTGGTATACTGTTTCATTGCACTGTTTTACTTGCCCTGGGCTTCCTCTTTGAGCCTGAACTACTTAGAAATATATTATTTGGGGTGTTTGAGGAATACCCATCCATTCTTCTTCCACTGCATATAACTTAAATGAGTTATGATTGGAGACCACCTTTGGTGTGACTTCGGTCAACTTGTTTGAAAGTTGATTTCAGTTTAGGTCATGGCCTAGACAGATTCCTATAGTGAACTGGGGAGAATTCTAGACCTGACAATTAGATGTGGTTGGTGGGTGTTGGTGTTGGGTTCCTCTGTATCTTTATATTCTTGATAATTTTTCTATCAGTTATTTAGAAATAGATATTATAGTTCTCTTGTAGTTCAATAATTTTTGTTTGTCATATCTACACCTTCATTGTCTGACTATATATAAGATAGAGCTTTTTGATAAACTAAATTTCTCTCATAGCATAAAATTCCAATCTGTCTCTGGCAAAGTTTTTTGTTCTGACATCTTTTTTATTCAGTCTCACAAAATCTTTTTTTTTCTTTTCCTTTAATTGCTATTCATACCATGTCACTTCATAGGCCTGTTTAGCCTGTTTACATCACTTTATTAAAAGTAAGAATTGAGGGGAAATGGGTCAATTGGTAAAGTCTTGCTACATAGAAGTCTGGTGTTCAGAGTTCAGATGTCCAGACCCAAGTGAAAAGCTAGAAACAGCAGTTATACACATGCAGTCCTGGTGCTGGGAAGGCAGGTGGATCAGATCCCTGGGTTTTGCTGGTCAGCCATGCTCAGTCAGGAAATTCAGGTTCAGTAAGAGAATGTTTCAAAAGTAAAGTGGAAAGCAACTGAAAAACATTCTCAATGTCAACCTTTACCCTTCACATGAACATGTATACATATAAAAACATGTGCACACTTACACACATGTTGATACAGATATACACACTCACATACAAAAATTAAAAAAACTGTTGCATTTAAGTTTTAATCCCATTTGATGATATTTTTTACAGTTGATTGTGAATTTTGTTGCTTCTGAAGTTCTTTTTCCTGTTTCCTGTGAATTATTTGAGCATCTCTTAGAATTTCATCTTCATTTATCAATTATGATTTTAGTGTGACCCTCTATATATCTGTTATAGTGCTGCTCTGGAAAGTACACATGTGCACATGCACACAGACACACACTCAGAAAAAGAGACAGACAGACAGGCAGACAAAGAGAGACAGAGATAGAGACAGACAGAGACAGAGAGGAGAGAGGGAGACAGAGAGGTAGACAGAGACACAAAGAGAGAGAGACACAGAGAGAGACAGAGAGAGAGAGACAGAGAGAGAGAGAGACAGAGAGAGAGAGAGAGAGACAGAGAGAGAGAGACAGAGAGAGAGCGCTAGCTTACAAATCTACTAGAGTCATGATTTAGAAGCTGAAGCACAGAACACAGACCTGACGTCCCCTGCCTTCCTGGTTTGACCGGCCTTCTAGGATGCAGACTCCTCTTGCATTCTACCTGTGTGGGTCTGTGTGCAGTCACATCAGATAGTGTCATAATTTTGTTTTAAACATAAAATAAAGTTTGCTAACTTAAGGAAAGAAAAGTCAATTTATCCACTGGCAGCTTTTGGCAATGTTTTCCCCCTTCTTACCAATACAAGCTTTTTCTTCTCCCATTTCCTTCCTGCTGGTGAGCTGCCTTCCAACTCTATTTTAAGAGAGTCCTTGGGACAACAATCCCCCTCATTTCCCTCGTTTGAAACCGTTCTGATTTCCTGTTCATTGCTGAAGAATACTTGAACAGTCAGAGGATTTGGGCTGACAGTTAATTCTTTCCAGTGCTTGAAAATTATGTAATTCCCTTCTGTCATTCCTGGCTTCTGGTGAGACATCTGCTGGCATTCAAATTGCTTTTCCCTTGTAGAGAAGGTTGTCATCTTTTCCTCTGGTTGCTTTGAAGGTTCTGTTTGCCCTTAGCTTTCAGTCATCAGATCAGGCTGCGTCTGCACATGCACCTTGTTTTTCTCTGCTTCCTGAACCTGTTGTGCCTTCTCCATCACCAAATTTCCAGGTTTGAGGGGATTACTTTTTAAGATTTTTTTTAATTATGTGTGTAGGCGGTGCCCATGGAGATGACGAGGGTGTCAGATCCCCTATAGCTGGAGTCACAGGAGATTGTGAGCTCCAGGATGTGCATGCTGAGCATTGCAAGAGTAAATGTGGTTTTAGCTGCTGCGTTGTCTCCTCAGCCCCAGGGCATTATTTCTCCTGGTAGGGTTTTTAACTCTACCTTCTTTTCCCCATCCTTCTGACAACTCGATTACTAAAACACTGTGTAGTCCCATGGGTTTTTGAGACTTTTTCCAGTGTGTTCTTTCTCTGTTACTCAGATTAGATGATTTCTGTTGTCCTAACTCCCAGCTCTCTGTGGTCTCTTGCTAAGATTCGTCAGCAACTGGGATTTCTATTGCAACCATTTTGTTGGAATAGAAAATCTAAAATCCCCATTTTTTTTTCCTTTTTGCCTCTATGTGTTCACTGAGGCATTATATTTCTTTGCTGATAGCTTTAATTTTCCAAGTATAATGAGTGTGTATAGTCAGTCATTTGGGGTTTTTTCTTTTTATTTTATTGGATATTTTTTATTTACATTTGAAATGTTATTCCCTTTCCCGGTTTCCGTCCATAAGCCCCCTATCCCAATCCCCTTCCCTTCTTCTATAAGGGTGTTCCCCCTCCCCAACCACCCTCACTTCCTGCCTCCCTGCCCTTTCATTCCCCTACACTGCAGGTGTCCAGCCTTGGCAAGACAAATGGCTTTTCCTCCCATTGGTGCCCAACAAGACCATCCTCTGCTACATATGCAGCTGGAGCCATGGATCTGTCCATGTGTAGTCTTTTTGGTAGTGGTTTAGTCTCTGGAAGCTCTGGTTGGTTGATATTGTTGTTCTTATGGGTTTTTTCTTGGTGGCTGTCTTAAATGAAGGTAATTCTAACACCTTCATCTTTACAGTATAAACATCGATTGAATAATCATTCTGAGATCTTTTTGGCTCTTGGTATGAAGAGCCATTTCCCCATTGAGATGTGAACACTTCTATATTCTGTTATAAAACTCTGTATCTTAACCCCAGAACATGTCGAGGGGTAAGTTGTGTGTGAGGTATGTGTATATGTGTGTGTATAGTGTGTGTATGTGTAGTATGTGGCATATGTATGGTGTGTTATGTGTGGTATATAGTGTAGTATTGTGGTGTGTAGTGTATGTAGTGTGTGTGTATGGTGTGTAGTGGGAGGAGGAGTGCATGTGTGTTGTGAAGGGCTTACACTTGTTCACGGGTGTGTATGTATGTGAATGCCAGAGGATACTGTCTTTTTACCTTTGTTTTTGAGACAGAGTTTCTTACTATCCTGTACTCACCTGGGAATCCAAGAATGCCCTGTTTCCATCTCTCCAATGCTCAAATTGAAAGCATACAGCACCACAGATATATCCCATCACTCCCTGCTTTTTAAACATGAATTCTAGGAATTAACTCAGTTCCTCCTGTCTGTAAGACAAGCACTTTCTTGAGTAAGCTATCTTTCCATTCCAACTTGGTCTTTCTGTTTTAACTAGATTTCTCTGATTGTGTTTCAGTTGAGGAAGGATTGGGTGTGACTTATAGCCAAGAGGAGATAAGACAGATAGGTATTGGGAATGGAGAGATGACTTGGTGGTTAGGAGCACTAAATGTTCGTCCAGAGGGCCCGAGTTCAGTTCCCAGCACCCATGTGGTAGCTCACAACCATTTGTAAGTCTAGTTTGAGAGAATCTGATGGCACACAGACATACATGCAGGCAAAATACCCATATGCATAAAATAAAAATGAATAAATCTCAACAAAATAACTTGTGAAAGGAGAGGTTTCCCTTTGGACCTTCACTGAAACCCCAGACAAAAGTTCCTTGCTATTAGTAAGTTGAGGTGGAGACCCAGCTCCCCAGTGATTTCCTCTGATGCCCTGGTACAGATGCTTCACTACCTTGGGGTCAGATGAACGTCTGACTCTATTAGGCCACCTCCAGCCTCACCTTGGGAAGGCAGTAGTTTTATTGTGGCTGGATAGGAGGAGCCACTGAGTGCTAGTCATTTGAGTGCCCTGGCACCCTACTTAGCCTCTTGGTATTAAGGATTATGGTATTGTACTTCGGCAGCCATTTAAGTTCATAACATATATTACGCACTTTTGAACACCCTAAGTGCCATGAGCTGTCATCCCTTGAAGCTGTGTTTCAATGATCCCTCCCACCCAGCTACAGTATGGATGTGAGAGATGGACTAATAGAGTCAGACTTTCATCTGACCTTATAATAGTGAAGACACAGGCCCGGCTAGGCATCCCAGTGTTTGATCCACTCTCATGCTCAGGTCTGAAAGAACACTGTGAGAAGTTGTATGAACCTTCTCAACACAGAGCAGTTCCCTATAATAAGCCCAGTTCTTTGAGGCTGAATTTGGGATGGACTACAGCATTTGGTATCAAAACAACATTCTTTTCTTTGGTTTTTGGTGTAAATATTTTCTTGACTTCTAAGGATATTAGGGTTTTTTTTTTCTTTGTTTGGTGGTTTGTAAATTTTATTTGAGGGTCAACCTGAAAATACCATACTCCAGCTCTGTAATTAAGTATGTATGGTTTCTCCAGCCGCCCCTTAAAATCTCCAAAATTTATGGAATCCTCTGGTTCTTTTTGTCGTTCCAAACAAGTCACGCTGCCTTTGCAGAAACCTCAGTGATGGCATTTCTCATACGGAGAAAGGCCACATGCACATGGCTTACTTCCCTGAAGCTCTTGCTTGAACAAACATAGCCTCTGACATTTTTGTTCCCATCGCTGTCTTGTGCTTCATTTTCAATGTTCTCATCACCATGAGGAAGCCTTTGTGCCACTTCCTGTCCTTGAATCACATCCCTCTGAGTGTCTTGTCATTTGTGTCTGTTTAGTTTACACAATTAAATGTTTGTTCTTGGCTCTCTGCAGTCATCATTGCCATCTCCTGCCCATAGCCCGGGAGAGTGGGTGGGCAGGCAGAATCACTGACAGGGTGACAGTGTGCCCCTTCTACACTCACAATCTGAGAAACCCAAGCTTTATTAACTCACAGTAAGGGAAAGATTACAATGGCATCATCCTGTTTGCATGCCTGTAATCTTGAAGTCCCAAACAGATCATCAAGACCCACAGGCCTAATCCACTGTGTGGGAAATAATACAACAGCTAAGGAACTGGATGTGAACACCAGCCAGACCCCAAGGCTCCTCTGTATGATCCCTTTTCTGCTCCCAGTTGAACTGAGGATGTGGACCAGGCTGCAGTATAAGATCATAGCCAAGAGGATGACCTTTAATAGACAGCTTTGTCAAGGGCTGGTTTGACAGTTCCCAGTTATAGGAATTATTTGGAAACATTGTGTTCTGTTGTACTACCTTAGTTTCAGTAAAATTGGATAATAATGCTAATTACCTCTTAATGCTGCTGTGAGAACCGAAGAAGGTAATGCATGTGAGATGTCTTGGGACACTCTTCACCTGTTTGGTGATACCTAGTGTTTGTTCATTGCATTTACTGTGCCCACTCACTGAGAAGAATAAGTGGGATAAACTGCATGTCCTCAACAATTCAAAAATAGGAGCATTGGGGTGGCTCAGTTGGTAAAGTGACCCCATAGTCAGAAGGACCTGAGTTCAGATCTCCAGCGCTCACAAAAAAAAATCCATGAGGAATAATTGTAAGCCCAGAACTAGGGTAAGTGGGGGGACAGAGGCTGATGATTCCTGGAACTCATTGGCCAGCCAGCCTAACCTAATCAATTTGCTTCAGGCTTAATGAGAGAACAATTAAGGAACACACTAGTGTCAACATCTGGCCTCCACGTGGACATATACATGTGCACATGTGCACACACACACACACACACACACACACACACACACACACACACACACACACACACAATAACGTGTACATACCACACAAAAAAACAATTAAAAACATCTATGTAATCCTGAGTTCCAACTGGTCTGTCAGAAGAAAAAATACACCAGAAAAAACATGTCTAAAGCTAAGAACTGGCAGAACAGAGAAGTCTGCTTTACCTTTGGACGGTCACTTTGAAATTAATCAGCAGAGTAGCTGTCAAGCAGATATTATTGATTTTCTCATGCAGATTATATATATTAAAGAGCAGAAGCTGCCAAATATTTTACCAGTGAAGATGGGAACCAGGCAGGAATGCAGAAATCAACCCTTGTCAGCTTTTCTCCTCGAACCTCAGATCATTCTCTCTGACTCGTAACTGGCCATGCCAAGTGAGGTCACTCAGGAGACAACTCAGAATATTACCCTGGGTTTACCAAGGCTTCCATCTACCAAACAAGAGAATAGAAAAACTTATAGCAGCAAAGAACAGCTAAACTTCCCATAAGGACTTCCAGTCTTCTGGACTGGCAGGAAAGTGACAAGGTTTCTGGAAGGTTCCTAAAAAGGGCAGATGAGTCTGAGGAATAAGCATTTGTCTTTGAGGTTACACAAACCAGGTCCATGAGGTTATGACGTCGTGGTCGCTGCCATGTGAGTAACTGTTTGCACCTTGCACTGGCACAGGCTAAAGACCCCATAACTATTCCTCCAGTTCTCCATGACTCAAACATCTTTAATGCTCATAAAATTAGAAAATGGTTCGTCATGCTAAGACAGCTAATCAGACATATAAAATATAACCCAAGGGTTGTTTATTTTTGCATTGCATATTGCCGATTATAAATTAGACATTTTATTTTTAAATTACCTCTTGTTTGGGGTCCAGCAAAATATTTTCCTCTAGATGATGCTCCATCTTCACCGTGGGTTTCTCCATGTTTTATTTCCCTTGAGAGCTTTAAAATAAAAGGAGAGTGTGCAGCCCATTCTAAACTCCCTTCACTTCCCACACGATACCCTCTCACCCCTGGGTATCCTCTTCCAGCCTCTTGCCCATAGGGGTGGCACTGCTTGCTGCCTTGGGCGGTTTGCATCACAGGGAACTTGGCCTGACGGTTCTGCTCTCCACAGGCAGGCAGCCACATTCAGACCCTGATGGGGTCACAGAGCCTTCAGCACCGCAGCCGGGAGCAGCAGCCATATGAAGGGAACATCAACAAAGTGACCATTCAGCAGTTCCAGTCGCCACTGCCCATCCAGATCCCCTCATCACAGGCCACCCGGGGACCTCAGCCTGGACGGTGCTTAATTCAAACGAAAGGGCAGAGGAGTATGGACGGTTATCCCGAGCAGGTAAGGACTGCTCTTGGAACAGTAAATAAACATGCAGGAAGTTAAAACAACTCCATGCTGCATGTGGGTCCTCCAGACACAGCGCTTTTCATAGGAACTGATGGTTGCTTCCAGTGGTTATAGGCGATGACGCATCGGTGAAATGCCCTTTCAAAGCATGCAAAATGCAATGGTCTTCCAGTCCTGTCCTTTCTTCCCGCTGCCCAATTAAACTCTTCAGCATGGACTTTGAGTGTTACAAAGAAGCTCTGTGGATGGGGTAGGTTGACTAAGACCCCTGCGAAGTTCGGGGTCTGAAAGGTGAACTATTATCCGATCCTCCTTTGCAGGAAAACATTTTTAGTCCTATCTTCTGGTTGTTGGATAACACAGAGTATAGAAAACTCTAAAAAAAATTATTAGAAGAGAAATATTTTAGATGTTCCATACACTACTGGTCATTGTGATGTAGCAAAATAAAGAGAATGATTGTTCTCCTGCCCTGACTAGAATAGAGAACTCACTCTTCACTGTAGAATAGTCTCTTTCCTTGAGACCAGGGAAAAAATGTGCCCCATTAGAAGCTCAGAGAGGAGACAACATGATCTAGCACATACAATTAATCCTTTACTTCATTATACTAGGCAAAGCTCCCCTCACATGATTTATAAAGAGTCCACTCCATTATTATCTAGAGCTGTACATGTTAGTCAACCTTGTATTCTAAACGCACAAGTCAATCTTCTTTCCCCAGCTTTTCTCCAGATGTTGCTAAGAGTCATTTATCACTGGGATCCGGGATACATCAATCATTGTCTCTTTCTTACACCTGCTCTGTACCAATCATCCTCAGAATCTTAGATGCTCAAGATGAGTCTCTTTCCCTTTCCTCGACCCAGGCTACATGCTGGATTTAATGTGTGACAAGCCAAGCAGGACATATGCCTCCAAAAGGTTTTAGTGAGAGTTAGATGGCACAAACCTGTGCAGTACAACATAGGACTTCCAAACTGATACCTGGGCCTCCTTCCCAGGTCAACTCACTTTCTTCACCTACCCGTTGCCTAGGTAACTGGAATTCTTGTGAACTCCTAAGTGGTTCTACATAGTTCACCCAAAGTTGAGAGCCACTGCCTGAGGTACTCTGTGGCCCAACAGTATCCTAGCTGAACAATGTGCTGGCGTCATCACCATCTAGAAACCACACAAGTTGAATATTTTTAAACAAACTGATAGTATCTTTGATCTTTCTTTATGCATACTTATAACGGAAGGCAGAGTGATAGAGATACCCAAACAGCCATGAGAAGGAAAATATCACAAGGCTTGAGACCTCCCGAAACCCCTTCAGGAATTCACCGGTACAGTTCAGTTCTCAGTTCTATGATCCGTATTCCCAGCATCTGTCTCACTGAATAGAGCTAAGAGAAGTAAAGTACCCCAAATGTGGCAATACAGCATCTCGGAAGCTGACCTGGAATCAGGACCTGATTGTGTGAGATTTTGTATTCCGCCTTGTGGCCTGAGGCACAATAATCCATAACACAGTCAAGAGTAAGTTCCTATGAGGAATAGTGATGGGAAATACATCCTACAGTTCAGGAATGCCATCGCGTGACCGCGCACACTCTACAGAGTCAATGTATGGGTTTTACTGTACATTCCTTACAAAATGGTGGTCTATAAGAGCCACAGCATTATTCTGAGGATTTTGGATAAAGACTGCAGGAAACTATTTACAAATGCCAATACTTTATGGAGTAAAGTGGTCTGAGTGGAGAATAAGCTATCTCTGAAAGTGTCAGAGAAAATAGCATGCGGCCCAGCCACTCAGTGTGTGCTATCTTAATTAAATCATTACCTTTTAATCTAAACATTAGAAATTTCCTCCTGTTTTTTTTTTTTTTTTATTTTCCTCCAGAGGATAAGCAAGCATGGACTTATTGAGAACTATAAGAAAAGGGGCCCTGAAAATGTGTTGCCCTGTATTTTCCTTAGCATGCACTAACTAATTGCATTTATTAGTAGGGCCCAGATACACACTGCACTAATCTAGTAAAACAATCTAATACAGCTTACTTTATCCACCTTCACCCTGCTGATATCCAAATTCTAGAGATCATTGTTCCATGCTCATGTTGACTCTTTGAAGCCTCCATATAAGGAAGAGAACATACTGTGCTCATCTTCCTGTCTCTGGCTTACTTCACTTAACATGGGGTTGTATGGTTCCATCCACCTTACTGCAAATGCCAGGGTTTCATTCTGCATAACCAAGTCACATTCTACTGTCTGTAACTGTGCATCTCCCATTTTCTTTGTCCGTTCATCCAGGCTGTGATAAACATGGATGTGCAGGTTTCTCTTTGGTATGATTAGTATACCATTGCTTTGACTGCTTGCCCCGAAGTCAGACAGCTAAGTCAGAGCACAGAGACTTCACTCTTCTCCATACCATACTAAATTACATGTGCTGGCATGACACAAGAGTGCCTCTCTTTCATCGTCACCACCATTCGTTAATTTGTTGTTTATGACAACCATTCTAAGGAGCATGAGATGTTATTTCCTCGCAGATTTTGACAAGTAATCGGTAGTTTTAACAGGCTCTTTCCAGCCTTTTCTCTTATATCATTTAACATAATATAGCTTTCTTCAGCTACTCCAAGAGCTGCCAACCTCCCCTGAAGTCTTGCACACTCTTCCGGCAGGTGATAAGACAGCAGCTGAAACGTCTGAGGCCACCATCTCACAGCCACTCCTTCATGGACTTTATGAACGATGAAACCATTTTTCAGGATAGCTCACAAACTTTCATCCTGAGAGGACTACACCTTTCCTACTCCTGACCTCTAAGTACTGGAGTAACCCAGTGTCCAGCCTCTCTATACACACCATCCCCTCAGTGACGTCAATTCAGTCTCAGGCTGGATGATTCTCAACTACCATCTCCAGCCCTGGCCCTCTCTCCTGCACCCCAGTGTCTGAATACACTGGCTGGGCTATCTCTTCCATCACTCTCTACCTGGGTTTTCCAAGCCCTTGATAACCGTGGTCAAAAGAGCTGTCAGCTTTCCTCCCCTGCCCTTTCTTCCACACCCCTGCCTTTCTCCAGACTTCCCATTCAAGGGCCTTCTAGGGTCAGCTTTCTGCTTTGACCAAAAGTGTCCGATTCCCCTTTTTCACAGCTCACCTCCAATCCAAAACACGTCTGTCATGAACATCCTAAGTTTTACAGCTTCCTTGCCACCCACACCTGTCCTACTCCATCTACCTCTGAAACCTCCTAAATGGTCTCTTTCCAGTGTACCTCCCTTGGATCTGTTCTGCTGCCAGAGTTATCTTTTTAGAATGAAATCGATGCCATGGCACTTCCCTACTTAAAATGATGTATAAGTTTTCAACAGATTGCTGAATTTGTTTTCAAACTGCACAGGATGGTAGAATGTCCCCATGGGTCTTGTCGCTGCTTGTACCCTTACAGAATAGTATGTTTCTGAGCATCTAGTCCCTACTCTCATTGCTTTCTCTTCCTGACTGATCTGTCTTTTGGTCTTGATGATCTTCCTGTTTTTAATTACATTATAGATATATATTTACATCCCACAAACTGATATGTTTAAAGCACACAAGTTGTATATTAATATTTATATAGTTGGACATCATCACTGTAGTATAATTTTTTGAATGTTCCCAACTTTCAAAAGGAAATCCCTAACCCTGACTTTCCATGTTCACCCCATTCATCCCTGGATGAAGGTCCTTAGGTGGAACTGCCCTTACTGACACTGCATCTCATGACACTTGCTTTCACCTCCCTAATGCGTTCCAGAAGCAGGCTTTTCTAAGACCTACTGTTCTAATTACAGTGCAATCAACACAGACCCGAAGTATCCAGTCAAGTAGCAAGCAGGAAGCACGTAGACCCACTGTGCTTTAGATAGACATTTCATTTTGTCTCTGAAGAGAAAATTGAAATACTGATTTTCACTAAATAAGCTATTTATTAACTTCTGCCTTTGTAAAAAAAAAAAAAAAACTTGCATTTCAGTTCTTTTCAGCTGCTCTTGCCTGTGAGTTTCTCCCTCTCCTCCTTGGGCCGCAGCAGGCAGGCGAACCTCCTTACCACAAGAGAAATCCCCCATCCCAGAGGCTTTAGGAGACCCCACCCATTGATCTGATACACGTGAGCATTCTAGAACTAGCAAGCTGCAGATCACAGCGGACATCTGTTTGTCACAATGAAACAAGTGTCACCTTTACTATTCCCATTGTTAAAAATGTGCGGAGAACGATCCCGGGAGCGGACTCTGGCAGCACTGTTCTTCTTAGCTTTTAGCACATTCCAGATTTTCAGTAATATAAATTAAATATAATCACTCCCTTTAAAAGGGATGACTGGAATCAACTTGTGGAAACTGTCCATGCAAAAAAACTTAGCTCTAGTGTTCCTGGTTTTATAGAGACCTGAGGGAAGCCAAGAAGCTCACCTTCCATGTTATATATGTGTACAGCTTTAATGAGATAGAGTTGGATTTGTTGTTGTTGTTGTTGTTGTTGTTGTTGTTTTTGTTGTTATTTTTGTTGTATGGATACTTTTGTATGTGCTCATGTGTTCATGCATGAGTGTCCATATGTGTAAGTGTCCATATGAGTCTGCATGTGAGAGTGTGTGTGTCCACACCCGTGACACATTCATGTGAGTGTGCACATGTTGAGTGTGTATGTGTCTGTGTCTGTCTGTGTGTCCATGTTCTTCACTATACACAGTATTGGGGTTTCATAACGATGTTTTCATGTAAAAAAAAATAGTGTCTTTCTTTCCATAATCTCTTTTTCCTCTTTCCTTCCCCTTTCCCATGATCCTCTTCTTCCCTTAGATCAGTGGTCATCAACCTTCCTAATGCTGCAACCCTTTAATACAGTCCTCATATTGTGGTGACCTCCCAACCATAAAATTACTTTTGTTGCTACTTCCTATATGAAGTTTTGCTACTGTTATGAATCACAATGTAAAATCTGTTTTCATGCTGTTTCTGGTGGTCTTAGGTGACCCCTGTGAAAGGGCTGTTTAACACCCCATAAAGGGGTCACGACACACAGGTTGAGAACCACTGCTTTAGATCATTCTGCATCTACCCTGTGTCATATGTATATACATGACTTTATGTGTCACTTAAAAAATCTAAGATTCACAAATGAGGGGAAATGCATGCATCTGTAGGCACATACAAATGCATGGAATGCTTTTCTGTCGTTTTCTAATTCATAAATAGTAATAAAGAGGCAAAGTGCTACATAAAATACAGCTAAAATATTCCCTCCAGCTACATAAAACTGTTTCATATTCATACTCATAAGCTGTGAGTCACATAAATTATAAACTATTATAAGCTAATTTTTGCAACCCTACAAAACTAGTTTTAACAAATCTAGAACATTTGACAAAGTTGCGATTAAGTGTTCCTTTAAGGGAAAATATGAAAAGGGTTCTTTGCAATTGCACTTACTTATAATTTAGAAATTAACTGACTGGTGAGTTGAAAATATAAATCACATTAGTGGATGATTTTTTTGCCCTTGTGTTGCAAGTGAATCACAAGACAGTTAGATATCATTTTAGGAACAAGAACAATATACTAAGGTTGGTGCCTCTAACTAAGCTTAGTTCATCCGAAGTCTGGCAACTAAAGTACATCTTAATTAAGTATGAAATGTGATTCCTGTTTGTCTTGTAGGAGGAGAGACCTGAGATGTGTTTAAAATAGAAAGACAGTGCTTTGAGCATTGGAGTTTAACAGGTTAAGAGGGTGGATGAGTGCTAGCCAGAGGCACAAAGTTGCTTAATCAGCCAGTCATTCAATCATCTTTAAGAACTTTTCTTCTGTGTGTTTATTTAAATGCAAAGCACAAGCCAGTATGTAGCCCAGCATTTTTTTTTCCCTTGACCTATCAGTCACTTCACTACTGCTTGCTCTGTACCTATCATTTATGAATCTCTTTTCTCTTCATTTAGCAACAGAATGCTACCTCTTAGTCACAAGGCTGTTATCATCTGGGGCCACCTTTTCCTACCCTATATGCAAAGCCAGTATTGTCCCTCACTTGCAACTTGTCCTCAGCTCAGGATCACCCAGATGCCCTCATCTGTTAAGGTTTCCTGATGCCATTTTGCTAGCTTCCTGTCTTCAGACGCTTCCTATATAGTCTACATTAACATATGCACCCGTTCCACTGCATTGCCACCTCTGCCCACCGTAGGCCATCCATCTAAAACTGTCTGATACCTAAGAGAGTAATAGCATAGATGCTAGACCAATGATGCTCCACAGCCCTGAGCATTGTTTCTGTCCCGTCTCTGTCTCGTGGACCACACTCTCTAACCTCGTGACCATAAGATTTTCCTTCTATTCCTTCCTCTCCCACCTCAGCAGCTGCTACAAAACTCAGAGCCCTTTTCTCTCAGTGCTTTGCTTCCATTTCAAGCCCCTTTATTCATGGATCCTTTCTCAAATGAAAAGTTCTAACATCCCTAAATGCTACCAGGCTTTCCAAAGGTGTTCTCCATGACTGTATTTAAATTCCCATCTCTGTTTTCTCTCACTTGTCTGTACAGTCTTTTCTAAGTAGTCTTGACATGTGTATACAATGACAGATACTGCCTCAGCCCCCAAGTATGCTCATGAGGCTTACCGGGCATCTAAAGCCAGTCTCTGACATATAGAGGCAAAGAGAGACATTACCCCTTTAATGACGCTTGTGGTGTTTACACCAGACCAAGATGGGCTCACTAGAAACATGAGTGAATTGCAAACCTTGTTGGAAAATATTTAGTTGTAATGGCTAGTTGGTGACTTTTTGTGCTTTTTTTGTTTGTTTGTTTCTTCTTAGTTCTGTGTGAGAATAGAAAAGAACCCTGGGCTTGGATTTAGTATCAGCGGTGGAATTAGTGGGCAAGGAAATCCTTTCAAACCTTCCGACAAGGTAAGGAGTGAATTACTTATTGACAGTCTTCGTTTCAAATGTTGTGTTCCACTGTGATACAAGGGTAAAAGGATGCTGTGGGAATGTTTGCTGTGCTGAGCTGATCTAGCTAACCATGAAGCCAGTCAGAAACCAAAATATGTCTGTACAAGGAAGAATGAATCCGGCATAGTGCTTGAAGAAAACAGAGCAGGAGAAACAAACTTTTAATCATTCTATTGAAAAGAAAAGGTTTTGGGAACTATTGTCATGGTTAGTTTTCATGGAGTGTGTATGTGTGTGTGTGTGTGTGTGTGCGTGTGTGTGTGTGTTCTTGTGTGTGTGTGTGTGTGCTTGTGTGTGTGTGTTTGTGTGTGTGTGTGTGTGTATGTGTGTTGGCCTATTTATTTTGACTTTACACTTGTATATGGTAAAGAAACCTATGTAAGAAATTTTTCCAAAGATTTATTTGTAAATTGTTCATATGTCACTTAGAAAAATGTTTTCTTACAGCAACAAAATAATCCCACCTTGACTAGATTTTCAGGCCAGCAGCTGACCTCAATCCACTAGACTTGCAAAGGGTTTCATTGGCGGAATTTTAGAAATGAGAAATCACAGAAAAAAATGCATAAGAAAATTGAAGCTAGCTTTGGCAGAAGAACCAGACCCTCATCTGACCCCAGAGCAGACAATCTAGCTTTCTACCCTGAGCTATGTAGCCTGCTCTGCTACCATTAATGCTTAACAATCTCATACTGAAATCATTGCAGATACATTCACTAACAATTACAGTGATCTGCCTTTGATCTCACCAAGCTACCCTGCCCTCAGTGTCTTCAGGTGCAGACCTTTAAAATGTACTGCTGTTATAGTTAGCTCACAGATCAATTGCTGAAAACTCAGTCTACTTCTGGAGAAGACTTGAGTGTATAACTATGGAGCTGTCTCGGTGACTAAAATACCAGGCTTGCATCCCTGACATCCAGAGTTTGGATTCCTTGCACTCACATAAAAGCCAGTATGCATGGCATGCAGCCTATAATCTCCAAGCAAGATGCAGAAACAAGGGGACCTAGCTAGAGTTGAATCTAAAAAATCTGGGTTCAAGGATGAGACCCTGATTCAATATATAAGTTGAGATGATCAAGAAAGACATCCCAAGTCAACCTTGATCCTAAAAGGCGTACAGACACAAATATGCCCCAAACACATAAGAACACACATGCACAAGCACATGCCCATGCACACACACACATGTGCATTGGCTCCTCCTATCTAGAGATTTCTAAAACCTAACACAAAACTTTCATCCCGTATTTTTCTAGCCTTCTTCTCAGCCATCATACTTCCTATATTCTTTCTGTCCTTCCTCCATTCTAAAGAAGGATAGAAAAGGTTGGGGTAGAATTTTTCCATAGCGATGTGCAACAGGAAGGAGATATGTAACAGATATTATTACAGAAATGATATTGACTTATAAAGTTAAAACAGTTGATGATCTAGTTGGGGCAACTACTTATTTAACCTGGTAAATTACCAATAAAAGTTAAAATTATCAGAAACATGTATGGGTGTTTAAACTTCATGATGTCCTACCTTATTCATCTTGATCCTCTCTTTTTAATTCTTCTTGATGTATATACATTATATGAAGTGATGAGTCTCAATATCATTCTCCTGACCCCTCTTCCCATCTTGTTAGACCATATCTATCTATATATCCATATGTGTGTACATATATATTCATAGTCTGTCAACAGACAACTGAGCTGATTCCATAATGTGACTGTGAATAGTACACGTGTAGGTATCTCTGTGCTATGCCACTAGTCCTTCAGGTGTAGCCCCAGATTGGTGCACCTGGTTCATGAGGTAACTCTTTGAGTTTTGGGTTTTTTGTTTAGTTGATTAGTTAGTTGATTCGTTTGGTTTGGTTTTGATTCTGGTTTTTAAGGAATCTCTATACTGATTTCCCTTGTGGATTACTTGATGAGGGGTTGTTTAGATTTTTAGCTCTTTTTATATTTGGGAACTAAACCTCTGTCAAAGGTGTTGGCAGACTTTCTCTTCTGTAGGACGCCTCTCCACTTGTTGTTTCCTCTCCTATGAAGAAGCTTCTAATTTCATGTGACATCATTTGTAGCTTTTTCAGTTCTCTCTCTTTTGCTGTTGAAGGACGCAGAAAGTCCTACCCTGTGTCCATCAGAAGAGTTTCCACTACACTCTGCTATATGTTTCCATTCTTGTGTTAAGGTCTTCACTCCATTTTGAGTTTACTTCTGTGCACGGTCAGAGATAATGAACCTAATCCATCTGCTATGTGGCCAGTTTACTTAGCACAATTTACTACAGAGGCCACTGTTTTCCTCCTGTAGACATTTCTGGCATCTCCATCAAAATCTACATGACACTAACAGTGTAGCTGACCACCCTTCTTGCCTTTGCCCTCATATCCCTTCCCTGAACTCTTTCAAAAGAAAGCTGGCTACATAATCATCCTTTGGGTAGCTGCCATTTTCAAATGGTGTGCTGCCCTCCTTTCTCTCAACATAGGAACATTTTCACTCTACTTTTGGTAGGTAGAAAGAAGATAGTGTTTTTAAGTTAAGAATAACATATTACCAAATAGGACACTAGAATGATGTTTTGCTCCTGTTTTCTTCCACTGTGCTGGCTATGAACACCTTATAAGCATTAATTTATCTTTTGTTTGGGTGACAGTTCTGAGACTCAACTGTGTCTGAGATCATATAATTCGTGCTTTGGGTTAAATGTAGCAGCTAGAGAGTTTGAATTGTTAAATGCAGCTGTTGAAAGATCCTTGCTTGAAAGTACCTTTCTCTGCCTGATTATACTCCAAACCACTTTACAGTCTAAATCGTATTTCCCTATTATTGCAAAACTGATGGAGTTAACCAAAATTTCAGATCTATATGTAGAACACTGTTCAAGTTAGAAATGCTTTCCTTGGCAATCCAAACTTATGATTCAGTCTTGATCAACAGTATTCAAATGATCTAAAGATGTTGATACCAATGATTTACAGAAGAATTAAACCTGTTCTTTGGGAGAGAGTTTCATGTCTGCATAACCCAGTTTCACTTCCTCAGCCTCATGTTCCACACTGACAGAGACTGTGTTTGACTTAAAATAAACCCAGGGCTTGGGGAATGCCTTCCTTGAGAGCACAAGGACCTAAGTTCATTCCCAAGAGCACACATTTTTGAAGCTAAGTTTGGCAGCATGGATTTATCATTCCAGCACTGGGGGAGAGGCAGACAGATCCCCTGAACATGATAGCCAGCTACCCTACCTTATTTGGAAGTTCCAGGCCATGAGAGATCCCATCTCAAAAGGATTGCTTGAGGAATGAATGACATCTGAAGTTGTGGTCTAGCCTCCACACACACATCCACACATATCTATGTGCATATGAACACACTGCACACGTGCAAAAACACACTCACAAACACACACGCACATATACACACAGAGAGAGAAAGAGAGAGACAGACAGACAGAGACAGACACAGAGAGAGACACAGAGACATAGAGACATAGAAACAGAGAAACAAAAAGAGACAGAAGACTTATTCCTATATTCAAAAATGAACAGTAAGTATATGAAAATATACTAATATACTATTTTCTACAATGTTGAAAAAGAAATTACCTTTTCACGAGTGGACGAATTCACAGCTGGAGGTGAAATGTACCAAATTAAGTGGCAATTTAAATTCAACAGATACTGCCTGAGTCTAAGGAAAACATGTCGTAGAGACTCTAGTCTGCAGGGTAATGCATGTTCCCTTCCTGTGAACAAATCAGACACTAACTATGTTCCTGGATACATGCTGTGCTGCTAAGCTTGCTGTCTCTTGGCTGCTGAGAATCATTGACCATCTCATCTCCTGAAAGTACTTGGAAGTTTCTATGCTATCCTTACCACTAAATTTATCTAATCCTATTCAATATTACTGATGCTGCTGTAGCCAATCCCAAAAGCAGATGGGCACAGAAGAATACCCACACTGGGGACAAACAGGGAAAGCTTATAGTAGTTCCTAAACTAGGGGAGGGAGTGCAGATTGGGCAAAAGGGAGCTACATTGCTTAAGGCACAAAATATGCCATCTGTTCTGCGTTGCGTGAGATTCCTGTAGTAAATCACCTCAAACAAGCCAAGAAGTTTGCTGAGGTTTTAGATGGGTTTGTGATTAAGTCTCACAAGACTAACAGGGCATTTCATATAGGACTGGAGTATCTGGAGCAGCATTTGAAGCAAAGTTAACTTCCCTCTAAGACCCAAGGTAGTCCTGAGCAAATGTGGTCTCTCTGAGTCAAGGAATCAGCATGACACTGTCAGAACAGTATATAGTTTATGAGAAAACCAACTCACTCACCACAAAGTTCACTGTTTTGGACAAGTACCTCACAAAGTGAAAACTACTTATCTATACTTGTGAGAAGAAAGTGGTGGTACATTGGGTGCAAACAGCTCTTTATGATGCCCACCTCTGCCATCTCAGTAAAATCGATAGAAGCTTTTCATCAGAGACAAACACTACTGTCATGGTAGTAAGAAGCTACTTAAATGAAATATTCCAACCAAGTAAATCTAATGATAAGGCAGGAAAAAAAAGAATGTCATTAATTATCCTATTCCTGGAATTGAATGAAACTTGCTCCTCATGTGATTATCTTAGCAACATCAATTAGTCAGATAATATTGTGATCTCCATGTTACTGATTCCCAGCATGTCCCATTAACATGACCAAGGTCGTTTAGCTAATCTGTGACAGACAAAATCTGAAACCAAATTGATCTGACTCCAAATCTTTTTCTTCTAATGAGCTCTTGCGTAGGCCCCTATCTGTAGATGCCACTTAGCAGAGTACATGACAAGCTCACACCCTGTGGTGCTGAGACACATACAATTTTTCTAATATTGAACATATTTATAGAGCCCTCTAATTAGTCAAAATCCTCATATTTGCTTCAACAAACCAGTGGAAGTCAGCACGCCTCCTCCATTGAACCTCAGTAATCAGGGAGCACAGTATAGAGAGAATTGATAATCAATTATGTAACTCATGGGCTGAGGTATCATCACAGTGGCGATTCTGACAATGAAGCAAACTCCCTATGCTTTCTACTAAGCACACTAATTCACGGTTGCAAGATCCAAAGAATTTCCCACTGTGAGTTCCATGGGAGAAGAGAAAACCAGAATAACAGAATGATACCAGGCTGTGCAATATTTCATAAATCAACCCAAGATCCTTTGAATGGAAGAGCTCCTAATGAAACATTCAAAGCTCATCATCCAGGGACAACATCCTTCCTTGCTTCATTTGAGGAAAGGACTAACTGCCTAGAATTTAAAGTTTTTCAGAGAGACTTGCTATAACATCTGGTCAAAGACTCACAGGAAAGCTTTGTTATGGACCTACATGGGTGTTACAGCAGGAGTCAGCTGTGAGGGCCGGGGAAAGGGGTTGTTGTGAGTGAAGCCACCTTTCTCTGCCCAAGCTTGGGCAACACCATGGAGCTCAGCCATTTTTCCACCTGGGGAAATCTGAACAGGATGAAAGAGATGAGTTCATGTTTGTTTGTCGGTTGATTGTTTTGTCTAAGGTAATGAGAAATTCCAAACCCTGGGAAGAATGTTGGAAAATGTAAAACAGTCATGAACTTAAAATAAACATCATACAATCTCAGGGCTATCATCAAATCTGAAACCCTTCCTACCCTGCCTTCTAGTCCTAAAAGAATAAGTCTCTCTCTCTCTCTCTCTCTCTCTCTCTCTCTCTCTCTCTCTCTCTCAATCTCTCTCTCTCTCTCTTTTCCTCTCCCTCTCCCTCTCTCAGCCCAACCACCTATTTCATCAATTTCACAAGTATACATGTATACTTATATAAATATACATATACCTATATACATATGTATGTACATACATATAGACAGTCAGACATATATACATATAGACATTTGGTGGATGGAGCAGATCCCCAAAAGCCACACTTTATTTCTTCTCTCAGCCTTTTTAAACGTTCTTAGACAAAAGTTTTTTAATGAAATTACCTCATAGATAAAATGTTACACAAAAGGGGAGTTACAGAAGGATGTTGATAGTAAGTTCAAAGCAGTGTTTCATTCTGTCAGCTCATTATAAGTTCAAAGCAACAGTTTCACATGGCCTTGCTTTATCATAGTGCACACCTGTGGCTTCATCCTTGAATCTGACCTAGAATGAATATTTTTCCTTGATCACAAATCTGTCCCAAACCTTTTTCTCTTCTAGGGTAATTTATGAGAGTGCATTGCATTTTTTTTTTTTTTTTTTGGTTCTTTTTTTTCGGAGCTGGGGACCGAACCCAGGGCCTTGCGCTTCCTAGGCAAGCGCTCTATCACTGAGCTAAATCCCCAACCCCATTGCATTCTTTATGTAGTCTTTACTTGCTATTTTATGAGGAAGGAGCACATTCTATTTTTTAATTCCAACTGTATTTCATCTTTCTTGCAAAACAGCTAAAACCATCTCCTTAAACTTTCTTTCTAAAATTATTTGAGTCAAAACAGGAATTCCATAAAGTCATTAATTCATCTAAACAGTATTAACTCATGAAAGTTCATCTTCATGTTGATCTTCGGGAAATCTGCCCAATAGGGTGGGCTGATGCCCAGATCATTAAGCAATGTAATAGTGTCATATCAGCAGCAAGAAGCAATCCAGGAATGTAGTCTCTGGGGCTGTGCCTGTCCAGAGTTCACCCATCACAGCCATGCAAAACAGTTGGCCATCTCCAGGAAACTCATTTGCTTGCCACAGCCATTCCTAAATGGCTTCTGTCAATCCAGAGTTATACACACTAAGGAAATTAATAAATGTAAAAACACAACAGAGTTGAAAACAGAAAAGAAATAAATATCTTAGGGCATCACCTATAACCATTTTTTTTCCTAAAAAGATTGACATCAGTTCAACATAAAGTTCTAGAAATATACTCAAAAGATAACCAGCACAGTTACTTTTATTTCAAATATATTATGTGCAAATTGTGTATATAAAATTTCAAGATAAATCCAAAGTTAAACACAGCAAAAAATAGAGAGTAGCAAATTATACTTATACATGCAGTCATCTTCACAATGTGATGCACATGCATGTACATGCTTCTAATGACTAATATAAAATATGTTCCCTTTACTTGGAATTTCAATTAAACCCATCCTCACAGGCTGGAGTCTTGTCACTGACCTTTCACCACTGATGACATTAATAAGCAACTCCTTTTGATGCTGAACTAAATAGTGAATGTTTAATTTGCTTCTTTGCTTATGAAAATCCTCTAATTGACTGAGAATGACTAATTAGGTCAGTTTCCTAAATTTGGTGAGTTGGTTACCCTTCTCACTGCTGAAATACAATAAGCTTTGGGAATGAATGACTTATTTTGACTTAAAATTCTAGGAGGGTCCATCATGGCAGGGCAGATAATACAAAGGGAAGCCAGGTGGTCACATTGCACATAGGTACAGAATGAACAAGAAGTAGGAACAGGCTACAACATCTCAAAGATGCCCACCCCAATCACCTTCCCCAGCATGGCTCTACCTCCTAAACTTTAGGAACTAAGGATTCACAACCTTCTCGAACAGGACCACTAGCCAGGGACCAGAGTTAAAACGCATGAACCTCTGGGAGACATTTCTCGCTCAGACCATCACACTTGGGAAATGATCCCCTTATGGTGTGAAAGATACACAAATCTGTATAAATCATACTGGGCCAGCAGGTAGGGTTCGGCACCTCCGATTCATAACTGAATGTATTCAGTGGGACCTACAGACCCAAGAACCACTTTTTCTGGAGAGCTTCTGTGGGTTCTGTTGGGTGTGAGGTTTGCCCGTTGGCTTATCAGTACCAGGACAGATGTCTGACTCGATTGACAGTCCTTCAAACAAATTCTAATTCTCAGAGAGTTCTTTCTTCTTTGACTTATACCTTTCAGAAAGAAAAAGGTACATGTAGTAAGTGAAATTATTATCATTATAAAATTTCATATAATAGAGGGTCTGGAGCTGGAAGTGTGATTCAGTTGACAGAGCATTTGCCTAGCATGCATGTCCTGTGCTCTATTTCCATCATGGCCTAAATCTGGTATGGTGATGCATATGTGGAATCTTAACACTTGGGAAATAGAGGTAGGAGGGTCAGAAGTTCAAAGTCATCCTCAACTCAACTACTCTCGAGTAGGTTTGAATCTCACTGTGGGTATAGCAGACCCTGCCTCAAAAAAAAAAAAAGTTCAAACAATACAGAAATATAAAGGTTAAAAGTGAAAGGAGAATATCATATTGTACAGCTCTGTTTGAGAGCCTTTTCACCCAGAAGCACCAGGGATTCTTAGGTGCAGTCTACCTGGGACTATTGTCCACAAATATTTTGCTCTCTTGATTTCAGCATCACCTCTAAGAAATATCTCTACACAACAATGCATAAGTTATTAAACAAAAACAACATTAAACCTACAAGAATCATGGCTTGATTTTTTATATAGCTTGTGAGAAACATTTTCTTACCACCTCTTAACGTAAGTGAAAAAAAAAGAGTTTAACTAAATTCATTGCTCACGATTTTGAAATGATGAGTAGTGTCCCAAAATAGCAGAGTGACAGGGCTTTGAGGGAGCCTGCAGGGGTGATAGGTGAAGCCTACATGCCACCACTATTTTAGGAAAAGCTTAGAGAAGAATCCACAATCACCTCTCATTACCTCCTGGTTTTTTTTTTTAATAGTTTCTGGAACCATTGGAGACTTAGACAGAAACAGTAACCTATGCAATGCTAAGCAGTCCATTTCCACCATTGCCAACCGTGTAAGACTAAAAAATAATGCAAGTAGAAGTTACCCATTACCCCCATCTCCCTAGAAAGCCAGAAATCTGGGCCAGACAGTAAGGAGACGAACATTGACTTCAAGAAAATACCAAAGGAAACTGTTTTCAGGTCAAAAATTTCACCAAGAAATAAACAGCATTGAAAGTATCCCTTTGTTCCTCTCAGCTGATTATCTGTGAAATTGCAATCTGATTCCTGGAGCAATTGCTAAAATTAAAGACATACTCATACAACAGCCAAAACCAAACACAGCTTTAGCGCTTACATTCCAATTTTCCAACAGGCTAAAGAATATTGTAGTAATCAGTCTGTTGTTTCTGAAAGCAGCTTCTGAGAAAAATGGAATAAACTGCTTAAGGGTGCTTTTAAATCAGAAAACCTGTATTTTTGCTTATTTTTGCACTAAAAATGTTTTAGAATGACAAAGGAGACTAGAACTCTGAAGGCCAAGCCATATAGCTCTTCCTCTAGAATAAACAATCTCTTTCACATGTTTTCTAGGTCTCTAAAGGAATTCTCTCTTCTGATAAGTTTTATAATAGTTGTTTCTCTCATTGATGTGACACTGATAAAGAGCACCTTCCAGAAGGATTGATTCTTGCTCAGTTTGAGGGTCCCCTCTAGTGTGGTGGGGGGTGTTACAGAGGGAGCGTGGGACTAATGATCACATTGCATCTTCAGTCAGGAAGCAAGGAGAAATGGCTGTTGACACTCAGCTAGCTTCCTTCCTTCACTCTGGAACTGACCCTTGTACATGGAATGGTGCAAGCCACATTTACAGTCTTCCTTCCTCTGGTAAACCTCTCTGGAAACATCCTCACAGACAGCCCAGGGGTGTGTCTCCTAGATGATTCTCAATCTAGTCAGCTTTACACCAAAGATTAATCATCACAACCTTTTATTATTATTACATTTGTGTGTGTGTGTGTGTGTGTGTGTGTGTGTACCTGCACATGCATGTGTACAGTGACATACATGTAGAGGTCAGAGAACAATTTTCAAGAGCGGGTTCTCTCCTTCCACCATGTGAGTCTAGGGATCAAACTCAGGTTGTCGGACTTGGTGGCAGACATTATCACCTGCTGAGTCATCATGAGCTCTTACGGATTTTAAGCTTTGCTGTTTGAGGTTCTGGCATAGCATGGAAATACTATATTCAGCTTCAAGTGACTTTCCTTCTTTCTCTTTCATTTTCCCCCCATTCCGTCCTTCTTGGCTTCTTCTTTTCTTAGTTTCTAATGTCCATGGAACAGATTTTTCTTGCCTCGATTCTTCCGTTACTAAGGCAGAAGATTCTTCAAAGCCTAAGTCCTGGAACATAGCAATTAAACTTTAAGAGAGCTCATCATTATAGCTTGCTGATGTCTTTATTGTTGATATATCCATTCTAGCCCTTACAGGGGCTATACTGTAGAGTAACCCAACTTGGCCTCTAGAAGTCCCAACATAAGTAAATCAAGCACCTGCTTTCTGAAAGAAATCAATACTTAACACTCTCTGGAGAGAAGACAGTATCCCCTGAAACACTATCTCACATCCAATTCTGTTTGCTATTTTAATGAGTCATTTTCCCTCTGGAAACCCTCTTTGAACTTTCATGCTTACAGGAGTACATGAAACACTGTATTGTAAAGTATGTGATGTGTTATGAATTGTAACATATACAATTACTTGAGATATGTCCTTCCTAGAAACCATTTCCCAAGCAGTGACTAGAGGTAACACTTTGGGGAATTTTTAAAGAAATATATTTTATGCACTGTGGTTGCAGGTCCCTTAAGAGTAGTTCTATTTTTGTGTCTACGTTGACAATAGCTGAGACTGTCACAATCACTCACCTTCATCATTAAAAAAACCATATAAAGTTCTGATCTCTGCTAAAGTTAGAGTGTGAAGTGCTGGCTTTGCAAGCTTAACTTGCTGAGTCCTCAGTCTGTATTCAGAAGTGCCGAGGCTAGATAAGCAGAAGAGGTCAGATCTCAACACGGAGAAATCTCAACTCGCAATTTTGCAAAAGCAAATGCCTTCATAAGCCTGTTCATTGTGGATGCTTCTTGAAGAGTCATATATAACTTACAAAGAGACAAATTTTAATACAAAGCAGAAGAAATATAAGGGTTGGAGAGATGAATTAGTGATTAGCACCACATACTGCTTTTACAAGTTCATTTCCTAGCATCCAAATCAGGTAGCTCACAGTCACTTGTAACTCTAGCTCCAAAAAGATCTGATGCTCCTGACCTCTGAGAATACTTACACATCCTACATGTAGATACACACACACACACACACACACACACACACACACACACACACACACAATCAAAACAGGTCATATCACATGAAGCAGCCAGCTAACCCTATCTGGATTAGCAATGTTACAAATCTATAGTGGTCTCTGGTGCATGATTCTGTGAGATCTAAGTCAGTGCCATATACACCCCAATGTTAGTATCTACAGAGACCAAGGATTCAGTCTTCAGAAAAAAAAAAACTTTATAGCAGCCATGATGCTGCTCTGCTATGAGACAGAGCATCTAGGAAAGTTACCTAGTTAAACCATATGTTTGAGTCACTAAAGAACCACAGAGGTAAACATGAAGTGAGAGACATTAAACAAACAGAAATTCCATAAACTAGATCAGATTCTGTCAGCCATATGGAAAGCTGATAATGCTTTGTTGGAACAACCATGGGAAGAGCATCCAGAAGTCATTAATAACGGCTGGAAAGCTCTCTAGATGGAACCTGGGTTCTGTATGGCCAGTGGCCAGCGATTAGAGCCATTTTCACCATGAACTACCACAAAGAGTCCACAGATGAGGCAGAAAGGACTTTCCAGAACTCCTTTCCAATGTAAGAGAAGCTAATAATCCCTTCGCCTGACAGATTCAAATAAGAATGACAAATGTTGGCCTTTAATAGACTTACTGAGAGGGATAACTGCTAGCCAGTGAACCTAGGAACACTCTCAGTGTGGGCTTTGCTGGATATAAGATGTTCAGATGTAGCCCAACCTCAGGACTTTCAAAAATTATAGCATTGGTTACCAATCATCTATGGGATTGTCTACTGTCCAGCTATTCTATAGGCATCTGTCCACCTAAGACAGCTCTCTTTTATTTGCCATTTTATATACCTTCCATTAATGAAGAAACATTATGTAACTAAAAATATACTTGCAAGTTTGTAAATGTTACACACAGAAGACTAACTCCAGAAAAGTATTGGCTATGGCCACAGTGTACCAGATAGAAAATATGATTCCACAAACATACCTACATGCTAATTTCCAGAACCCATGATTATAGCCTGTTACACGGTAAATGGGGACACGTGAAGGCTAAGAACCTTGAGATTACCCTAGATTATCCAGATGGATCCTTGGAGGTGGGGAATCTCCCCTGGCTCTGGTGGGAAGGAGAAATGGTCACAGAAGATGGTCCATGCTATCTTTCAAACAAAGAGGAGGCCATCATCCAGGAATGCATATCCCTAGAAGCTGTTCTAGAAAGGATGGAAAAGTGAGTTCTCCATAGCAGGACCATTCAAAGCACACAGCTCTACCAGAGTCTTTGCTTTGGCACCATGACAGCAGGGCCAGGACTCCAGCATCATGAGATGATAAACCTGGTGGTGTTCTAAGTCACTAAATCTACAGGGATGTGTTATCGCTGCAGTAAAAGGTCAAATACCTATTGTTCAATGTGAAAGAGGTGTGCACGGGAGAGGGTACCTTCTGGAGTGAGATGTTTTGGCTGTAACTTTAGAGAGTGGGATACTAGTGTGCTTTCTAGTTTATTTCTTGATAGCCTGCAGCTCATTTCACACTCTGTCACATGTCCTCTCAGCACAGATACGAGTTGCTAAAGTATCAACCAGGTGGCTTCCTGTTGTCCAAGAAACCTAAAAGAAACTTTTTTTTACCAGAAAGAAGGTTACTCATCTACATTTTAATACATAAAAATCTGATGATTCTCCCTAAATTCTGTGTCCAATATCAAAATATTCTTCCAAGATTCAGAACGAAGTAAGCTGTTGAAAGATGTGACGATTTTTATGTCTAATCGATCCCTGTCTTAGAGATTCAGATGAGCTTGGACTTAGTTAAAATTTTCCCCAGAGTAGTATCCTTTACATTATACACAACAGTGAACATCTTGGCACTAGACTCTGAGGCAGTCTATGGCGAACAGCACACAAATAACAAGACTGGGATCACAAGGGACCCTCACTGCTCTCTGGCTTCACTAGTATGGCCATGTGCTGAGAAAGAACAGAGAGAGAGAGAGGAGAGAGTTACAGAAATGGAAGCGTCTTTGCTTATGAAATTTATTGACTGGAAATAAATAACAAAACTTTAGAAAAAAAGGAAATAATGGCTTTAGACAGTTCAGGCCACCATAAAAGTCAGCTTCAGGGCAAGTCCACAGTGATCGAATCCTGCAATCACGATGCTACGGCTGAAATTAAGCATGCCACCGATGTCACCTTCGTGTTCTCTAAGCAGCCAGGCTCTGCACTGTGAGGTCTCCAGGACTGCGGATGTGACTGTGTAATTTAGCCCCCTATGGTTTGGATTTATGCAAGCCTTATTAAACTGTCTCTGCTTGGTGAACTGGTGAGCTGAAGAGGGGGTGATCAAGATCAGCTGAGTGGCAGTCACTGGTAGATAGCTTGTTTAGGACAGTGCTGTCATGCTGCCTGTCACAGCACAGGAGGGAAGAAGGAGGCTTCCAAAGAGAGCTGACTGTCGTCAGTAGCAGTCCTCTGGGCGGATGTACACGCAATCTGCCAGGCCGACGAGGGAATAAATGACTGTGGAGTCTGTGTCTGTCGACACAGTGCAGATGCCCCCAGTGGTTAAAGAAGCCAGCACTGCATCTCACTCTCCTGTCTTGATTTTCAAACGACTCATTTCTCTTTCTCATCAAAATCTTCCATTTTACAACTAAGTTTAGCAATGCTGTTTTTATTGTTGGATTGTTTGATTGATTGGTTGTTTGAGTTGGTTTGGTTAGTCTATTATTATTTTGTTAGTTGATTGCTCACTGTTGAGACAGGGTCTTATACTGTATCTCCCTGGCTGGCCCGGAACTCATTATGTATCCCTACTTGCCTCAAATTCACAACAATCCAGCCAGGCAACCGATCTCTGAGTTCAAGGCCAGCCTCATCTACAGAGTGAGTTCCAGGACGGCCAGGGCTCCACGAGAAACCCCATCTCAAAAATAAAAACAAAGCAAAAAAATTTTTTAAGTTCACATCAATCCTCCTGTCTCAGTCTCCTAAGTACTAAGATTACAGCCTGCACCAGTAGTTCTGTCAAATTCAGAATTAATACAAAAAGACATTTCTATAGAAGGCTGTGAGGTTTGTACATAAACTGCCATTGTACTTAATGAAGACAAGGTAATCTTTCTATCACATGTGGTTTTTCTCGGACTTGACTCTGTTGAGCAGTGTTCTACTTTAAATACACGAATCCTTGTAAAGCTTACTTGTATGAACTGTGACTATCTAAAACTGTTTTTCGCTGTTTTCTATATGAGTGGAAATGTGTTTAAGTGCACCTGCTTGTTGGTGATAAGCTCCTAACTCTGTCACTTCTGACTTATAGGGTATCTTTGTTACTAGGGTTCAGCCTGACGGACCAGCATCCAACCTTCTACAGCCCGGGGATAAAATCCTTCAGGTGAGGTGAACAGAGGCTGGCATGCCGATTTCAGGTCAAAACAAGTATTCATGGTGCTGTTGGGTTAGGGAACTTGAACTGAACACCGACAATCGGTTCTTCTTGTGTCCTCACGTGTCACTGCCAGCTGCTGTAAACTGCATCCTGAGTGTCAGCCAGGGCCATGATGTTTTGTAAAGCTCTTCCACTTTACTTAAACAATGACGATTCCTGATGCAAAGCCATTTGATTCCTAGAATCAAAGCAATTTACTCCAGACCCTTGCCCTTCCCATCCCCAGAGCTGAATCTAAATATGGGCCCCAGGCTATCAGACTCTCCCATGCCAGACCCCCTGACCACCAGGAGTCAGAGACGGCTTAACTACAAGCCTATCCTATGGACTCCCCTTAAGTCACCTCCCATAGAAACTGTCTCTTCTTCTAAAATGTATAAGAAAAGTTCCTCACTCTGCCATGTGAGCCTGATCTCTCCTCAGAGCCCTGCTATGCTGTTTGCTGTCTATGGACTTAATAGTTCTTCTAGAAAATGTCTTACCCACAAGGACAATCTGCCTCAGTGTCTGCCTTTCACTGAACACAATCCCAGTACATGGCAGCACCCTGCATATTCTTGTTGGGTTGAAAGGGATCACATGATAAGACAAAAATCTGTACACACGTGAACACGTGAACTGTAAGGTCATAAACTAAAAGTGAGTGCAGTCACCTTGGTAGGCACCTGTGTGACTTTACCTGAGGAAGAGGGTGAGTCGTGCCATGGGTCAGCTTGTTCCCATTGGAAGGCTGTTACACATGGCTGTGTCTGCCGGCTGTCCTGTCCAGAATACAAGTTAAGCTTTTTAAATGTCAGGTGGAGAAAGTATTTCCTCAAACTTAAAGCTATACATATCATCAGAAAAGAGCCACAGTATTAAACAGTGAAACACGCTCTTCCCACAACCTTAACCATTTGACTTCTTTTTCCTTCTCCCCAAACTTAACTCCCATGGAAGAGATGTTTAATTATTTCCTACACTACACAAAAACCCCTTAAGGAGCACCCATATTATACTCAAGGTTAAATGACTTATCAGAAGTTCCCCCATATAAATGACGGAATTACATGAAATTGCTAACACTTGTCTCGGACATGGCATCTGGGAAAAAAAAGGTCAACATCAGCTCTGTAGTAGCAGTCAAAATGATGCAATGATGCAGAGAATTTCTTCACTCAGCCCTGAGTGCCTTCTTGCCTTCTATCTACAGAACACTCACAGAAGTCTCAAAAGAAGGAAGTCCAAGGGAGCCCAATATAGAGAGAAAGAACAAGATTTCTGTAGTAATTTATCCTCACAAGTGTGAATAAACTAATTAGGAAAAATATTGTAAGTTGCTCAAGTTTCTAAAGTGGTAGATGCTTGAAAAGGCCATGGGCTGATTTGAGCCGTACCAATGTCAACAGAGCACTGTCTGGGATAAGCCATCTCCACAGGCAGATTATTAAAGAGAAGACCTTGAGTCAGGACAGAGAAACAAAATGGGCATAAAATCGCTGAGATTTTTCTTGACCACTTCATTATGAAAAAAAAAATCTGTTTTTTAAAGATGTTGCTAGCATGTTGACTTTAGGCAGTTTGCATCATAATGACAGAGCTCAGATTTGCTGAACATAAAATGTAGTTTATATTAATATCCCAAGTTTCTGCCAGATCAAAATTTTAATTAGATAAATCTTTGAATTGTAAAAGATGACCCACAATGCTAACAGTACAACTTTCTAACACTTGGTTTACAAATGTTCTCTCTCTCCCTCCTCGCTCTTTCCTCCCTTTTTCCTCCCTGTCCCTTAACTCAGTCTCTCACTTGCTCTCTTGCTCCCCTTCCCTCACTGAATGCCAAAAGAATCTCAGAATTTGAGAAAAATGAAGCCAATCAGTGTCAGATCTCTGACCTAGCAGAAGGGCAGTCTGGGTAGATTCAGTCTTTAGCTTCAAACAAGTGGTAAGCTCGGTCCACCCATGCCAGAGTTAGAAAAGAGGTCAGTCTTCTATCGTAATCAAAAAGGAAAAATGGAAACTAAGACACTCGTCTCCCGATAGGATAAGCAAGTGTTCTTTCCTGTGAAATTCTGGCAAGGTTGCACATGGGGCAGGAGGGTGTGCCATTGGAATCCTGAGATTTTTCACACTGGCTGCCAAAGATACAGAATGGGATCCTAGAGCAAGAGGTAGAATTATAAGTCAGTGAGTAAAAAAGCAAGAGCACGGCTCAAACCTCTCCTCCCCACAAATGACCTTAGAATTCATTTCACAGTCCACTGTCAGAAAAAGAAGGAAGATGCGTGGACCTTAATAAAATACATTGCTGTTGTTCCAGTCTTTCTGAAAGTAATTAAAACTCGAAAGTGGTCAATTGCATTATCTAGAAAAAAATGAGACTAATTCTTTGGTAGCTTTCAGTGACTTAAGTGAGAAAGTAAGCTGTATTCTTGATCTGTTTTAACACATTTGCATCCTTAAGAATGTTCGTAATTGGCTTAGTTATCAATCACAAGATCAGCATTGTACTTTGGACAAATATACTTAACAAAGCTTAGTGTCAATGAAAATCCTAAGAAATCTAAGTAAAAGGAAGGTTTGACAGCATAGAACAAAAGAGACACACAAAAAAATAGCAAAAAGATGCCACTCCCCACCTCCCAAACCAGAATGAATCAGGTCTGTTCTTTCTCTCCTTTTCTGTGACTCTATTTTATGTGTGTGCATGAGTATGTAATGCATGTGTATATATGTGTGACATGTACGTGGGTAACATGTATGTAACCTATATGTATGTGTGTGACAAATATGTTAGTAATGTGTGTGTTTAATGTGTGTATAATGTATGTGTGGCCCATATGTATTATATGCATAGCATATGTATGTGTGTATACACGTGGGCCATAAGCAAACTGCCTAAGAGCATCATCAAGCATCTTTCTACACCACTCTCACCCAAGTCCTTGAGATGAAATCTCTCAGTGAACCTGAGCTCACCGGCTGGCTGGACTGGATAGCCAGTGAGCCCCAGGAGTCTTTACCCTTCTTCACCAGAACTGGGGCACAGATTCACGTTAGCCTGGCTTCTACATGGTTGCCTGAGATCCAGACACAGGTTCCTAAGCTGATGTTCCAGGCACTTTAACAACTGAGCCACCTCCCAGCTCTGCATGACTCTACCCAACACTCCCTTCTACTCCTGTGAAATGGCAAACATAAAGTTGAATTACATTGTGTGTCTGAAGGGTTGGTGAGCATGTAAACACATTCGCCTGATTTTTCTGTATTTTACCATTTGTTTCCCCTGCATAGATACATGACAAAGGACAGATGTATTCAAACAATTCAGCCCTATTCTGTTTAAAACATCACAGAAGGAGCTCTGTGATCAAAAGGCTGACACTTTGTAGCCTTACCGGGAATACAGAAGAAGGGAGAGTAAAGAACTGAAATTACACAAACCATTAGGAAGACACGCACACATTAGATGGAACCCCGCATATTTGCTGATCGTTAACCATCCAAATGGCAGTTTTGTTATTTTAATATCTATGTTCTTTCTTCTTTCTAATGTTCTTTCCACTTGAAAAAATTTCAACCAAATTCATTACACGCACTGCAATTCCAAATGCAGCTGAGCACAGAGCTAGCCATTCACTGAAGTTACTTTGTTGAAAAGATGAATAAATTGGAGGAAATTATACTTGCTAGTGTGCAATAGAATTCACAGTTACAGCCTAAAACCTGAATGCTTATGCTTTGCTCTGCCCCACCCCCACCTCATTTATTGCCCTATCTTGGGCAGCAAAAGATAAAGTACATAACTTATAGAGAATTCACCAATAATATCTATATTTTACCAGTTACCAGGCCTGACATTTATTTCAACATGTGGCATATCAATGTGTTGCCCTATTGAAGATAATGCCATTTCTCGTATCTTATAATTATTCCAAGGGGCATGGAATTAGTAATATGTACTCCTGGTCCAAGGCTATATATTTCTTTTCTCTCCTTCCTTCCTACCTTCCTTCTTTCCTTCTTTTCTTCCTTCCTTCCTTCTTTTCTTCCTTCCTTCTTTCCTTCCTTCCTTCCTTCCTCCCTTCCTTCCTTCCTTCTTCCTTCCTCCCTTCCCCTCCTCCTTCCTTCTCTTCCTCCCACTCCTCTTCCTCCTCCTTCACTTCTTCCTCTTCCTCTTCCTCTTCTATCTCTACTTCTTTTGGGGGAGTTATTATGTAGCCCCTTGGCTAACCTGGAACTCTCTATGTAAACCAGGCCAGCCTCAATCTCCTGGTCCAAGACTATATTTCTAAGAGATCAAAATAAAATAGTTAAGGTGGAAATTATATAAACCATGTATTTCTCTCCTTTTTTGCTAAAATTTTGGTTTATTTCTTTATTTTATATGTATGAGTGTTTTACCTACATGTATGTCTGTGTACCATGTGCATGCCTGCTCGGAAGAGGGCATCAGATCCCCCTGGAACTGGAGTTACAGAGGGTCTGTGAGCCACTGAGTGGGAACTGAACCCAGGTCCTCTACACGAGTAACGAATGCTCTTAACCACTGAGTCATCTCCTTGTGTTACAACACTGAACCAGTGACAAGCATGGTGGGGGCACTAAAGGTCTTGGAGACCTCAAGATGTATAAAGAAAAGGATCTTCTACCCTCTGACAGAGTTCATCCCAGCTTCACACAGGGGAGAAGAGTGAGCAGGGGCAGAGGGAATGTAGGAAGAAGAGCACCTGAGAAAAAAGACAAGAGCGGGGTAGGAGCTTACACCAGAGTGGTTATGGGGAACCTGAAAGGAGAACTGAAGAGAATCCAGGGAGAGACCCTTAAAGCCCTGTACCATTCCATATGGACTTGAAGGGCTCAAACACGGAAGCTAGCAGAACCAGCTGGGACATAGTAGCGTGTCGCTTCAGAGCAGAGAGTGGCAGAGTAACCATGGATTCTGCAGAGGTCTGGCAGAATGTCTGTGGGTGGCTAGATCTGGCTATACAGATCCATGGTGCTGACAGCCACTGCAGAGGCAGATTGTCCTTGTCAGAATGAGATTCTGTGGCTCCTTAATGACCCATAGGTGTGATTAGCTAACGGAATCATCTTATGTTAAGATTTTTTTCAGAAACCTCCAGTTTTCATAAATTAAAAACAAAACAAAACAAAAAACCGATTCTGAGAACCCATAGCTAACACAGCAAAGGCCCCACACTGAGTCTCATGTCCATCAAAACTTGTTTCATACTGGTAGTCTCTTACCTAACCTTCTAGAACACCCAGAGGAAAGCCTCTAGGCCCAAGCAGATCGCCAGGAGCAAATAGTCCCAGTTTACCTGTGCCGGGAGAACGTGCAATTTTTGCCTTAAAAGGCAGAAGAAGCAGTTTTCAAAAGGCTCAGCATACAGCCGTCAGACAGTGTAAGCCAGTAGCTTAGCGATGGTTCTTTTGTTTAGTAAATGAGTTCTTCCGTCAAGCAAGTTGCAAAGCCACCTTAAGCCCTTCCTGTTTCAGAATTTTGTACAAAGCTTCTTAAGAGCCTAAGAGCTTTACAAAGCTTCCCAGCGGGTAGTCCCCCTCACTTCCATGCAACATACTTCGGCAACTGTTTCTTTTAGAAGGGACCTACCTATACCAAAAGCCCATCATTGTCTCCCCAAGCAGCAGGTTCGCAATCATTAGCCTGAGTCATGAAGAAGCGGGTAGAGCCCCTTCATGTTTCTGAATCGTTAAAAAGTATCTCCCTCCTCCACCCAAAGTACAAAAATCAGAAAGTGGGAAATACCTTTGAAGTTCAAGTGAAGTTCTGTGCCCTTAAAGAACCAAAAGTCAAGGAACTATGTAACAGTTTAATCCTAGTTGGCGACTGAAAAACCACAGGCATCAGAAACCCTAAAGGGGACCCCATCCTTCCTGAAAGAAGCAACATTGTTGTGGATACTCACGGAACGCTTTGGAAAATAAAATACTCTTTAAAGACAGTTTAATTAGAAAGTACCTAAGTTGTTTCAAACGCACACGGTTTTTTTGTGGCAGAGTTTACCTGAATGTGTTTACAAAACAACGAGTCAGGCTCAGTGGGTTCTTTCTGCCTCTGCTCTCTAGTTTAACTGATGTGAAAACAATGTTAATTAAGCACCTACACGGTGTCATTTAAATCACACAGTGCTGCAAGTACCTGCTGTTGGCATGCCTTTCCATTGAGCAGGGTTGATTGATTATTTCCTTATTTGGAATATGGACTCATTATGTAAAAAAAAAAAAAAAGCGTTGAGCCAAACAACATAAAAAATAATATGATAGGAAATATACCTAAGTTCCTGCTTTTGTACAAGCCAGTAGTGCCCTGCATGCACAGCACAAAGTGGTGAAAGACAGAGTTAATATCAAGCATTTGACACTGCGTCTAGGGGCAGAGCTCAGAAGTACTGTTTTTACCCAGTCTTTGTGACAGATCTCATCACCATAAAAAAATAATAATGATGCAAATAGACACCAGTTTGTCATTATTTGTTGTTGGAAATGAAACCTATGACCTCTCAGGCTAGACCAGGACTCCAACGCTCAGCTCCACTCCCAGATTTAACTCTGACATTAGCAATGAAACAAAAAACCAGCCCAGCCACAAAGAATCCCCGATTAAATGGTCAACTTTCAAATGACATGGCAAATCTAAAACAGAACCCATCATCTTGAGAAGCCTCCTAGTAATTCGAACATTCATTTGTTAAAGATTTGGTATGCATGTCAGGAAGGAAGCCTCTCTAAAGGCAGAGCAGGTAGCAGTCTTCAGACCTGAGTATATGCTTGAGTCAGAAGAGAAAATCTTTTTCTGTTTTATTCTGTGAATTTTTAATCCCAGTAAAAGCCACTACAGTGTCAGGTTCTCTAACAAAGGACGGTTCCAGAAATGAAGGTTCATAGTTGAGATTTGTGGTAGAAAATTATTTAGTGATTTGTCCGAGACAGCACAGTATTGATTATATACTGTGTTTAGTCAGAGTCAGCATGGCATTAACTTGATAGTGTATTTGGTTGGAGTCAGCACGGTATTGATCATATGGTGTGTTCAGTCCGAGTCAACGTGATATTGATATATAGCGCATTCGATGCTAAGTGTAGCAGTATATTTAACGAGAATACTCTATCAAAAGAAGATTCTAAAATTGGGCCAGACATGGACCATTTCTGTAATACCAGCCCTACGTAGATAGAAACAGGGAGTTGAATCGAGTTCCAGGCCAGCCTGGCCTAGCTTCACTCTGTCTCAAAACAGAAAGGAAGGATGGAAAGAAGGAAGGAAAAGAAAAGAAAGAATAAAGTAACAGAAAAGACAGAACAAAGAAGCAAGGCGATTCTGGAATGGGAATTAGTTCTAGGAAGTTAATTACTGAAGCACAGTAATTATCTGGGATGGACTGCTTCCCAGCATGTCTGGCTATCAGAGTTGGGCCCCGGAAAGGATTGCCTTCACAGGTGGAGCTTGACAGCTGGTTGTGCTTTTTAATCTTTATCTCAAGAGTTGAGAGCATTCGAACTTTCAAGATACTGGTATACGAATATATGTGCCCTGGCCCCTTAAGTGTTTTCCCCTCGTGGTGTGTTTAAATTAACCAAAAGCACGTATCAAATTTCTAACCTGACTTCCCTTTTAATGTGTGAAGGGATCCACTGTCCTCACCCTGTGGGGCTTTCCTTCGTCAGTACCATTATTAAGGCTTGGAGTAAGAATATATAACAGAATTCCTTTACTCTGAGAAGTTTCTATAGGCAAATATCTGTAACTCATACATTTAACAAAGGTTTTTATTAGAAGTAAGTCAAAAACAAGACTGAGAGAAAAAAGAAAAGGGGAATGAAAAGTCCATGTGCTTTACAGTGGATTAATGAGCCATACCTTCAATTTGGGATTGAACTGCAAATATTACTTTTATTAGCTCTTGCTGTTTTCATGTCTAAATCACGACGAGAGGAAACTAAAACCATTTAGCAGCACAGGAGATGTTCACATCAGGTTTAAATTCGACCGAGTGTCTTTTGGAAGCGGGTGAAGATTACACTGGAATGGTCTTCCATACTTTCAAATCAGCTTCTGCTAGAAGTCTATTAATTATATATTCCCAGGGCATAACATCTTCTGAATATCACTGACACAATTGTTTCCCCATTAACTTCGCCAGAACTTAATAAGCATCTCATTTGTCTCTTGTTTTTTATTAACTTGCGATTTCCTCAAAATTGCACACATTTTATGTGCACCTAATAATGTTTATATAAAACAAATACACACAGAGATACACATGCGACCACTTGTGACATTTCAAATGTTCCTTGATTTAGTATTGCCTCATATTATTGTTTGCCCTTATATTGTGGACATGTTTAAATGTCATACACGTAATGCTTCCTATGTATTTATCTCTCAAAACACCACTAAATTTGTGTTCTGCCATTGACACCACCATTAAAACAGCTTTCCTCTCCTCAGCCTCTCGGACTCACACATACAAAGCAACCACAACCTTGCTAATTGTACTCTAGGGGGGGTTTTTTGTCTTTATTTTATCATAAAAATTACAAATTCAGTGACTCTTTGAGTCACTGTCTGAACTACCCAAGATGAAAGCAGGTATCCGATGCTTGTGGTCACAGAAATAGTGTAAATTATTTTGGGTTCTTCTGTCCTGAGGGTGAGAGTACAGTTCTCTGGGACAGAGTTATTTTACTTCTGACAGCACTCAACCAGCTGCTCCATTCTCCTCTGCCATTGTCTCATGTGGAAGCAGGCATTTCAGCACGTTGTACACCAAGAAAATGCTCAGGGCCAGTAAAATGGCTTTACATGTAAAGATGCTTGCTGCTATGCCTGATGACCTGAGCTTGATCCCAGGACTCACAAGATGGGAAGAGAAAACTGCCAGAAGTTTTCCTCTTACGTTCACACATTTGCCGTGACACGTATGCAGCCACATGGATTCACATACACAAAAAAAATAATAAAGCAAATAAAAATGTAATAAAAAATTAGAATGAAAATTTTAAATGAATGTCTCAATTACTATTTTAATTATTATTTTAAAGGTTATTCTTATAGCTGGGAATAATAGCACACACCCATGTGCAGGTGAAACGTGAGTTCAAAACTATCCTGGGCTACACAGCTAGACACGGTCTCAAAGAAACAAAGTAAATAAATGAAATAACATGTAATAAACTTAAAAGAAGAGTTATACCTTACAACATCCAGAAAAATTGTGCCAAAGTCAAACTATACCAAACTACAATGCTAACTACTGTGGGTGAATTCCTGTTTGCCAGGGGTAATCTCCAGTAGTGTACTTATGCCTCTGTCTAACTATCCCTCTATCCATCTGCCCAGCTATCAATCTCTACTTATTGTCCATCTGTCTATCTTGTCTCTGTCTACCTCCTCAGGACCACCTAGTACTTCCTTATCTGAAGCCCTCCCCAGTAGCGTCTGTTTACTCCCCATGATTCCCCCCAGTTCCATTATCTCGGGTGATTTATGGTCTCCAAATCCAGAAGTCCTTCAACCTGACACTGTAAAATATAAAAACGTTGGACAATTCTCAGCGGGTTATCGGTTCTTTGCAATTCTAGGTTAAGGCTGTGGATAGAATATGGGCACTGGCAAACGGATTATTAAACTTGAGATGTTCCATTATTAAACTGTCATTTTACAACTAACATTTACCCTTGGGGCAAGTTGAAAGCAGTAAGTACATCCCTCCTACTGCAGTAGAATACTCATCTTCTTGAGGGTTTGCTATTTTCCCAATGACCAAACTAGAATGAGAATAGGAAAAACTTCCTCATGCTGTGTTTTATTCCCTGGAACGTCATCGTGTTTTTATTGTTGTTGTTGTTGTTATTGTTGTTTCGTTGTTATTGTTTTGTTTTATTTTTTTATTACAACTTAGAGCAAGAAGGTGTTGTTGTTGTTCTTTTAAATCAGAAAGTTTAATTTGCATTCCCCCAATTCTATTCAGCTACTAGCTCCTGCCACAGAAATAACTCATGCCAACCAGTCAGCATTTTCATTAATTGAATGCTATAAAAAAAATACATAACTGGATAATTCAAAGGAAATTTGTAGCTCTAGGCACACAAATACCCTTCCTGTTCCCCAGGGTGTTCCTTATTGATAGACATGCCATGGCTTTACATGCAGCATTTCTGAACCTTCCTTATCACATCACTATCCAATTTTAACTAACTAGGGATAAAATTATGTGTGCAACAAGTTTTATCTAACTTATAAAAGTGTGTAGTACTGCTGAAGTACAATGCTATTTGAACTTTGGAAGAGATAAAAAAGACAGTGAAAAACATTTTAACTTGCAATTGAATGGTTAATTAAAATATGAAAAACATAAAAAAAAAAAAGAGTAAGTGACCCCAGATTAAGTTTGAGTGCACTGAAAATTGGAGAAGTTGGAGTAGAGAGCTGAGTCAACAGTCAGAGGGTTGGTTGTGCAAGCTCACAAACCTGAATTGTGATCCTCGACACCCATATAAAAAGTTGAGTATATCATTACGCACCTATAATCCTACACTGGGGAACAGAAACAAGAGGATCTGTAAGGTTTGATAGCCACTGGTCTAGCTGAATTGATGTGCATTAGGTTCAATGAGCTACCACATCTTGGATAAGGTGGAGGGCTATTGAGGAAGACACTTGATATCATCTTCTGGGCCTCAACATACACACATACACATTCAGGTATACACATGTGCACGTATGTGGGCATACGCACATGCATACACACAAAACATACACACACATGTAAATACACACACATATTTTATATACATGCACATACACACACGCACACATACATTCATGCATGTACTCAGCATGCACACACACACACACACACACACACACACACAGGAGAGAGAGAGAGAGAGAGAGAGAGAGAGAGAGAGAGAGAGAGAGAACCAGCTCTAGTACCTATACATTGTGAAGCAGTCCAATTAACTGACTCCAAATCCAATCAATCAATCTCATCCTTCAAGAAAATAGTTTATGTAACTGTCAGTTATTGGGTGACAGAAACTTATCCCAAATTTCAATAATTTTGTGTTTTAATTTAGTCTTAATCCTTCAGAGGCATATGGACATACCTCTTCCTAAATTAAGAATGAAAATAATTCAAGTAGTACGATTTGCTGTTCAATATTAAAAAAAAAAAAACAAAAACAAGGAACATAAACACTCATTAGAGAGAAAAATGTACATTTTGTGACAGGAGTACCCAGCTGGGCTCTGAAATTCCAACAGGCTAATTACACTTTAAATGAATTTTGATGACTTGCTTGATGACCCTTAGCTAGAGTATTGCAGGCTTTCTCTGTGACTAATGCTGCTGCTTTATTTCTAAGACATGGATTCACTGAACTGTGTTTAATTTAAAAAAAGTGCAGATATTGGAAACACTAGTAGCATTTAGTAATAGATCGTTTTAATTTAAAGAATATATAAATCAACTATTTTTAGTAGGTCAAAATAAGATTAAATAGTGCCATAGGTGTTCACTTACATTTGACATGATTAAAATATCTAACGTGGAGCTAGAGAGACAGCTCAGTGGGTAAAAGCCACGCTTCTCTTACAAAGGACCTGAGTTTGGTTCCTGGCACCCATGCCAAGCAGCCCATAACCACCTGTAACACCATTTCCAGGGGTCCAATGCCCTCTTCTGGTCTCCACAGGCTCCCACATATATATGACCAGCATTCACAAAGACACATATACATACATGAAAATAAAAATAATAATTTAAAGATATACTGGTGAGTTGGTGCCAGTAATAATGTCAACTAAGTGCTGCCTCAACTAGGTACGTGTACAGACGAGGCTGGGGCATGGCTCTCTTGCAGAGTGCTTACTCAGAATGTACCAGGACCTGAGTTCTATCTCTAGCACAGCAAAACCCCAATGACAAAATAAAGAACAACACAGTAAAACTGAACTGCTGTGTCGTAAGTCCACCTGACGGATCCTACTCAGTAGGACACTATGATCACACACAAACAAAGAAATACTGGGTGTGTGATAAATACTTGTCAAAGCCATTTCACTCTGAATCTTAAGAATCTTGTTGCTGTGCTCCTTGGAGTCCTGTAACAACAATGGTGCAGAGGGGATAAACGGTTTGCATGGACTGACCTGTTTTATTCCTGTGTTTTCAGGCAAATGGACACAGTTTTGTGCACATGGAACACGAAAAAGCTGTTTTACTACTGAAGAGCTTCCAGAACACAGTAGACCTAGTTATTCAACGTGAGCTCACTGTCTAAATGTTTTTATAAATAGTGAAGATATGTCAGGCCAGAGATAATGTTGAAAAATAAATTTATACATAGAAACAAATTTTGCCAGTTGCTGGACCAATGGCAAACATCAGTGCCAGGTGTATAATATTGTACGTTAGCCTTGACCACCCTGGAAAATGTTACTTATAATCACGGCGTTTGCGCGGTTCTGTATCAGTTCCAGCGGCAGCCTCTGGCTGTGCATTGGTGCGGTTTTGTTTCTGTTTTTGTTTTTGTTTTTGTTTTTTAAATCAAATAAGTTGTCTTCTCAAAGTGGATTTCCTATCATTTCGGAGCACGGAAGCACACACAAGCTCTTTACAAGTTATGCTCTCCATCAGAGATACTGCCTCAAAAAAAATTGTATATAAAGAGTTGTAACCCCATAAAGTATTTCTAGCACAAGGTATATGTTGGCATATATACAAAAAAAAAGAATATAGAAAAACGATATTTTCGTAAACATCTTGGATCGAGAAAGAAAATATATCTTAAAAATAAGACTTTACTATATTGAATCTTTTTCAATAAAAAAAATTACATGATTACGCCTTATGGAAGCAACTGTACATAAAGTATAAAGGATTTATATTTGGTTCCACAGCCATTTGCTAAATTCCCACGGTAGAATGGAATGATTCATAATTATCCATTAATCTCTGGGACCTGAGTAAAAACCGGAGAAGGTAAATCTGTTCAAGGCCTTTAGCTAACTAAGAGGACACGAGCAGACTTCAGAGACAGACCACAGGTTACTGCGGACTGGCCTCTTCACCAAATCCACAAGCAGTTAGTGATGGGTGGCGGGGAAGGCTTAATGCTTTAATGTTCTGTTTTCTCGGGGTTATGTTTACTATAAACTGTGGCCCCTGTGATCCCTTTACTGTAAATGTGGAACTTCTCTGTGTGCCGATTTATTTAATTTGCTACACTTTTAACTCATTTTAAATGAATTTTGGGAATTGATAACATTTATTATAGAGAAAGACTTGTCAGAAAGCTACGGTGGTTTCAAAACTTTGGTATTGAAATATGAAACTTCAGATATGATTTCTCAGAGCTGTGGTCTACTGATATCATTAATCTTAATTCCTGGTTTTTTTTGTTTTGTTTTTGTGGACAGAAATAGACAAATTGTTTTTTTTTCTCTCCAAACGAAAAGTTTTAAGGAACATAAACATGAATTCAATTATACTAGAGAGTGAAAACAGCCTAGTTAATGTGCTTTTTGCATTCTGTTTCCCTGTGTCAAAATTCAAAATTTGTTTTATAATCCTTTAAAGTATTTCTTTTTATATTAGTCATTAATTTGATTAAAATATTAATTTAAAATTTCAGATCAGCTTTCCATAATTGGTTGTATACATTCCCTGAAATATCTACATCACTTTTTTTATACAATAAATTTATCTCGTATGGTAGTGTTTAAATATTCTATAGAATTTTACAATAAAATCACACATGGATGTCGCCAGAGCTCTGAGGATAATATTTGTAAGTTTGTTTTATGGGGACATTGAAAATATTGTATTTTTGTAGGATCTATTAAAATGAGTGTCACTTATTAGAAGTACAGTGGTTTCTTTTGGCATAGAATTTGTCACTTGGAGAAAAATGTTACTTCATTTTCCAAACAGTACACTAGCTCTGGTGTTGATTTTTATGCCAGGATGACACAATACCATACATAGTCTTATAGACCTGGACAATTAGCTGCTGATTCTAGATTGGCCTTTTCACACAGAAGCGACTATTCTGTGCATTTTAATATATTGAGAGCTTCTAATGAGAAGTGTCTTTCAAAGCCTAATTTTCTGGGTCAAAAACTCACAGCACATTACTATGGCGGATGTTCTAGGCTCAGCCTCCGTCAAGAGAAGCCAGCCAAGCTCAGAGCAGTGTGAAAGTTTGAAACACTTAGAAAGCAGCCATCAGGGCTACACGGCCTTCTACAGGAGAGGTGCAAGGCAGCCAGATGGAGGGCTCCCTGGAAGAGTTCTTGTGTTAGAGCATCAAATGCTCCTGAGGTCTTCAGCTGAAAGGATAGATCCCCTCTTTGATGGATAACATTGCCTGGGACCTTGCTTTGACACTTCTTTCTATGAGGTCCAGCCATGGAGAAATGAAAAAGAGGGCTTGCTGGGTTCTTGAGAACGTGTGGATAGAGTCAAGGCGACAGGGGTATTTTCTGTTTTAGATTAACTCAATGGAATCGTTAATCAGTTGGGGTGGTGGGGCTTCTGGTTGATTTTAAAGGTGACCTGAGCCAGTAATTTGTTGATCTAGAGGTACTGACTTTTTTGTTTTTGAATAACTAATTTGCTGCCTGAAACTAAAATCCGGTTCGTGTTAACAGCAAACATAGAAGTCAAGAGTGTGTGGTAAAAAGGAAAGAAAGAAAAACAAAAGTCTCCAACAAGACAAAGAAGTTGAACTCCCAATGTCACCATGCAATATCTACCTCTTGACAGGCCCTCGATCTTCCTCCTGAGGAAGCTGCTTATAGAGTTGGAGCGATAGGGTAATATGGAGTAGGTTGGAGACATTAGAGGTAGAAAGAACAAATATTGACAACTGGTAGCCAAACTCTGTGGGGTTTGCAAGATAAATAGTCATAAAGGGGCAACTCTAAAAACAAGTCACAAGGCAAACCGTATTTTGTCATTAACACTTTATTTAGGTGACTCTTGACTGACAGGCAACACAAACCCTTAAAAACGCATGGCGTGCTGACTTGAAGTCTGTGAAACTGTGCCTGTCCCTTACAATTGTCTAGGCTTTGCCTCGGACCGCTGCCTCCATAGAGAACACCTCTGCGTCAGGGGTGTGAAATAGCACTGCCTTGTCAGAGATGAGCGTACGCAAAATATTGCTGCCACTCTCTCTCTTTAAAAGTGGGAGCGAGCCCCATGTGTGTGAAGAGAGGACAGAGGCTAGGAAACTAATAGAGGAGTTTGATTTACATTCAAATATCAGGAGAAAAGTTTCCAAATCTTCCAAAATACTAGATGGAAAAACCCAAAAACGCCTAATTTTAGTCCCCGAACCTGTCTACAGTGCACACCACAGTGTAAACGTTTGGAAAACAGTGTTCTTTTCAGTTCTTCTTTCCACTGGGTCTGAGTTAGCATCATTGCTTTCTGCTTCTCCTTGGCGAGAAGATCGAGTTTATCTACTCCAGTGAGCTCATTCTTAGGAAGAATGTGACCTGATCTGATCAAAATTCATGTTGGTATCAGACCGACACTTGAACCATTCATAACATACCTGACTGATCCACGAAATGGCAACCCACCCACAGATTCCCTGGAATGCTAGGTCAGCAAAATGTAGCAAGTCGGGGAAAATAATAAAGTTCCCTCAGCTAAGACGGCTGTTTAGTACAGACACCCGGGTTGAAGATCCAGGGAAAGCCCTGTGGCAGAAATGCTTATCTTTCTACGGCTTAACCAAATGTTCAAATGCCAGTCAGTGATGTAACCATGTCCATCTCATGGGTGTAGTTTCTTGACCCAGTTAGGACTTTGGTGAGTTTTCTAGACTTTGAGACTACTTTCACAAACTTTTTCCCTTAGAAATCCCTTTCATAAGACACTCTGCCCTGGCTTGGAGCATTAGCCTGGCATCCCCTGAAAACATGCTGTGTAAATCAAATAGAATGTGGGCTGAGGGATATTGGGCATACCCTGCGGGTCACACATAGGAAAATGTTACAGGAGACATGAATGTTGACTCTCCTGAATATCTGTATGGCTCCATTTCAGTCAACAGGATTCGGTGAGTTTCCCACCACACCCGTGTACAAGACTAAGGCAGACACAACCGTGTTTCCAATTCTGTCCTGACGCACCAGGAAACATTTCTGCATCTAGCATGCAGAGCTGGTCTCCTCTGGGAGCTGTTGTCTTTCTGTAGACTCATGCCCTACCCACCCATGCTGTCCAATGGAGGTTTCCATCCTACTGAGACAAGCACATGTAGCCTCCAGAGCTCCAGCTGTCAGAAGACCCAGAATGTCAGCTGAGGACTTCTGCCTCAGCCTGAGAGCAATCCTCCTAGGGAAGAGTCAGGGCTTACCACGTTGCTGACAGCAGCAAACAGCTCGTGCACAAAGATGTGTGAGGGTGGCGGTGCCTTAACGAAGCCACCTTTCCACTTCTGTGCTGATTTTTCACTGTTGCCTCTCCATTCTCAGTGTTAGGTTTTTGCCATACTGGGGGACTTTCTCTGAGCTGCTTTTATGCATATTGGGGTACCTAGTAGTCTTCCCAACCTTTAACACTGTGAGAAAATGATCTAGAAACACTCTCCTGTGAGGATAGAAATGCCTGCCTTCCACCCTAAAGAATTCAAGAGTTTTGAAACAATGAAGGGGAAAGATCGCTTCCCAGATTTTACTTTAAAACCAACAGTGAAAATAAAGGAATGTGGGTCCTCTTGCTTTCTCACTATGTGATTGTCTTGATTTTCCTAGGAGCCATTTTTTGGGGGAAGGGGGAAATAAGGAGATATAGTTTCAACTTTAGTGGCATCTTGACTCCCTGGGCTCTGAAGGTGGAGTCTGTGACATCAGCCTAGGTAGGGAGAAACTGTTTTAAAATGGTAGGCCTGGACCCAACATGTGCAAGCAGCCAGGAGACCTGGGGTACAGTCCTTCCTTCCAAAATTTCAAAACAGCTTTGTTTTGGCTCAACTTTGCTCATGGTAACATAACAAATTAAATATTGGGACATTTCAGTCCCCATTTATGTAGAAAAGGCTAAAATCCTGTGTAGAACTGGCCAAAGCAGAAGTGGTAGGCCAGTCCCCAGCACATGAATTTCCAAATCTAGCATGATTTCCCCTTCTTTGTTTTATCATTTAAGCTAGTACCATTTCTGTATATGAATGGGTACGAAAAAGGGTTTAAAAGAATCATTCAAATTTCCCTCCCTTTCTCTCATTTTGAACAAGTGTAGTTTGTAGGGTTGACTCCTCCCTCCTTTTAAAAATAAAACAATGAGCATACAGTTGAACAGACAGACATCTCTCACCTCAAGAAAACTGTCTCACATAGTATTGTTTTGAATAGCAAACATAGACTTTCTTCACAATAGGGTAGCTGATCTTAGTATCGTAAGGTATGTTATACAGTCAAGGCATTGAAAGACATGATTTTTGTAGACTGCCACAAAAACAAAATACAGTAATTATAAATTTTATGACAATAATCTGCTGGACACCCCCATGCATAAGGCCTGTCAGGGACATAGCACAGTCTCTCCTCTGCACAGAACATCATAACTGAGTGGAAAGAGAAGTTGCAGACAAAACGAGGCAGTATGGTGAGTCCTCTGTCTCTGCCCTTACCCCATCCCATGACTGATGGCGTCAACTCTGTCTGGGTTGGAACAGCACTTTCACTTGGAGCTCTGTATATACTTCTTCCTACCGGGTCCTAGGGCCACTGGGAGGCCATTTCAATCATTTGTAGAGACATAAAGAGACTTTTGACAGACTGATCATGGTTGATCATGGTTGACAAGGAAAAAAGAACCCAGAATCTCTTGGATTTTGGAGAAGAGGACATGAGGACAGTTGTCCCTCAGTCTGGCCTAGTGTTCAGCTCCATGCTCTGGCATTAGCAGATGATAACATCTTAACAGACACAGGGGAAATTTTTCCTGTATTCACTGCCTCTAGAAAACACTTTCAGTGTCCAGTGTCAGAATTAGCCACTCAGAAAGGCAGTAAACATCCCAGTGTAAGGGTGTACATCTTTAACCCCAGCATCCAGGAGGCAGGAGCAGGTGACTCTGAACTCAAGACCAACCTGGTATACATAGTAAGTTCCAGGACATCCAGGATCATGTAGTGAGACCCTGTCTCTTATTAACTAATCAATCAATCAATCAAAAAAGAAAGGCAGTGAACAGGGAACAATAATTTCATCTGTGTATTCCCCTGTGGATTTAAGAACATTGTCACAGACTGCTGTATGCCATTGGATTGCACATGTCCACAAACCAAACTGCTTTTCCTCCAGGAGAGTTGAGGCCTCTGATTATAGAACCAGCTTGTATCTTTTCTTTGCCCTACCCAGATCGGGTTTTGTTTCACTTCTGTGTGTCCTAATGCTTCACACGTACACACTGGCACACCTGTTCTGCTAGCAAGTTTCCTCTCCCAGCCTCCTTTCCAAGTTACTAATCATGCTTGGCCTTTGGGGCCCTGTCTCCTTGGAACAGTGACCATGAGGCCTTCCCTAATCTTAATGGGAAAACTCTGTGTCACTCTGCCTGAGCCCCTGGCTGCTTGGTCTGTATTATTTCTCTCCCATCAAGTACAAGGGAGAGGGAGAGAGAGAGAGAGAGAGAGAGAGAGAGAGAGAGAGAGAGAGAGAGAGAGAGAGAGAAGAAAAAGAAAGAAGAAGAAGGAGGAGGAGGAAGAGAGAGAGAGAGAGAGAGAGAGGAAGAAAAAGAAGAAGAAGGAGGAGGAGGAGGAAGAGAGAGAGAGAGAGAGAGAGAGAGAGAGAGAGAGACTGAGAGACTGAGAGACTGAGAGACTGAGAGACTGAGACCAAGCCTGAAAGACAGAGAGACAGTGAGAACCAGGGAGTACTTAGTACTTACAAGACAGCAACGCTAGGAGAGCACACCAATCCCTCAGCCTGTCTTAGTGCCACAAGCAGAGTGAGTGGCAACTTAACAAATATTGACTTCAATGGGTGACTGATGCTTAATCTGTATATCCTTAAATGGTGAACCTTAGATTCACTCTTCTCACTTTTGCTGAGAGTGGGGGCATCCCCTAAGCTGACTTTTCCCCTCTCCTTGCCATTTCTTCTCAAAGATCTTCAGAACCTTTGTGCTGTTCAGAAGCGAAGTTTCATTTCCTTTTTACATGTTTGGACCAGCACCACCCAAAACCTTTAACAACCAAACAGTTCTTTGGTTTGAAAACATTTTATTTATAGCCTTTTAATTAGTTCAGAGTTTTCTTCTGGGGAAAAGCATTAGTTTTGCTGTTAGAAATATCCAAGAGACATGAAGGATGGTGTGGAACCCATAAAGCTGTAGTTTTAAGCATCTTAGAGACTACCAAGTGCAGGACCCCATCATGGCTATAGTCAAGCTCCAGGAAGGTGACTATTGAAGACTGTATGTGGTCAAGGCTGACCCTGTACCCATTTAATATAAAGATCCATTTGCTGGTGTATATAAGGAAGGAAGTTGTTGGTTTAATTTGTTTTTACCATATGGAGGTGGGGAGAAAAGACAGGACGTTGTAAAAGAAAAGAACAGGAGAAATGCAGAGGAGAAATGAGGTTCCCATCTTCAACTCTTTACTGAGATACAATGTATCATCTGAATTCCCCAGAGAAGAGGCTGTCTTACCTTTGTGTCACCACCATCCACCTATAAAACTGAGGAAGCGCCAAATTATTGTTGCTTTTCCACAAAATTTTCCATCTATTGGGTTTCTGTTTTCAAGTCTGACATACATGCTATCCTTGCAATCATTTGAACGTGCCCACAAAACTTTTTTTTTTTTTTTAGGAGCATGTAGTTACAAAGAGTCCCCACTAGGTGGAGAGCGTCTTCCTAGATTTGATGAAAGAGTCTAGACAAAAATCTTCCGTGCTGCTTCTTGTATCTGATGGAGTTGTTAGTAATAGCCCTTTCCATGCTCTTTATTAAAGATTATAATTGTGCTCTAAGCTTAAATGATGCCAGTGGATTCTGTATCTTTCTGTACTAAAATGCTCAGGTTAAGTCAACTTTCCAGAGTGCATCTCTCTCTCTCTCTCTCTCTCTCTCTCTCTCTCTCTCTCTCTCTCCAGTGTGCCTGCCAGTGTGTGCTGTGATTCCAGTTGTTCAGCAAGCACATTCTCCAGTTCCATACTCTCTCTCTACATTTCTTGAGTCTTCCAAATACTTTGTGCTGAGCTCCCTTATTTTATCCACAATCCCCTTAAGTTGACATGGCAATAGCTTTGCTTTAAATTGTCACCATTTACTTCGTAAATTATCTCTCCAAAAGTTAAGCATCAGGAATCAAGTTTGCCGGAATGGCCTCTCTTATGAAATGCTAATCAAAGTCCTGCTCGAATGTCCATTTCCGGCTGACATCTGGTGGTAATTTCTCTGTAAACTCACTTTTCACTTTGTTCATGTGCACAAATAATTAGCCTGTCATAAATGAGTTTATTGCATAGAGAATGCTTTTTATTAAAAAAAAAAAAAAGCATCTCATACAGTGAGAATTGGGTTCTAAGAGAGGACTACAGTAAATCCATCCTCAGTCTCTTTCAATCAGAAGATCCAGAATTGCAAGCACAGACTCTTGGCTGCCCTTGTGGTATACTGTGGTTCTGAGATACTTAGAATTTCAGGGTCTCTGATGGCTGGGTTCTGGTGAAGGGAGCCACATGTAAGCTGAGGATGTCTTCACCATAAACTCTGCCTCTGCTTCTCCCTTGCTGATCCCATCAGAACCATCCATCCCCAGTGGAGCTTCAGACGCCCCTCTGCCAACATTTAATCTTGTCCTCTTAGAGCAAAAGTAAACAGATGACAGGGTGTTCTTCCATGAAGCTTACTAGACCTTTAAATCTGGTGTTTTTCTCCAAAGGAAGCTGCTTTCTTCTGGCCACCAGGTCACCAGCTCCGGTAGTGAGCTCTGAGCAGATTCTAGTCAGCCTCTTTAGGGGCCTAGGACTAATCGCTGTGACCTCAATCAAGCCTGCTGGTTTTATGATACCAGGAAGGCTCACCAGGAGAACTTCTGCTCCTTTTGGGAGGCTAAGCATCCCCCAGCCAGCTTGGACTTGAGCAGTTTTACCTGCCAGCAAGCACAACAGTGCCGACCACTGGTCTCTTCTTTTGGAAAGCATTTGCCTTTTTAACTTGTTTCCTTCTCTATTTCATCATTATCCTCCTTTCGGACTTTCATGAACTCCTAAAACATTTGGTTGTAGAACTAAACAAGAGAATGAGAACTGGGAAGAACCTTGGAACAATGCGGAAAGGCTGTCCGGATGCTCTCCTGTGCTCCTCAGTACTGCCGAATCTTCCTTGGGGCTCTGGCACTGTACTGCCACTCAAATTTTGGTACAAACTGTTGAAGTGCTTTTTCCTTGTTTTTTTTTTTTTTTTTTTTTTTTATTGATCTACATAGTAATCTAGTGTCTTATTCCTGGAACACCATGCTCTTTTGAGATTAAGGCTCATTACTTTTGCTTTCTAGCCTGCCAGTTTGAATAGATGTAGTTCAGGGACTGTTGTTCCTAGGCATTCCACCTAGGAGCGTGCCTGTGGAGCGTGCAGATGCCCCACCCCTGAGCTATACCCCAACCCTTATGGAAGTGCTGAAGGGGCTGTCTCCAGAGTTCTAGCCTGTGGTATTAATACTATTTTTTAAAACCATCAATGATTTTTTTTCAAATCCTTTCTTCTTCTGGTTGCCCTTGCAATTAAATCAAATAAAAAGAGGCATATGCTCAAAGTTTTACTGTGGGAACAGCTAAATATACAAATAAACACCCTTTTCTGCTCTGCCGTAAGAAGGACTCAGATCTGTGTTTTTAGCTGTTCAGAATGTTAGAGTTACCTATGTTGGTTAGTGGAGTTGGTTTTCAGTGTGGAAAGAGAAGACTGTAAGAAAAACTGACAGTAACTTACAGGGCCTCTGTCACCTTCTCTAACCCTGTCCCAGTCTGCCACATTCTGTGATAGATGAGTGATCAGCGAAGCTTAGTTTATTGGTGCTTGTTAAAGCAGGATTCGATATGGGGGGAAAATCATCAGGCAGCTGGCAGGTTCCAGCTTCTCCCAAACTGTATGTAACCTGTTCCCAGACAATCGTCTTGACCAGTGTTCCTCATATTTTAAACAAGCTGTTAAACACATTTACACAGCCTTACTGTTGGAACATTCAACTTGGCAATAAGTGCTTTGCGCTCGATAGGTTCTCAAAGATTCCTTCTGCCCAAGAGAGACTCCGGCAAGCACCACTTGAGGGGTGCTTTATACAATTGTAGATGCCGTTGCCCAAACTGCACATCTCTGTGCCTGCCTCCCAACACAAGTCAGATATGGGAACCAACCCCCCACCAACTACACACACACACACACACACACACACACACACACACACACACACACCCCTCTGTCCTTTTCAATATTAGTACTCCATTTTTTTTTTCATTTCCACACATCTCTATAAAATCTGGGATCTATAACCCCAGGTCATCATACACAGCTCGAAAATAAAAGAGAATGACTTCCGCTTTCTTAATAAATATCATTTTAATAAATACCCCAATATGTTAACCTATACCAATGAATAGGCTTTATTTATTTATTTATTTATTTATTTATTTATTTATTTATTTATTGTGCTTCCAGACCTACAGTTTGAATAGATATAGTTCAGGGACTGTTGGTCCTAGGTATTCCACCTAGGAGTTTGTGGCTGTGGAGCGTGCAGATGCCCCACCCCTGAGCTATACCCCAACCCATACAGAAGGGGCTGTCTCCAGAATTCTAGCCTGTGGTATTAATACATTTTTTAAAAAAAATTAAACCATCAATGATTTTTCAATCATTTCTTTTTTTCTGGTTGTCCTTGCAATTAAATCAAATGAAAAAGAGGGATATGCTCAAAGTTTCCCTGTGGGAACAGCTAAATATACAAGTCCCAACCTTTCCCATTAAGAAACAGTCAACTGGGGAGACAGATGCTCAAGCGTAGCAAACCGCTGTCTTCGAAAACTGTGAGTGAGCGCAGAGCCCACGTCCTCACGGTCCCTCTCACTCTTACACAGCAGCGAAGAATTCCTTTCAGCTTTACTGATTTGTACTATGGAAGTAGGACAATCTAGAAGACTAGCTCTTGCTTCTCCCTTGTGTTCATTGTCCAGAAAGGACAAGTTTCTGGAGACAGAGGAGGCAGTATTGTCCAGGATGAGTCATTAGGCCTGGATTGCTATTCCTTTTGATTCAGTGCTTGAGGGAGGCTTCCCTCGAGGATCAAAGGCAGGGAGAATGTAGGAATAGGGCTTCTCAAGGCCAGGAAGCCAAGGCCTACTGCTCCAACTATGTCCTTGAGGTACTGTGTTTGAACAGAAAATAAGACCCTGAGAGGCCAACAAGAAGTGCAATTTAAACTGCACCTAAGATAATAAAATTGGCTGAAAAAATTAAAAAACAGATTTCCCGGAACTAGCTTTCCTGTAAATGCCTCGTGGACAGCTCATAAGCAGCTGAAGTTATTAGTGTTTGGTCCTAGAGGACTCTTCTCTAAGGGTGGTCCAGCAGTGACCCTTTCAGCTGTCTTATCCACATTATCAATAACTCCCCAAGTTCCCACACAAAGTCTCTCCTGCCATTGTGTTACATGGCAAGAAGAACAGGGCTTTTTGTTTGTTTGTTTGTTTGTTTGTTTGTTTTACTTCCTTGAGTAGTCCAGGGTTGGGGCAGCAGTAGTAACTTAGGATGCATTCAGATGTGATCACACAGCTACCCTTCATGGTGAAGAGCTAGAGTGACTTAGTGTATCTGTGTATTAAGTTAGGAAATGTTTAGCAGAAACATGTAGGTAGCATAGCTGCATTTGAAAATGAGATTGTGCACTTGGGGGCAGAAGCAGGTGGATATTGGAGTTCAAGGCCAACATGGTCTACAGAATGAGTCCCAGGATAGCCGGGGCTAACAGAGAAACCCTGTCTCAAAAACTCCAAGAAAATAAAAAATTAATGAGATTGAATTTTGAAAATACTTAAAGTATTTCCTGACCTCCAGGTACTGCTTTAAGCATTCTAGATATCTAGGTTGGGAGGCACTGAAAAACACCCCACAGCTGTATTGGCCAGTAACGGAAAGTCCACTTGTTGTAGAAAGTTGATAGTTCCTGCTCCATGGACACTGTCATCTCTTAAACCAGACTTTAGAATCACCCAAACATTTGGGGAAGTGAAAAACAATATACTTTGTTAAACAGACTGTTCTTTTTTATTTTTAATGGTGTACTGATACATGACAAATGATAAAAGCAACTCCAAGTTGTGTCTGCCACACTAAGGCATCTGACATCACAGAGAATCTCTTAAACAGCCACCAAAGAAATGGAAAGAAGAAATTAAATGTTTGAAAAAAAATAGAGAAGAGCCTTGGGAAATGGCTCAGTATGTAAGGAGTTGCACAACTATGAGGGCCTACGTCAGGACCCTCAGAACACATAAATCTGGGCAGGCATGACAGCCTCCTGTCATTCCTTGTCTCAGAAGGCAAAGACAAGTGACAGCGCGCGCACACACACACACACACACAAACACACACACACACACACACACACACACACACACACACACACCACAACAGTGCTAGCTGGATTAGCTCTGACTTCAAATGGAAGGCCCTGCTCCCATATATAAGGTGGAAAGAGATTAAGGAAAATATTTGACAATAACTTTAGGCCTCCCCACAGGTACATGCACACATGTGATAAACCCAAAGACACACATGCAAAAGAAAGTGGACTAGAATCTTAGTTCTTAGCACCTTACAGGAGTTCTCATGGTTTGGAACTTTCGTCTGTGGGATGGATGTGGTAAAATTCCTATACACAGTAGATGGGTGGCCTCTCAGAGGGGCTCAAGTTTACCCAAAGAATGATCAACTAGGAGAAGGTCAACTAGTGTTTGAAGCTAATCACTATTCAGTTTGATCCTTGCCAGCTAGTCTTCCTCTAGACATGAAATGTCTGATTTTAGACACTACATATATAGAAACAGAAACAGTAATGGATTCATTGTGCCAACTTCATAGCTACTTCTGAAGATCTCATGTCCTGCTTGCCTCTTTCAGAGACAGATATGCCTACTGCCTTCAGTAACAGCAGCACTCCATGGGGCTCTCAGGATTAGTCCCTCATTGGATTATTTAATCCTGACCTTCATTGGTGGTAGGAATAGAAAGACATTTAGTCTCCATACACCAGATTTTGTGCTCCAACCTGTTTATCATCCTGAGTGGCCAGGTCCCTCACAGATTCCAGAAGTCTCTGAAGAACTCTGAACATTGTCAAAGGCTTTGGTAAGGAGCTCTAACAGGTCAGGAAGTCACTGCTAAATCAAGGCTTCTAGAGAAACGTTTTGCAGAGTGCTGCTTCAGTCAGATTATTTTCTGTTAGACACTGAAGATCACTTCCTGACCATAGCTTAGCTCCAACTGTCCAGACTGCTCAGACGCCATGCCTGGTGAATGTAATGGTCGGTTTTGTAATGTGTATTTGAAAGGTCACTCACTAGGTGAGGGCAAATGAAAGCCGTCGCTGTGATTTGGAAATCAGCTCTCAGAAGTGGCCGAGTGACCTCCCTTGGACCTTCTGCATGTGTCATGGTGCATTTTAGGATCTGTCATGGCCAAGGCTTGTGAAAGTGGCTTTTGGGAAGGAAAAGTAGCTTTTTGGGGAAGCTAGGAGGACAAGGGGAGTGGCTCACAGGAGCACAAATGCAGACTCACAACCCATATCAGGGTTGAAATTGCTAGGTCCTCACTGTCAACTTCCCAGCAGGCTGGCTTGAAGATGACAACAGCTCAGGGAGCCTTTGAGCAAGGGAAGAGAAATAAATTCTTATTTCCCTGAAAACTAAATTCTCAGGTGGTTGCCTGACAGGGGAAAGGGAGGATTTTTAAATCATGGCTTTTGTTGATGTTCTCTGGCTTTTTCTTGGGAGGCTGCTTCAAGCAATAAAGTGAGGTATGCAGTAATCCTGTCAGGTGGTACGCCAGGCTTTAAGTCTTCTGCAGGTTGCCTGCTTACCCACACAATTCACATAGGGGCTGAAAAGCTTAACTTATCAGGGATGGAACTAAGTTTTACAGAGTTCCTTTAACCAAATAGGCTTGCTGCTTTTTCCTTTCTTCCTGCATCTGCCAAGTCATTCTGGCCATTTTCATTGATCTCACCAGATGAGTAACATTTTAAATCCCAAAGGCTTAAATGGCAATGTAGAAATAACTCCTTATCATTTTTTTCCAATTTAATTCTTCACTCTTTGTCATATTTTCATTTTCGTGCATTAGTTCCCATGACAACAGGTCTGTTGGCAGAGAAAGTGTAACTCTTAGCGTTGATCACAATATAAAAATCCTTTTCAGGCAAGTGCCACCTGAACATGCAAACACTGGAGTTCTCTTGCTAATGATATCTTCTTACCTCTTATATTGATTTCCCATCCCATCCCCCAGCAAAGCTCTTACAGAAAAAAAAAAAAAGCAAACAAAAACAAAAACATGCAGAGGCCTTCCAGGCAGCCACAGCTTCAAGGATTTAACCTTTGGGTTCCCATGGCTTCCCCACTCCAAGTGTCAAAACCGTGAATGTGTCTATCAGGGATGTACAGAAGATAACTTTCAATCTCTATCAAAACCACCCGGTGTGTCTGAGGAAATAGACATGCCCTGAAACGAGCCTCACATCAGGGTCTGAGGGCGAGATGAGAGGAGAGGCACTTAAGCAGTTTTCCTCCCAGTAAGTCAACGGCAAAAAGGCCAAGCAAGCTCTAAGCTCTTGGAAAGGAGCAGACTCAGGTGGAAAGCAGGCGACGTGCTCCCTGTATGGGGGAGGGGGCTGCTTCGGTTCAGACCGAAGTGTGTAAGAGCAAGCGATTGCATCAAGCTTGGCCGTGTGTGCATATGATCCCAGCAATGGAGGTCAAAGGCAGGAGGATTACAAGTTTGAGGCCAGTCTGGGCTACATGGGAAGGACTAGCACGTAAAAGGCCCACTGAAGCTAAAGAAATGGAATGTAGAGGTAAAGGTAAGAGGAATAGGCGGAAAGCCCAACCCCAAGATTAAACGTTTGTTTTAAGCTTTAGGTTCCATCATGGCTTGACATTGGCAGTCCCAACCACTGCTTCAGTATCCAGAAGCAACAGGTCTACCGTCAGAAGGACTTACCCAAATATGTGTAGATTTTTTTTTTTTTTTAAAGAAAAACTGATGAATTCAGGGGAATGAAATAGATATTAAATAAAAGGTGGTTATCTCAACTACAGTTAGGAAAACCGATCAAATGTAAATGATCTTTTTGCTTAGTCTTATGAGACACTTAAGCACTAAGCCGCTTGTATAAATGTATTTTTGGCTGTTCAAAGGTTATTTTCCTATATTAAGAAGTTTATTAAAACCTTTTATTGCTACTCAGGTTTTGTGTCTCTTAGACACGCATTTTTCTTTGCTAGTTTGTTTTGCACAGCTGGAGTTTCGAGGTTGCATAATGCCTGGGCACTGCAGGTCAGCCGAACCCCCTGATAGCTAGACTAAGGAAGGTACTTGACACATGGACAAACCACATTGTTTCTCATAGCTCTCCATGCCTCTACTACAGTTAGTCGGGAAATCTTAGATGGTTTTGTTTTTGAAGTCTCTGGAAAAACCAAGACGAATCTCTCAGGCAGATAAAGAATTTCCCGTATTTGCCTAAATGTACTATTGAAATAAGTATTATTTCCAATACTTGTTTTTCCACTCAGAGGGCATACAATGGTCTCAGACCAGGGAGAGGACATCTGGCTTAGATCAGGACTGCTGAGTGCTGTGTAACTCTTAGGAAACTTTGTTTTGATGTCAGTGTCAACAGACTGCAAGAATGTTTCATATTCCTGCTCCAATAATTAGACATTTTCTTTGCTTCCCTCCTCTAAAGAACAAGCCTTACTGTGGTACATTTGGAGTAAAGACAGATGTAACCGACAGGCAAACCGCACTTTTGTTGGAAGAATCAATTAAGGTCTTTTTGTATTCAGTGAATAGAAGGGACTGAAGGCTGATTGAGAATGTGAAACTGTTTACACATGAAGGGACTCTGTCCAGGGCTGGCAGGAAGCCAGAGGTAGATAGATCTATTGAACTTCAAAAGGGTAAGGTCACTGCAAGGTCACTACAGGTTATAGCAAGAACCAGACTTTTCTTTCCTACTTACAGCCACCCAAGGGCACCTCACTCTCTCACTCTCGGCTGTGTATGAGAAACTCAACTGTAGTCTCATTGTTTTCAGGAAAGAAATACTAAGCATCAGAAAAGTAATTCTGAAGGAAGACAATGGTGGGGTTCCAAGAGGTTTGTAAAGAATTATACAAACACACTGCAGACGATTTTTTAAAAATATTCATGAAATTTATTTTTCACTTTCAAAACTATCAGATTGATGATTTTTGCCCTCAGTAATTTATGAGATGAATCTATTTCATTATTCTGTAAATATTTTATGTGTCAAACACATAAAAATTTCTGAGGTCATCTAAGCCAGTTAATGAAATATTTCATTTCATAAATGTCATGAGAGAAATTCCTAAGTGGTGACACAGCTTTGGGTCTCTTGACCATACTCTCTGATGGGATCTGGCTTCACTACCATAAGTGCAGTACCCAGGTAACACATCTGCAGTAACTGTAGTAATCTTCCCTCAGAACCAGAACTGGGACCTCATTCCGATCTAGCTGATGACAGGTGGCAGGTGAGTGTTCCTTCTGTCCATCTTTTGCTGTCTATGTGGACATTCTGATGTGTGTCAGTGAGCTGAATTCTACACGCTGTATATATTGCATGCATTTCACTGCAGTCTATGGACATGCCCTTTGTAGAGCTTTTATGGAAGAACCAAGAAGCCAAGGCAGTTTAGCAAACGAGGCTCAATATTTATAAACCGGGGCCTTTTCTGTCTCTTTGCTAGCCTAGGTGGCTGTATACAAACTGGGTGGGAGGGGCAGCAAACACCTCACACATCACATTTAGATTTTCTACTTGGTTGTACTCTAGCCAATCAAAACAAATTGCTTACTTTAATAATAAAGTTTACCATTTTTTATTAAAAAAAATCAAACCATGACATGTTTAATTGAACTGGCTGTATTGTAATTAATATTTTGAGATAATTGTGATTTTCAGCTTAAAATTATATATAAAAATTGTCATTTTTGTATGTGTTAAAAAACCAATGTACCATGATTAACAGTACTTTTTAGTTAAACTACATATTGGTGTAAATAAAACTGAATGAAGAAACACTTATTACTTTATTAACTTAGATTGTGAATGTACTTCATGGTTTTTTGCCATATGAGACCATAACAACCTTGAAAGCTGTTTAACTTTATGTGCAAAGTCCCACTAACCTGTATTTCAACTTTGCCAAGCCAGTGACTTTGCAAGTGTGATCTGTACTCTCCAGCTGTGTCTTACGTTCTGACACGATGGGTTAAGGGTAGGGTGTAGTCTGGGAGCATCTGCAGATGCGCTTTGTACAGATAATAGCGCTGTGTGGTGTATAGCAGAGCCATTTTTAGGTTCTGTTGTACTCAATTTTTTCAGAATTTAAAAAAAGTGTTTTGAATATCATAAAAGTCTATTGTATAAATAATAAAATGTCACCTTATTACACGATGTCTGGTTTACTATGGAAGCAGATTCTGAGCTTAGGAACTGCGACACAGTAAAGATGTGTGTTTCTTTTTAAAACAAAAACACTGTACCAATACCTTAAAAATGTAACTTTTATTATGAACATGAAGCATGTATGTTTATTAGCACTGACTTTCCCTAAGGTCAACAACCTCAACCACCTATACGGTCCCTATCTCCGCCCTCTGCATGCTGACACAATCACATGATGAATCAGGACGGCTGTAAGAGCTGCATCTGATAACTTCAGTGTAAACAACAATGTTTATATTTGGATTTTTATTAAATCAAGTTTACATATATCTAACCCCTTTTTAGAAAATTACGGTAAAACTGCCAGTCTAGTTTTAATCAGACTGTAAGCAGATTTCAGAATCAAGGTTTTAGAAATAAGATGTACCACATTGGAATAAAGGACACCCAAAACATTTAAAAATAATTTTTTTTAAAGTCAAACCCAAAACTCTAAACATAAACATGCAGTGGCACTGAGCACATAGCAAGTCCTATCCTGGACAAAGAAAGTCTGACTTTCTTTTAAATGCCAAAGAATAATAGTCAGTAAAAATTTGCTGACTTTACACCTATATGGTCCTGCTCAGTTTACATTATATGGAAAATACAAAGACACCAGGTGGAACCAGTTCTACAAAGATGTTTGCTGCATCACTATAAAATATTAACTCATATGAAATGAAAGTTCTTGCAATGTCATAAGGGAATGAATTTACAAAACCTCTACAATCTATTGTAGTTGACATCATTATAAATGTTCACAGCACTTCACAAACTGTAGACATTTAGGGGGAATGAACATAGCCCAGTGACTGCCTAGTGACACCTGGGACAAGGGACCATGCCCAGAGTTCAAGGCCAGCTGTACTCAGGCAGGGATTCGATCTCTCAAATACTCCAGCACCGCAGCTGTGCCCTTCATCAATATGGCTGCTCGAGGAACTCGGAAGGGATTTCCATCTAGCAGTAGTGTCCTAAATAAAAGAAACAGGAAAATCAAATATTTCCCACTAGTGGTTCTCTTTTCATGAAATAAAACTATTATTTGCAATTTTATAAATAAAATGTGTATTTTCTTATGTCTCCTTTACAAGTCCAACTAAGCATGCAAACAGCTGGAATTGACAATGCCCAACAGCACAGGCTAAGGTTCACATGGGTGTTTATATGCACTGACTCTGTTGGCTTTGTTTTAAAAGACTTATGGTGTAGGTATCATTAATATTGCTATTTTAAAGAGAGAAATACGAATATGGAGAGACAAAGGCCTACTCAGAATAAATAACTGCTAAATGGAATTGGGATTTTGGGTCTCCTCTCCATTTAATACAAGCACACACTAGGTAATACAATAGATTTAAGCAAGAAAGTGAACCAACAAACTGATGTGGATCCATGCCAAGGACACTGATGTCACAGCTCACTCTACACTCCAGAAGGTCCTTTTTTTTTTTATCTTTTTCTGGTTTTGGATCTTTTTTTATTTTATTTTTTATTAATTACTTATTTACATTCCAAATGTTGTCCCCCTTCCTGATCTCCCCACCATGAGCCTCCACCCCTTTCCCCCTCTGGTGCTATCACCCATCCACCTACCCACTCCCACTTCACCCCTCTAGCACTCCCTCACCTCTTCACTGGTGCCAGATAAGGCAATCCTCTGCTACATATGTAGTGGGGAGCACAGACAGGCCCATGTATGCTCTTTGATTGGTGGCTTAGTCTCTGGGAGTTCTGAGGGGTGCGGTTAGTTGACACTGTTGTTCTTCCAACTGTGCCAAGTTGTTATCTGTAAATCTACCCATTGCAAATCCTTCTATAACCCCAAATCACTAGATTTGCAGTTATGCTGAGAATAGGAAAAAACTAACGTCACTCAAGACTTCACTTGTGTGATGTCTGATAGAGCATCTGTAACCACACTGCAACCAGGCATCCTTCCTGCAGCTCACTCAGTGCATAGTTTGCAAGTATTTGTACTTTTTGTTTATAATTTCACTGTTCAAAATGGATCCAAATAGCCAGGGATGAAAGTTTACAACTATAACCCCACTAAGATGAACAGCCAAAAAATAACATGCTGCTTTCAAGAATAAACATCTGTACTTGCTGGTTTTATGTATCAAGTTGACACGAAGTAAAGTTATCATAGAGAAAGGAACCTCCCTTGAAGAAATACCTCTGTGAGACCCAACTGTAAGGCATTTTCTCAACTAATGATCAAGGGGGGAGGACCCAGGCCATTGTGGGTAGTGCTGTTCCTGGGCTGGTAGTCTTGGGTTCTATAAGAAAGTAAGCTGAGCAAGCCAGAGGAAGCAAGCAAGCCAGTAAGTAACATCTCGCCATGGCCTGTGCATCAGCTCCTGCTTCCTGACCTGCTTGAGTTCCAGTCCTGACTTCCTTTGGTGATGAACAACAATGTGGAAATGTAAGCTGAATAAACCCTTTCCTCCCCAACTTGCTTCTTGGTCGTGATGTTTTATACAGGAATAGAAACCATGACTAAGACAACATCTTTCAGATGAAATCTCAAGCCCTCACCCTTCTTTCTATTTGTTTAATCAGCACTTAATTAGGTACTTAGTGAAGTTGTAGTAAAATTCATTTCTTGATTAATAAAAAAAAAAAAAAAAAGTAGAACAGATGGGCTCAAAAGAATAGTGGGATCAATTCTGTGTGGAGAAGAGGAAGGCTTTGAAGGGGACACTAAGCTGGTCACTACTGAGAGCAGGGTAAGAGCTAAGGGATAAGCAAGTGGGGAAAGAACATAAAGGCTGGATTTCCAAAGCTGGTGCCCTGTATCTGACCTTAGAAATCCTGGGCAAAGCTAAGGATGGTCAGATCTTCCTGCTCCTCTCCCAGTGCAATTCTTGATAAGCTTATACCAGGAGAGATGTATTATGAGAAATGCTGCTTATGTATACATAATGCTATATAAAGCCAGAAAACATCTGGTGAAATTTAAAAAGAAAAATTAGGCATGTGGTTAACTATTATTGTTACAAGGTATTAAGTCTGTTATTTCAATTTCCTATAAGAAAAAATGCAATTGACAAATCACTTGGAAGCCCCCCAGTAAGGAAGTTACCGTAGCTGCACACAGTTCCCAAGCTCTGGGGGAATCTGCAAAAGGTCGTTGTTTTGAAGGTCTAGAGTACTCAGATTTTCCATCAGCTTCATTTTCAGAGGGTCCACAGAGCCAACCTGATTGTTGCTGATCAGAATTGTTTCCAGTGTGGAGATGTGATACAGAACTGCAGGAAACACTTTGAACCTATCAAGATGTGAGCAAGACGACCCCATGTAATCCGCTAGAATCACATCACTCTTACACATCGATGATTGTATTTAAGTGTGCTTTAAGTTCTACATTCAAATTTTCCAAAAAATAAGAGACTAATTTGGAATACATATTCAGCAGACATAGAAGATACTATTGATTATTAAGAATCAAAATGAGCAAAAGCTGAGGCAAAGCTCTTCATTGATCGGCAACCTATCTTAGGGTCTCTACAAGCCACCCTCAGAAAGTTACTCTTTCTTGATCTAATTTTATTAGTAGTAGCTTTCAATTAAGTAAAGTGTGAGACTCTTTTTACTTTGTTTTGAGTTCTTTCAAAGATGCCTGACTATCAGACAAGGTTTCATTGTCCAAACCAGCCCATCAGATGCCAAAGACAGGTAGCCTGGCTAACATCTGTTTTGCCTCAAGGCATCTCTCTCCACTACAACAATCACAATCAGTCAGATGTTTATCTTTCTTCTAGACTAGAGTTTCGTGGAGTAGTAAAACAAGCAAACAAACCAGCTGAGCATCAACCATGAGAATTCTGAGCAACACTATGTTCAAGTAGAATCTCAATGAGAATAAAACTTGCTAGTGAAATACAGTAAAAATAAAGGCTTCTGGTCTACCTGGCTCCCAGATGTTTCCTTACCTGTTAAAGGAAAGATTGATTGTTTGTAGTTTTGTCAGTGATGACATCTCTTCAGGCAAAGAACTTAAAAAATTATTCCTAAGTTGAAAATCAAAACACAATTTTTAAAGTTTGAAACTTTTACTAGTCCTTATTAATCTGATGTTCTTAGGATGGCCCTAGAAAGTGGGGGTGGTAGTAGTTAATGACACAAGTCTCCTGCAGCCTTTTTCTTCTATGTACAGTGACTGGCTGTACAGGCCATGTTGGACAGTGATTGGCTGTACAGGCTATGTTGTACAGTGACTGGATGTACATGCTATGGCACACCATGACTGGGGTACACGCTATGACACACAATGACTGCTGTACATGTTATATTGCACAATGACTACTGTACACAATATGACACACAATGACTGGCTGTACATGCTATGATGCACAGTGACTACTGTACACGCTATGACACACAATGCTATACAAGCTATGTTGCAGAGCTCACGCCTGTCCTATGCAGATTTAGTCCTTCTATTAGGGATAGGTACACAGAGACACACACACAGCCTGGGACGACAAGAAACCAACAGCAGCCGTGGGGACCTCCCTTCCTTCTGTCCCACCAGCTTCATGCTCTGCTACCCCAGAGAAGAAAGAGCTCCATAATTAGTGCAGGCAGATCCTCCGTCTCAGTACACTTCACACCAACTAAAAGCACTCGAGCTAACAACAGGAAGTACTAGGGGAAATGCAGGCACCAGAAACGCAGTTTACAAGTGCAGTGTTAATGCTGTGACCCTGAAATGCACAGCTCACCCGATGAGCTGCCAGCTTCTCACTGAATGTTTAAATCAGGCTATGACTCCCAAAGAGTTAGGCAGGTTCTATCTCTGCTCCAGTGAGGGCTCTTCTGCTTCACCTGTCTACTGTCCTGGGTGGGAGGCCAGCCAGCTCCTCAACGGCCTACTGCAACTGTACAGCTGCTCAGAGGGGACGGCTGTGCTAGTTCTTCATTATCTACTTCAGGAACAAACAAGATGAACAAGACAGTTTCCATGTGCTAACTGTCAATTTACTTAGGACCTAAGGAATGTGTTGATTAAAAACATTTTAGATAATTTTGTCTCATCGCTTAAGTTATGAGCTACTTATAAGGACAGACTGGTTAAAATGCCTAAATAACTTAATTTTACATTTCCCCTAATATACTTAATACACTAAAGACCATACTCATCAAGAAAACACAACATAAAAACTCAAAAGATGTCAAGTAACAGTAGCACCAAGTACCTTAAATCTAGAAATGCCAACTTCTGAAGCAGGCACAGCTCATGGGACACAAGAGAAAGCTTGTTGAAACTGAGGTTGACGTCTAGCACCATCTCCTTCAGCTCAGCAATCCTGAAACAAAACAACTGTAAATGTCCGCACTGACTCAAAACTGAAACCCTGGTAAGAGGAAGAGCAGCTCCCTTCAGCTCACCATGGCTCCCAGGACCTCACTTCCTCTCAAAATCTTCAGAAACTGGCTGTGCCACAAAGCTAAACATTAAAATCCTTACCATGATCTGACCAGGGCTTCAATCAGACAACAAACGGATGGTGAAGTTTAATTTAAAAATTCACTGATTATACATTTAACCAAATTATGACACAAAAGAGAAAAATCAGACCTAGGTGGTTACTATAGTATTTTATTTTGGAAGTGAACTAAATTCATAAAGTGCATTGTTAGACACTGATATCACAGCATTTTGGACAGCATAATGGATAGCTAAGTTGTTAAGAGTCCTGGCTACTCTCCTAGAGGACCCAGGGTTGATTCCCAGTACCTATGTGGCAGCTCACAGCCATCTGTAACTCCAGTTCAGAGGTTCCCACATACTCTTCTGATCTCCACAAGCATCAGACGTTTAAGTGATTCACAGATGTACATGCACACAAAACATCCATACACATAAAATAATCTTTTAATTTGACCTATTCTTTTTTTAATATTTATTATTTGAATTAGCATTAAATGCAATCATGGTTAAAACAAGATCTGAAAACAGTTTCTAAGTTTGGCAAGTGCTATCCCAAAGCAACTTAGGTCGAACATCTTAAGGATTCAACACTCTAATCAAATTTAGTCATTTTAATTATGTGACTGATATAACCTGCAAATAAGATTAAACTAAAACAAACACTGTTTTTAATCTACCACATTACCAAAGAGAAAGAAAGAGAAGACCATCATAGCTGGTGATGCAGACGCAGGGAGGTGAGCTTCAATGTGTAACTGACAAAGGGTCATATCTCTCAATATAGTAAATTTTCTGGAAATTTGGCCTAAAGAAACAGTAGTTTGTTCTTTTTTTAATTGCTATAAGTAAGTAGCCTACTTACTTATATACAGCTAAGATAGATTTTTAAAAATATTACTTATGAAATAGGAAAGTACAAAAAAAACAAATACATATGGTAAACAAAGCATCCAAGAAACAAATTACACATAAAATTCCAAATCGCTTAAAATGTCATTAAGTTAACATACATATCTGTGATAAGACTGTATGCAGGGCTGGAGAGATGGCTCAGCGGTTAAGACCACTGACTGCTCTTCCAAAGGTCCTGAGTTCAATTCCCAGCAACCACATGGTGGCTCACAACCATCTATAATGAGATCTGGGGTTATCTTCTGGCCTGCAGGCATATGCAGACAGAAAGCTGTATGATGTATATATAATAAATAAATATTAAAAGACTGTATGTAATATCCTTCCATTTCATCCATTACTCTCTGAATACTCATTATGAATTATAAATTTTAGATGCAAAAAAAAAGAGTATGCTAAGAAATACTCTAGAGCAAGGCAATCTGTGCTGTCTTCTTTGACTTTGTAAGTTGCTTTTGAAAAACACCAAGCATCCCTGGTAGAGGACTGCATACTGTGTAAGGAGCCTGTGAAGTAAGAGAGTAAGTGAAGTCTAAGTGCGCAGAAGCGTCCCCTGCAGTTCTCCACCTTTACTCCATCAGTCAGCATGACCCAGGTCTGCCCAAACATACCATGTGCATCTGGGACCAAGTCAAACTTCTTTCTAGCCCTTCAACAACAGAAACCAAAAGATGGACAGGTCTGCTTTTGTAATGGGCTATCTTGCTTCAAGACCTACATCCCAAGTGTTCTCTGTAAATGTGACACATTCTATAGTTTGCCCTTTTAAACATTTAAAAATCTGGGCAGTTCTAGAAAGTCATTCTCACACTTTTGGGTTTTTTGATACAGCAGCCCTTACCACTTCATCTATTCCCTTGTGTTTTGTCTTTTTCTGTCTGCTGTCGTTAGAGGTCCATGTGTCTACTAAGACATTAAGTATGATGTCATAGACTAGGAAGCTAAGAGCAGCTAGTCACAGACAAAGAACCAGTACACTCAGCTGTCCTGTCCTGTACTGTGTGTATAGTACGAGGTCATTTGTCAGGATCATTTGGGGGCAGGCAGTTAACAAACTCTTAAAGTTCAACAGTAGAGTGAGTTTCTCCTTTAACTTGAAGGTTTTGCTAATCAATGCCAACAATGACACATGATCAGAGGACAGTACAACATAAACAGCAGCTAGTGGCTAGAGTGCAGGGTCTCTGCCTAGAAGATGACACTAGCAGTTCACGCATTTGGCTTTAGTTCTAAATGAGAAAAATCAATCACTCAAGTTTCCTTGGCCTGAACCTGCAAGTGAAACCATTCTTAGCCACCGTGAGCCTGGCACTGGGTGGCCTCTCAAGACTCTCCCTGCCATACTTATTATACGAGACTAGTAATTTTAGAGTTAGTAATTCTAACACCCATTTCCCAAGCTCACAACATAAAGGTGGGAGTTTAAAGCTCCCGTACATCTCTCAGAACAGTAGGACCACAGTGTGCAGTACCCTCTCACATTAACAGTTCACAAAACTAACGTTCATTTGCCAAGACACAACTGACAAAAAGAAGGCCCACCTCGACAGTGGATCATGGCCGATCCTACCTTTGTGGAATCTCACACAGCTGATTCTTGCTGAAGTTGATGGAAGTGACGACCGTGTTTTTTGTGGCATCAAAAATGTCATCAGGAATCAAGGTTGCTTGTTTATCACTAAGTAAGAGTGGTTCAAAAATAAAAGCCTTTTCAACATTCCAAAAAGATGCAATCACCATTGCCCATATCTAAGGACTTTTATAGATTTTACCAAAATGTTCAAGGTAGCTGATGCAGTTCTGTGAGGTCAGGATGCTCTGCTCACGCTCAGAAGCAGACACAGAAACAGAAGTACTTTGGAAATCCAGAAACTGACAGAATGCATGGTCTATTTCTCTACTTGTGCTTGGAGCTTAATCCAATTTTATAACTAAGCTTTCTGTAAAATGTGTGCGATCTGTGAGCTTTGGTGACTGAAGGGTGGTGGGAGCACAGGTCCTTTCTCCTCATTGTGCCCTTTCTCCAACCCTTAAGTTCACTGCATTAGTATACCACTGCTCTCTCCTTCTTCCCACAATGTCCCTCCCCAGATACTCAGGCATTCCACCTCCTTCCCACAATGTCCCTCCCCAGATACTCAGGCATTCCACCTCTTTGATTCAAGTTCTCTTTTGAGACCACTTTTAAATTCTGTGACCTAAGGAACCTGCAAAGGGGAAATCTGCTTCCATGGCTCTGTCTTTTCCTCATTAGCTGCCCTTTCTCTGAAGAATTCTTCCCCATGGGCCTTGCAAAACCAATGGACTACATATCTGTAGTTAGCAGCTTTAGTGTGACTGGCACGGACACTGACTGCATATTCAATGCCTTGCTGTTGGGGTGACCTTTTTTACTTTGTAAGGCATATCTCTGTATTTACAATTGTTAATTCTGTACAGGCAGAGAGCTAAATGCTGGTGGGATTGGTATTGTCACTTTTATGGTCATCACTGGGTTTCTGTTTTGTAAATATTCATCCTTCTTCACCTGCCTAAAGGCAATCTAGTGATGCATCAGAGGCTGTCTTGCTGCTGATCGTTGTAATAAACATATGACAGCTGTTAAGGTAGGAAGGTAGAAGTACTAGGGTGGAACTTCCCAGCAAAGGAAGTCATAGGGAGAAGAAAGCAGAAGTAGGAGATTCAGGGAGCAGACAATGGAGAGGAACAGACACAGACCAGAGCAGAGAAGTACAGAGCTGGCCAAGTGTAGGCTGAAGGCTGATTGGTGGGTTAAGCTGACAAGCTACTGGAGACTGCCCAAGCACAAGGCCTAAGCTTCAAGCTGTATTAGCAGTCTCTGTCTCATTATCACAGTGCTGGAAGGGCCGAGGTACTGTGAGGAGCTGTCCTCACAGATGTGAGGAGCTGTCCAAGGAGCTGTCCTCACAGATGTGAGGAGCTGTCCGAGGAGCTGTCCTTACATACTCCATTACAAGATGGCACCAGCATCTGGCAGAACGCACCTAGTAAAAAGGGCAATACGCAGGCGCCTGGTAACTTCCCCTACTCGAAGGACACGACGTTATGGTGCGTCATCTGGCATAATTGGCAGCGACCAGTCAGAGAGTGACCGTCCTAGGCGAGGATAGTTTCCTATATAAGGGACGGTTATTCCTCCTCGGGCGTCTCCGCATTGTAGCTTATGCTCTCCTCTCAAGATGCAGTAAAGCTTTTTTCTGTAGAAGGATCCTGTGTGTGCGCGTGGTTCCTGCTGGCGGGGCGTGGCCCCGGGACATCTGGTGCGAAACCAGGAAAGACCTGCCATCGTCAGCACCTTCGGAGATCCTTGGCGACAAGGAGGATTCAGAACTACAGGTAGATACGTTCGGAGAGGCAGCCCTCTCTTGGACTTTGGTCTGGGGTTGTCACTGCCTTGGGAAGGATTTGTTGAGGCTATAGTATTTGTCCTGGGAGCCACCCTACTTTTTATGTTCTGTTTTCACGTTTTTCGCTGTTAAAAGGGGCGATCACAGCAGCTGAAAGGCGGCTCAGTCTCTCAGATATAAGTGAGCTTCGCAGCTCCCTTTTTACCCGATTTTGACTGTTGAGGAGCAAGGACGCGATAAGGCCGATGTAATAAGCGGCACCGTCCGGGGGAGGCGCGTGAAGACTCCGGTACATAAAGAGCAGCGTGTCTGTCTCTACCCTTTCACCTCACGCCTTGTCAGACGGACGTAGATAAGCCGCCGGCGTTCTGGCCCATCATGGGATCCTCACAGTCTGTGGTCACGGCCTTGGAAACAGTGTTAAAAGCAGAGGGACATCAAAATTGGAGGAAGAACACTTAAAAACTTTGTGAAGGAGATGGAGAGGGTGGCTCCTTGGTTTGCCTGTTCAGGCTCGTTTACCATTGCCTCATGGAACAAACTTGGAAAAGACCTTGACAGAAAATTGGCGGAAGAGGATCTGCGCCTAGGGACCAAAGCTATATGGAAGCTGGTTAAGAATTGTTTAAAGGATGAAACGTGTAAGGCAGCAGTAATAGAAGGACAGGCCACTCTCGAGGTAGTCCGGAAAGTCTGTCAGAAACGAACGTAGTGAGAGGTTGGGCGCCAAAGAAAAAGGACGTCCCTAAGAAAGAAAAAGTGCCCCCGGTAAGTCCGCAGACAAGGGAGCGTTGGAATTTTCAGATTCCAGCACTTCCTCCTCTACACATAAACCAGGAGGGGGAGCCAGCCTATACCCTGTGAAAGAGCTAGAAGCGCTGAACCTCGACAGTTCTGAAAGCTCTGAAAATAAAACCTTAGACTCAGAGGAGGAGGCTGAGCTAGATGAGGAGGAAAGATATTACCCCGATGAATGTAGGGGAAGTAATAGAAGCCTTCTAGCACGGCCGCCACCAATGGCGCCCCCTCCATATGAGACACGCTCTGCCTTCTCACTAGTCCCGAGAAGGTGAGAAGAAAGCTGAGTATGACATTTCCTATCTTTGAGACTCGGAGGAGGACGGGTCCATGCCCCTGTTGAATATAATCAGATTAAGGAATTAGCAGAATCAGATAGAAAGTATGGAGTCAGGGCCAACTTTACTCTAACACAACTCGACAGGTTGGCCATGACAGCATTGACACCAGCTGATTGGCAGATGATTGCTAAGGCAGCCCTTGCCAGCATGGGCCAATACATGGAATGGAAAGCGCTCTGGTATGAGGCAGCCCAAACACAGGCCAGAGCGAATGCTACAGCCTTAATACCTGAGCAACAAGAATGGACTTTTGAACTCTTAACAGGACAGGGCCGCTTTGCAGCTGATCAGTCTGCTTACCACTGGGGCGCCTATGCTCAGGTCTCCAGCACGGCTATTAGAGCCTGGAAGGCACTGTCCAGGAGAGGAGGGATTGATAATCAACTTACAAAAATCATTCAGGGACCCCAGGAAAATTTCTCAGATTTTGTAGCTAGAATGACAGAGGCTGCAGGGGCGAATCTTTGGCGATCCTGAACAAGCAGCACCACTAATAGAACAGCTCTGTTTTTTGCAAGCCACCCAGGAGTGCGAATAGCCATAGCCCCCGAAGAAATAAAGGGCTACAGGATTGGCTTAGAGTTTGCAGGGAAATTGGACGGCCCATTACTAAACCAGGACTGGCGGATGCCATCCTCAAGTTCCAGTGACGCCCCGTTAAAGGGACGGATAAAAGATCATGCTTTCAATGTGGGAAACTATAGACACATGTTCTGGCATTCTACATGCCACCCCACTTACAGGAGAAAAAACAACACATGTCATTCAGCACTGCCTTGAAGCATGGAGTGCTTGGGGAAAGCCAAAATGTGTAAAAACTGACAATGGCCCCGCCTACACATCTCAAAAATTCCGTCAGTTTTGTGCTCAGATGCAGGTTACCCACCTGACGGGCCTGCCCTACAACCCTCAAGGACAGGGAATCATAGAGCGTGCTCATCGGACGCTCAAATCATATTTAATAAAACAAAGAAGGGGAATTATGATAGAACTCCCCCCAACACCCCGAGTGGCCACTGCTCTGGCCCTTTTACCTTAAATTTTTAAATCTTGATGAAGCTGGACAAACAGCGGCTGGAGCGACATTGCTCAGAGCCCAAGAGGACAAAAAATTAGTCAAATGGAAGGATGTATTAACAAATGAATGGAAAGGCCGGATCCTGTTTTAATAAGATCCAGGGGAGCGGTCTGTGTTTCCACAGGACAATGAAAATCCCATATGGATCCCAGGGCGACTTACTCGGAGCATCACAGCAAGTGATCAAGAAGGACTGGGACCCCTGCACCTCCCTCACTCTTCTTCCATGGATGCCAGCAACGGTGCAGGGCGAACTGATGGGGAATAATGTCAACCTTTCCACTCCCCGATGCCGGTGATGTACCACTAACAGGGATTTAGGGTTGGCCTATTTACCTAAGGATCCACAGGTTGAGCGACTAAAAGAAAATAGGACTATTCCCCTTAAGGGCAGCCTTTGTTTTGGCATATTCAACAAAACATCTTTTGATCTCCTTGCATTATGTTATATAATCAATCTTCTGCTTGGTTAAGGAGGCCACATGGGGAACTGGTGAGGAGGACATTGTGGCTAATGCCACAGTTCTCTATGGTGGTGGCCTTACATTGCGTTAGTGGTAGCTGCACTTACGCCCATGGTGATGCTACTTGGAGGAAAGGGAGAAAAGGGACGGTTGTCATTTTCCTGGACGGGAACATCAAACCTGCTGCCTCTGTCTGGACAGCTACTCATATAAAAATATCGATAGTTACCCGCATGGCTCGCTTTTAGCCCGATCCCTGTTGATGCCCTGGGACCATGACCTTATTTAGAGGAAAAGAGATTTTGATACTTCTGCAATTATTGCTGGCATTATTACTACGACAGCAGTCGCTGCCTCGGTTACTGCCTCGGCATTGGTCTTGTCAAATTCAGTACAGACAACCCAAACTATCAATGATTTATCGCCACCGTCTCTGTGGCTGGGACAGACAGGCCTCGCCAATACTCAGATATAGGGAGGCCTTGTGCTTGTCAACTAACGTAGATGGCAATTAGACATTCTATGGCAACTGGCCCAGCTTGCTATGAGCAAAACTCCCAGGCCTTTATCACCTCCATATAATATGACAAATTTACCCGAGCTGCTAATCTGTCTAAGAGTCTTTCACAGCATCTGTTACAGAATTGGACCTCGGGTTTGAACAGACACTTGGGGGAGCTGAGGCGACCATCATTCAAAGTAAATTCTACCCAGACTGGACCTGTCTTTGTGGAGGGATTGTCCCCTGGATCACCTCAGCAGTCTCTTATTTCAAGGAATGGGTGGGAATGGGACTTTTAAGTGATCCTCTGCTGTGGATTAGTGTTACTCCTCTGGTTGCTTTGCAAATTGAGATCTCAAACAAGAAAGGACAAAGTAGTGATTGCCCAGGCGCTTGGCCCTTGAACAAGGGCGTCAGCTGATATCTAGTTGACCATGCTCAAGCAACAGGTCGCAGCTGGACAGCTCTTGCACTCCTAGAACCTCGGTTCATTGCACAGGATTAGGGGTCCGGCTTGAGCAGCCCATGAGGGGTGGCCAGCTTAGCATCGCACAGGAAGTTCTACCAAACGCTCCCTGGAAGGCATGTCATATTACATGAGGTTTCTGCCCCAGTTTTCCCTCCCTCGAAAAAATGGCGACGGGTCAGGAGTGCCCTGGGTCCCAACAACAGCCTAAGGGTATCTCTCTTGTACAGGTTATCCAACTTTGTACGAGGATATGACCTCTGTCTTCGCCCTCCTATATCTGGGTGTCCTGTTTGCTTAAAAAAAAACAGAAAAGAGGGAGATGTGAGGAGCTGTCCTCACAGATGTGAGGAGCTGTCCAAGGAGCTGTCCTCACAGATGTGAGGAGCTGTCCGAGGAGCTGTCCTTACATACTCCATTACAAGATGGCACCAGCATCTGGCAGAACGCACCTAGTAAAAAGGGCAATACGCAGGCGCCTGGTAACTTCCCTACTCGAAGGGACACGTGCGTTATGGTAAATCATCTGGCATAATTGGCAGCGACCAGTCAGAGAGTGACACGTCCTAGGCGAGGATAGTTTCCTATATAAGGGACGGTTATTCCTCACTCGGCGTCTCCGCATTGTAAGCTTATGCTCTCCCTCTCAAGATGCAGTAAAGCTTTTTTCTGTAGAAGGATCCTGTGTGTGCCGCGTCGTTCCTGCTGGCGAGACGTAGCGCGGGACAAGGTACCATGCAGACGGGCAGTGTGACGGTTTGAGTAAGAACAGCTTCCCCAAAGTCATATATTTGAGTACTTGGTCCACAGTTGGTAGAAGTGTTTGGGAAGGATTAGGAGGTGTGACCTTGTTGGAAAAAGTATGTTACTGGGGGTGTATTTTGAGGTTTCAAAAGCCCACACCATTCCCTTATGTCTGCCTGCCTCCCTGCCGGCATGCTCCCTGCCATGATGGCCATGGATTCTAACTCTACCACGACGAACGTAACTCTGAGCCCCTAATTAAATGCTCCGTTTTAAAAATGTGCTGCGTGGTCACAGCAGCAGAATGACAACTAATGGAGACTGCATACCTATAATCCAGCAGCTTTAGTGTGACTATGGCGTGGATATTGACTCTGGCTTCACTTGGTAGTGTCATGGCAGTCTCAGGAACAGAATCGTTTTGATTGGTTCTATCATCTGGAAAACAAAGTTATATACAGTGGATATTAAAATTATACACCCATCTTTACATTTTTAATGATATATAAAGGTACTCATGATTTCTAGACAGTACTGATAATACCCAGTCACATAGTTTATTCCCAATAACAGAGACATCATTTAAAAAACACATTAATAGAAAACAAAGTCCTAGTCCTGTGATGTGGCATATGTATACATGCATACAGGAAGGCAGAACACCCATATACATAAAATAAAAAATAAAAGAAAATTAAACTGTGTTATGATACTTCATAATTGGTAGACTTCAACACAAATCTGAAGGACTGAGGCACAGCATCCACAATCACGAATTCAAGAACTTTTAAAAAGTTCATTTTTGTTTTATGTATATGAATGCTTTGCCTGCATGTTTGCATGTGTACCATGTGCCTGCCTGGTGTCTGCAGAGACCAGAAGAGAGCACTGGTTCCCCTGGTGAGCTGCCATGTAGGTGCTGGGAAACAAACTTGTCTTCTACAAGAGCAGCAAGTACTAAGTCCTAATTGCTGAGCCATCTCTTCAGCCCCTCAAGCACTTTTATAAGAGATAGTCTGCATGAATATAGAATTAGAACCATGAATGCCAGGCACTCTTCCTCTAATAAGCATATCAAAAGAACATTTAAATTGATGTCCTGCCAATGTCACCATTTTTCAAACATTCCTTCAGAATAGAGAAGGCAACAGCAGTACCTTTGATCTTGCTCCGCAGGTATTTTAGGACTTCTTGAGTTCCTTTCTGAAAGGGTGGAGACAGAGCACATTGCTAGCAAGGCACACTTGGAAGTTTTGTGCATCAACATAGTATCTGAATTTTAATTTAAAAATAAATTACAAATCCTAATAGTACGTACAGCTATAATTTCTCTTCGAATGGTTCTTAGAGGATTTCCTTCTAATGCCAGGAATTTCAAATGAAGATTTCCCAGTGAGCAGGGCAGACTACAGAACAAGTTGATTTGAAGAAAACATTACATGAAAGTCTAATTCAATCAAAGGCATGGCCACAAAGTAACAATTGAGAACAACATATCACGTAATAATCTCAAGGGAGAGGCATGAAGGCCCCTAAAACATTTCCCTTCTAATGCTAACACACAGAAAGATGGCCACACGCATTTCCAGCCTCACACTAAAGCTGCTAAAGGACATGCGCCATAAGCATCTGCTCTATCTGCCTAGTGCTCTCACTGAAACACAAAAACCAGCAGCCATGAGCAACCTGCAGCCCACTGACCAATAAGACGTCACCCATTCGCAGAAGGGGACCTCCAAAAACCAGAACGAATTTCAAGCTCTCACTGTGTAAGATTCTAATTCAGTGGTATTTCACCATCTGTTTGTTTGTTTGTTTATTTTTCCACTTCACTGCTTGTTAATTGATCCCAAACCCACCTAGGAAACAGCTATCCACCCATTGGAAAGAAACATGGAGTTTCAGGCATGAAAAGGATCCTTACAAGTGGCTTCAGCAGCAATGAGGAGTCTCACGTAGGAAAGTTTGGAGGGCACAAACAGCTGGGAACTGCATCCCCTTTTCCCACGAGGCTCAAAACCTCATGCTTGCCAAAACATATAAACCCAAAAGTTTCATCTCCGTAAGATCTGTAGATGAATCCTTTCTTAACACCACGTTCTGTAGCTTTCATCATTCTTTGCTTATCACTCTGCTCTGTCCAACTCTAACAGACAGCCGACGGCTATGGAGACAACTTATCCTGGTTCATCGCCTCACTTCATCCCCTTCTCCCCACTGCCTCTGCAGCCACACCACACGCTGTCAATAAACTGGACAAAGAAATGCTTCTTAGTGGCAATTATGGTTGAGCTAAACTGACAGGTAATTTTTAAAGGCTGCCACCCACAACAACCCCTTCCCACCCAAAGTACCATACTCATTGCCAATGACTGGCTCTTTAACGGGCTTGCACTCAGCATAGTGTCTCTGTGGTATTGGTGGCTCTGAACTAATAAAAACTGATTATTTGGCCTAAATTTTTAGACTTCCCTCCTTGGACCCTATTTAGAATTCCCAAAGCTATGTGTGTGTTGTTTGCTCGAATACATCAGCGTTCACATGGAATTAAACATTCTGGTTTATATCACATCAGCTGGTAGAACCCAGGGGTTCCTGGTCTTCAGCACCAGTGTACTGCTAGGTGTGTGTATGTCAGCAACTAACTACCTAACTAACTAACTAACCTCAGTCCTGTCTAAGTTCTCTAGTCATAAATCCTTTAGTCACTCAGAACTTCATGTTTCAACTCTATGTTCATTATCCAAGCCCAGTAAATACCCATGAAGCACTTGCTTTGTCACAGCTTAGTTAGTATCTGGAACTGGAGCCATGCACAAAAAAGACACAAAACAACCCTTAAAGAGTTCTGAAATGTGACTACACATCTGCTTTCATTAATGTGCTAACTTGGCTGCCAAAGAGGAAAAGTAATTCTACTCTGTATACAACATGAGCTCAATATATAATTAAATAGTATTTTTTTAAAAGAACCTATGTGAGATGATGTCATCATACAGGTGAGGCAGGTACAGGATAGAATGAGGCCTATCACTGGACAAGAAGGATGGGCGGGAGAAAAGTTTGAAGGAAGAGGAGACAGGAATGGAAGAGAGGAGGAGACTGAGGAGAAGCCGCTGAGGAAAGAACATGGAGGCTGACGTTAAGACTCCACTCTGTGTATTTACAGGTTGTTATGAATGTTCTTGAGGGATGGATGTGTATTGGGCTTTGTATGTTTAGGTGGGCCATTGTATCTTATCAACTGGACCAGAGGTTACTGTGTTGTGTGTTCTTTCTTGTGGTGAATTAAGTTTAAGAGAGTGTGGTGGCTGGGACATGGGATTGGGATGTGTGCTTCTGGCAAGATATCTGTGGTGCCCGATCTAGAGGGGGTAAAAGACAGCCCCATTTAATTTTACAACCACAGACCTAGAAAACTAATCATAATCCAATGCAGAATAAACTCTAATTTCTACCATATAATCCTTAAACATACCTACTAATATCATTGTTGCTCAGGTCAAGCCTTTCCAAAGACTGCAGCAGGGCCATTTCCTCAGGAACAGACCTCAGCTTGTTGCTCCTTAGATCCAGCACAAGAATGGCCTGCAGGTGCTGAAGATGCTCTGCCCCTAACTTCTCGATCTGGTTCTCAGCTAAGTACAATTCCTATGAAAACAGGTAGAACATATTCCATTCAACTACATACTAAACAATGAAAACAAATGTAGATATTTTTAGTTTTAAATCACTGCAACATACAGAAGAAAAAAACCACTGTAATTATGTTATTTAGACACAACCTTTTGTAAAGCTAAAACATGAGTAAAAGAAAAAAATTTTTCTAACAATCTCAAAATTATTGTTTAACCTAGAAGAAAATTTTATAAAACTAAATCAGTGAAACAATTTATTAATTATATTTACAAAAGTAAAAGTATAAATCTAAACATAATACAGGTGAAAAACTAGTTTCAAATCAAATGAACCCATTCAAAACTGATTTCAGGGTAAAAAAATATTACAGAATATTATCACTAGCTACCATACATACACCAACTTTATAACAGAATCTATAACCAATAAAAACTTACCATAGTGAATGGAATTTCCCAGCATTTTTAAAAAACTCATCACTACAGTTCTATTTAAAAGAAACTTGCCGGACACCAAAAAACAAAAACAAAAGCAAAAAAAACCCTAAAGCATAGGAAATCTAGGAGGCAGAAGTAATGTTACACCTAGAACCAAAAGATTAGCGCTGGAAGTGTGACTGCAGTCCTGAGAGGTGGCAACTTAACAAATCCCCCCGTTCCCAGCTGCTCCAGGCCACCCACGGTACAGCTTAGCAGAGCATCTCACCTCACTATAAGAAGACCCTTCTTTAGGGAACAACTATTCAGTACACGAAATACACAAAATCTACTGAAGAAATGATTATTTCTTTTCATTACTAAGAAAACATTAGTACTCTTAGTAGTACACTCAAGTTTTAAAAGATATCAACAGAGAAAAATACCAATCATAGATTATGCCTAAAAGATTGGGGATAGTTTTTAAAAACTTTAATTTCACAAGTAACTTTTAGAAAACATACAGTGGTATAAATATTAACTAAATAGTTACCTTTAGTTGCCTACAAGAAGGAAACTCAGGTAGGACTCGTAATTTATTCCTTCGCAAATAAAGCAATTCCAGTGATTCCATGCTGCCCACATCAGGAGGCACAGTCTCAAGGAGATTGGCATCACAATCCAAATGCTTTAATCCTTTAACACATATTCAGAGACAATTAAAAAAATACTGTAATTTTTTATCGTATAGAAAGACAGAATAATTAAATACAGAAAAAATATCAAATCATAATAAAATGTCACAACAAAGACTTCTCAATCTGTTCCTATGGATATGACAATCAAAAATATGTAAACATCCTTGAACTGAAAAAATAAAAATTAATTTTTATACTTAAAGAGAAATGATAATTAATATTGATTATAGTAATCAATATTGATTAGTATAGGCCATCTTTGAAATATAGTTAAGAATAAAGTTTTCAGGTACTCTGCTAAACTACTCTGAACTGTACAGCTCTCAATTATTCCTCGTTTTACAAAGAGCTTCATGTAATTAAGGGGTAATATGCATGTTATCTGTTAGATAAGGGAATGTGATAGTGGCTTACACATACTGTATTTAATGCAAGCCTTCCAATCCTTTCATCCATCCATTTTTGCCTCCTCCTTTTCTCCCTGTCTTCTTTTCTATGGTGAATTTCATATGTGATGTGGATGTTTGCACATGGCTACATATGCTTGTGCATGTGAAAAGATGCTGCTGTTTGGTATCTTCTTCCATTTGCTCTACCTTGTTTTGTGAAACAGGGTTCTTTAATGACCCAGGACCTCAATGATCAGGCTACTGAGCGCCAAGACTTCACATGTGTGAGGGATCCAAACTCAGACCCTCATACTTGTATACCAGAATTCTGTGCCGACGCGCTTTCCTTAACACCTAAGCTCATCTGCCCAACAAGAGCAAACGCTGTATCTCAACAATGCGTTTCTTTTCAGGATCTTCATCTCCTGGATTTTCTTCTTCACTCACTTGTTTGGTTTAGGAGATAGGGTGTCCTCCCTTCTATGAGGCCCAAGCTGGCCTCAGATCTAGATTCTCAAACCTCTTGCCTCATCCTCTTGACTGCTGAGATTGCAAAAGCATACCACCATTTTTGTCTGATGTGTGCCTTTCTTTTCCAAAAAAACAAAACTGTCTCAGTAAAGGTATCTTTTAGGGAGTTAACATGCAATTTCTCCCTTAACCATAGTATAGATTCCCATTTTTAAGAGTGAAAACATACTTCAAAAATCTCATCCTCAGCCCTCCAATAAACTGGAGTGAGGGACATGCATTTTGCAGTTTATCTTCCTAACTTCAAGCCCATCAATTTTAACATAATCAAAAACTGCACTGATATGACACCTTCAGCTTCTATTCTTCTATAGAAGCTAGCCAATTTTTAAAAAAAGTATAGTACTAGCTTTAACTTCTAATAAAAGTTTTTTTTAAGTCTAATATTTATTTATTCTATATTGAGGGTTCTGCCTTCCCCAAAAGTTTAGATATTACTTGACTAGAATAATGAGGCGGGGGTAGGGGTGGGGATTGGGGTGAACTGATCCACTGAAATCTGTAAAATTCTATAAACAAAAGCTCATTATAGGAGCTGGCTAGATACCTAACAGGTCAAGGCACCAACAGACTGCTTTTTCAGAAAATCCAGGTTCAGTTTCCAGCACTCATATGGTGACTAGTGACATAAAACTACCCATGATTCCAGTTCCAGGGGACCTCTCTTGTGACCTCTGCAAATGTGATGCACATAAATACATGCAGGCAAAACATGCATACATATAAAATAAATAAAATCTAAAGAAAAGGTTACTGTAAACTCTGGGGTCAAATCAGGAGCACTAGATGAGAAACAAAGCAGTGGAATGTGTGTTGGGGAGCAGATAAAAACTCATCTCTAAATTTAATTTCTAATCCTATAATAATCAATCTATAAAGCGGAGGGAAAATGTTATCACTGTCTCAATTACCTTACAGAACTACACATACAATGGAAAACTCTCAAAAGAACGAGCGTTCTAGACACAAAGGTAAAATCCTAGACTCTGCTCACCAGTAACAAATAACTAGTAAATATGTCTGTGAAGTAAAGAGAAGACACTGCAACATGGCTAAGAACACAGATTTGCACAGTCAAAGAGTCATCAGGCTGTTGTGTAAGTTCAGATGCCCTTCTGCTGTTTCAGCATGCTCCAGTTAGGAAAAACAAAAACCAAACAAACAAAACCATGCTTCTGGCTGATTCAACAATACCTTCCGTCTAGCACACACAAGGTTCTAAGTTTGATCTTGGAAGGAAAGGACAGAAGAAGGGCCATGTTCATCTATTGTCCTGGTTATATATGATGTTAGTTAAGGAAAGTGACATTGAAAATGGTAATGATAAGTAGAATCTTAAGTGTCAGTATCTAAACTCAAGGCCTGCTGAAAATAATTTCATTTAAAATAGTTAAAAGTAAAAAATTCAAAGATTTACAATTAATTGAAAGTTATCTACAATTAATTGTTGAAAAAAATCACATCTCTAACTTCTAAAAATATGAACAGGAGTTGGGTGTGGCAACTCAAATATGTAATCCTAGCACTAGGCAGGGAGAAGCAGGAAAACCACGTCCATCTTCAACCACATAGCAAGTCTGAGGCCAGCCTGTTTGATAGGAGCTAGCATAGTTCAAAATCTTTAATTTCTTAGTATATAATTTTAAAATAATTTGTAATTATATTTTTACAAGAAAAATGTCTAATATATTACTAGCCAAAAAAAGACTAGCTATGGTAAACAGTATACAATGGGTAGTACTATAGTCATGAACTCAGAAATACTAACCATGTTTTCTGCCTTTAAACAACAACAAAGAATGTTTTATATTCTAAATTGAGAGCTCTGAGATAGGAGTACAAATATTGAAGCACTAGAATGTACCCGTGGTCCCTTAGTGTTACTACTTCTGTAAATGATGAACCACTACTATCTGATATTTCATTAATTTAAAGAAGAATTTACAATGTGGGCACTCAGGCAGAACAGGACTCACTAGACATCACTACGTGCAAGCCAAGGGAAGCTAGAGCTGTATCCCCAAGCACGGCAGGGGGAGTCAGCTGAGATGGGAAGGATGGTGCATAACTCATTAAGATAGCGCGAAGCAGAATGTTCATCAGGTTTCTGTATGTTCTGCCCTCTACTCACCAGTTACCATTTCATTTTGTCATGAGCTACATGTCTTTTGATAATCATTCTTTAGGCAGACCCTAGATGTAATGGGTACTAGATATAAATGATACTAAGTAGCGTTTGCACTTACAATATAAAGAAAGTACTTTCTCTCTCTGTAATTATCGTAACTGTTTTTCTAAAAGAAAGTTGCATTAACCTTGAATTCATATAGTATTTACTATGGCAATTTACTTTTCATTCTGCTTATTTCTGCTGGCAAATTCTTCAGCTGGTTACTGGAAAGATTGAGTCGCAGCAGATTGGACAGCAAAGCAAAATCAGCAGGCACGGTTGCAAGACGATTGCTTGAAAGATCCTTTAAAAAGAAAGGACAGAATGAATCTGTAAGTGAGGAAATAACAGTTAATAGATACTCATGAAAGGAATTTCAGAGTTATAAAGAAATTTTAGAATAAGAGATGACTTCAGAGGAACAGATATTTTCAACTTGAGCCACTGTCTCACAAACCAGGACTCATTCCTCTTCAATACCTGCAGGTCCACTATCTGTCCATCAAAGTCATGGTCAGGAATTAAAATCAGTTCCTCATCTGAAAGTATTTTACATGATGGTGTTTACTAATCTCAAGTAATACCTCTGCAGTGTAACATGTGATTCAAAGGGAGATTAAAAAAACCTCTGGAGATTAAAGGGTTAAGTGAGAAGAGGGCAGAGGGATGGAAAACCAGAGTGTGTGTGTTGGGGGTGGGGAGTGGAGTGGTGGTGGTAAACAAAAACCCAGCACTGTGTAAGCTGGGCAAAAAATAAAATTAAAGAGGGTGAAGAGATAGCTCAGTGGTTAAGAGTTCATGCTCCTCTTGCAGAGGACTTGAGTTTGGTTCCCAGTACCCATGTCAGGCAGCTCACAATCACCTATATATAACAGTGAATCCAGGAGATCCAAATGCCCTCCTCTGGCCTTCACCATGGGGCACCCACACGTACATGCACATACTCAAGCACACACACATACATATACATACATATAATTAAGAATAAAACCACTCATGCTTGAGTGGTGTGTGTGTGTGTGTGTGTGTGTGTGTGTGTGTGTGTGTGTGTGTGTGTGTGTAAAGCTTAAAGGAGTTTTAGCACAGGTGCTGTTCATTAGTAGACAGCACAGCTTCCAGAAGACATGGGTCATTAAACAAAACTCTTTGTGCCCGGCATAGCTTACCTCCCTATGAAGTATTGGTCAGGGAGCTCCCAAAGGCCCCCAAAGCAACACAAGCTATTTCCATTGCTTTTGGCTGTTGACCATAACTAGATGGCAAGACCCTACTGCTGAAGACACCACATACTTTGGTTGCAGGGCAAATATAATCTGGAATTGAATAGGACACTTCCTCCATGCTGGCTAGAGAATGCCAGAAGTTGTAGCCACTGGGGGGAAAAAGATACAATGAGCTTACTCAATACTGGACCCCGCCTGCTGTGATACTATGTTATGCAAGATGCACTTACAGTAGTGGCTTGACCGCTATGAGGGTGACAACAGCTTTATGCTTAGCTATGGGGAATGTTCCATCGAAGAGAATTCATGCTGGCATTCTAAACTTGATCAAAAGTTCAAGGCTGGGGAGGTCATAGGCTCTAGGGCTAAGGTAGAGTGATTTACTACTGTGGTTTTACTAAGTAGACATGCTGATAAACTGACTTCTAAATGATTATAATCAGAGATAAGTGCTACCCTCAACCTTGACCAGAAAAGCCACTTACAGTGAGCAGCAGTTACTAGAAACACAACTAACTGGTCAAAGTGCTGGGAAAAGTGAGTGTTTATGCCTGGTGCTGGCGGTTCATTCCTTTAATCCCAGCACTCAGGAGTCAGAGGCAGGCAGATCTCTGTGAGTTCAAAGCCAGCCTAGTCCAGTCTACACAGCATGTTCCGGGACAGTCAGGGACACAAAAAGAGAAACCCTGTGTCAAAAAGGAAAACAACAACAAAAATAATAAAAATAAATAATAATAATAATCTTAAAAAATTAGTTCCAAACCCTGAGTGACACACATACAACACTCCCCTCAAAGCTCAGGGAACACTGAGGAAGAAGGGGTAGAAAAAGTTAAGAACTGGTGGGTGGGTAGGAGTCCTGTGAGATGCTGTTTTCTGGACATGAGATGGCCACTGAACTCACAGCATCGGTGGCCACCAGCACACGGTCAGCCAACAAGGCAAGCCAACACTCCAGCAGGCAGCACTGACTGGACTCACTGGGTTACAAGAAAACAAACAGAAAGAAAGAAAGGAAGGAAGGAAGGGAGGAAGGAAGGAAGGAAGTAAAGAAAGAAAAGAAAGAAAAGAAAGTTAAAATGTGGGAGCCTGTGATGGGAGAGTCTGGGAAGGAAAAACTGGAGTGGGTATGATGTGTGAAAATTTCAAAGAACAAGTAAGTTATTCTTTTTTTTTTTTTTTTTTTTTTTTTTTTTTTTGAGCTGGGGACCAACCCAGGGCCTTGTGCTTCCTAGGCAACTGCTCTACCACTGAGCTAAATCCCCAACCCCAAGTTATTCTAAAAAATAAAATAAAGTTCATTGTAGTCAGGATGAAGGGCATTTGGGAACTCTTCACTATATTTTTAAAACTTTTTGCATAACCCCAAAATTATTCCAAAATGAACTAATTATTGACAATGCAGAGTTTTTAAGATAGAAATTAAGAAATTCTGAAACCATGTGAAGAAGTAAATTTATTTTAATAAAATACCGAACTTCTAGACAGTATCAAGACAGTCAAAAATTTAATTATTACATAAAACACTTGGTGCTGAAGAGATGGCTCAGTAGTTAAGAGCACTTGTTCTTGCAGGGGACACAGGTTCTATTCCTAGCACCTGCATGGCAGCTCAGAAATGCCTGGAACTCGAGCTCCAGGACCCACTTCCCATTTCTGCAGGCACCAGGCACACACAAGATACAAAAACAAACATACAGGCAAAACACTATATACATATGACAAATGAAATTTTAAAGCAAATAGGATATATAAACGCATTCATACTTATGACATGTCATTCTTTCAATAAACACTATTTTTGGGCTAAAGTTCTACATAATGTCAGGAAATATTAGTGTAAATTATTACAAGTATTTATATTTTAATCTGTTTTGATGTATTTTTCTACATATTTTATTTATCATTAATTAAATGCTATTGAATTAAAGCATATTGAATCTTTAATAAAAATTCTTGAGCCAGGAAGTGGTGAAGAACATCTTTAGTCCCAGCATTTGTGAGGCAGAGGAGTTTAAACCAACTTGGCCTACAGAGTGAGTTCCAGGACAGTCTCAACTAAATGATTCTATTAGGTGGGGAGAGGGGAAAAGGAAAGGAAGGAAGGAGGGAGGGAGGGAGAGGGAGGGGGGAGGGGGGAGGGAAGGAGACATCTGAGAACCCATGAAGAAGAAAGGGAAAACTCCACTTAGTGTAAGGTTTCTTTTTAACTTTCACCTCTACATGATGCTCTTTTCTAGAGAAAAACAAAACAGAAAACAACTTCTGAAGCTGGAGACACAGCTTGGAAGTTGAGAGAGCTAGCTGCTCTTCAGAGAACCTAGTTTAATGTCCAGATTCAGTTCCATCACCCACCCACACTAGGTGCTCACAACCACCTGTGATGTCAGCTTCAAGGGCTCCAATATCATCCTTCAGCATTTGCATGAACACGCCATACATCCACATAAACATGTACTCAAAACTATACTTCGTTTTATGAATCAACTTTTATTAACTTACAAATTAGCTTTTCTATGAAAATCTAAGGCTCCCTCCTTCCTTTTATCTACAAATGCCTTTCACGTCTCAAACTTTACTTCCAAAACGATCAGATTGAAAGAAAATGTTTTAAACACTAGCACAAATGGTAGACATGTGAAGGAAGTGGTATATACAGAATAAATACACACTCCGTTTAAATACTTAAAATGAGAAATCTGTTTCTAAAACCTGCCAGGCCAAGGGCAGAGCACAGCAGGAAATGACAGCACACACTGTAGGCTGCCCCGTCCTCAGAGGACTGAAGCCTGCAGCTGGAAGCCTTACGGCAGACTCTCATCCTGCTCTACAGCAGAGACAAGGAGGCAAACTGACATCTTTGTATCTCAATTTCATTCTCTGTCAGTTGTATAACTTAGGACAAATTTCCTGTTGTAAAAGCTTCCATTTCTTACTTTTTTAAACTCAGATATATTTATACTTACTTTGCTATATATAAAGCCAATGCAAGGTGTCTGTGGTTTTTATTCTTAAAATTATTAAAATAATATTGTACTGATTTGTGTTTGACTCTAGTTAAGGAAGATGAAACAGGCAGCATGCAAGTTTTGACAAAAAAAAGGTGTTAATTTAAAAACTAGAGTAAAGTAACCATTAAGAAATTGGAATATATATGGCCATTGGGTAATACACAGGACAGAATATAAATATAGAGAGGATAGGAGAACAGAAGAGATGTACTTCTAAGACCGCCTCCCTCAGGCCTGGGTCCTGCCAAGACTGAACCCCCAGTGAACGCGATTGTAGGGGTGAGGGCGGTAATAGGGGGAGGGTGGGGAGGGGGACACCCGTATAGAAGGGGAGGGGGTAACGGGGATGTTGGCCCGGAAACCGGGAAAGGGAATAACAATCGGAATGCTTCCCTCTATTCCACTAAGATGTAAAAACCTACAAGGCTGGACAAATTAATCAGCGGCCCAAAGAACTAGCTCTTCCTGGACAAGGTCCAGGTTTGATTGACAGCACCTACATATTGTCTATAAATCCAGTTACATCCTGGTATCCAGAAGAGCACACTGGTCACTCTGGAACTGAAGTATGAAGATCTGACGCCCTCTTTAGAAGAAAATAAGAAAAAGACAAAAGCCTCTGAATAACCAAGGCATGCCCACTGTTTTCTTCTGAACTCTATTCCTGCATTATAACTTAGTTCATTTGATAACATAGAAAACCCATGTCTACAGTTACTAATTTAGCAACCTAATTAAAATAATTTCTAGTAAGCTACTCATAAAACTGGCTACCTATGTCCTACAGTTTAAATCATACATTCAGTTCTCTAGCCGATCAAGAATCCCCAACAGCCCCAATTATGAAAAAACCAAGTCACAACTTACTAAATCTTCTAAGCTGGAAAGGTGTTCAAATCCCTCAGGTATGCAAGTCAGCTCATTGTGCTGGAGGTGCAGCGCCTTCAGGTTTTTTAAGCTTGTAATTTCTTCAGGCAGCATTTTCAGTTTGTTATGGCTATTAGTTAATAAAACAAAAGCTGAATGACTTAGTAGACTGAGTATTTACCAAAGGCTTTTGTCAACCAACCACAAGGACTCATCATAACTATCGAATGGTGCTATCCGTTCAAGTGTTTATCAAGACCCACATCTCCAATATACACCCATCAGCAGAAATTTAAACCAAGCAAGTCAGGGTCTGAAAGAAAACCAGCAATGAAAACTGTTCTTAAGTAAACATAAATAATTGGTAAACTTTTGATTGCTTGTTTACAATCTGCTTACTTAACATGTAATGTGAAAGGGACTTATTGGACTCGTACTAAATATTTACATTGTTCCTGAAAACACATGTTCACATACACATTGCAATGGAGCTATATTTATTTTTTTATAATACTTATCTATTTTTATGAATATAGCTGTTTTTGCCACATGTATGTCTGTTTGGTGTACATCAGGCCAGAAAAGAGTGTTAGATACTCTAAAACCGGAGTTATGGACAGATGTGAGGGGCTGTAGTGAGTTCCATAGGTTTGGAACTTGAACCCAGATCCTCTGGAAGAGTACACAGTGCTCTTAACTGCTGACCCATCTCTTCTGCCCCTGGAGCTGTGTTTGATATGGAGGCTAGGTTTTTAATTTCATGTTCAAAACAAAAGCAGCTATTTCTATTTTCAGACCTGGTGGGTTTGGCAATACTCAATCTGACTCGATACTTGGCCTTTTTAGTTGAAGCCTTCTGAAGAGACACTCACTGATGTAAAAGTCCCAGTACGGACAAAATACTTCTTGGTGATTAAGAGAGGAATGAGGCTTTGGCACCACGCTTACTTGGTTAAAGCACCTGTCTTGTAAACATGAGATCCTTGGGTTAAGTCTCACAGGTGCCTTTGTACAGCCTAAAGGATAGTGCACTTTCGTCTCTTTATTGGAGTTAACCTTTACGAACTGATGGATGTGGTGGCGCAAACATTTAGTCCTATCATTCGGGAGGCAGAAGCAAGTGTATCTCTGGAGTTTTAGGCCAGTCTGGTCTACAAAGGGAGTTTCAGTTCCAGGGCTGTTATGTGGAGAATTTCTGTCTTGAAAAAAGAAAGAGGGGGAGGTCGCATGAATAAATTTCAGGTGCATCATAACTTAAAATGTTCAACTATAAAATTTATCCCATTTTCTTATTTTAGCTTACATATAACAGGGGAAAGGGAAATACCAGGGACTTTAGACTAATAATATTACATTAAAATCATGGAGCCCAAAGGTGTCTGAACATGTTTAACTACTACTCATAGGTAAAAGCCATAAGGTTTGGCTCAGCTGCTGAGCATACATGGGGTCTTGACCTCCACTGAGTACCAAAAACCCAAAAACAAAGACCAAAACCAACAAAAAGAACACAAAATTCTTCACTACTAATGAAATAATTAATATTTCAAATATCCTGTGCAAAAATTTTCAGGCTAAAAATGAAAACTAAAACCTGAGATTCTAAGAAAGAAGTTTTCTAAAACAAGAGCCAAAAGTATCTCATAAATATAAAATACATAAAAATCAATCGGCCTTAAATCTGTAGAGTCAAAGAGGATATAATGATTCTAAAAACAAAACACATAGACAAAGTTGCTGTGTACAGCACCGCAGACTTCTGTGACTAACACAGGAGTCCCAGAGCACAGCACTGTGGTGTTACATTGAGACAAATAGCAAGATTCCTCTAAAGAGAAAAAAACAAATAATTGAATCATTAAATTCTTGTTCTCCCTTAACCAGTTTCTGGGATGATGCAAAGATCTGGTCTCGTTGTCTCCTCTTGGGTAGAATTCAGCATCTGGCAGGTGTTTAACCAACCCTGCTTCCTACGGGCCACACTGTAGTTCAAGGTTATTTTCTATGTGAGGAAAAGGGATTTCCGGTTCACAGCACTGTAACTGCAGTCTTAGACATGGGTTCACTTTACCTGACATTAAGTTTCTGAAGATTGTCTAGCTCTCTTATAGCTGAAGGCAGAGATGTCAGCTGATTATCATGTATCTAAAATGATTACAAGACAAAGTCAATATTCTGATCTTACAATTAGCAATATTTGAGCTTTGCCATTGAAAAAAGTTATTTACTAAACCCCTGTTCTTCATATTAAATGGCAATGTGCTGGGTGCTTAGTAATTTATTCTGTGTGTACTCACCAAACTGCTGCTCAGAAATTATGACCAAATAAGTTATTACTAAAATGTAAAGAGACAAACACAAACTGGAGGAGGGTCAACAGCAGCAGGGTTCTGGTGGTCTCCTCATATCACACATTGAGAAGATATGAGCTGGGAGAACAGTTTTATAGCCTCACAAAAATCATACTGTCTTCACAGTAGAAAGAACCTTAGAATAAGCCAAACTATTGTTTTGCTATTTTACAGACACAAACAAAACCTCCTCCAGGAATGGCATTGTTTACATCCACCATTTCCACACATGAATTGAAGGGTTTAGATATTGCCAATGTCACAAAAAGTCTGTAGGTTCTGAAATACACCCTTCACACTTCACTTATCTTATGGTAGGTCAACTTTCACTACCAAAAAAAATAAATAAATAAATAAAATAAAATAAAAAATTCAGGTGGTTACAGTCAATAAGTCTAAGAGCAAGTTATAAAACAGGAACACAAAAGGGCCCCTGAGTCCTATACTTGCTTTAGTGCCTAAAATAAAAATTAACGAAGGGAAATAAAAAACAAAAACAAGAAGCCAAATGCCAGTTGTTTGCACACATGACTCATTTAATCACAGCATCTACATCGGGTCTGTGAACATGGAGACATGAAGCCAATCCTCCAAGTCAGTTTCTTATTTAGCTTGCATTCTATAAGCTCAGCAAGGAAGGCTTCCTGTTTAGCAAAGCCTAAATTTAGCTCTTCAACTTACCTCAATTCAGCCTTTTTAACTAAGAACCCATGATTATAGTCAACTTACATCAAGAACAGTAAGGGCAGGCAAGAGTCGGAGGTCATCAGAGAGAGACTGAAGTTTATTGCTGGAGATGATGAGTTTGGTCAGATCTGTCTGTTCCCACCATCGTTCAGTAGAACTGAATGAAAGATTCTGATTAGCCTCTTCGGGAATGTCCACATTTATTCTCCAAACACATTGAGGGACTATCTCCATCACCACCACATCAAGAAGAAAAGGGGAAAAGAATGAAAATGAAGTGAAGACTAAGCAACATACTCACTGACTACTTACCTCACAATGGACCCAAATAACTCCAGGGCCCGAGGGAAAGCATTGTGGGTGTATTGGTTACTTTTCTATTGCTGTGATAAAACACCACGGCCAAGATAACTTATAAAAGAAAGTGTTTAATTTGGATTAAGGTAGAGTAAATGACCAGCTGAGAGCCTGCATTCTGAGCCACAACCATGAAGCGGAGAAAGGTACACTGGGAATGTTTTAGTCTTTTGGAACCTCAAAGCCCACCCTCTGTGACATGCCTTCTCCAACAAGGTTACATCTAATCCTTCCCAAACAGGTCTACCAACTGGGGACCAAATTCTCAAACACATGAACCTCTGGGGAACATGCTCGTTCAAACCATCACAGTGGTAAGTGGTAAGTGCACTTGCTGGCAAGTCTAGTCACATGAGCTTAAACTTCAGAACATACATGGTAGAGAAAACCAACTCCTGCAAGTTGTCCCCTGACTTGTCCATGTGCAGGAAAATAAATAAATAAATGTTTAAATGCCAATAAATCAAACATCAATAAGTTACAACACAATGTATTTTATTGGGGGAAAAAAAGACTGCAATGCGAATTTTACATGAGACCCTGAGTTTGATCCCTAGCATTGAAACACAAAATACAACGTTAAACTCTTATGACAATATTGTGAGATGGATGGTTTTACTATTCCTGTTTGCAAGTGAAAAAAAATAAAGCAAGAAAATGTGTGACCTCGGGTTTAGCAGGTAAGTTCACATTGCACTCTAAGATCTGCAGAACCACTTGCCATTACAGCCTGTGAAAGGTATCTGACCCTAGCAGCTACCATTCTACCAGACATAATTTTGTTTCTTACCCACACACAAAGCTGTGTCATTCTATTGTAGCAAAAGTTAACACCTATAATGTAGTGAGTAGAACAGTCACTCTGAAGTAGAAATTCCACTAGAATGCTTTCTTCCAGGCAAGGTCCTAGGGTTCCATCTCTAGTACAGCACTGAGATAAGCAAAAGCTTGAATCTTTAGGAAGAAGCTTGTCAACAGGTTGCATCAAAACTTCTGTCCTTGTGTAGCCAACTATGTTAAGAGAGCCTCACAAAGGTATGGCTGCAGGAGGGTGACACAGAACTTGGAATATTATTCAAGCCAATCAATCACTAGTTATGCCCTACCTTCATTGTCATTCAAATTCACCAGAGACTTCCCAATCGGATTTGGGAATGGAGGCTTGCCTATGTATGAGCCAGTAAAGAAGAGTCACAATAAGGAAAACAGATTTTAATTCCAAAGAGACAAACAGAAAAGTTTTAGTAATTCAAAAGGGGGAAGAATATAGGAAAAAAACAGAAAAATCGCTCCTTCTTATAGGTTCCTGCCTTGACTTACTTCAATGCCAAATAAACCCTTTCCTCCTCAACTTGCTTTTGGTCATGGTGTTTCCTCACAGCAATGGTAAGTAACCCTTACTACAACTAGTAATGGTATATTAGTGAGCAATAACTTATTTTCAATGTATGCATATCTTTATAGTTTGGTGGATTTGGAGCCACAACAGTGACTTTATTTCTTGATGGGTGGTATTGGATACTTAGCCTTCAAGAACAGTCAACTCAATATGAAGACACCCTTCAAAACTCTAGACTAGATATACAAACCAACAGATGTGTAAACTGCAACACGGAGCTATAAAAAAAGGAGTAAGAAAATATGATCCCTCAAAAATTGTAACTGGTCTTCAGATACTGAAATAGACAAAATGCCACATGAAACTTTCAAAATTTTGGGTAAGAAATTATCAATAAATTAAAAGAGGATACAGACAAGCAGATGGTTTCAACCTAGGCTGCAGAGAAGAAAGTCAGCAAAATGGTTGAAAACATCCACAATAAGGATGCAAACGTGGAGCTGGAGAGATGGCTCAGCAGTTAAAGAGCACTGACTGCTCTTCCAGAGGTCCTGAGTCCAATTCCCAGCAACCACATGGTGGCTCACAACCATCTGTAATGAGCATCTGATGCCCACTTCTGGCATGTCTGAGAACAGCTACAGTGTACTTATATGTAATAAATAAATAAATCTTTAAAAAGGATGCAAACGTTAGGAACATGGAAGAAAGATTCAGAAACTGAGATCAAGATGGGAAAAAAAAAATCTTCCTACATCAATTAGTATAGCCAAGACAATCCTCTACAGACCCACTCACAAGCCTACTTGTGCTGACCCTAAAAAATAAAACTTTCCTACCGTTCCAGTGCTGTGCAAGAGGCTTCTCTACAATGGTATTGGCAGTTTTAGCAATTATAGCTGTCTATTCAGTACCAGCCTGAATACTCTCCTCCTGAAATTGCCTCTGCCAAACAAACCAGTACATGGTCTTCTCTCGGGTATTCAGATACTACACTTGATCATAGCCAAAAGGCTGAGAAGCGATCTCTAGGGTATTCAGGACATAGGTAGAATAAAGCCACGTCTTGACCACAATATAATGCAAATGGCTGCTCACCCAGTTCCCGACACAGCTCTGCCCATAACATTCAATGTTTTTCCTAGGCCTACATTCCAGAGCCTTCCACATTCTAGTCATATAAAACAGTCCAAATGTCATAGGAATCACATAGATTTACCCACTTTCTGGATACCAATTTCTATCATACTCTTCTTTCCATATGCTGTGGTAAAATACCATAACAAAGCACCTTAGAGAAGAAGTTTATTTTAGCTCACAGTTTCATTTGCAGGCCATCAGTCAAGGTGGCAAGAATGCACAAAACAACTACAATCAAGAGCAGAGGGAGAAATGAATCAAGGCACACATACCTTTTTATACAGCTCACCCTTGGGTCCAAGACCCAAATCAGGGAATGGTGCAGCCCATTCTAGGCTAGATCTTCCTACATCAACTATCAATCATTCCGTAAGCATACACACAATGTCTTTACGTAGTCAATCTTATAAATACACAAGTGCACTATTAGAAGTGGAATATTATAGTCAATTAAAGTAAGAAAAAGTATTTCAGAAAGAATGCATTCTTTCTCAATCCTCTCTTTGTCTCTGTCCTCCCCAACCAAACATATACACTACAAAGGTTTTTATTTATACTTAGTAGTATGTAGATGTGTGCTTGTTGGTCATTCAGTTTTCTTAGGATGTTCTCAAACTCATACACTCTGCAGCATTTATTCTAAATTACTACTTAGAATAAGTAGTATATTTGTCATTGGGATTTTTCTCAACTGAAAAAAAAAAAGTCTTGAAAGAGAAGTTAAGTATTCTCAGGTCACTGAGGGAAGCTGGTAAGACTAAAGTAAGAGGGAGGCGGTGGCCAAATCAAATACTTGCCTATCATCTATCTCATAGCTAGTTTACTCCTAAACTATGATACTTATCCCGCATTGTGTGGACATCTCAGCGAATACTCCGAGTAAGTCATGCCACAGTCCTAGCAGGGCCACCGAGCTGGCGCGGGTAGGTGCACAGGAGACCAAGAGGGTGTTTGCGTGCTGCCTCACCTTCCCCGAGGTTCCTTCCCGCCAGGTTGAGTTGGCCGCTGCTCCTCGCTGCCTTCAGCAGGCCCTGGGGGACAGAGGGGCCTCTGTCCTTGCTCTCTGTGCGGAATCCCGCACGAGGGTCAGACCTAGGGGCCCTCAGCTGGCGCGACATATTCAAAAGCTCAGACAGGAAGCCCTGACCACGGCAGTGACGTTTAAGGCGCCACAGCTAGATAACCCCGCCCCTTCCGGTTCTTAGTAATCCGGGCCTTGCCATTGCTGCGCGCGCTGATGTCGTCACCGCCAGCTCCCGGGGCCGCAGGACCGACGAGCCCTTCCGTTGCCCTCACCAACCTCGCACTGAGGAGAAACTTTTTTCGGGTAAGTTCGTCTAACGGGCTGAGAGGTCCTCGAGGGGACATGGGCTCCCTACACAGCGCGGTCGGGCACGGACTGCGCTGCCCAACGTCGCGTCAGAACGTGGCGGCGACGAAACCTGAGGCGCGGCCTGTTGGCCCTGGGCGCCAGGCCCGGGGATTTCTGGGTTCAGCGAGTCGGTTGTCTTGAGTTGATACCGGAGTACAGGATAGCGAGTGTCACGAAGCTTGGATCTTAACGATGTGTACCCACCCGAAAGCTAAAAGCTGTGGTGTATTACGAGCAGCTTGGACTTCGAATCCTACCCGCTTACAGAGTAACTTATGCAGTTGATCCCACGCTTATAAAGCTCATTTTCCACCGATTTATGGACAATCCAATCTTACGAAGTTCTAAAAATAATTTCTGATAATGAAAATGTAAATACTGACCGGGCGTGGCGGCGGGACACGTCTTTAATCACAGCACTAGGTAGGCAGAGAGAAGTGGATCTCTGAGTTGGAGGTCAACCTGATCTACAAAGCGAGTCCAGGACAGCCAGAGCTACACAGAGAAACTCTGTTTCAAAAAAGAAAAGGAAAGAAAGAAAAGAAAATTTAAATGCGCAGAGTTTGTTGGAAATACAAAAATGAAAATTTTATTTATTAAGTAGCAATTTCCTGCTTAGTTTTTCCTGGAGTTTATAACATATTGATGTATTTTCTCAAAGGAAGAAATAGCCCTCGACTGTCCTGGGCTGGGGATGTAGGTTCCTAACGTGGGCAAAAGTGTGAATCCTGTGCCCAGCGCTGCACCAAATTTCTTTGACTGAGATTGATTCCTCTTAAGTTTAGTGTTTGTTTTTGCACAAGTGAATAGAGTTTCACGTGCCCTGGTACCTCTGGAAGTCAGAGAACAACTTGAGCGAGACGCTCTTTTTCCACCAAGCTTGACAGTAAACATTTTTACCTGCTGACCAGTATGAAATGGTTTTGGATCTGGGGATGTTCAGAGATTCACTAGAATGCAGTGCCTAGCCAACTCAGTCAGAGGTTTATAAAGGCAAAGAATATAAAATTGCAATGTGTTTATGTGCACAAGCAGAACAAGCTTGTTTATAGAAACATCAGTAAAAGAAATTTAATTCTTAACATTGGAGGTCTAATTTTGCTTTATAATTCTCTTAAGTACAGAGATTTTAACTTTTAAATATAAAGTTAGCCATCAACATGCCAGCCATCACAGAAATGATTTTTTTTTTAATTATTTTGTGTATTGGTGTTTGCCTTTTTGTCCTAAGAAGGTATCAGATCCTTTAGAACTATAGTTATTGGATGATTGTGAGCCACCTGCCATGTGGATGTTGGGATTGAACTTTGGTGCTCTGAGAAAACATTAAGTGCTCCTAACAACTGAGCCATCTTTACAGCCCCGATTTTTTTTTTTCCTTTCTTTTAAATGAAAAGAACATATGCAAGGAGAAGGCTGCATAACTTATCACTCTAATGAGGAGAGTGGTACTAATTGAAAAGTAAATTTGGGGTGGTCTGACCATTCTGTGTCACATGCAGTTTCACCCAAATGTATTTTGGGTTTTTTGTTTTGTTTTAGAGTCTACAGAATCTCACTATGTAGCCCTAGCTAGTCTGGAGCTCACTGTGTAGATTACACTGGCCTCCAATTTGAAGAAATCCACTCTACCTATCAAGTGCTAAGATTAAAAGTGAGTGCCACCACATCCAGCATATTTGTACATCAATAGATATAAACTGGCATAATGAATGGTATTATGAATATATACTATATTCATAATATATTGTATATTATGCTTATATAACATGTGGAAAATAAACAGTGGTAGCCAAAATTATCTCTTGCATTTAAGAAAATTATGAATTTGTTGTTAATTGATGGAAACTGGAAGCTAATTCATAAATTGAACTTGTTTATAAAATATCTATGGCTGTGCCTTGTGAACTAATTCTTTATGATAATTGAATTATTTTAAGACTGATGAGTTTAGAATAAAACACCTTTTTTAGTAGTGGCACTTAAAGTATTTGCTGGTTTAAAAATTAGACATTATGAGAACAGTTGGAAGGCTCAGTGGTTAAAGGCATCTGCTGCTTTTCCTTGGAGCCCTGCTTCAGTTCATAGCACTACCTACATCAGACAGCTGACAATTGCCTTTAACTCTATTTCAAAGGTTCTGGTCTCTGCCAGCACCTACACACATAGGGAGCACATAAAAGCTCATACAGGCACACATATACATAAATAAAAATATTTTCTAAAATCACCCATTCTGCATTATTGAAGTAGCACCAAAAAAAATAAAAGATCACATCTTCTGGGATGCATATCTTGCAAAAGCTTTGGGGGTTCTATCACCAGCTCTATGGAATAGAAACCCTCTGTCCTGAAGATTAGGTACACCTACCTTTTGTTATGGAGGTGTTTGGCTGTAGTTTATTATATGCATTTTATTTAATGTCTCTTGAAACTTCTTTACTTAAAAAAAAGACACCAAAAACATAAGCATTCAAGTCACCCAGAAAATGCTGCTTTTTTCATGACAAAAGTAAGACTTATTATCAAATAAAGATAGGGAAATTCATTCTTATCATTACCACTACAATTTAATGTACATTTTCAAACATGACTGTGTCACTCATGAAATTTTGTGTATATATTAGACTTTTTTCACAGTTGAAAGCTACAGTTGATGGTTGATTTATTAAAGTAAGTAGTTTCAGTAGTAAGAGAAAAAGGGTACAGAGAAAAATTTGTGCAGTTTTCAAGCACAATTGTTTGCAAAATACAAATAAGCAGAGCGAACTTGCTTTGTAAACATTTCTGTTTATTTTTGTGAAAAGCCTGTTTTGAATCAATATCATTCTTATATTTCAGAATATTGCCTTATCTTCGAAAGCTGGTATCTTATGTTAAATGTTATTGAAAGAACATTTATTTTCTTTAAAATTTTTAGTTTGCAATTCAATTTTTGATGTCTTTATAACAGCTGACTTCTAAAAGCAGTCAATAACCTTGAAGCCTTTGAAGGCAGGGAATATTTAGCATTTGATTCCCAATTTCAAATGTAGCTTTGATTTATATTTTGTTATTGTTATTGGAGTTGTGGCTAGCCATCTTGGTTTATTTGGGTTGGGTATTTGTGTTTCATTGCTTCTCTCCATGCTTGTGAATGGTGAAGCAATCACACTGCTTTAACATTCATCATGATTCTAATATATGATCTGTTATATTCTAATATATTCTTTCCTACTTTCTGAGATGTTTCTAGCATCAATTTAAGCTGATAAAGAAAAGTATAAATAATCTGATAGTTTACTGAAAATCACAGACTGTTACTTAAGCTTTGACAATTAGATTTCTGGATGTTTTAGTTACTTTTCTCGTTTTCTTGACCCACAATTTTTTGTCTACCTGAGCTGTTTTGTTCTTTTTCTCCATTGTTGAAAATATTGCAATGGTATAGCCAGGTATGGTAACTCATGCTTGTGACCTCAGTATTGGGAACTTAGACAGGAAGATCATTCAGGTTTGCGACTACTTGTCTAGGCTGGATTGCTAAGTGAGAACCCGTCTCCACTAACCAACCAACCAGCCCACAGTTAAATGTATTGACATATACTCATGAACTTTTAAATACAATAGTGCAAACATATAAATTCTTCTTGTGGTTCATCATCTAGAAATATCTTTTTCACTCTACACTCAATTTACTTTCCATTAATACAGATGCTCATTTTCCATCTTAGAGATGTTGGTCTTGCCTTCCTTTCTCCTTATTTCCCAGAAGTATTACCATCGTCTTTTCTCTCCCACAAATTATTTGATCAGTGTCATCAAAGTGCTTTAGACTATTTAGCCTGAGCAGATCGTGGCTAATAGCTTTTCAGACTGCTGCTTATTGTGCCTATCCTTTGCCAGCAGTTGAGATTATTTCAAATATGTACTCTCTGTGTTCATTCGTGACTCATTGGGTCATGCCATAGTAATTATAATTCGTTTATCAAAGATGTGTTCAAATGTTTGTGTGTTTCGTAAATCAGAATAATGCTCTCAAAATACAGTGATACTCTTCCTAAAAGAGTTTCCCGCAGAAATGTTCTCACTGTATAAGAACTGCTTAGTAGCAGTGGTCTATAAGTATGCTGACAGGCAGACATCCCAAATCTCTCTGGGAAGAGGGGCCTCTTTACTGTTACTTAAAAGTTTACAAATAATCAACTTTTTACAGCTTAAGGTTTTAACATTAAGTGCATAATCTTTGTAGTAAGAAGTTTACCATGTTAAAATGTAAAATAAAAATAAAATATGCTGCATAAATTAACTCTTCCATGTAAGCAATAAAGTAGCATTACCACAGGATAATGTTTTCAGAATGAAAGGATTTTGTCAGATAATAAAGGAATGCTGAGAGTAATCACTAGTCTCTCCTACTTTTTAAAAAGTTTACTAGTATTGACAGGTGACTGCCAGACAACAATGGGAATAAAAGCTTTAGGGAGATGGCTCATTCAGTGAAGTTCTTGTTTGGATCCCTAGCACATAAGTTAAAAACCTGGTGGGGCTGTACTTGTTCCCAGCAGTGAGGAAGTGAAGACAGGAGGCACTCTGGAGCTTGCTGGCTAGCTGACTAGTGCTGATGGTGACTTCCAAGATGCAATGAGATACTCCATCTCAAAAAATAAGGTGTGTAGAAATATAATACCGAGTATTAAGAAAAGCTCTGTATCAAAGATAATCTGCTGTGTATATATTTACATGAGCTTCTGGAGACATTCTTTCAAAATCAAAGTCTTTGGTCTACATATACCTTTAGATAGCTTTGGATGTGACCAAAATAAAAGCATATACTTATTTAAAGCATGAGATTAGGGGTTTTTTTCACAATTTTTTTTTTTTTGTGACTTGATTGTGTAATTCTCGGGTGTGTACTTTGTACAATTATGTAGCAGTGCAGAAAGTCAGACATTTCTGTAGGGCTTTTAAAATGAGAAATTGACAAGGCAAATGTCTGGCTCTTTGTGTTCTAAAATCTGAGCAGATTCTGCATCTATCATGCCTTATTAGTACATGCATTTCTTACATCATTATGTTTGCTTATGGAGAGTTTGTTATAGAACTGCAATTCCAATAGACTGGGAACATTGGCTGTTTTTTTTTCTGTGTTATATATGTTATGTTATATTTCTAGCATCTCAGAAATTCCTGGAATGTAGTGGATACATAGTATTTGGAGAAATTTGTAAGTTTGGGATGCCTATTATAATATTGAAGAAGTGGTGTAAAGAATTTGTTGCCTATTTCCAGATTCTGTATTTCTTTTGCCTTTTCTGACAAATCTTAAAATCACTTAAACTGGCATAGGTTGAATACATACTGTCTTAATATTTTTGTCACCTGCCCTTAGCTATATTGTTTCTGTGAAAGTCATTAACAGTAATAAGTATTTCATTGCTTATTCAACTTAGTAGATCTATAGTGATAGTCAAAATTATTATTCACTTACTTGATTGACTGGAAAAACAGTGGATTTTTGAAATGAAAATGTATTTAAGCCAATTTTCCTGAAGTTTTTGCTTTTTATTTTGGAACTGCTAAATATTTGAAAATATTCATTTAAATAAAATTACTTTTTACTAGCCTTTTTGCATCAAATGCCATCTATTAGTGTGCTCAGTAAGTCTTATATAATCAGATTCTGTGGCTAAAATATTTTATCCCAGAGCATTTTCTTTGGCCTAACGCTATAATTTTTATTACAAAATATCAAGCTTATAGAAAAATGTAGAATGAATGAATCAAACCCAAGTTAGATCAGGGTCCCACATGGTGGAAGAGAACTGATGCCTCCAAAGGGCACCATGGCACAGGCATACTCAATAAATTTTACAAAAGTTTTGTTTGAAATGTAGAACAGTATTAAAGATTTTCATGTACCTGCCACAGCTAATAAATTGATGTTAAATAACACTGAAAATCAAAAGACAAAGCTTGAGCTCTTGTCACTGTACTCTTTCTTTTGTCATTGACGATTGCATGTGTAGTTCATTGTATACTAAGAACATTGAGCTATGAGAATCCGTAATTAGCAGTGAATGATACCTTTGGTTCATCGAGAAACTACTTAACATTATCTTGGGAGTGATTGATGAGTTGTTTTTTTTTTTTTTTTGTTTTTGTTTTTTTAACTATGATGAGGCACATTAATCAGCCCCTCCCTTCTGTACTAAGAACTAAGTCACTTGAGCTAATGAATAGACCTAGCAAGCCAGTTGTATCCTTGTCATTATTAGCCAAGAGTTATTTGCCAGTGTACAGATTTGTGACTCTGCGTGTAAATCTGAGGTTTTTAGCTTTCAATAGTTTTGAGTCAAATAAATTAGCGTAACCTGTGTGATAAATGACTAATGAAAGTAGGTTGGTGTGAGTGTTCAGTGCTCACTGAACAGTAACTTTCATTCCTTGTTCTGCGGTGGGGAAATACATTAGAATAACAAAAGCAGTGCTATTACAAACAGGTGGCAGTGAAGGTGAGACAAGGAAACTTCGTGGCTTGTATAAATGCATGGTGAAAGTAATTTTTGTGTCTTTATGTTGGAGAACCGGAATAGTTCAGATGAGGCTGGAGAAATAAGGCGTGGGGAGGGGTGTTTTGTTTTTGTAGTGAAGAATACGCGTGTTAAAGCAGGTGTATTTCAGACTGCTGACCACATACTGTAATATACGAACTGTAAAACTTATAAAGGTAAGCTAAAATTGAGCGTACAGAAAGACAGGGCGTGTGTGTTAAACTGTTTTTGCTGGAGGTTTCAGCGGCTAGGTGGAGGGATTCTGCTTGAAAATGCTGCTTGTGCTGTGTGGAGTAAGCAGGAACCATTTTTGAGGTGGCTCAGCTGGGTGTGCGCAGCCGGGACAGTTGTGGGAGCGCGAACTGACGCGTACTTCCGGGGTCTGGGCGCATGCGCGGGCGGGCGTGTGGAATTGTGGGCCGGCGGCGCTGCGCGAGGTCGACGGCCGTTTGTGTGCGGCCGGCGGCCGGTGCCGCGCGCTCTCACTCTGTCTTGTGTTTGATGTGTTGAGTAGGAGGCAGCCCGCGCCATGAGCAACACGGCAGTGGTCCCCAGCGCGCCAGGCCCGGGCCCGGGCCCCAGTGGCGGGCCGGGCGGCGGCACCGAGGTGATCCAGGTGACCAACGTGTCCCCGAGCGCCAGCTCAGAGCAGATGCGGACGCTCTTCGGCTTCCTGGGCAAGATCGACGAGCTGCGCCTCTTCCCGCCGGAGTGAGTACCAGAGCGCTACGGGCCCGCGGCCCTTCCGGTGAGGCAGGCGCGCGGTCTGTCAGAGCCCAGCTTGTAAAATCCGCGGGCCCACCAGGCCGCAGGCCCGGGATGAGCGTCCGAGTAGAGTTTTAGGAATGTTTTTCCTCTTACTGTTGTTTACACCATCGTTTTGCTTTGGGCACTTAATATTTCGATTAAATCCCCCTTTTAAAAGAAAGGCTAATCCAGTGTTTTGTTAGAAAAGAAGTAAAATTGTTGCTGCTGTATTCATTTGGTATAAATCAGGATTGCTCTTAAGTGATTTTGAACTAGGGAAGAGCATCAAACCCTAACCCTTCCACAGACGACTATATCAATAGGCCCGAATGCTCAGTTTTTATATAATTAAGAAATTCATCATAGCTGAATCCTGGTGTGTTTAAATAATTTACAGAATGCTTAAATTAGAATTAGGTTTTATGTGGTTTTTGTCTTTTGAAAGTTTTTTTTATTGCAATAGTATTAAACGAATGTATTCATTGTAAAGAACAAAGAAAATACACATTTGAAATGATTGTGTGTCCTCTAGAAGAATTATAAAGTTTAGTGAAAACATAGTGGTTAATGTTGGTTAAAACTACCAACCAAATTTTGGGTATTTATGCTGTCCCTTAAATTCAAAATAAGAAATTAGAATCATCACAGTCTTCTGTTGTGTGTGTAATTACTAATTATACTGAAATTGATCATGTAAGCCTATGTGTTAATTATCACATTTCATGACCCCCCTACTTGAAATATTTTTACATAAATGTGAGCTTGACATTGGTGTATTCTTAAATTTTAGAGAAAATATGCAAAGGTTAGGTTAACAGTTTAGTAGCGTTTTGCGAACAGTTGTTTGGAGCAGAATCTTGACTTTGGAAATCATCAGGGTAACTCCTTATAAGCATACAGAAATTGCTACTCTCTTTCCTTACATTCCATAGTTCAGATTGCTCCTAAAAATAATAGTAAAACTGCAAAAAGAAAAAATCATGTATTCAACTTAATTGTGATTCTAGGCCCTGCAGATTACTAAAAGTTCTATTATAGTCACTCACTTTGTTTATTCTCCAAAGCAACTCAATACTGTATTACAAAAGATAAAAGAAGTGGGTATTATAGTGGGGTGTTTTTTTTGTTTGTTTGTTTGTTTGTTCCCCCCCTTTGTTAACCTAGCTAGTGAACAATATCTTAAAGGAGGTTGTGATGGACTTGAGTCTGGTCTTTTTGTAGTGACATGGGTAATTCCAGCACAAGCTGAATAGTTGCAGGGTTTGTTTATTCCTTGAAATGATAGAGGGAATAAGGTCAGCCTTCCTGCCTTTAATAGACCAAGATTCTTGAGTTCATCATCATTCTACTTTGAAGAATGCATGCTCCCATACACATCTACTAAAATACTTCAGACCAAGGAAGGGCTTCTTGAGGGTGAGGTCAATGTAGTCTACGCTCACCTCCACTCAGGATCTTCCTGCTTTTACTTCCCAAGTACTATGATTGTAGGCCTGGTGTTCACTGTATCGTTGTTGAAGTGGATAATAAAGTATTTAGTTTTAAAGGAATTTCACAATGGGATGCTAATCTAGGTTAGGTTCCCAGTGAAGCATGTCAGTGTTATTCTGTACTTAAAGGTTACTGTTAACAGATAAATTATTCGTTTGAAGCCTTCATGGGCCAAACATAGTGATCATTTTAATGATCTTAATCCACTTTGCAAGAAAGATGTACTTTAATGAGTTGTCACATATTTCATTCTATAATTAGGAAGAGGCTTGTGAAGTCAGTCAAACTGTTCTCAAGTGATTGTCACTCTTGTTACCTGTGCTGCCTTTTAGGTTCATTTATAAAGCTCAAAACTCTTCTGCTTAGAAATTACTGACACAGTACTAACGTAGAGTTAAAAAGACTAGTGTCATAGCCTAAACCACAAGTTCTTACAGTTTAGTGGCCATGAATGGGGTGGGCATCTTAAGAGTGAAATTCCTCCTGGGAAAGGAATTCTGATTCTGTAGGCTCTTGGTAAACATTAGAATTCACAATTTTCTATGTGCTTCTTAGATATTTTGAAATTCTTTCAGTAGCAGAATCATAAGGGAACTGTTTTTCTTGTCTTACATCTTAGGATAAAGATACTTTTAAATGTGGTCCTTACACAGAATAAAATGTATTTGTTACATGGGACATAGTTAACTTGAAGCTTGAAGGCAATGTTTTCTGATTTTTCTTAAAAAAAATTGTTTTATATATACTTCATGAATAATCTTTTTTAAAAGATTTCCTTTTCTGTACATGAGTGTTTTGTGTGTATGTATGTCTGTACCATGTGTATGCCTGATGTGAAACCAGAAGAGTGCACTGACTGCATCCCCTCGAACTGGAATTATAGACTTTTGTAAGTGGCCATCTGGGTGCTGGGAATCGAATGTGGGTCCTCCTCAACAAGAAGTTCTCTTAACCATCTCTTCATTCTAAGAACTGGTTTGGGTTTTTTTTGTTGTTTTGTTTTGTTTTGTTTTTCTCACTGCAAATTGAACAATAGTTACCAGTGTTATTCCTAAGGTGTTGTTCTGTTGGGTTTTAAGAATAGAAGGTAACTTCATTTTGGAGAGCTTTGTAAATTTAATGGTTAAAAAAAAAAAAAAAAAAAAAAGAAAGAAAAAAAAAGAAAAGAAAAAAAAAAATCAGTGACAGAAAAAAAATAGGTGTCTTCTGTGTTCATGCTAGAACTTTTCACTGTTTCTGATTGAAAAAATTTCTTAATTTTTAATGTGTTCATTGAGCCACATAATCTCAGCAGGAATGTATAGGCAGAAGGATCAGGAGTCTTGCAAGGCTAGCCTGAATTTTTACATAATACCCTGTCTCAAAAACAAAACCTTACTTATCCTTTTAGAAATATTGAGCATTAGGCTTTGTGAATGCAGTTGCCTTGTTGCTTGGTTCTCTACCCTGTGTTCATATTCATATATCAGGAAGAATTAAAGTAGAAGGAAGGGTATATTGCCATGCTGTCAGGGACTATGAGATTGTTACTATCCCAGGGAACTGGTCAGGATCCTGAGTAACTTGTGGTCTTGGTCTAGGAGGCAGCCCTTGCCTTTATGCTAGGAATTGACCCATTATTTCTTTTTAAAGGCCTATTCTTAACTATCAATTTTCACTGCCATAGCTTGCATTTTATCGCTTGTCTATGGAAACCATGTGCTCTTCCTAAGGTGTAGTATGGGGAGGAGGTGCTACATAACATGTACAAATGCCTGAGTTTTTTTTTTTTTTTTTTTTTTGACAATGCTTTAGACCAGAAAGCCTTTTTTAAAGTGCTTAAGAATTTTTATATATTCTACAGATGTAGGGTCAAGGTATGGAATCAGTTTGTTCAGGTCAAGAATGCTCATTGATTATCAAATAGATGTAGTTTTTTGACTTGGTTTGTTATTTTGAGACAAGGTTTCAATGTAACCTAAGCTGGTCTGGAATTTACAGTTTCTGTTCCAGCTTCCTGGGTGATGGGTATTATAGGGTTGTGTCATTGTGCCTGCTTAGGTGTACTTTCTACCTTTGAAGTAAAAAAAATCTTAAATCATTTGTTGCACTGTGATGTTACTTATAATGAAAACTTTCTAAGCCAGAAATGTCGCTTGTGTTTAAAAACAGTTGGCATTGGAACTGGGATTGTAGATCAGCGCTTCAATGTCTTCCCTGGCCTTGAGCAACACAAGCACATGTGTGCACAGTCACTAAAATGATATAGTTGTCTCTCTGACTTAAGAAACAGTTTTTAAACTGCTATGTTACAATTTAAGTGGTGATTATAGGAGCATGTTGCTCAGCTTTTCACTCTGTTAAGTCATCAGGTCATGCAAGACATTCTCTTTTCATAGAGATATGAAAATAAATAAATAAATTAACATGTATCTATTTTTACCTGAGCATTGTCCTTTGGTGGTATATATGTGTTTTAGCCAATGCTATTTTTCTCTAATGATATTTCTTTATCTTTTAGTGACTCACCTTTGCCAGTCTCCTCTCGTGTCTGCTTTGTTAAGTTCCATGATCCAGACTCAGCAGTTGTGGCACAGCATCTGACAAACACTGTGTTCGTTGACAGAGCTTTGATAGTCGTACCATATGCTGAAGGTTTGTGCTTTGTTTCACTACCTATGTGGGCACCCCTGCCTGGCCACTGGCCACAGTCTAGATGTAGAGTAAGCATCACTAGATGGTCAGATTCCAAGCATTACTTTGTAAACCCTTGTTATACTGCACTCCATAATTATTACTTAGAGATTTTTTGTCTTATTCTAAAACTGAGAAGTAAGTTTTATCTGTTTTATAAGATAATTAACTGCTATCTTTAAAATGTTTTCAAGTTTTTTAAACTGAATTCCCAACTCTGAGATATATTAATGTTAAGCATAATTAAGTCCCAAAGGTAAACATTCATACCATATCATTCTCACATAGAAACCTTCAAATCAATGCATGATGCTTTTGTTCAAAAATCAGTAGCTAGATCAGTTTTATTTTCTTAATTCTCTCACTTACTCCTACCTTAAAATAAAACAAAACCAAAAACCCCATGCTGAATTCCAGTATACCAAGGGTTGCAATAATTTTGGCTTTTGTAAAAGTTTAAGATTGCCTATAGTTTAGGTGCCAGATGGGCACTGGGTGTTTGTTTTTATGGCAGATTTTCTTGTTCTTGTTATATTTTCTAGAATATCTCAAAATAATAAACTCTTCTCTCTGTTGTGTGTGTGACTTTTGTAGTGGAGAAGGCACATGCAAACCCTCCCAGATGGCTGGACACAGTGGGTGCTCTGCAGCTGCAGGCTCTAGACACTAACTAAACCAGCGAGCACTCGAGCCCCCAAGTGTTTCCTGCTGTCACCATTTGTTAACTGCATTTTCTCTCTTTTTACGTTTTAGGCTGTTAAAGTAATTTGACAGAAAAAAAATTGAGCAGGTTTTTGGATCTAAAAGCCACTGTGACAGGACAGCACTATTTTAGTGCCATTTTGTAAAACTTTTCTAAGGCATACTTTACAGTTAGCTTGTTCCCAGTAAACTGCTGCTTGGTTTGCTTTTGGTAACTATAAATCTTTATTTGAGGAAATCATTGACATGAATTTTAATTTAACAATCTAATATACTGTCCATGATCTACATGCTTTCCCTTTCCTTTAATGAACTGGTTAGTGGAAGCCTGTATCTTGTAATCGATACTTTTTAGATGCTGCTTAGATAATTGAAGACAAATGTGAAGATTTGCCACCATACTTTGTGAAAACTGTGAAATGTCTAATCATAGAGAATTGCCTCTGGTTTTTCTAAAGAAATTATATTTGGAGATGAGTTTAGGCATGCTATTTTGGTAACAGTGTTTTAAAATGAGAGATGTGAGGCCAGTAACAATGTTTCTATGAACAAAAAGTCAGAAAGAAGCCTATATAGTGTATTTTGGATAAGCAATTCCTTTTATTTCAGTGTGCCTCTTTAAGATAAGACTTAACCACCACCTTACACCAACAGAGAACTTACAGAACTCAATTCAGGATGAGTAAAGTAGACAGTAGGTCTTGAGACGGTCATGTCATGTGAGTAATGTGCGGAGTGCTTCAGTTAGCCAAAATGCAATGAGCTTGGGATGGAATATATAGTATATCATATATCTGGGTCTTTATAATTATTTTAAGCCATAGTAATTTTTGTAGATGTGTTTTTGAAAGTGAGGTTTTGGGGAGTGTATATAGAGCTATAGAAACTTAGTTCAGGTATCTGTTTTGCTGCATTTAATTTGTGGTATGATGTGCTGTATTAATGTTACTTCCACAAGTAAACTGATATATTCAATCCCTTTGTCACCATTCACTCGGTTTTAGCCCTTAACACTTGGTGTTGACTCTTGGTCAGTGTGTTAGAACAGTAGACCAAAAGTATACGGTAAGAATAGCCTCACTTGATAAAACATAGAGATTAGCTGGTTGTGGAAGGTGCTCTTAATAGTAGTGGATTTGGGGACATCTAGGTTCCTTGGTTAATGTTTGTTTCTTTTGTCTGTTTCTTTTTCTTTCATTTCTACACATTCATGCAGTATTTCATGGTTCTATCAAAGCAGCAGTAAAAAAAAATACTCTTGACGCATGAAAATTAACTGGTGAGGGGCCTCATTGCTATTTTTAAATTGTAGTTTTGTTTTTAGTCCTTTTTTAATCAGAGGATCAGATGCATGACTTTTTTTAATGGATGCAGATCTTCTCTCAGGTGTCTCACAATAAATTCAAGAGGATTTTAGTTTGCCAGAAATGTTGCAAATGCACTTAATTTGAGTAATATGTTGATACTTAATATATCCTCTTGAGACATAATTTTGCATGCAAAATTATCCCTTTATCTTTGTAGGTTTGTTAATATTGATGCATTAATGCCCTATATCCAAATGATCTTCTCCCCTTCCCTCCATAACTCTCGGTATCTAAATTGATGACAGCTCTGACACAAGCAAGATAGCAGTGCTGTGTAGTATACATTTGTTTATATTATCGGCACTTCTCAGTGTAGGTGGAAGGAACCATTACCTTTATTTAACAGTGGTTTTTCTTTTTTGTTGTTGTGTTTTACAGTTCTTTTCCCTGGTTCAGCCTGAACTATATACCAGGCCCTGCTGAAAATACCACCCAACAGTTTTCTTCTGCAGCTTATCCAGTTTCTCTTAAGTGCCCTGTACATATTGTATGTTTTATGATGAGATGCAGTTTCTTAATATGTATTACAGAAATACTACTGGTATTTGCAAATATGTAGTTTAATTGTATTATTGAACTCTCATTTTGGGGGCTTGGGCACATTAACAGATTAATCCATCTGTATAGGGCTTTTGCTGTTGGATAGAATTTAAATTGTCTACATAAATAATTTGTCTTAGGACCTTTAGATTTTTATCTGAATACACATATTAGGCTTTAAAAGCAGGCATACATGTGGTTTTGGGCTTAAGGAGTTTTGAACAAGTTAGATATTGAATTGACACTATATAGCAACATTTTTTGATACGGTTAGCATGGCACATATTGGAACATAAAGCATTTTACTGTACAGGTAAGGAATGTGCCATGTTTTACCTATTCTCTCTCTCTCTCTCTCTCTCTCTCTCCCCCTCTCCCCCTCTCTCCCCTCTCTCCTCCCCTCCTCCGTCCTCCCTCCCTTCTCCCTCCTTTCTCCAACCCCCTCTTCCCTCTCTTACTCTCTGTACCTCCCCTTCCCTCCCTCTCCCCTCCACTCCCCCTACACACATTTCCCCTGTGTATTCAGAGACCTTCAGAAACATTCATATTCATGTCATGAGTCAGCAAAAGCCCTACTCTTGATTCCAACAGAATATTTCCTTTACATACTTTCCTTTTAATTTTTACAAAATTTGTATGGTAGGTGTAAAGAAAATCATAGTAACTGTACCATATTATTAACCCCTAAATCAAACTTTTTTTGTCTTGTGTATCTTGATTTTTCTGTGTGCTTTATAGTGAAGCAGCCGACACGAGTCGTTGTTCATAAAACAGCTTTTGAAAGTTGAGAGCACACCCCTGGAGAACCGACTGTGCTTGCTTACGTTTGGTTCATGACTTAAAAATCGAGTACAGGTGATGAAATCTTGGCAGTGTTAACAAAACAGTAGTGTGTATTGTGCTATTTTTTTTTACTCTAGAAACTTAACCATTGTAGAGAAAAAGGAAACAAATTTTCACACATTGAAGTTTCATTCTGACATAAAATTAATGATAAATAATCATAGAGATCAAACTTTATATTTTAGCGAACATAAGTACTTTCAACAAACTCAGGTGGTGTATCAGGGAGACATTTTCTGGGTGTTTTTGTGTGTTTTCTGTCTTACAAGAGAGTGTGTTCTCATGCAAGGATGTTTCTCTGCAGGAGTTATTCCTGATGAGACTAAGGCTTTGTCTCTATTGGCACCAGCTAATGCAGTGGCAGGTCTTCTGCCTGGTGGTGGACTCCTGCCTACACCCAACCCACTTACCCAGGTACTTATGCCATTGAATTCAAAAAGGGTATGTTTGGTGTTTGAGGTAGTATTTGACAATAGATGACTTCAGCACATGTATGGAAAGTCAGACTGCCTCTGTTAAACTTATCATGTTGAGTTGATTTAATTGTGGTTTAACTAAAAACTCTATCAGGAAGAAGACAGGATCTTGGCAATATAAATGAGAAACAAGGGATGATTAAGAAATAAAGGTGGCGGTTACCATACATTTAATGAGTGAATAACAGTCCTATGAGAAGCCATGCTGCAGAACAAGGACACAAAGAAACATTTTGACTAGAGGACTTAGTACTGAGATTTGCACTTGCAAAGTGTGGCTAAGTGGTTTCTCAAAGATAGTGCTAACACTGGGAGGACCGGATACAGGGGCTTCCAAAAAGGAGGCCTCTACCTTAGTCAGTAAGTAGCCAAACAGTAGTCTGTAGACAGCGTGTATACATGACAGCAGCCTGAAGAAAAGTACTTAGGGCCCTGTCAGCATCATAGCACAGAGCTGGGCTTTCATCAAGGAGGCAATGAGTACTTAATTTTTCTTATAAATCTTCAAGGAGTAATGTTTTATATAAGAAAATGAAAGGTTGACCAGTATATAGACAGGTGTGAGCAACTACAAACTACAACCTTCATTTCTGTTGATATATTTTTACTGGGATATGGTTATGTCCAGTTGTTAAACATTTTATACAGCAAAATTTGAACAGTATCAGTAATGGTTTTATACCATTGAGCCATTATAACACTATACACATAGCCTACATAAATGAATAAGTTAGTGTCTAACCCAATATAGAAAGGTAAAGATGTTTTATATAAGAAACCCTTGACCGTTGCAGATTGGCGCTGTTCCCCTGGCCGCATTGGGAGCTCCAGCTCTTGATCCTGCCCTTGCTGCTCTTGGGCTTCCAGGAACAAACTTGAACTCTCAGGTATATCTCACTACCTTTATCTGTAAACTTCAGTGTGCATTTCAAAGCAGGGGATAGCTGCTTGTGTTATATAGTAATCTTTTATTGGATTAACTCGTTTGAAAGAGATTTAAATGACCACTGAATTACATCAATCATTAATCCTTCACACATTTAGAGAATAGTTTGTTTCCCAGAGTTCTTGCTTTTAAGAAATGTTCTATTACTCTAAGGAGTTTCACATTTTCTAAGTCTTTAGAATAAGCAAGAGCTGACCCAGTGAACCCAAACTGCTTAGCCTTATTCTCGATAGCTTTCTGTTCCATAGCCAAAGCCACAAAGTTACCCATTGTTAGGATTCATAGCTTTGGTTTTACCTTTTTGCCGTGGATACACACAGAACGTTGTACTTTATAGGTTGCCAGTTTGTCCTAGAACTTTTCAACAAACTTCAGAAAAATAAAATAGCAGTCACTTATCATTGTGTGCTCATTGTATTTTCTTTCTTTCTTTCTTTTTTTTTTTTTTTTCTATTCCCTTGCTGCAGACCAGCTATTGAAGCTTATGAGTACTGTTGATCCCAAGTAAGCTTTCTCCTATGTCTCTTTTGGTTTTATATTGTGTAACTGTTGAAAGAATTCTTAACTTTTTCTTTTTGAGATATGTCTCACTGTGTAATGTAGCTTTGCCGTATGTTAACTGTGTGGTCAAGCCTGAACTCAAACTCCTGTCCTTCCAGGCATAGATCACCACACCAAATTGAGAGCCGTTACTATGTTATATATTACAATGTAAAACAGTTACTGTTAAGAGAAGAAAGTTAGCTATTCCTAGGACATGCTTAATACACTAGTGTTTATTTCATTGTAGAAACAAGAAAGGGAATCCAAAAATAACCCCAAATGTTAAGGGTTTTCTTTTGAGTGTTTCCTAATAATTGTGAGTGGCTTGTTATAGAGGGGTAGCATGAAAATGGTATTTTGATGATTTATACAAAGTACACAGAGCCCAGGGATGGTGGTGCACGCACAACTTTAATTCCATCAGTTGGAGGACGGGGGCGGGTGGATCTCTAAGTTAGAAGCCAGCCTGGCTACACAGTGAGACCCTGACTCAAAAAAAAAAAAAAAGTCCAAAAAAAATGCACATAGCATTTTTTGTAATCAATAGTAAGCATTTATTGTGGCAAAGTATATTCATTGAAATGGGAAAAGTACAGAAGTGCCAGGGGAAGGGACCAAAGAGAAAAAAACTGGGTTTTTAGATCAGAATCTGAGTCCTGAGGGAGGTGGGAATTAGAGAAGGAAGTACATGTTAGGTGACTAACGTTACCATGTTCTTAAAGGTGCTATTACCCAAGTGCTTGGAGTTCTTTCCTCCTTCACAGTAACAGATTCATGGGGCTTTTTCCAATGTAAACTAAATTGGAGTTTTATTCCAAGTCTCTTGGAATTAGTCAGCATCACCATTAATAAATAGAAGAACATGGCCGGGGGAAGGACATGATTTAGATGGTTACTGTCCCCACAGCCCAGCATATTAGTAGGACCAGTGCATCATGAGTTCTTATACCCACTCTTATATAACCTTGGCTGGCCTGAAATTTGCTATATAGACCAGGCTATCCTCAAGCTCATAGAGATCTGCTTGCCTCTTCCTCTTTTGTAGTAGGATTAAGGAGTGTGTCACCAGCTCTTTTTAAAAACCAAAAGAAGACTTTTTAAAAAATGTTTAGCAGGGTGCTGTGCATGCATACAAGCTACAGTGTGTGTTGCAGTTAGGACAGTTTTAAGGAGATGCTTCATAGTCATGAGTCTTTGACAGCAAGGGCATTTGCCTGCTAAGTCGTCTCAAGGGCCATTTGAGCCTGTTTTTCTCTCCAGTGACAGCTGAGGTTGCCTAGTTGGGTTTGTTTTTTCTTTTCTCCTTAAAGCACTTAAAGGCAGATCATTAGCTTTTGTGATCAAGATGAGCTATTGACCACTGCCTTAGTTTCTCCCGGTCTGAGGTTTAAAAGGTAATGCTCCCCCACCCCCACCCTTACAAGAAGCTGAGGTATAGAAAATTTCTAAATCCTACAAGGTTAACTTTAGCATCAACATGTTTTATTATACTAGCATTTACCAAAATTAAATAAGGATTTTCTTACTCCAGATCTCTGTAAATAATGAAAGTGGCACTTTCCTGCATGCTGCTTAATAAAATGGTGGTCCCTGGTATCTCGTTTTCAAGGATTATTTACAAAGATGATGTGTGAAACATTCCTGTTTACTTGAAATGGAAGCTTAAATTTTAAACTATTTTCTTGTTTTAGATTGAATCATGTAGCAGCTGGTCTTGTTTCACCAAGTTTGAAGTCAGACACCTCTAGTAAAGAAATAGAGGAAGCCATGAAGAGAGTGCGTGAAGCTCAGTCCCTGATATCTGCCGCTATTGAGCCAGGTAAAATGCACATACACATTTTCCTTGAATGTTAAATTTTAGTTCTTGGTAAAGCTGGTAATGGCCTACATGTAGAAGTTGTTGAATAACATTCTTGTCGTGTTTTGTTTTGTTTTGTTTTTAAGACTTTCTGTATTCTGAGACACAAAAATCATGTAGTAGAGTGCCAATCAGATACTTTTGGGTGGTGGTAGGAGTTGCCGAGAGGGAACCTGGAGGCTTGTGGATGCTAAGCAGGTATAACCACCACTAAACTAGCTCTGGACAGATTGTCTTTTTGAGGTTGATTAGATGAATAGCCCACTGTATGTTTGTTATATATATGTAAATTAGTGTTAATGAAGCACATTTTCTTAAATGTTAGATTCATTTTTTTATCATTCCTTAATAAGTGGAAATGTTATTATTTGGGAAATAATTTTAAAGTATAAATAATTAATTGATAAAAATAAACTGATAGCAAATACTGTAAGCACATCATCTGATAAGGTGTCAAGTAAGTGATAGGGGTCTTAGTTGTACAGCTGGGTTTGTATTGCTATAGAAGCTCTTAACTGCTTGTATTAAAAACTGGGGCTGAAATGACTGTGGTTTACGTATAATGAATTCCATGACTGTATGGCTTTACTTGTGGAGTACCTGTAAATTAAACCCTATGAATGAAATGACTAGATGAATTGGTGACACCATTTGGTAATAGTGAGCATGTGAAGAGGGCAATGGCTGTAGTTACCTCTTAGATCCTGAGTTAAAGAAATTTGATATGTTAGAAGTTAGTCAGTTTGACTCATAAGTGTACAGTTGAGGATGGCCTTGAAGAATGGGCATGTATTAGGAAGAAGCTAGCTTCCTAAAGTCAGTCAGATTCTGTCACTAAGGTATAGGGACAGGAAAATGAGTTGGGGCTATGGCTTTAAATTTTGACATAAATTATACTCAAGTGCTAGAGAAAAATGATGTTCTTGATATCTTTTATGTATACATGCATAGTCATGTATGATGAGAACATTTCATTGCATCAAGATTTTAAAATGCTTATATTAGTGTCTGGATTGTAGGTATATTTGTGGACCACCTTCAGTAGAGGCTTCTAAAGACCAAATCAGAAAGCCATCGAAGGATGCTGGAGCCCTGAAAGCATTTCAGATTAGATAGATGAGACCTTAGTTAGCAATCACAAATTGCCATAGGATTTACCGAACGCTGAGGTATCCTGTCTGTGACACTTCCTGGAGTGGAAATATCATTTATAGCATTCGAGGGTACCTTATGAAGGAAGGCCAACACGTTAGTTACATGTGCTTCTGGATACCTGGAGGGCTGGACTTTGATTCCTAAATCTCACACGTATACCACTGGTTAAACATTTCTTAATATAGCTCCTTTTTTCCCCCCATTTTTAAAAATCCAGACAAGAAGGAAGAAAAGAGAAGACATTCGCGATCAAGGTCACGCTCCAGGAGGAGGAGGACCCCCTCATCCTCCAGACACAGGTTAGCTCTCCTGACCATCAGCTGTGCCTTGAAAACCACCTCTTAAGTAAAGTAGGTCTAGTCATTAGTCATTGCTGTCCATGGAATTCTAGAGGGACTTTCCTTGAGCATTTTAGGAGAAAGGTGTACAGTGAACACGTGATTCCTACTTAAAACCAAAGCAATGCTAGATTCCTTCACTGATCGGAAACTCGGTTATGTGAAAAGAGTAACTGGAAACCTTTCCTGTGTTCTAGATATAGACTCCGCTAGGCAAAGTCAGGTCTAAATCTGTGTAGCAAGAGTTAAGGCTAATCTACTCTGTTCTCATGTCCCACATTAGCTAGACTGATGAATATGCAAGGTTTTGTTTTCTGTAACAGAGTGGGTCTCCCTCCAAACTTAGGACTCTTTGCTTTCACATTTTAAAAAATAAAGCCAATGGATTTTAGATTATGAGGGTTATATCTGACCATATTAAACATTATGAAAGTCATAATGGCTAATCCAGATCATTTTGCATTGCTCTACAGCATAACTTACCACCCCAAAAACAAGGGTTTGTTATATTTCACCAATCTAAAGTTTTAACTTAATAGAAGAATCAGGATTTTACATTCAAATTTTACACTGTATTTGTTTACTTTTGTTGGTTTGGGGGACTTATTTTGATATAGTCTCTGTAGCATTGGCTGGCCTAGAACTAACTCATTATGTACACCAGGCTGGTCACGTAGAGATCTACCTGTTTTTCAGTGCTAAAATTAAAGACCATATCATGCTTGGTTCACATAATTTTAATATTTTTATTCTTTAAAAATTGCATATAGTTTATTTTGATCATAATCAGCCTTGTTTGCATATTTTAAAACTTAGCCTCCTGACTATGTACTTAGATAAGAATTTTGATATTTTCAGGAAATTGCTGCTTGATAAATTGCCCAAATTTAGTACGACTTTTGGTTGCTGCCCAACACTATGCACTGGCATTTAATGAGATTTCAAGAGTTCATTAGAAAAGCAACAAATCAGACTCTTAATTAGATTTTCACATGTTTTTATTTTCCCTTGGAAGACAGATTTTATTATTGACAGCAGATTGTTTTCCTTAAAGGGGTAATATGCTTTGTTCATTTTTAAGAAATCATCCTTCCAGTACTCACTTCAAAATACCTATGTCTGTTGGTTCTTGGGAAATTCAATTTTGTTATGGAATCTTCTGGCATCAACTTGTAGAATGTACATTATAGACTATCAGTTGTATACACAAGCACAAGTGGATGCACATCGTGTACACACATGAGCAGTTTCTGAGGTCTAGAAGATAACTAGGCTAAATGATGATCACAGCTAAAAGAGGGCAATTTTCTCTGGTGCTTGATACTTAGCTCTTACCTCTGAGATGGGTTCATTGTACATTTTATATCTGCATTTGCTGATTTATATTTTTAGGCGGTCACGAAGCCGGTCAAGGAGGCGGTCACACTCCAAGTCCAGGAGTAGAAGGAGATCCAAAAGTCCAAGACGGAGACGATCTCATTCTCGGGAGAGGGGTAGAAGGTCAAGGAGCACATCCAAAGCCAGGTACATTTGTACAAAACATATACTCAATAGCCACAGTTCCTGAGACCCCAGTGCTGTGCTTCTTTGTTACAGAATTGGTGAGGTATGGGGAGGGGGCTCAATGGAAAACAAACTATGGCTTGAGGATACTGCTCTTGGTCTGCCACCCTAAAGGTGTAACATTTCTTTCTTTCTTTCTTTTTCCTTTCTTCCTTCCTTCCTTCCTTCCTTCCTTCCTTCCTTCCTTCCTTCCTTCCTTTCTTCCTTTCTTTCTTTCCATTTTAAAAAAGTTATGTGTTTGAGTGTTTCGCCTACATATGTGTCTATACCATGTGCATGCCTAGTGCACACAGAGACCAAAAGAGAGAATCGGGTTCTCTAGAACTAGAGTTCCAGTGGTTGCAAGCTGCCATGTGGGTGGTGGGAATTAAACCAAGTCTTCTATAAGAGCAACAAGTGCTCTTAACTGCTGAGCCATCTCTCTAGCTGCTGTAACATCTCTTAGTTACCTACCTTGTTGACTCACCTCTTTCCCATTCAGTCACTGCTGTGGAGTGGGTTTAGGACTCCTAGATATCCTCTTGTTGCGTGCCAATGAGCCCTAAGCAGACAGCTAGCTGTGTTCATTTATTTTCATATCATTATCAGTAGTTGGAAACATGCTTGAAAGATTGTTTGTGGTCTGAAGATGTAGCCATATTAGAGAAAGTCTCTTGTCCCTTGATCTGACCAAAAAAGTTAAATTAAGGATTTGTAAGAAGAAAAAATTTTTTCTCCCCACTTAAAATTTTTTTTTTTTTTTAAAGGATTAGTCTTGAGGCTGGAAAGATGACTTTTAATAGCGTACTTGCTGCTCTTAATAGATGACCTGGTTTTGTTCCTGGAACTGCCACCAGGTTCTTCTTACATCTACTTGTAACTCTGGTTTAGTAGATCCAACACTCTCTTCAGGCTTCTGAGCACCTACATGCACATGGTGCAGATAAACTCGTACAGAAACATACATATATTTTATAAGTTTAAATAAATACATCTTTTCAGAGAAAAATTCTTTTAAGTCAGTGGTTTAGTTTTGAATAACTAAAAATAATAGTAGTTTCTGTTTCCCTACCCTTCAACCATTTATCATTGGTGAACATGTACCTTAATTAATGGGAAAGGAACTTTTTCTATACAGAGAAGGAATCTGGGTATTCTTTTCCTTAAGACCCTTCTAAGGAACCATGTTCAGTGATAGCTGTATTTCAGGTATTATTGATCAGTTACTGAAGGGAGAATATAATGGTATAGCACACACTTGTGTCGTGAAAGACCAACAGAGTACATGAGAAGTATACTTGAGAAGGTATACTGGAGCCTGTTGGGAGATTTGGTAATAAATGCTGTCTGACGAGAGAAGATGACTGCTGTAAGACAAGAACCAGAGTAGGAAGGAGACAAGTAGAGAGTGTGTACTGTGGGAAGGATCTGTAAAGAACTTTGGAACTGAGTGGTGTGGTACCTATCCATTATGGTGGGAGAGTTTTCAGATATCACCAACTAGCCCAGAGTATGCAATAGCAGAAAAAGATAGAAACTTGGCTTTGTCTGAGATGGGCATTTCCTCAGCATGTATGCATTGAAGGAAACGGGTGATAGCAAATGATTGGCTGTGGTCCTTTGTTGGATTCTGACATACTGACAGAATTCAGGAACTTGTAATCAAGTGAAAAGGACCCAGCAACAGTGAACTCAACCACCAAACACAAGAAACTAGTCAGCATCCTTAATACTTTTCTTAGCACATAGGCCACTTTTCTATTGGAGATAAGTTCTAGGTGAACTATCAAGAAAAATGGGAAGCTTAAAAAAATTATTTTATTACAAATATGCCATTTGTCATAAGGGTGAGATTACATTGAATGACTTGTTAGTCACACTTTATTAAATTATGTTTGTTAGAGACAAAAAGAAAGAAGATAAAGAAAAAAAACGTTCCAAAACTCCACCAAAAAGCTACAGCACAGCCAGACGCTCTCGGAGTGCAAGCAGGTAAGGCAACAGGACCGACTTTTCAGCAGGCCACAAAAGAATCAGACAAATACCTCAGTGTTGAGAAAATGAGGTTTAGAGAGCCAAGTCTTTTTTTTTTTTTCTTTTTTTTTTTTTAACTTGAATATTTCTTATATACATTTCGAGTGTTATTCCCTTTCCCGGTTTCCGGGCAAACATCCCCCCCCCCCCTTCCTTATGGGTGTTCCCCTCCTGACCCTCCCCCATTGCCCCCCCCCAACAGTCTAGTAGAGAGCCAAGTCTTGATGACTAAGTATCCTGAGTTGTTAGGGTGGCTTTATTGTGATGTGTTTACTATAATCACATATTATGCTCAAAAATGTTTACTTTCCAGATAGTAATTTGTTGATAAATGAATGGGAGGCATTTTAAGGACTGATTGTGTCATTTTAAGGCTCCGGTAACTATAAATTATTACAGTCAAGATAGAAGTGATGTGGAAAACTGTACAAAGTATTCTCAATGTTTAACTCCATTTCAGTCAGATGTTCACACATTCTTGGGTACAGCATTTGTGTGACTCACTCATCTTATATGAATGTGCCACAAGTTTTGTGGCGCATTTTTCGAAAACTTGAAATGTTGGATCAAAGACTTGAAAGCAAATACTATAAAATTTTTAAAAGAAAACTAAAATAAGCTTTGTTGTCCTTGAAGACAGAAGAATCTCAAGTTCAAGGCTAACTTAAACTGTATCATGTAACCCTGTCTCAAAGACCATCAAGAAACTAAAAACACTCCAGAGTGCTAGCTGTAAGGGCTCATTTTTACATTAAATATAAAGAATTTATACCTTATCCAATCCCTTCCAGATCTAAGCAACACAATAGTCTATCCTTAAGCTTGAGGTTGTTATTGCTTAAAATAATATTGTTAGGCAGGTCTTGAGCTGTGGAAGCTCCTAGTGGAGCTAGTGAGACCACACTATATTTTAAAGCCTAGTTTGCACATTTGTGATTCTAGAGAGAGAAGACGACGGCGAAGTAGGAGTGGTACAAGGTCCCCTAAAAAGCCCAGATCTCCTAAAAGAAAGCTGTCCCGCTCACCATCCCCAAGGAGGTAGGAATATCAGTTGTTTATATCTCTGATTTGTAATATTTGGGACTGTTTTTTAAACTATTAGGGTTTTTATATGCAGTAATCTTCTTTGGGGCAGAATTTAAGGCATTGGTCTCTTGATTCTTAGTATGCACTTACTTTAGGGCTCTATCCAGATTAAATTCTTACTTTGATTACCCAGTGTTTCAAAATGGACTCTTTACATTCTGTCTAGAGAGCTTGATTAAGTTCGTCATCTAAGACCTGTTGCTCACTTAGAAATAAGTGAAACTGCCAAAAGTTTCTACAAAGTAACTTTATAAATTTTAACTGTTCTTTCTAGACATAAAAAAGAGAAGAAGAAAGATAAGGACAAAGAAAGAAGCAGAGATGAAAGGGAGCGATCAACAAGTAAAAAGAAGAGGAGCAAAGACAAGGAGAAGGAACGAGAAAGGAAGTCTGAGAGTGACAAGGATGTCAAAGTAAGTACACAGGCTGGGGCACCAACACCATGGTGCTGCTGCTATTTCATTAAGAAGTGTTTTTTCCTTTGAAGAAGCTTATTTTCCCATTCTCCTTGGCAAAGCAGGTGACTCGGGATTATGATGAAGAGGAGCAAGGCTATGACAGTGAGAAGGAAAAGAAAGAGGAGAAGAGACCAACAGAAGCAGTGTCCCCTAAAACAAAGGAGTGCTCTGTGGAGAAGGGGGCGGGCGACCTTCGAGAGTCCAAAGTGAATGGGGATGATCACCACGAAGAAGACATGGATATGAGTGACTGAGCCCAAGGCTGGCTGCAGATGGGCCTCAGTGTCATTCCTTGTGATCCCTAATGCTGTGTGTGTTCATCTCACCTAGGTGTATACAGCTGCACATTACCAATGGCTGCAGAACACCCAATCATGACCTCTAGTGCTTTACAGCAAAAGCTGTAAAGTGGTACCTGGGTGACCAGCATTGCCATGGTTACATCCATTTGCGTAATCAAGCAGCTGTGCAACTGCTGCTTCTAACAGATGAACAGCTGCATGCATCTCCAGCAGGCATGGATTGTCTCTTGTCTATGATCCTCAGTGCGTTCACTTAGAGTATTTCTAGAGTTTGAGTCCTTGCCGTGATAGAGCCATGTAGGGAATGCACTGATTGCATGTTACCCCAAGCGTCATGAAACCTTCCGACACGGTGACCTATTTAATGGTCTTGTTTGTTGACATGACAAATTAACATTCTTAGAGTTACATCTCGAAAAAAGCATTTGTGATAGATAAGCCCTTTGAGCCTTGTGGCTAAATTTTTGTGGCTTTGTTTAACTTTCAAAGGTTATATATGCACTAACCTTTTTTGATGGCTAAGTAGGCTTTAAATTACAGTAAAATTTTTTCAAATAAAACTGGCTGTAAAATATGATATTTTGAATTAGAGTTGTTCACTTTTTCATAGCCACTTATGTTTTTTTCCCAATAATTTATTTCACATCTCTACCAGTGAACGCAGCCCATCACTAGAAAATGACCTTGTCCTGATTTTCAGTTTTCAACTATTAGTTTTAAAGCTCACTGTTGAACAAGAGGAAGTGGTGGTGCATTTTAAATTGACTTTCATGTGCTTTTAAAATATGACAGATCTCCTTGATAATGTACTTTTATTTGATCTCCAGTTGTATAAAACCAATAAATTTGTGTTACTTTGATTGCAGTAGTATCTTATGCATAGTGATTCCATGTTATATGCAGACTAGTTAGGCAACTGTTTTCTTAGTTATAAGCTTCACTTTTGTGCAGTTAAAAAACAAAAGTAGGCTACAGTCTGTGCCATGTTGATGTACAGTTTCTGAAATTGTTTTACAAGACTTTGATAATAAAACCCTTAAACTCACAAGTCATGCTTCTGTAGAACTGCATTGTGTTTATTCACATGTTGAACATATGTCAGTTACATCATTCCCTGTTTACATGTTTAAACAATAGCTGAATGGAGTCCACCCCCTCCGTGTAGATGCCAGCATAATTATTAACAATACTTTATGTCTAAATTATGGCTTAACCTGTGTTCTAGATATAGGACTGAGGTCATACAACAGTGTCTTGGGAATAAATACAATCTCACCTATGCCTAACAAATTTACATTTTCATTGAGATTACAGAAATTTGCCTTTCTGAAATAATATGTTAGTTGCTGGTCACATGTTTGTACTGTATTACAATATTAAACAGGTAAATGGCTAGTATTGGGTGGCTTAGAGGAAGGAAGATTAAAACGGATTTGTAGTCTAAAACTTTTGAATGTAAATTAAAAATTGAATTCTCTGTACATAAAAGCATTTTTTTCCAGTTTGTATTTGAGTAACTTTTTAAAGATGGTATAAGAAGGAATTTGCTCTATGACAAATGCTTTAAATTCCAGTTTTGGTCTGAGTACCCACTAAATTTTTAAAACAAAGCTGAGTGTAGATGACATTCATTAAAAAACTTAGAAGATTAAAGAACCATGTGGCAACATGGCAAATTCTGTACAAAAGAAGTAAAATACTGGCAGTTCCCAGGACAAATCTATATCCAAAGTTCATCCTGTTGCCTAAACTAGTGCCAGGTTAAGATGCTGCCATGAAGGCAGATAAAGACATTTCTTTGGAGTCTGCACAAAGGTGGTGCTGTGAAGCCTTCTACCTGGTAAGCAATTGTAATGGAAGTTCACTGCCACTACACCCAAGTTCTTGTCAGTATTTGGTGGTAAAATAAAAGTAGTTTTGTTAGAAAAAGGTTTCTTATTTTGCTTAGTTTTTAAAAGTCACAGTAAAACTTCAGGCGGTACTGGAAAAATTTCCTGAACAAAACACCAATGGCTTGCTCTCTAAGATCAAGAATCGACAAATGGGATCTCATAAAACTGCAAAGCTTCTGTAAGGCAAAGGACACTGTGGTTGGGACAAAACGGCAACCAACAGATTGGGAAAGATCTTTACCAATCCTACAACAGAATAGAGGCCTTATATCCAAAATATACAAAGAACTCAAAAAGTTAGACCAAGAGGGGAGACAAATAACCCTATTAAAAAATGGGGTTCAGAGCTAAACAAAGAATTCACAGCTGAGGAATGCCGAATGGCTGAGAAACACCTAAAGAAATGTTCAACATCTTTAGTCATCAAGGAAATGCAAATCAAAACAACCCTGAGATTTCACCTCACACCAGTGAGAATGGCTAAGATCAAAACTCAGGTGACAGCAAATGCTGGCGAGGATGTGGAGAAAAAGAACACTCCTCCATTGTTGGTGGGATTGCAGACTGGTACAACCATTCTGGAAATCAGTCTGGAGGTTCCTCAGAAAATTGGACATTGAACTGCCTGAGGACCCAGCTATACCTCTCTTGGGCATATACCCAAAAGATGCCCCAACATATAAAAAAGACTCGTGCTCCACTATGTTCATCGCAGCCTTATTTATAATAGCCAGAAGCTGGAAAGAACCCAGATGCCCTTCAACAGAGGAATGGATACAGAAAATGTGGTACATCTACAGAATGGAATATTACTCAGCTATCAAAAACCATGACTTTATGAAATTCGTAGGCAAATGGTTGGAACTGGAAAATATCATCCTGGTGAGCTAACCCAATCACAGAAAGACATACATGGTATGCACTCATTGATAAGTGGCTATTAGCCCAAATGCCTGAATTACCCTAGATGCCTAGAACAAATGAAACTCAAGACGGATGATCAAAATGTAATGCTTCACTCCTTCTTTAAAAGGGACAAGAATACCCTTGGCAGGGAAGAGAGAGGCAAAAGATTAAAACAGAGACTGAAGGGACACCCATTCAGAGCCTGCCCACATGTGGGCCCATATATATATAGCCACCCAATTAGATAAGATGGATGAAGCAAAAAGAAGTGCAGAAGTGTAGATCGCTCTGGAGAGACAGCCAGAATACAGCAAATACAGGCGAATGCCAGCAGCAAACCACTGAACTGAGAATAGGACCCCGTTGAAGGAATCAGAGAAAGAACTGGAAGAGCTTGAAGGGCTCGAGACCCCATATGTACAACAATGCCAAGCAACCAGAGCTTCCAGGGACTAAGCCACTACCTAAAGACTATACATGGACTGACCCTGGACTCTGACCTCATAGGTAGCAATGAATATCCTAGTAAGAGCACCAGTGGAAGGGAAGCCCTGGGTCCTGCTAAGACTGAACCCCAGTGAACTAGACAGTTGGGGGGGGGCGGCAATAGGTGGAGGGTGGGGAGGAACACCCATAAGGAAGGGGAGGGGGGGAGGGGATGTTTGCCCGAAACTGGGAAAGGGAATAACACTCAAATGTATATAAGAAATATTCAAGTTAATAAAAAAAAAAAAAAAAAAAAAAACTTCAGGCGGTGCGGTGCAATTTGTGAACATGATAACTGGATGGTAAGCCTGGGTTGATGGGAAGCAGCCATTTAAAACTAATATTTAACTGAGGAATGCCAGAAACAATCAGCATTCCTTTCTCTTGGGTGGTAGGTGTGCCTTATGGGAAGATGAGTTCTGACTACACCCCACCCTGTCTCTATGAGAAGTGATATCTGCTGTTTTCAAACAAGCAGCTTATTACTATGACATTTTTTAGTTTCCTTATAAAAACATTTTAACAATGTTTTAATCCCAGGTGTGGGATATGGGGCTCCTTCAGATTGTCTGGTTCTAATAGGGGCAATTTTGCCAGCTGCAGATAATTCTGTGTATGACATTTGGAATTCTAGGGATGCTTCAAAGGGTATATGCATGCAATAGCCCCCATGGAGGGGGAGGGGTCATTGGATGCCTTAGTTGTTCTTAGAAGAAATCAGAAAACCTGATGGGGAACAGCAAACCCCAAGGAACTTGACACCCCTAAATGAGCAGGAAGTAGTCTAAACATCTTTCCCTACTTTTTTTCCCCCTCTCCTATCTAGTGTTAGGCGGTTATATAATGATGGAAGTGAAAGAACCCAGAAAGTAGCCAGCTATAATTTACTGTTTTGGCAGAATATGCCACTAATCAGAATGGTGCCTCTCTTTAAAACTCATTGGTAGAAGTTTTTGTTTTTTGCATGAGAAATGGAAGGTTAAAAGTCACAAGTGGAGTTCTGCAAGTCTTTCATCAGGATGAAATCCATCATCAGATGGAATTTTTGTTTTCCAATATTTTAGATACAAACAGATTTAGCTTTCTAATGGTAAACGTAATTATCTTTTTAAATACTTAGGCACCCAAATTAATGTCTCATTACATAGACTCAGTGTAATAGTAACCAGAAAAGCAGTTTTGGTTTTTAGAAAGTGTATTTGATTCTTAATGACTGAGCTTTCTAACTGGTACGGCAGGTGGAACCAGGCAGTTGAAGCAGGGGACCTGGTAGCTCTAATAGGCTGGATCCCACAGAGCAGACAAATGGCCCACATCTTGTTTTCTTGTGACTCTGGAAGACACCTAGGTCAGAAGTCTTGAGCTGTTGCTGCGTCATCCCAAAGGAATGAACAAAAATTGACCTTTGAATTGTTCTCTAGAATTCTACCAACAGAGGCACATGCTCCACTATGTTCATAGCAGCCTTATTTATAATAGCCAGAAGCTGGAAAGAACCCAGATGCCCTTCAAAAAATGTGGTACCTCTATACAATGGAATACTACTCAGCTATCAAAAACAATGACTTCATGAAATTCATAGGCAAATAATGAGCTAGAAAATATCATCCTGAGTGAAGTTACTCAATGACAGAAAGACACACTTGGTATGCACTCATCGATAAGTGGGTATTAGCCAAAAAGCTCAAATTACCTAAGATGCATTCCACAGACCACAGGAAGCTCAAGGATGACCAAAATGTGGATGCTCCCACTCCTTAAAGGAGGAAAAAATATCCATAGGAGGGGCAATGGAAGCAAAGTTTAGAGCAGCCATTCAAGGAATGGCCATTCAGAGCCTGGCCCACATGTGGCCTAAGCATATACAGCCACCAAACTAGATAAGATGGATGAAGCAAAGAAGTGCAGGCTGACAGGAACTCGATGTAGATCTCTCCTGAGAAACACAGCCAGAATACAGCAAACACAAAGGCGAATGCTAGCAGCAAACCACTGAACTGAGAATAGGTCCCCTTAGAGGGGAATTAGAGGAAGGATTGAAAGAGGTGAAGGAGGGGCTGGGGTTTAGCTCAGTGGTAGGCGCTTACCTAGGAAGCGCAAGGCCCTGGGTTCGGTCCCCAGCTCCGGAAAAAAAAAAAAAAGGGCAAGAAAATATCTTCACAAAATTAAAGAAGAAAAAAAAAAAAAAAAAGAAAAGAGGTGAAGGAGCTTGCAATGCCATAAAAACAATAATGCCAAACAACCAGAGCTTCCAGGGACTAAACCACTATGGAAAGACTGCATGGACTGACCCAGGGCTCCAACTGCATATGTAGCAGAGAATAGCCTTGTTGGGGCACCAGTGGAAGGGGAAGCCCTTGGTCCTGCCAAGGTTGGACCCCCAGTGCATGAGAATGTGGGGGGGTGCGGTAAGGGGGATGAATGGGGGAATTTCTGTACAGGGGAACCGAGAAAGGATGGAGGCTTATGAACAGGAAACCAGGAAGGGGAATAACATTTGAAATGTAAGTAAAGAAATATATCTAATAAAAATTAAAAAAAAAATTCTACCACCCAGTCAACGTTACCCTTTAGATTGGTGGGATTACCTGTTAATATATACTTACGCTTTAAAGGCATATTCACTTGAAAAACATTAAAGCCTGAATGACTATAGAATAGCTAACATGACTGAATGCATATAGGCTTGTATGTGCTGAGGGTGCGGCAAAGGGGTTAGAAGTGCTGGTTCAGAGCAAGCTGAAAAGGAGCACCATTTTTGCTTTTATCCAAAGCTAACCCCTTCGGGCAATGAGATCTAAAACTTGCAGGCATGCTGTGAAACTTAGAGGTATCAGCTAATACTATTTATTATCCATTTCTGTGGGCAAATTTAACTGTTGACTGCAAAATGGGATCCCCGACCTCCACTCAAAGAACCGGATCACTGTCTGCTGTAGACTCGGTGGAAAGCAGAGGTTGAACATAGCACCTCATATAAGGCAAGCATGCAGCGAAAGTGCTACATCTCTAACCACTATTTACCTAAGTTTGGCATAGGGTCTCCTTAAACTGTCCTTGATCCTGCTGCCTTAGCCTCCAAGAGAGCTGGCATGCAGAGCCACTACACCTGCCTTGAAAGCCCAGTTTTATTCCTGTGAAACTATAGTGTTGTATTCAGCTGCTTGCTATTAGCTAATAATCAAGCTTCCAAACCATCAACACAACTTTAACTCAGCCATGACACCTGCTATACATTCGTTTCCATATACATTCCATGAACTGCAGTTCTTTTGTCCAAGAAGGTCTATTGAGGACAAGTCTCTTGTTGGGAACTAACATCTAATCTACAGAGATCACATTGGACATGGGAACCATATCTACAGAGGTCACATGAGTGATGTAGTATTGCACACCTTTCTAAATGGGACCCCTACTACCAGTTTAAACTTTAAATTTTACTATATAGAATTTTACATGGTCTACATTTCAAATATTGTTAGATTATACAAAAATACGGATGTTCTTAACAGGATTAACAGGCATGTCATGGAAGTAATATTGTGAAAAGTTTATTTGCATTAATTAACTCCTTTTTTCCCACCATCATAAGAGATACACTTGTTCTTTGTGATCAGAGAAAAAACATTTTGGAATGGACAATCTGATTCTACTATTCATTAAAGAAAAATTGAAGTCAAAACAATCCAGTGCAACAATTTTCAGTAGTACAATCCAGTGCAACAATTTTCAGTAGTACAATCCAGTGCAACAATTTTCAGTAGTCCTATCTCCAGTGTAACCCAGCAAAATATTCACATATGTTAAGAAATTCTAAATCCCAAGCTGCAAATTTATCATTTTTTCCTTTATGTTCGAGCCAAGGAGCCTAAAGCAACAGTGATCACTTCGCTTTCAGAACCTTGGACCTCATGACTGACAACAGAATTAATTGAGTAGCTAAGTCACTGGATCAGCCACTGTCTGGCAGGGACAACTTCCATTCCATCATGCTAGCTTTGGGCTTCTCAGTTTTTAAAACTGAACAGATCACTTACTGGAGTGATTAGGGCTTTGATTTTTTTTTTGAATGCAATCATTTTTATAAAAAATAAAATGTCAACATATGCCAGGTGGTATCACTATCTGAGATGCAACTGTAAAGAGATAAATATCTTACGGCTGACACTTTGGATTTTTAAATACGTCATCTTTCAATAAAAGTCTTGGTCAAAGTTTAAACATTCTATAACAACCTGACAGGTGCATCCATAACACATCTCATCAGGACACAAACATTTAGCTAAGTCTTTAATACAACACGATACTGTTATGATTTGAACATTATTCTAATTTATTTTCATTCTTGGTTCTTTAAACCATCTTGTAATAAATATGACAAATTTTAGGTGCAAAAATGAGTAATGCATGATTTTAATACTCTGGAGACAAATCAATAGTTATTTTCCTGTGACTTAAAAGAAAAAAATGAACTTTCAATCATGTGTGTTTCTGGACTTTTAGCCTATAACAAATATATTGTAGCATATAAAATGTTTTTACCTTATTTTGAAAGCGTTACATACATAATTGTCCAAAATACGTTGTTTTGTTTTGTTTTTTAAAATTGACACCAATGCATCCATATTCCATTAAAAATAATCTGACTTACGTGCACTTACTAGGAAGCAAGTTTAAAAATTTGGAATTTGTTTAAAGTGCTGATACTTAGGAGAGGGCTAGCTGTAAGCATGTTACCGTACCTATCAACAGAACAAGGACCTTTAAACTCAAGTTTAGGAAAAAAAATTGAGGTTCTATGAAAGGAAGATCAGTAACAAACAGTTTCCACTGAAAAAGGATTCAGGTGAAACGAAGAGCACCAGGATGAGCTGCATGAAGGTGCTGGGGGCACCGCATCCCCTGCAGGGAGCCCTCCCTCGGGATGCACTGCAGCTGTAAATGCAACTGTTATCAAGGTGCTGGGGTGGGGTGGGGTGGGGGTGGGGGCACCGCATTCCCTGCAGGAGTGTTCCCTCGGAATGTATTGCAACAGGCTGTAAATGCAACTGTTCAATAGTTACCACTGCTCTGTTCACCTCAGAAAACTGCATTCCTTCTAGTTGATTAAACATTCAAATTACAGAACTATACATGATGATGAAAACATAGTTTAAAGGAACATTTATACATGCCACCTGATAGAGGTGACGCATTTCAAAGGGCTTCATATCTCTTAAGACACGGAATTGACGTTAATGGTCCAGGAGTGTTTTAGATATAGCTATAGATATATTCATATGATATATATTTCAACAAGAAGTGTAAAAATCTTTAAAAACAAATCACAGCACTCACAGCTGCTTTACATAGGAAGGTCTCAGGGTCACTGGGTGTCAAACTAGTACAGACAGGAAGTGACTTTAAAAAGAGGAATGAATGGCACATCAGGAAGCTGTGGATGTTTCATTAGAGGTCAGTTTCTCATCACATCACTGATGTGTGATCTGCTGAAGGAAGGTCAGTCCCTGCCTCCTGAAGCCTCTTGCTCTTCGGGATCAGTTAAAGGTCAGGAAAACGACTTGGGTCTTCCTTGTAGTCTTCAGGGATGGCAAAGATGGACCCATCAAACTCATCACATCGGAATTCCTGAAAAGTCACAGTGGCTGTGATCGTGGGAAACACCGGTATATCTGGAGAACAAACAATTAGATGTAAAAAATGGTGAGATGGAGTCAGTCACCATCCATCACACAACTCCATTTCCACAACAACCCAATTTGTACCTCCCCAGGCTATGCAGAAAGCTCCAAGGCTCGGGCCTGGGGCTGTGCAGCTGCTCCCCAGGCTGCTCTGGTTAGGTGCACCCCAGCCCACCCCCCAGCTTTGTAAACCTTGACATCTTTGCTTCAAGAACCTTATCACTGGATAACACCATATTGCTTTAGCACAGCAATATAAAAGGGTTTCTGGCCCAAAGTGAATCTGGAGATGGAGATTACATTTGTAGGTTGATGTCTATATGCAGGTGAGGTCTGGTCTGGTTATTTGATTAATTCCTGGAAACAGTACAGCCCACACAGAAGCTGGTCTGATGCCTAACATACTTTACTCAGGAGCCTCAGATTCCATCTGTGAACAGCCTCTGAAGTGGGTCTATGGAAGCCAACCCAAGAGCCTATCCACAGTAAGAAACTACTTAGTAAAGCTGCTGTTAGTAATCAGCAGAAACTGTTTGCAGAAACAGTCTCATGCTAGAAGAGGGGAAGGATGCTCCCAGCTTCCACTGATGCCTATTGCTGGAGAGACAGTCTTCCAGGAGTCAGCAAACTCAGGCCTTCAGACCAACCGGTTTTTGTAAGGCTTATAAGAACTTTAAATCTTTAAATTTCCTTTAACTTTGTTCATTTCTTTAAAAAGAAATACTTTGTTCATTTCTTTAAAAAGAAATTCTTTGCTCATTTCTTTAAAAAGTTTTACAAATCACATTTAAGACTGACCTTTAACTTCTTTGTAAAGTAAGTTAAGGGAAGACTTACTACTTAGGTTTTTGTGGCTTTTGGGGGGGAATGGGGGGGTAGGTAGATGGACAGGGGACTCGCACCCCCAACCAACACCACCGGACAGGGCTTCTCTATGTAGCCTTGGCTGTCCTGGAACTTACACTGTAGGCCAGGCTGGCCTTGAACTTAACAATCTACCTGCCTCTGCCTTGAAGGTGCTAGGATCACTCTCACCGTGTGGGAGAAAACTATCTTTTTCTGCACTAAGGTGTTTGTACCTTTGTCAGACCAGAAGTGAGTTAAAAGACCTTCTGGTCCCTCTGCTCTTGTGCTTATATGCACCACATGTGTGTGGTTCTGGAGACATGGAGTTGAGATCAACCCACAGGAAATAATTGCTAATACATTATCATTCTTTGACAAAATAGTTCAGCTGTTATGACCCAAGTCTGCCCACTAAGAGTCTCTGCAGGGACATCAACCCAAGAGTCATTAGGTAGTCCCTGCGCTAAGAAAGAATACCAGAAAGGTAAATTCAGAAACGAATGCCACTTTTCAGCATTTGAAAAGCTGCTGAAACTCAAGGTACCAGGCTAAAAGTCAGCAAAGTTACCACCCTGATGACAGTGCTATTCTGAGACTCCAGCGCCACAGTGCATTCTTGGTGCTGAAGGCACTCTGTAACAGCTACTAGGGAGAACCCTAGTAAGCTATGCAGAATTCTACTTGATGACTTCCCAAGTGAATACTGACTGTGTTTCACTGACTGGAATCTGGATAGGAACTAGTATGCCAACTCTCCTCTGCACAGCTTTCCTAACCGTCCCTCCCTGCCTCCACCCCCCACACCCCCACCCCCGCTGCTGTGCAATCTACACAATTCAAGTCTTGATGCTTTTGCTTTGTCATCTCTGTGCTTCCTTATTAGCTTTTAGTAGCCTAAAATGTTCACACATGTCCTCCTGCAGGAAGTGCTCCTGTGTCCTTTATATTTCATCTGAATCACACAGAAATCGATCTTGTCTCAGGTACTGTTATTTCTCAGGCATTTCATACACATAACAAAACAGAAGCACCAATGCACTTAAAAAGAAAAAACTTACTATGAAGTCACTAGTATATTCATTGCCCTTTAAAATATACACCTTATTTAATTCCATTTGATTTTTTTGGTCTTACCTAATTTTACAGGAAAGCCAGGAGGAAGCTTCATTTGAACAAATTCTCTAAGCTTGTTAAAGTGCTTGAAGGGTGCTATTACTTCTAGAACATTCAATAATCTGAAAATAAAGAAGAGCAATGTTTCCATGGTTCATGTCTGTAATGATGTTCTTGAACTACATGGGTCAAACTTCACAGATTAACCCCCCAAGCACTGAGGAAGAAAGGCTCCAGTTGTGCACTGGAGTGCTGTTCTCAGCTCTCTGAGGACACTGTTACTAAAGCCCATAGGCTACTCAGTCATTCTGGGAGGCACGGTTGAAGTGAACTTCTATTTTTGTGACTGAGCTTCACTGTTGGGTTATGATGGATTAATCTTAGTACTTATGATCCTGGCTCACATAACTTTCAGGTCATACAGAATGCTCTGTAGAGTCCAGGATCCCTCTGTGTCCACCATTGCAGTCACATGACAACAAACCCTTTGCTCCTCTGGCTGGCTTATTCCATATTATGATTCTTCCAACAGGGCATATTTTCCAGTTCCTTGCTAACAACCAACAGCTAGACACATGTCAGATCACTGCTTTCCTTTACAGAGTAATCAACAGCTGGATGCACAGTTATATTATTTTCTGTTACCTTTTGTTTTCCTTGTGGCCCCATGCATGCTAGGCCAGCAGCATTCACCACTGAATTTAATCCCAGCACTCTTTTCAATTTTTACTTTAAAATTTTTTGAGACATATAGTCCCATTAACTTTTCTAGGCTTGTCTTGCACTCTGTAACCCAGGCAAACCTTGATGTTCTGATCGTCCAGTCTCAAACCTCCATAATAGACGATTGTGGGCCTGAGCATAGTTTATCCTTTCTTATGTGTCAAAAACTACGGGTGGGTGGAAAACTGTCCAAATACCTTAGATTTGTTTCTTAGTAGGTGGGGGATAGGCTACAAATAGAGACCATGGGTAAAATTTTCCCAATCCTAACTCAGCCACACTTGGAGGCTAGTGAGAGCTCTTCTATGAAGCTAGCTCTGTTCTCAGTCATGTCTCTAACCTGTTACTCTGCTGTCAAAACTTCATTTCAGGCACATCTACTCTCATCAACTGTGTCTGATGTATTTGGTTTTTGATATTGCTGTTAATTGCTAAGGTTGGTATTCCTTTGGTTTTTCCATCTCTTTTTATTTCATTCTGTCTTCAACTCAGGAGTGATCTAATCATACTGATTTTATTTTCTTGATGTGCTTTTCCATAGCAGTTACAGGAATAGTAACAGGAAATCTCTTCTGCTGTAGAAGGGACTCTCGTCTACCCTCTGTATTCAGGATTCCTTAATTTCCCTTGTTCCTATGACAATGGTCACATATACTGATTTATCTACTGTTCATGTCTAGGATCTCTGGAGTTAACTCAAGACACTCTGTAAAATCAGCTGAATTCCATTATTAGGAATCAGAGAGTCAGGAGAACCCAAATATTTGCCCGTGTTTTCTAACTCCTTTTTCACACTGCCTTGAGATTCTCCCCACGTGTGACCTCTGGCTTACACAGAGGCTCTACACAACAGGCTATCTCCTTCTAAAGCCTGAGGATGGCAAAGACAGAGATTGTGATCAGACTTTGTTGAAAATTAGACTCTGCTGCCTTCTCTAGGGGAAAAAAAAAAAGTCACCATGTTGGGCCAGGTTAAAAGGGGAAATGAATTAGCGAAAAATAGTAAATGGATCCTTCAACTCCTCACCAGTACATTTTCATAAAGAGCAGAGATCACAGCCTATCAAACGTGAGCTGCAGCACCTACCTCCCGTACACCTATCTCTCCCAACTCAATGTTTCTAAAGGAGTGTCTGGTGTAGATGGGCCTGGAGGGGTAGAATGCAAGGTGTGCTCTGCAGTACAGTTTTCAATAGGGATAGACTGAAAACAGAATATTTTCAGTAAAAGAACAACGAAACAAAGGACAGGAGGTCAGCATTATAAATTCCAAGATGGGTGGGGAGGAGAGAAACATGATTACTGCTGGAATCTAAGACACCATAGCTCAAAACACCAAAACTCTTATGGCAAAATACAAATTACTTCCTGGCTCCGCATTCAGAAGTATAGTCAACAAGACAATCTAACTAATGTGCTAAAAGATAATAATCTTTTTATTCCATAAATTTCTATGCTTTAAGATTTTTTACAAGCATGTGTTGCTTTAATAATTTTCTTGAGATTATCCAAAATTTATAGAAAATGATACTTCTGCAAACTAGAAAATCTATGGGTGTGTGCACACACTCTTGAGCCTGTCTTGAGTCTGTCTGCTTTTTTTTATATTTCAACACCTCAGATGCAAATACTGATGCCCGTTAGAATCTCTTGGGACCTATCATAATCAACAGCATACTTACGACTCAATTCCCAGAGGAAATTCCTGGCTCATGGCTACAGTGGCTTTAAATGTCTTCTTGCTCTCTTTGCACACCAGTTCTCTGCCCAGGTGTGGTGCCCTACAACAGAAAGAACACTGTTAAGGGGGCTTTGTTAAGAACTTATAAATGCTCACAAATATTTCCACTTTTCTTATCCTGTCTACAGAAATATTATGATATGTAAATACAGACTGTCTATAAGAAATGAGATAAAAGAAACAATTTAAAAGTTCAGAAAATAACATGAATACTCAAGGAATTTCATACTGAATATAACTTAATTTTAATAATAAACACCATTTTAGGAACAAAATAAAAATCATTTCATCAATCTCTTTCCCTATCTACTATAGTTTCAGCATTCAACAATAAAATACACTGTGATTACAAAATTGTGTACACATGCATTGTTAAAATTATAACAAATTGAAAATATCCTTTTTTGGTGTGTGTGTGGCTATGATGAGGAAAAACATAGAATAAGCTGAGCAGACAAGGTTGAGTTGAAGGAAGCAGAAATTATCTCAAAATAATTTCCCTTGCAGTCATAACATAAAGGGGACCTGCCTTATCCCACTAAGTTGTGACTGGGCTATCCTGCCACATTTCAAAGTTCTGTTGAGTTCTCTGGCACGTGCCACAAGTAACTACATGATAGTTTCCTCTGACCTGCTGGGACATCTAATGAAGGCTAGTCAAAGTAATAGTCACTCACAAAAAGACAAGGTCCAACATGCCAACAACAGAACAGAACATGAAAATCTGTAAACATAGCATGCCTTTCAATGAGGAAAAATCAAGGCAGCTTCTGTTTGAGCATAGAAGGGTAGATACAATGGGAGTTATTTTATTGTCCACCAAAGAGGAACACTGGTGAGCCAAAATAAACATATTCATCGCTCTTCAACTCAAGTTGAACAGTAATGGTGTGCCTAACTCCTCTCCAAGAGTTAACAATATGGCAGTAAGTAAAGGGTTATGGAAGAATGCTGAGAAGTCAATGAAATGAATGACAAGACCTAGCTTGTGAAGGCAGAGAGGAAACAAACTGGAACAGCCTAACAGGAAGTACTTAAAGCATCAACATAGGTATGAACACATAGTCTGACAGACAAGGAAGGCTGAACAAGTCCTACAGGCTTCTTGCTTGTTGGTTAGTGTATGTGATTGGCAGAAGGGGTGTAAAAAGAAAGCTCTAGACTCACAGTGCACACATAACTTGGGAGGCTTCTTTTTCATGCTTATTTTATATTTCTTAAAGTTAGAACAATAGCTTCAGATAAAAATACACCAATAATACCCTCTCAGAACTCTTGTATCTTAAAGCACTGCTTTAAAATTTTTTCTTCCTAGAAATTCAGAAAACATAAACCAAAAAACCTAAAAAACAAACAAACAAAAAAACCAAAAAAAAAAAAAAAAAAAAACACACTAAAAAAAAAAAAAACACCACCTACTTTCCATTTTCAGCAGATATGTATTCTTCCCACGTAATAGTGTTCTGAGGAGGAGGGGTAAGGGACTGTCTTCTAACCGGCTGCCAATAAGAGAAAAAGACAAAAAGAGTATAGAATGCAGGGTGAAGAAATATCACATTTTACAATGTAAAGCTAAAACACTCAGAGGCAGGAAAGATAGGGGAAACTTAGCAGCCCAGGATTCCTCTTTGCTTGAGCTACATGCACCCATTTCCTAACCATGCACTTAGCAACCTAGCACCCACACCATCATCAAGGTGAAGGTACACCCTACTCCAAACAAAACAGAGAGTTGGTTCGTCCCTAGCAATCCTCCATAACACCTATGTTTCCACTCAAACAGGTCCTAAACATATCCAGCTTGGTAACACACAGTAAAGCAGACTGTCATCTTGAGTAGTTTTTTTTATAAAAAGCCCTATTTGCCATCTGATGCCAATGCATGATTAGGCTTGCATATGATTAACATCAGAAGCATTATGGTAAAGGGCATGGACAATGAAGAGAGCTAGGTCAATCAAGCCTGTCAATCAAAACAGATAACCATCATAATCCTTCTCTAGCAACCACTTCTTCCCCGGCTCCATGAAGGAAGCCCCAAACACTATCTGTGGCTCTTGGGTGCTCTAGGTCAGGCAGGCCACTGTCCCTTCGCAGTCTCCTATTACTCTCTCTAAATAAACCTCCTTGTACTTTGCTATTTGTGTGCTTTCTCTATGGAGGAGATGTCAAAAGCTTGAACACACTAGGTCCAGACAAAACTGCCTCATAAAGACAGTAAACTGGGTTTGGGGTGTTTAGTGACATACAGCATGCCAGCACACTCCACAAAACAGCAAACTATCTAAGTGCTGGTTCATCTAAGCTCTTCAACATATATTTAAGGGGTTAATCCCACCATAGTCCCCTGGCAGTGTAAACATTAAGACTACCTCTTCTTCAGTAGTCTCCAGGCATTATCTTAGATTCAGAAGCACAGACAAATGCAACGTTACTGGCTTAAAAAAAAACTTAAGGCAATGGAAGAAAATGAGAGAAAATGGAGAAAATGTCAATGAGCAGGACAACAGGAAAAAAATATCAGAGTCATAGTCACTAAAACTAGCAGAGACACCTGCAATCCCAGTGTCTGGGAAATGGAAGCAAGAGGATCAAGTTCAACCTCCACCACACATTAAGTTCAAAGCCAGTCTGACACTGCCCCCTCCTCAACACCACCCTCCCCCCCAAAAAAATTTAAGTCTGGGTCTATTCATACTGCTCAGGTGAAGGCACAGAGCTGAAATTTACTTCAGGTTTCTCACAACCCCAAACCCCTGCGATCAAAAGAGCCTCCAGCAACACAAGTAAACAAACAGCATTATATCTGGCTCAAAAAACACTGCAAGCTAAATGAAGCCACAGAAAACAGCTCTACAGACTCATGGAGGCTTTCATCTTTTTGGTTTTGTTTTTTTGAAACAGGGTCTCTCAAAATAGCCCTGTCTCAAAACTCACTATGTAGACCAGGCTGGCCTTGAACTTGGCAAAGATCTACCTGCCTCTACCTCCAATCCTAAATAGATTATAATATTTTTAAAGTAAGGAGAATCAAAGGTAAAGAATATGAATTGATTTATTTATTTCAACTACAGTAAGAAACAGCAAAGGAGAGAACAATAACACAGTTAACCTGTTAACTGTCTTTAAGGTAAGTCAGAATTCAATGTCTGTTAAATATGAGTTTAGATCACTGTAGGATGAGCCAGCAATAGGAACTTAACTAGGAAGAGACAGTGCAAACTAAAAACTGCTAGGAAGAAATAGAGTGAATGAGAGCCAAGAGTAACACCACACCCTGGTCAGAGAAAGGAAAGGTTTTTTTTTTATGCTGGTTGTTTTAAAGATAGTCTCAGGAAGCCCAAGCTGGCCTCAAGTTCCTCCGAATCCTTCTGGTGCCACCTCTCAAGAGCTGGGATTACATGCATGTACCACCTGGCTCACCTTTCCCCCATCTTTCTCTTACTAATATGTCCCTTTAATCAAAGGGAGATATCCCAGCAAGAACTGAGATTGGTAAACTGTGGCTTGTTTCAACAGGCTGCAACAAGTGCCTGGAAAGGCCACAAATCCTCGTTCCAAAGCAAAAGTGATTATGCAGAAGAAAAACTGGCTTTGAATATCAAGCAGTACAGAAGACCCATCCTTCATGGCATTGTATAGCAAACAGGAACTGCCACTAAGGAGCTGGACAACAGAACTGACAGCTAGGGTTTGCTAAAAGCTGCCTTATACACAAAAACCCAAGTGTTCTAGACCGAGCAACACACACACACACACACAAACACACACACACACACACACACACACACACACACACACACACACCTCTCAAACCAAATTTTATGTAGCAATGGATTACGGATTTGTCTATAAATTCCTAACTGGGTTTTCTGGGCCTGTTTAGGAGAATCGTAAGACACTGCTCAAAACAAAACAAACAAAACAAATAAACCAAAACCCCCTGTCTTTTTCCTGTCCTACCAAGATCTGTGATAAACAGCCTCTAAACAGACATTCCCAGCACTAGAAACTAAGCCAAAAATTGCCCCAACAAGCCAAAGCCAAAATAAGCCTTTAATAGTTTACAAGCTGATTTCTGAAAAGCTTATGTACTTCATACATATTAGGCTGTTCTAGTCCATAGCTACATCCAGTAAAACATTTTAATTTCAATTTAAAAAACTCCATCTGTGTAACATGTCATTTTAAGAGCCCTTTAACAATCCAAATACATTAGATTATAATTCATGTAACTCTATGAAAATCAAGTTGCCTACTTTTAGTTCAAATAGGCATTAATCAAGTCTATAGACTTAACCCCCAGACTGTGTTATATATGTGGGTGTGGGTGTGTGTTTGTTTGTGTGTGTGTGTGTGTGTGTGTGTGTGTGTATGCAGCAATCAGCTTGTGCAAATAGCCCATGAATTTCTTCTGTATGATACAGTGTTCCATACACTTATCCCCAATGTTAAACAAGCAGAGTAATAGGCACCATCACAACAAAATCTATTTTAAAAGAGGCTTTTAATAATATGCAAATCACAACAGTCAGGAAGGTACACAGAGAAAGCAGCAGCTCTGCCAAACTAAACTGAGACTCCCTGTCCAGTTGCTTCTGCTGTTTCCTTTATTGCCTATTGACAAAGAACCAGTGACTATACAAACACTAACAGGGTTCTGATTCTAGGCAAAAAAAAAAAAAAAAAAAAAAAGACTAAGAAACACAAGAAGCATTTGGCAAGAAGAGGATGGTAACATATTAACTTGCCCTACCCAGTTTTAACTGAAATATTTCTATACTGTAGTCACTTCAAATATGGTTGATATGCTCAACTTTCTAAGCACACACACGCTCTCCATGGACTGTTGAGAGCCTGTTCTCTCACTATTCTAAGGCAATTCAGTCATTCTGCTGTAGGTGAAGCACCCAAGCCTCCTGTCCTTAGTCCTCAATTTTTCTGACTGTAGCTGTAATGCTCGAACATGTGTGTACTTACAAACACATTCACGGCCCTAAGACTGCTTCTGCTTCACAGAATAGCCATGACGACACTCTGTGAGATGTGCTTTTGGTTATTTTATTCAGACACTAGTTTAAGAAGAAAGTGGCTATGACCTACTGGACTAATCCCATTCTCTCTCAAGCTCTCAAGGATCCTTATTCTCAAACTTCAAAATTCTCGAGTAGAGAGAGTTAATATCTGGGTCTTGATAGAGTTTATGCCTGAAACAAAAAAAATTTAAGAAACTAGGAGAGATGGCTCAGTGATCAGAAGCATTTGCTGCTCTTTCAGAGGATCCATTTTTAGATCCCGGCAACCATATCAGGCAGATCACAACCACCTATAAGTCCAGTCCCAGAAGATCTGTCACACACACTTCTGGCCTCTGTGGGCACCTGGTTCACATGATGTACACACATATATACAAAATACATTTTAAAAAGGAATAAGCAGTATCTGGCTCATATTAGAAATCAGATAGACCAATTCTCATTTTCATGTATCTTCTCGTTTCCTACTTTCCTTTCCCACCCTTTCTGAACCTCATACTTATTGCACATAGTGTTTCAATAAGCAGAGACTCAATATAGAGTTCCCAGGCTGCACAGTCTAGAGATGGTCTAGGAAGTGGGTGAAGCTTCAGCTGGGTCTTTAAGGCAGCAGGCAACAGGACATGGAATAAAAATTAACACCACGATTCATGCTTACAGAAAGACTTCAAAGACAAAGTACAGACTCAAAAAAATACCAAAGACACCCCCATCCTCTTTTTTATTCTTCAGAAACAAAGAAAATAAAGATATACAGGCAGACAGAGTTCATGAGACATATACCTCAAAGTTCTGCTCCGTCAGGCTCCCACCTTTGCTCAGGCTCTCCATGATGGCCTTATTCCGCAGAATGTCCTCCTCGCTGAGGTGCTCTCTTCTTTTCCTTGATTCTAGAACAAGTCCATTCACCAGATAAAAGTCTGCCAAAAAGTTTCCTACTCTTTCCTAAAACAAAATCAAATATTCCAAAATGACAGTTTAAGGGAAGGTTGATCTCAGATTTTAAAAAAGTGTTGAGATCATAAATTTCTCCATAAACATTTATCATGTAGGTGAAAATATTCTGATATTTAAAGTTACCAAATTATTTTCGTAAGTTAAAAATACAATCATTCATTTCCAAACTTCACAGGGAAATTTAAAGCACTAAAGATATATGCTATTAACCTGAAAATTAGGCAGTCTAAATATATGCTATTAACCTGCAAATTAGGCAGTCTAAACAGAAGCACACTGGTGTTCTTTTACTACCAAGTAGCACAAAGTAATCTCAGAAGTTCATTAAACAAGCAATTTAGAATAACAAGGAGGGGTCAGAGGTAACACCGTTCCCATTTCATAGATAGAAAAGCAGAACTAAAATCCACAGTCCATGCCATATTGGACCCTCTCTGATTTCTGACTGGATAAAACATCAAGTTACTGCTGCTTACTGCTTTGAAAAGGAAAAAACTAAGAGTAGCCTTGCTCACTAATACATGTAAAATGCTTAAATTATAGATGCAGGAACAGATAAGGCATCCAGAAGTGAGCAAATGGTTCCTTCCAGGGATACCTCAGTAATCATCCAACCCTGACCCACACAGTCCCATGTAAAACTGTCTCCTTATTAAGAGCTTTACTTGATCCAGCTTTCTTCCATCTCCACCTGTGTCCAGGTTGCCTACTCCACGTGGTTGTGTCCAAACTGTGTGTACAGTACATCTCTTAAAAGTCACCAGGAAGCCAAGCATTTTGCACCTATTTCTACCTACAAAATGGGAACCATGGCATACTGACTCCCTCCTTACCTGTCAAAGACTTAAAGGAGGTCACCTAGCCGCTCCTCAAGAGCTTTTGGATGCTTAGTGGTAACACTAGGTGAACAGCAGTTTCAATTTTATCTTCTCTTGAAGTGATCCATCTAATGCTGCCCAGAAGAAGAGTACAGACAAGTAAGACTTCAAAGCAACAAACGCACTTCAATGCTGGACCCGCTGCCCAGAGTCCTAAGTATCATTTGTTGCCAAACAGGCTTTGAGGGCTCAGGAGTAGAACTTAAGTGTGGCTAGGAGGGAGTTAACAGGTCTTGTGACCATATATATAAAGAAGCAGCATTTATCAAACAAAAGCTATCCTATCGACAAAAATGTCAAGTATGTGCTGCTCATGATCCAGCCTCTGAATCCTCTTGCTGCCTGTACTGTGCACTTCTATACATGTAGGACGGGGATAAATTCAGTTACAATGTAGGAAATAGCAAGGTATGCCATTCATCCATGTTGTAGCTCACTCGCTCGCTCGCTATGTCACATACAAGCTGCTAACAGATCTAGGCAGCACTCATGTGAGAAGTAAATGTTCCCACCACACACTCATGAACAGGCAGTTCCAAAGCCTTGGACAGCACTGTCTTAAAGAGTATCAGTACAAAGCACAACAGATTATTTACAGATACATATTTATATGTGAAAAACATTAAACATGTCCACAGGGGTTCCAATCTTATAGACACTGGACTACTGGAGTTTTCTGACTTCATATGTAATGCTGTATCGTATTTAACCTTGTAATGGTTAACATGCTGATGTGATGGCATCTTTAATATAAATAACACTGAATTAACAGACTCTGGAAAAGCAGATTTCCCTCTATAACTTGTCTGGGTCTTATCCAATCCTCTGAGCCTTAATAGCAAACACTAAGAATTCTAGAAGAAAATACAATTCTGCTTCAAAACTGCACCACAAAACCCTGATATCCTAGCAACAGATTTCTAACTCTTCCCCTTAATGTCCAGCCTACTCTACACAGTTCAGACATGCAAAGTCCTATAAACACACAAGCCAATCCCCCTTAAAGCAAGAAAGGTCTCTCTTCACAACCCTCTGTTTTCTTCCCTTTTCTCCCATAGCTTACCTCACTCATCCTCTGCACCCTTCATTTCTATCTTCTATGAGTTCATTTTAAGTGAATACCAGGCTTGTTTTGGTTTTCCAATATAAAAACATTCACTTGTTATGTTCAATAAAATATAATTTTAAAAAATTGAATCTTGCTATTTACCTGATGTGGCTCTTACTGTTATTAAATTTGTATTATTTAATTTTATGGATTTATAAGTAATTATTGATTAAAAGGTTTCATTATCCATTTCATTCAAAATTATACTGTGTTATTTAATATATAATGGTGTTTTAATACATGTACATGCACACACAATTCACGCCAGTTTCAAATCTTAACACTCCTTGATACAGAGCATGCCAGGTGAAAGAGTCTTAGCATATTTTAGGTGATCTTATATTCTTCTGCTGACAGATATGATGGGAATTATAGAAATTCCACTGAGATTTAAATTTGTCAGTCCTATAAAATATAAGCTTAATATGAACAATCAAGATACCAGAGCTCTAAAGTAAGAGGAAAAGACAGAGTAAAACAAAGTATATGCATCTCTTCTTAGGCCCCTTAAACCTTAAGCACTAGAAAAACAATGGAGCCATGTGCAAATGCTTTCTTATAAGGTAAGGCAGACAAGAGTTCAAATAAACTACATTTCTCTGGGCTTTTCCAAGAATAGAAGCAAACTCTTTAAGTATGCATTGTTAACTACCTATTCAAAACAGAAGAGGAACGATCTGCCTAACTAAATTTCTATATTTCTGTCATTATTTTGATAATACTGGATAATAATTTTTAAGTTAAAAAAATCTATATTTTTACATACTGTTTTATCTTCCCGAAAAAGCCATCCAGTTTGGGCACGTGTGAAAGAAATTGATTTGGTTGATAAAGTTGCAGAATAAATATCGCTGCTCATTAAAATATCAACTTCCTCTTCTGTTTCCATCTCTGACTCCTAGGTTAGGGGGAAAGTTAAAATAAGAATATTGGTTTTCTTCAAGGATACAAATTTCAAAAGACAAAAATACATAGTTTCTAAGTAACGTGATGTTTTTATTCTAAAGCCAGATGTTTAAAGATTGTATCTGAGATTAATACTCAGAATTATGACTAATTATAAATCTTTAAAAGCAGGGCACAAAAATTACAGCACTTTCACACTTCTATATAAATAGATGTAATAAACCCACTGTTACTCAATACAGAACTCTATGGTCTGTAGAACATTTTTTTTAAACTTCTTTGAGAATTAAATAGAAAGTTCTGAGATAAAAATTCCTATATGAAAGTTTTGTTTACTTTAAATACTGATAAATTAGCCTTCAGTTGTTGCTAATATATATTTAAAAATCCACCATTGTTGTCTGAATCTTTTTCAATAATTTCTAAGAACAAGGGAGCTGGCTATAGTTGCCCTTGTGTTTGGGGTATAGATGTTCAGAATTTAGATATCATCTTGGGAGATTTTTTTCCTTTGCTGTGTGTCCTTCCCTGTCTCTTTTGATTAATTTTGTTTGAAAGTCTATTTTATTAGATACTAGGATGGCTACTCCAGCTTGCTTCTTGGGTCTGTTTGCTTGGAAAACTTTTTTCCAGCCCTTTACTCTGAGGTAGTATCTATCTTTATTGCTGATGGATCCTGTTTTCGCATCCATTCTGTTAGCCTGTATCTCTCTATTTGGGAATTGACTGGGTCCATCGATGTTGAGATATTAATGAACAGTGATTGTTACTTCCTGTTATTTTGATGTTGATGGTGGTAGTGGTGTTTATGTGTGTGTCCGTGTCCATATGTCCTGTGCTGAAGGTGCAAGAACTTCAAGAGTTTGAACAGTGATGCTCAGGGGTAATATGTGGATGGGTCTATGTTCACAGTGCCAAAGATACAAGGAAGTCAGATTTTGAATGTAAGGAAATTAGATTTTGAGCAGAAGTTCTTGAACAGGAATATAGTAGGCTCTATTTGGAGATCAATGTGCTATTTATGCTGTCTGAAATAATACAGTTAATGTCATATGAGGATGTGTGCAGGCTACGTGCAAATATCATGCTATTGTATGCCTGAGACTGGAGTAGATCAGGTTCTGGTATCTCTGGAGAATCCCAGAATCAAACTCTTGGAGATATCAAAAGAGGAAACCAGTTGTTATTGTCATATGCAAACATGGAAATAATTGCTCACTAACTGCTTGTTGAAGGAATATAACAGATCATTTTCAGTGACGGGTCAAGAAATGGTTCTTGATTTATATATGGATTTCTGTTCCTAAAGCTTGTCTGAACTCAAAAAGATCTTAAGTGTTCAGTACCCAAGCTGACCTATACAAAATTTGAAATGTAGTATTTAATTGATCTTCTCAACCTACTACAACCAAAATATTTCTTTAGAAAACTGTTCAGTATTTATGTTACCCAGGAATCCATTTTCAACCATTATTCATTAGCACTAATGTCAGGACTTTGCACTCTTTGTCTGTAACAGTACTAAGGATGGTATTGGTATAATTCCAGGTTATTGCTGATGATTACTGTAGACTAGCTGTAGCCACAAGCTTTTCTACTCAGCCTCTTTGTTCCCTGAATAACAAGACTTAATTATTTATGAATAAATGCCTAGGTCATTAGCTTGTCACATAATTTCCTTGCCTCCAATTGCTCTCTAATTCATTTTGGACTCTGGGTGAAACTGGAGCTGTCACCTATCATCTGTAATCTATAAAACAGAGATAGCAATTTGTGTAGGTTATCTGCAACATAAAAAGCTATAAAGCACTTAAGGTTATAACCCTGATAGTAAGGGTCAATAGACTCCAATGACTGTGACTGCTGCCCCACAGCACCTGGCAGCTCCTCTCAGCTATGACATGTGTAATCGAGAAAGGGCAGGAGTGGGGGAGGGTGATAGCAAAAGGGGAAAAAAGAGAATAAAATAATTCACCAAAATTTGGTCAAATCGATACCTTATTTAAAAATCTGTGACTCTCTGTGGCTGACTGCAACAGACTGTGAGGTAACTTTTCTGGCTTTTAAGGCGTTGACACTTTTTCTTACTGCAGTCAGACCTTTTTCCCAAATGGCCTGTCCTTACTCTTCCTTTCCTGACTTCATTCACCTGGCTCCTCTCCAAAGAATACCCTTGCTGCTGCTGCTGCTTCTTCTTCTTTTCTCCTGTAAATCTATATTTCTTGGTATGAGTTAGAAAACTATTTCATTAGTGCACATACAATGTTAACTATGAAAGTCCAATCTAAGACAGTGAGCAAGAAACATGATCTGGGAATGAACGAGACAAGGTAAACATGAAGGGAGGAACTTTAAAATCATCTGCAGGATACTCAGGAGCCTGAGGCAAGGGAAGCAAGCACTTGAGCTCAGGAGTTTTCCCCACCTCAAAGAAAAAACACAGGAACTATTTGCACAGCTCCTGGTGACATGTGGATACTGAGAAACCTCTAGTTTGCAGCAGGAAAAAGGAATGGATGAGGCATAATTCAACATACAGCAGAACCGAAACGAAGAAGAGGCGGAGGAAAGGAGCCCAAGAGGGAGAGCAGGGCTTCTGTTCAGGGCTGTGCAGATGTCAGTGAAGAAGCAGCTCAGTTAGACAGACAACAGTGGGCAGAAGGGTCTCTTTGTTGGCAGAGACCCAACATGAGAGCCAGTGAAAACTAGGAGAAGCCCAGGCCACTAGCCTAGGAATCACCTGAATTCTATCAAAGAAACCAGAAACTAGGAGGAGGATGGTTCCAAAAAAGAAACTAAAGTTTTGCGAATTAACTATATCAATTTATACTTTATGCTTTAAATGAAGCAATTATACAGAGGTTTTGGTAAATACATACACATTTCCAACCCTTTAGGGAAATATTAATAAGACCTGCTCACCTCATGGTGTATTCGCTGATAAACTTTTTGTTCATTGTCTAACACTACGAAAGACTCAGAGGGTGCAGCATCCCCATTGAAGATGAAGCTTAGATCCCCTCGTTGGCACTTCATGTCAGTAAAGTCTATGAGAGTTGTGTCAAGCCTATAAAATAAAAGATGGGCAGGTAATAACTGACAGAATTTGATAAAACTTTATTAATAAACACAAGCTTTGTGCCTCTTAAGCTCTAAGATGTCAATACCAAAATCTGTAGATAAAAACTAAATTTAAAATGTTATTGAAAATAGCATTTGAATACATACTCTATTATCTGTATTTCCCTTTTCTGAGCACTTAGTTAACCAAGCAAGAAATAAAAGGCCCCAGAGTGATACTACCCTTCCTTCACCACCGCCTCCTCATTCCCTCAGCTGTACCTACACAGGGAAGGCAGAAAGAGAAAGATTTCTTCAGGAGCCTATAACTAGCACAGTACTCGAGATAGGTACAGGTATATTGGGCCATAGTCTTGCACTGAGAATGCAATTCTGAATTAAAATCATCTCTTATACCTAATCACCTATGCAACCTTAGTCTGCCCTTCAGCCTTACCAATCATGTCAACCTACTGCAAAACTATAGAGCTTTCTACTGGGCTTCCAGATTTAGCCCACCATCTTTTTAAACAACATTCCTGCCAGGTGTGTTTAATCCCATCAGAGGTAAGAGGCTCTCTTTGAGTTTGAAGCCTGCCTGATCTACACTGTGAGTCCAGGACAGCCAGAGAGAGACATCTTGAGAAACCCTGTCTTGAAAAAACAAACAAACAAACAAACCAACAAACAAACAAAAAACTGTCAGTCCATTATTCCCATGGTCCTCCTGGACGATAATCAGTTTCAGTTGTCAACCTGATATAATCTAGAATCATCTGGGAAGAACTGTCTAAATCAGACTGGCCTCTGGCAACGTCAGTGGGAGATTGTCTTGACTATCTTAATTGATACCAGAAGACCCATCCTGAAAGTAGGAGGCACCATTTCCTGATTCTGGGTTCTCAACTGTCTTTAGAGGAAAAAAAGTAAGCTGAGTCCTAAGCATGAATATGCTGATGTCTCTCTGCTCTTGACTATAGATAGTATATTACTTACTGCTTCAAGATCCAGCCACTGGGACTTCCCTACAAGGACAGATTGTTCCCTGGAATTATAAACTAAACTCGATTCCTCCAAAGTTATTTTTGTTGCGATTTTTTTTATCTTAATAAAGTTTTACTTATTTTTATTATTTTAAATTACATGTTTGGGTATGTTCACATGAGTTTACGTGTTCAAAGACCAAAGATGTTGAGTGCCCCAGAAGCTGGAGTTACAGGTGACTATGAGCCACCTGATGTGGGTACTGGTAATTGAACTCTTCAATATATATACTCCAACACTGAGCTATCAATCCAGCCCGAGCCAGGATATTCTTAGCACAGCAACAGAAATTAAGCTAGGATAGAAATCAGTTTCTACCATACATTTATAGACCTACATCTACATGTTTGCTGATTCCACAAGTAACCTGGACCTGCGATGGTCTAGCTGAATGGTGTGGTCTCAGACATTCCACATATCACTAATTGAAATCGGAAAAACACTGGGATTAAAGAGTTTACCACTAACCTTGAATTACTCAGTCTTATAATTAAGGCTTATATTATAGTTTACTAGTCCAGGTTCACTTAACAATTGCTCAACGCACTCTTTAATCTCAGAAACTGCTTAGCATAGCTATCAAGAAAGGATCATCACACTCTTTGAGTGTCACTGTGCAAGATCTAGGAGTTTGTAATCTAACTATAAGAATTCATTATTTTGTTGACTTGTCAAGCTTTATCACAGATAAAGCAAAATGGACTGGCATTCTGATTTCTATACACAGGAAAAGCTCAACTATGAACTATAGCAGTAACTAGGGCTATGTGTAATTTAACATTAAAAATAACAACTTTTAAGGACAAAAAGATTATAGTATTAACAATTTCATCAAGACAATGGGATGAACTTAAGCAAAGAACTAAGTATGGTCTCTACACAAAAGGTATAAACATACTACAAATTAAGTATGAGGGCTAATCAGTGATTAAGAGGGCTGGCTGCTCTTGCAAAGAACCTGGGTTCAATTCTCAGCTCACAACTGTCTGTAACTGTAGTTTGAAGGATCTGGCGCCTTCTTCTGGCATCTATGGGCAACAGACACACAAGTGAAACATAGACACAATACCCATACATATAACTTTAAAAAATAAAATATAAGGTGTGTTGGCACACACCTTCAATCCAAGCATTTGGAAAGCAGAGGCATCTCTGAGTTCAAACCCAGTTGGTCTACAGAGCGAGTACCAGGTCTGCTAGGACTACATCGAAAAACCAAAAAAGAAAAACAAAGTCTATGTGTACAGCAAAGACACTATAAAAAGTGCATATAGTCTCCCCGTGCATGGTACACATATACCAACACAAGTATGGAAATAGCCCAGTTGCGGCATGGAACCGCCCATGCATCTTCAAAGTTTTTGACCCAGAACTGTTTCTGTCTATTGTTCCTGTCCTGCAGGGACAAAAATGGAGAAGAGACTGAAGGAAAGGCTGTCCAGTGACCAGCCCAACTTGGGATCCATCCCACGCATAGGCACCAAACCTTGACATTATTACTGATGCCATGTTGTGCTGGCAGACACGAGCCTAACATGGCTGTCCTCTTGAGAGGCTTTACCAGCAGCTGACTGAGGCAGGTGCAGATATTTAAAGCCAACCACTGAACTGAGGTTGGGGACCCCTATAGAAGAGTTAGGGGAAGGATTGAAGGAGTTGAAGGAAAGGGCAACCTCACAGGAAGAACAATAGTATCAACTAACTCAGACCCCCCCAGAGATCCCAGAGATTAAGCCACCAATCAAAGAGCATACATGGGCAGGTCTGTGGCTCCCAGCACGTATGTAGCAGAGGAATGCTTTGTCTGGCCTCAGTGGGGAAGGATACACTTAATATTGTAGAGACTTGATGCCCCAGGGAAGGGGGATGCTGGTGGGGATTAGGTGTAGGTGGGTGGATGGGGGAACACCCTCTCAGAAAAAAAGGGGAGAGGGAATGTGTTGAAGAACTTGGGGAGGACCAGGAAGGGGGTCAACATTTGGAATGTAAATAAATAATTTAATAATAATAATAATAATAATAATAATAGACCTTTATGAAAAAGAAGCAAGTACAGATACCACATGCACACATATAGACTATAAGAAAATAAGTGTGGTCCCATGTGCACACCATAAAGAAGTCAGCACATACCAGACAATGGTGGCACATGCAGGTGGATCTCTATGAGTTTTAGACCAGCCTGATCTACAGAGTTCCAGGATAGCTAAGCTATACGGAGAAACCTTATCTTGAAAAAACAAAAGGGGGGGAGGGGAGTAACACGGTTCCTACATGCCATGTGTACACCAGAGTGAGTGACTGTGATCCCCTTGTGTGTACGTATGTATACACACACACACACACACACACACACACACACACACACACACACACACACAATGGCTGCAACATGAAGTCAAAAGACCCTAAGAGTGCTAGATTTTTTTACAAGGGTAAGAAGACCCTGCTGGCCCCTGATCTTCTCCCAAGAGGTTTGCCATCTAAACTGTGAAAGAAGCCTGTGACTGGGTGTACACATGGCCCAAAAGAAAAGAGAGTCATCGTCATGTCACAAGTTCACCAAATACCAAAAGGAAATCTAACATCTAAGTACACAATTAAACTACTAGGCTCAAAGCTTCAGTCACTTGGGAATTTAGACTACATAAAAGGTGGCACGGAACAATCCTTTGTCTCCATTTCTGTCCCTACCATCCTGAGAATTATAATGGGCTTCTAGGATGAGAATGAGAAAGAGATAGACAGAAAAAGAGGCAAAAAGACAAGGACATGGGAACATTCGCAATCTCAACAAGTCCAACCTACTTGAAAGCTGAGGCACACTGGTCACAAATCCAAGGCTTAATTTTCAAAGGACTTAGACCCAGCAATAGCTCCATCAGTCAAACACTCCTCAATTAAATCGTGGTGTCAATCTTAATTCTGTGTCTCTATCATTACAACTGAAGTGAGACATATATAAAATATGACACACACATATATACATGCATACATACACACACACACACACACACACACACACACACACACACACACACACACACACACACACACACACACACACACACACACACACACACACACACACACACACACACACCCCTATAATCTAAATACTGTTCTAACCTCATCCAGCTGAACCCTCCTTAAACGACCTGGAAGTCTCCATCTCCCAGAAAATACCCAGGTGACTTACTATACTATAGCCTAGAATTCCTGAATTCAAGTGATCCTCCTGCCTTGGCCCGCCAAGTAGCTGAGACTACAGGTAAAAACACCACTGTGACTGATAAACCTAAATATTTAAATTTTACTATGTAATTAGTGAAGAAGCAAAAAGGAGCTTTATACAAAGCCAAAATTTGAATCCAAAATATTCTGATAAAAGCCTAAAAAATACATTATGTCACTGACATGCAAAATAAGGAAAGCTTGTAATCAGTGAGCTGTTCTGGGTATTTTCTTTGTGTCTGCCTCCACCCCCACCCCCCCAGCACCCCTCATCCTCATTATATATCTCAGAATGGCCCTCAACTTCTCAGGTGCTGGGATTATACGTATACAACACCATGGCCATCTTAGATAACATCTAAAATATAACTAAGACAACTAAGATATAAAATGATTTAAGAATTATTAAATTTCTCTTGAGTTTTCTCTCCTACAAATGCAAAGTGTATCTAAAAAAAAATCCCTCAAAATTTTTAATTGTAAACATCTAAATTAGTAATCTGGAGACATACAGAAATATATATACAAGGCTGCCTATATACACACTTCATAAACATTATGTACTATCTATAGATATGCAAACAGAAATATTAATATTAATTTATAAATTTAAAGTTTAAATTTTTGTTACATTAATAACCTAAAAATTTAAATGACAAAAGTAAAATTTTAGAATTAATAAAAATATATTTACATTTTATAAACTTAATTATCAATCACAGCTATAAAAGGAAAAGAAAATTAAATCATCTTTAATATGCTGGTTGAAATGGGAAGATGACTGAAGACATGAATGGAGAAAGGGTGGATGCATGGACAGAAAAACAGGGAATAAAGGGTGCAAAAGACACAGAGTGAAGTTAAGATGTAGGGTGGATCTTTCTCAAGTGTCCTTATTACTAAAGGAAGGCATTCCCTGACGCTAGAGAGTCTGCTTGAATGAGAAGCTCATCTCAACTTTCAGTTTTCAATGAATTTACTTCTGTATCTGCACTAGGTCTTACAGGAGCACAAACCTGAATGTGCTAACAGTATTTTAAGTTACTAAACACAAGTAAACGATGATTACCAGAAGAGCTGCCCCCAGAATTACCTTTCTTTTACTCAGACACAGAGCACATTGCCTCACCTGATATTGATACCTTGCTTGTATATTTTACAGGCATCAGAAGGCAGAATTCGGGAAAGCAAAGGCACTGTAATTCAGAAACAAAAGGTTAAAAAATACTAAAGTATTAAGAAATTTGTAAATTTTTAAAAAGCAGCAAATAGTTTAGTAATTTACCAAATGTTGATGATTGCCTTTAAGATAGTTATCTCTCAAGAACTTGTCAATGTACTTTACTAAGCCCTTCCTACCTCACCTACTTCCACAAGTAACAGAACTAACTAACGCCACTTCACAGACTGCTGTGTGATACTGATGAGAAAATACTACCTGGGGTCACTAAACATTCCTTCATACTAAACAGGAAATTCTGGGTCTTACCTAATAGATGCCTTAATGTCATTTGGGAAAAAAAAGCAGAACAGTAATATAAAAGAAACAACCTTTGAGATGGCTGTATTTTAATTTGAGTCCTAAATATGTACCCTTTTTACTTAGGCTCACTGTGCTTCAGTTTCAAAATCTGTACAAGAAAACCACACCTTTACCCACCAACCCTCCTAGGTGTGCACATACAGGTCAGAGATTGATGGTGTCTTGCTCTACCAAACCCACTTGAGACAGGATCTCTCACGAACTGGAAGCTTACAGTCTGGCTAGAATGGTCATCCCTGGACCCTTTGCCTCCGCTTCTATGCACAGGATTAGAGGCATGCACTGCTGCATCCAGCATTGTACATGGGTGCGAAGTATCAGAACTCAGTTCCTCATGCTTGAACAGCAGGTACTTTACCAGCTCAGCTGAACATAGCCTTAGCCCCTAAGTTGTGAGTGTGCATACACAATGCATTCTCAAAGTGTGACTTGTATTAAACAGTATCAGTGTCAATGCAAAGCTCCAAACTAAGTTGTATTTATAAATCTTCTATGGCCTCCAAACTGTGAAATGTCACTACTAGTAGTTTTTGGTAAGATCTAGAAAAATCTATTTATAGACAGTATATAACTATATAGAGAGAATATCATTGTAGCATACAAACAATAAAAAATAATTAGAACATGTATATGTAATGTGTGTAACTTCCAAATCATATACAATTATATAGAATATATATTTCCCATTTTTGTCAATATTTGGTTTCAAAAACTATTTTAAAGATATATACCACTAATCATTTAAATTACTTAAAAACACAAAAATTAACTCAGATGCTGATAAAAATATGTGTTTATTGCAATCAAATGTATTAAATCTTTAATGAAAATAAAGTTAAGCTGGGCACTGTGGTACACGACTTTAACCCCAGCGCTTGAGAGGCATATGGATGCATCTGAGTTCAAGGCCAGCTTGGTCTACAAAGCCAAGTTTCAGGACAGCCAGGACTGTTATACAGAGAAACCCTGTCTTGAAAAACCAAATAAACAAAGAAATAATAAAATAAAATTTATTTTTCAATTAGCTTTAAAAAAAAAGCACGGGTCATTTTCATGAAACTTTGTTTTTGGACATTAAGTTTTCTCTGATAAGATTCACATTTGATAAAAGGAAAAACACTTTCATTGCTATGATAAATAAATGGATGCAAAATTAAAACCTTTTATAAATAACAAGTTCTATGTTAAGACAATAGCCATCAAGTACTTAAGGGGCAAAAATGACTAAAAGATGATAAAATAAAAAGAATTTTAATTCTTAGAAATTACAGAACTATACTTCAAACTTTCTCAAATTGAATACTCTAATAATCCCATAATTTTTCATTTTTTGAAGTTTTTAACATTAAATTACATTATTATTAAACCTTTATTTTATTTTTTGTTTTATATGCATGTCTGAATAAGCCTGAGTATGCACACTATATCTACAGAGACCAGAAGAGGGCATTCAATTCTCTGAACCAGAGTTCAGAACTGTTATAGGCAGTTTGTGAGCTGCCTGAGTGGGTGCTGAGAACTGAACCTGGGTCCTCTGCAAGAGCAGAAGTGCTCCTAACCATTGAGCCCCAGTATTCTTTTTAAAAGGGTCTTACGCTGTAGTACTTGTAATCAAGCATGGCATGATTTAGCATGGCTTTGAACCTGTGGCTACAATTCTGCCTTAACCCCCCCTCCCCGCCCCCGTGGTACTGGAATTGCAGATGTAAGATGCAAGACTAAATTCCTAGAGTTTTCAAGCTTGTTTTTGTTCAAAAAAAAAAATTTTTTTTTTCAGTAATTTTCCATCTTAAAAACTAAAATTTTGAGAACCGCTTCTCTAGCTGGGAATACAATATTACTAGTAAGTTTTACAATGATTATGCTCAACACAAGGAAGACAAGTACCAAATGTGTCATGCTAGTATGTCTATAATTTCACTTTTATAATAAAACATAGCATACTCTTACCCCAGCTTTGAAAATCCCAGTGAAGTTCTAGGTAAAAGTCACCTAACTGAGAAATAAAATAAGAAAAATTACTAAATGTGCTTTAGTTATAAGCTCTGATACTTACAATGTTGCCCCTTCCCCTACCCCCACTCTAAAAATACCTTCTTGTAGCACCAACATCAGTAAGATGTGGCCACCAACCATGACACCATAATGCAACTCTTCTAGAGCACCTGTCTGATTTAGTAAACATTAATAATATCTTCCCAGTTCAAAGAAAATACGCTTCTACCAAGAACACACACATTGGAACCCCAGAATTATATTTCGATTACTTAACTTAAAAATAACTTTCACAATTTATTTATTAATCCTTAACTGGTGAGATTTAACTTCATTTTAAAAGACTGCTTAAGGAGTTAGAGAGAGGTTCAGAGGTTAAGAGCACCTTCTGCTCTTGCAAAGGACCAAACTTGGTCCACTGGACAGCTCACCACTACCAATAACAGCAGCTCCAGTGCCCTTTGGCTTCCTTGGGCGCCCTACCTACACACACACACACACACACACACACACACACACACACACACACACACACACACACACACACACACACACAACACACACAAAATGCTTTTTAAAATGATAGTTAACTGTTTTAGTATAGAATCAGCAAAGAAGCCTGACTTACCTCTTTTAGGGCTTTTAACAACCGAGGTCGTTTTTCTCCAACACTCTCCCTAGATTGCTGCTTGAGTTTCCTTAGAAGAGCTGTGACTAGAATGTTAAAAAAAAATAAAACTAGTCAGTAATTTTCTTTTTTTTCCCAATAGTTAAGTTTTTAAAATAAATGCCATTGCTTTTTAAATTTTTTAAAATTTGTATCACAGTGTGTGTGTGTGTGTGTGTGTGTGTGTGTGTGTGTGTGTAGTGTACTGGTATAAAATGTGTCTAGGGGCTGGAGAGATGGCTCAGTGGTTAAGAGCACTGACTGCTCTTCCAGAGGTCCTGAGTTCAATTGCCAGCAACCACAGGGTGGCTCACAACCATCTGTAATGAGATCTGATGCCCTCTTCCGGTGTGTCTGAAGACAGCTACAGTGTACTTATATATAATAAATAAGTAAAATCTTTAAAAAGATGCTTTCTGTTAAAATGTGTGTGAAGAAACCACAGGCAATTCTGTGGTTTGCTCCTCCCACCTTTTTATCAGTTCTGTGTACTGAACTCAGGTCAGCAGGCTGGAGTTGTTGGACAGCAACTGCCATTACATACTCAGACATTCTGCTGACTCGTGTTCCTTGTGTTTTTCTTTCTTTAAGTAAGAAATAAAAGTTGTTGAATTTTAAAAACTCAGGGTAGTAATAAAAGTCCCCAATAAAAAAATTTAAAGATTGTTTTATTCATATGTCTGTGTGCCCTGTATGTCCTATGTGTGCATGTGCATACATAGGAGGCAGGAGAGTGTTAGATCCCCTAGAACTAGAGCAGCAGATGTGAGTCACTCCTTCCCCTATGAGGGTTGGGAACACTTCAGTCCTCTAAAAGAGCAGCAAGAGCTCCCAACTGCTGAGACCTCTCCCCAGCCCATTAATATAAAACTTTTAAGAAAAATTCAACCAGTAGAAAAGAAATTCTAATATAGAATTTCTCTATTTCTAGTCTAAATTTATCTTTGCAATTTTTAGTCGTCTATTAATGAATTCACTAAGTATTTTAGCAGAGATAAAAATCTGAAAATATACACATGACTTGGGATCTCAAAGCCTGTTTAAGGAAGAACACTGGATAATTCAAAATGTGCCGAATAAACAACTGATCGATCACTTTGAAATGTGTCACAAGGCACCTCTTTAAAAAAATGTGTGCACGTACATCCTAAATGAAGAAGACTTCCAGGTCTAGATAGACAGCAAATGCTATGTATACCATGACATAAACCCACACAAATAAATAATGAACAAATAAATCTAGAAACCAAAGATAGCCCCATGTACACAAAAAGCCATGGCTGTCTGCATCAGGAAATGCCAGGAATTATGGGACAGAGATAAGTAAAGTTATGTCCATTTTTCCCCATATGTGTTTAAGTCATTATAGTTCATCAGGTAAACATTTTAAGGCAGAAAACCAATATAACATTAAAATCGTAAACTGAAATTAAATAGTCCTTGAGAAGTAGTTTAGCATTTTCTAATTATTTTTTCTTCTCCTTTTTCATTTTTAGAGACCACCTCTCCTGTAGCCTAGGCTGGCCTAGAACTTAATATGTAACAGAAGATGGCCTCAACTTCTGATCCTTCTGTCTCCACCTTCCCAGAGTTCACAAGCCCAATTTATACAGTGTTGGAGATCAAACCCAGGGATTTATAAATATTATGTATTCTATTAAGTGAGCTACAGTAAGTACCAGCCCTGATTGCTTATTCTATAGCACAAAACATTAACAAAATTAGCAGAAATTAAACAAAAAGGCAAGTAGATAACAAAGCTTTTGCTAATAATTAATATTAAATTTTCTGATACACCAAAAAAAGTAATTGTCTATGCCATAAAAAATTTCAAGATAGCACAGCAAAATGAAGACTGAAAAGCCATCCCCTTAAACACCATCACAAATACAATTTCAAATTGACATTCCTAAATACCATTGGTTCAGTTAAGGCTCCTTTAAGAGTTAAAAGAGAGTTCTTTTTGTTGTTTGCTTCTTTTGTAAGGCAGAGTCTGATAAGTAGCCCAGGCTATCCTGGAGCTCACAACCTCCTGCTTCTACCTACAAGTGCTGGGACTATTAGGAGTTAAATACCTCTCTTATGTGATAGGCTGTAGTGAAATATAAAATTGAGAAACTACATCCCTATCCTGAAATTGGTTTTCCATGAGAATTGTTTCCTGGCTCTCTTCACAGATGATAAACTCAAAATGACAAAGTCTCATGCCTTGTTTTCTTCACTTTAATAAACAAAGGGGTTTTACACATGCTTTCACAGTGAATGATCCTTGGAAGTTCCAGTCTTCACTAGCTCTCCCTTCACTCCACTAACTGGTTAGGACAAGCTGCTCAATGACTTCAATATGTACATTTTAACTTTCCCTGAAATAATTCACTGGTAAGAACTATTTCTTACTCTCATATGGATTTCTGATTATTTGTCCACAAAGATAACTGTCAATGTATTATAAAAAAGCACATGTGCCAATTTATCTGTAAAAATACCATAGCATTATCATCATATATTACATTTTTCAGTCAAATACAGCCTCATCATCCATTCAAAGCTTTCTGAGAAATTCAGGCAATCTGCAATTTAATATGTGGATTACATACAGAACTGAATCCTAAGAAAGAATCCAGAGAAATTCGAAACTTAGTACAATAGACTGAGTCCACATAGCAGCCTGAAAATACTCAATGCTACATAATTCTTCAATAAACATGACAATTTTTCTTCTATATAGCTATTCTTCATTGATCTTTCCCACCTGAACTATGAAATAATAATAGTACCAGGGAGATGATGCTTCCTTTCACTAACAGATATACTTGATAAAAATAAGATCTGTGTATCTGGTATGATGGTTGTTGTTTAACAGTATGTTCAGAGATTAAAATATTTAATTCTGCAGGAAGCTCCTTAAGCAAGAAGTGAATAGCTTCACTCAGAAGTCCCTGAAACTGACCAGATTCACTAGGACCCTCCTCCCTACCAGAGTTAGTAATAAAAGCTGAGAGTCCCTCTCACATGAAGTTAAGCCAAGCTGCAAAGAAGACTAATTAGACCCGACCAGCTGCCTAGAAGAAAGAGAAACCAGCTAAGCTGCCTGGGAGAGGTTTAGAATAACTGAGGAGGAACCTGGAAAAGACACTCTGGAACCTGTTGATCTGTGCTCCAGATTCTGAGTTTTGTGAGCTGGGGTAGGCTTTGAGTCATTTCTTTTTTTTTTTTTTTTTTTTTTTCCTCTTTTTCAGAGCTGGGGACTGAACCCAGGCCCTTGCACTTGCTAGGTAAGCGCTCTACCACTGAGCTAAATCCCCAACCCCCTTTGACTCATTTCTGCTCCTATAAATAAGCCCTCACCCATATTTGTGTAAGTAATATCAATAAAACTCACTGATTCACCAAGCTGGACTTTGGTGGTATCTGTACCTAAGGAAAAAATAGATAAAAGCCAAATTGTGTGCTAAGGAGATTCTAGATGGCTTTAAAGTCTAAGTGGCAGTTCATGTAGAACAAGACAAGTAAAGAAGGGAGGAAGCTACAGTCACTGTGCCAACCAAGAGCCCCTCTGACCCAGGGAGCACTGCAGTAGGTACAGCTGGGGAAAGCAGAGTCACATTCACCTTTAGCCCTGACTAGATCTGAGCAAACTGAGTCTGTCCTGAATTTATCAGGTATAGAGAAATGTAGGGAGGCACCATGAAAGATCTCCAGGATAAGGAAACAAAATGGCTCAAAGAATAAACCAAGAAACAGCACATTTCCTAGCTTCCAGCAAAGTCTACATCCACCAAAAGTAGGTAAGTGCTGTTAACATCATGATTAGTTTTTATTTTAATTAGTATGCTAATAATTAAACAGAAATAATAATTTGCAAGAAAAAACAATGAAGTCTTGACCTCAAATGTCTTAGCACCAAAACACTGAAGGATGAAATGAGGATTCTCCATATGACTCAACTGTTTTGCTGCTCAATGCTGGGAGTTCCTAGTCATGGATAATTCATGTTTAAGTTTGCAGATTGCTGAGAAGTCACACAAGAAAACTATCTCAACACATCAATTTGTATTTTTAAAGTACTGCTTACTCATCTGTCTGTCTCCATAGCTGATGGCTTCCGCCAGAGGGCTCCATCCCTGAGCATTTTTCACCTTTACTGGAGCATTGTGAGCCAACAGTAAATGTGCACATTCTGCAACATAAAATAGGAATAATTATCAGACATACAATGTCTAGAATCTTTAAATATGAGTGTTATGCAAAATAAACCAGATTACTACACATGTCAAATAATGCTGTTCTATGTATAACCTATAAACACCCATGGTATAATAAGGTTGTCTAAGTTCCCCAGAGTCAAAGGAACTCAATCTATCTAAAAGTAAATTGGATACTCTCTGAAAAAAATATTGCTTCTTGTCTCCAAAGAATATTTGAAGAGTGCTTATATGAACTAAAGATAACCTATGAACCATAAGAGTAATTTATACAAATATCTACAGTTCAGTTGAGCATGGTAGTACATGCTTTTAATCTAAGCATTTGGGAAGCAGAGGGAGGTGGATTACTGAGTTTATTTGGAGGCTAGCCTGGTTGGCACCTTGAGTTCCAGACAAGCCAGGGCAAACTGGTAAAACCGTGTCTCAAGAAAACATCTACAACCCAAAAAGACCCAAAGGAGAATCTGCTCATCTGCTATGTCAATGAAATGCTAATTATTTATTTCAGGAAGAAAAAAAATGCCTTTAACAGGAACTATGCTGGATACCCTAGACCTGTATCTTGAACTTGCCTATCTCAGTCAATTTATAATACCACTATTCCCCAGACCCTTAACTGAGCCTGTTTTCTCAGATAATTTTTTTAAATGATTTTATTTACTTTATGTATGTGAGTATACTGTAGCTGTCTTCAGACACACCAGAAGAGGGCATCAGTTCCTATTGCAGATCACTGTGAGCCCCTATGTGGCAACTCAAAACCTCTGGACGGCTGAGCCATCTCTCCAGCCCTCAGATAATCTTTAGGACCTATCTTTATGGAAGATATCACACGTACTTTACAGAGTTTCTAGACAGTCAGATTTAAAGCTTTGCTGTGCGCAAAGGATTGACTTAATTACTAGAAAACTTTTATTTCAAACTGTGCTGTGTTTAAACATTCCTAAAATAAGGTTCTCAAAATCTGAACCAATTCCAGCTGAGTCATGTTGAACTGAATTATCTTCTTACTTTCCATGGGTCGTTACTTTGCTGGCCTTAGCTGCAGAGACCCCACCCTGATGTAGAAGACTGTCTTTGCAGGGCATGGTGGCTCACTCCTTAATTACACTCCCCAAGACAAGGCAGATGGATGTCAAGGTAGATGAGTGCCAGGCAGGCTTGATCTACCATAGTGAAGCCAGCCAGGGCTACATAGTGAGTACACACTGGCAAACCACATGTTCATCATAGGTCCTAATAATGCACGGTCTCATGCACAGTGCTAGAGGACTATATGGTTATCAAAGAGAAACACTACAGCAAGAAGACAGGAGCAACAGAAATGGTCAGTCACGACCAAACTAAGAAACAGAATGACCAGCTGGAACACATGTAAGGGAGAACTTTTTTTCTAGAAAAATGTTATTTCTGTCAACAAGTAATAAAACTGGAGAAGTATACTGTGGAGGAAAGATCTCAGTGGACATCCACACAGCGTCAAAGTGTCACTCCAAGACTACTAACTAATAGAGCAGAATGTCTACAGCTGCCACAGTTGTAGCCCATCACCAGCAAGTGAAAGAACTTAGAAACTGACCGTGAAAAGCATGCCAGGCAGCTTTCACTCTGGTGAACCAAAGCTGTGGTTTTGTGCTACAAGGAAGGCATGAAGATGAAAAGGCTAACCTCTGGATTATAAATATGGAATTAATATTTTTATATTACTATCAGAAAAAAGAAAAGAGAGGTTTTTTGTTCATCTTTCACACCTGAATTCTGACTAAGTCTGTTTGTTTACACTAATAACATTAGCAAAGAAGCTTTTTCAAATATGTATTTTAGTTTTTTGGTTTTTTTTTCCTTCTGGAGCTGAGGACCGAACCCAGGGCCTTGCGCTCTACCACTGAGCTAAATCCCCAACCCCCAAATATGTATTTTGTTATTCATGTGCATGTACATATGTGCACATCTGTGTTTTTATTCCTGAAGAGACCAGAAGAATGTCAGATCCCTTGGAGCCAGTTACGAACTTTTAATTTAAAATGCTTAATCTAAAAATATTTTTAAGGGACTAGAGATATGGCTCAATGGTTAGGAACACTTTCTGATGTTTTAAAGAACCCCAGTTCAATCCTCAGCCACCTCTAACACCACCTCTAAGGAATCTGACATCCTTCTGGCCTCCAACGTGCTAGGCGCACACTAATACAGAGATATACATGCAATTAAAACACATAAAATATATATATATACATATATACATATTTTTAAAGGGGTATAACAACACTGTTTGCAGGGCCTGAATCATCTATTCAAGTCTTTCCCAAGATTCTTTCCACTAGGTGCTTGTCTCTTAAAAAACTCATGAAGTGGGAACCTCAAATACCTGTGGATCCAACTCACCACAGTACTATGCTTACCCCAACTTCAAAGTTACAGCACATACTAGTACTGCAAGGTTCTAGGGTAATCTGCCAATTTTAATTCAATTTTTCTCAGACTTTACCTGGAAACACATTTTCTTATGGCTACTTATCAATATTCCCTGAAACCAATGGTTTATGAAGTTTTTTTTTTATTTACTCATTTTATGTGTGTTTTGCCTGCATGTATGTCAGTGTACCATATTTATGCTTGGCACCTACAGAAGTCAGAAATGGGCTTGGGATTCCCTGGAAATAATATTTATAAACAGTTGTGAACCACTAGATGAGTAACAGGAAATTGAACCAAGTGCTCTTAACTACTGAGCCATTTCTCTAGCCCCTGGTTAAGTGATTTTCAGTGACAAAACTGAGGTTGACAAGATGACCCACTGGGTAAAGGCTCTTGCTACCAAGTGTGATAACCTGACTTTAATCTCTAGAACCCATATGGCAGGAGAACCAACATGGCATGAAGCCACATGCATATACACAAATATGATTTTTTTTTAGTGACAACTGTGAGTGAAGTTAAACATTAAAAGTATTTACTAACCTTTATTTCCTAACATCACAGCAAGATGTAAAGGAGTGTTTCCTAAAATTGAAAACAAAATTAAATTAGAAGCTATAACAACATAAGAAATTTTATCTAAATGTGGTTTCAGCTCCTTCAGGATTTTTATTGACAATTTTAAGCAGAAATAACACTTCTGTTTTCTGTGACAAATTCAAAAGGGGGCAAAAAGCACAACCCAGAGTACCTCCCCTGACCTGCCCCAAAGCAACCAGCAGAACATTCACTCTCTGAGATATTCCCAAAGACTTCAGATTCCTTCTGCTGCTCATCACACCAGTCTTTGTTCTTTTAGTAAATAATTCGCATATCTACTCATGTGGGGACAGAAAACAGTAAGAATCAGTCTTAATCCTTAAGCAGTTCAGAGTTCTTTCAACTGTATGAGACAACTGTTAAACACAAAGATATCAAGAATCTCTTTAGGGAGCTGCAGAGATGGGTCAGCAGTTAAGAGCACTGGTTGCTCTTCCATAGGACCCAAGTTCAGTTCCTAGCACCTGCATGGTGACTCACTACCAGTGGTAACTCCTGTTCTAGGGGATCTAAGGCCCTCTTTTGGTCTGTGTGGGAACTGCATACATGTGGTACACATGCAAACATGCAGGCAAATGCTCATATACATAAAATAAAAATACACAGAAATGAAAACGCAAAGCTAAAAATAAAGGAACCTAATTTCAATTAAAAAAAGTAATTTGAATATGACCACTATCCTGTAGGAAAATGTTACTATGTTTAGGGTAAGCTGGTGAGATGTTTTCAGCTCCTCTCACAATTCTGTACACAACCATTTCTCAGTATCCAAGAGTCAGTGCCACAACTGCCTACTGTGGACAACCTCCTAAAACATGATCAGCATCTGCTATGATCCACACATGGCTTTTGCATGCCTTACACCTGGAGATTATAGACCCAAAGACCATAAAGACCACGCATGGTAGCTATGCTAACTGTTTGGAGAAGTGACAAGAAGGAAAAATTCTACCAGCAACCAGAGAAGGATCTGTAGGTTCTCTGGACTATTCTTCCAACTTTTCTATGAGTATGAAATATTTCAGAAGTAAAGTTAAAGATTCATTTTTAAAAAAAATTTCAAAAAAGAAAAAATGTCTTTTGGGATGGCTCAGTGCTTGCTACATGAAAACCTGAATTTGAATCCCAAGGCAGATATGTTGGAAAGAGAAAACTGAATCCTGCAAATTGTCCTTTGACCATACATGCATACATTGAAATAAATGTTTTGTTTTTTTTTTTTTTCTTTAAATCTCTCTTCAGTGCTTTTCCCTAAAATACAAAAGATATTTCTACCTTTGGGATCACATCTAACATTAGATCAACATGAGTTCCTTATAGATGTGGTAAGGCATGCCTGTAGTCACAGCAACAGTGAAGCAGAGACAAGAGGATTATAAATTCAAGGCCAGTGTGAACTTCATGCAACTCAAAAGAGAAAAAACAAAAACTTTTCCTTTATATCTTTAAATAGTTCTCTAATCCAGTTGCTCTTTTCATTTTCAAATAAAATATATATACTATACTGTCTTTATATTATTTTTTCAACTTACTACAATTCTATATTACTTTTATTACAGTTTATAGATCACTCAATTTTCTATAGTATCAAGATACTGGTAAGTAAATTTACTTTACTTGAGCTATATTTAAATTTTTCTGTTTCTTTTTATACTGATTCATTTTCTTCAGTTTTAAAGATGTAATCCTTATAAATGGATTAATGAAAAAAATCAAGCAATTATTACCAAATCTCTCTTCTGTTTCTCCCAGGATTATTAACATCTTCTGTGAGAATGACCTTTTCTCTTGTAACAACCCAAATGCAGGATGCTCACCCATCCTGCAATATCACCCATCCTGCAATAAAGAATTCAGGTCTCCTAAGAGAAAGGAAAGCAGCGCCCTCTATCTCTTCTCTATGGGTTCAAGGAAAGAGCATCCTAAACCCCTCTAAACACTAACTGTAGTTGATAATCAGAGAGAGCACTTTCCTGTGAGATTCTCTTCAACAGAGAATTCAAGGAACTGGAAAAGTGAGGTTTGTTAAACAAAGTGAAAGATAAAATAGTATAAAATAACCCTGAAAATTGAGACACCAATTAAAGAAATTAAGGACCAAATACAAAAAAAGCACTAAACTTACAGGCCAGTTTAAATGTAGTAAGAACAAAGCATTAGTTAGTCAAACACTTGCCCTTTGCCCAACCCCACCCCCAACCCCCAGACAGGGTCTCTGTAGCCCTAGCTGTCCTTGAACTCAGACATCCACCTGCTTCTGCCTCAGAGCACTGGGATTAATTAAAGGTGTTGTACCACCATGCCTGGCAAACCAGACACATTTTTAGGTTTCCAGAGTGAATGAGGTAGCACCACCTTGCAGGCAGGGGCCTTTAACAGAACAAAAACAGTAAAGAGGAAGCCCCTTGAATGTGGGAATTCCCCTGTGCTCTGCTTCCTGGTCCTCCAAGATGTGAGATAACAGCAGTGCACACTTCTGTTTACCATGGCTGTAAGCATCCCCAGCATGGACACAAAGCCTGTCTCCCTCAGGGAGATGTTTATTAGGTATTTGATCACATACACCACCAATACAACTCAAGTTGGTAAAGTCAAAGCTATCTCCATGAAAATACTCAGTAATTCTCCTCATGAATTGAAAGCTGGTGTTAAAAATTTTATGAGAATATCAAGGAACCCAGAACATCATCAACTCAGAGTTGGCAAATGGCAAAGTTTTCCTGGAACCTAGCCTCAAGCTCATGTCTTCTGAATGGCTGCTCTGCGAACAGCCAATAGGACTGGTAATTTAGTGCCCTGAACCAGGTGTTTCAGACCTGATCTAAACAGCTGCCTGCATTTGGCTTCCAGGACAGAGCACTTTCTATTGACCACTCAACCTTCTAGAAGCAATCACATAACAACACTGTTGTTTAAATGCCCTCTCATAGTCAACTTAATTCTGGCATTACTGTATTTTACAATGTCAGGTTCATTTAAAAAAACAAAACAAAACAAAACAAAACTAAACTAAAACGGCATATAATCAAGCAACCTCACTCTGGAATATAGTGGTTCTCATCCCATGGGTTAAGACGCTGGAGGCTGAATGACCCTTTCACAGCGGTTGCATATCAGATATTTATATTATGATTCCTAACAGCAGCAAAATAAGTTATTAAGAGGCAACAGAAATTATTTTATTTGGGCCACCACAACATGACGAACTGTATGAAAGGGTTGTGTAACATTACCATTCTGTCAGAGATGCCAGCACAAATGTACAAATGAAGATACAGAGTCAACCAAGTGTACACAGAAGTAGATGGACTTTTAAAATGAGCACACAAAGGAATATCACTCACCACAAAAGCTTTAGTCTCTTCTCTGGCAACATGGATAGAAATGGAAGACATATTAAAGGAAGGGAGATAAGCTGGGAATACCAAGACAAATACTGCTGTTGTGAAGGTAAAAATGTCAGTTACAAAGCACAGAAAGACAAACCCTGGTGTCTTTCATCTGTAGAGACTACAGGAGTAAACCAGTAGACACTGAGTGCAGAATGGACAATGGCACCGAACACAACTGAGGTGTTTCTGGCACAATAAAGCAATGACAGCCTACAGCTACGATATAGGGTAATGGAGGTTAGAGTCTGAGGGTTCCCAAGACACAGAAAATGAAAATATCTAAGAAAATAGAAATGCTAATTATGCTGATTTGGTCATTAAACAATGAACACATTACCCCATAGTTATGTGGAAATATTGTATCAATGAAAAAAATGCTGCTTCTATCAAAATTAGAACTTCAGAAAATGAAGTGCATTATCCAAACTAATGACAAGAGCAGCTTACAACATTTTAATTAAATATATAAGTTTCTGATAAACTTCCATTGCTGCTCTATCCTCTTTCTTTCTGAGCTATAGCACTCCTGCAAACATGGTGAACGTTCCTAAGACCCACTGGACATTCTGAAAGAAATGTGGAAAGCAACAACCCCACAAGGTGACACAGTACAAGAAGGGCAAGGATTCTTTGTATGCCCAGGGAAAGTGGCCTTATGACAGGAAACAGAGTGGCTACGGTGGGCAAACTAAGCCCATTTTCTGCAAAAAGGCTAAAACTACAAAGAAGATTGTGCTGAGACTGGAGTGTATTGAGTCCAACTGCAGATCAAGAGATGCAAGCATTTTGAACTGGAAGGTGACAAGAAGAGAAAGGGCCAAGTGATTCAGTTCTAAGCCGATTTTGTTATAAAGACAATAAAATCTTGACCTTTCAGTGTGTGTGTGTGTGTGTGTGTGTGTGTGTGTGTGTGTGTGTGTGTGTGTGTGTGTGTGTGTGTGTTTGCAAAGGACCAAACTAAGGACTTCACTCTATTGAGTCCAGTACTCTATCTACCTCTCTGCTACACTCCGAACCTGAGACATGATTATAGAATACATATTATCCTAACTGGAATATCAGTATCTGGAAAAGTTTATGGCCATACAAGTACTGATACATTTCAATAGATAGCATCAAAAGCTGAATGTGATCAGAGAAATAGTTTTAAGAATTATGAATCTGGTAAACAAAATGACAGAATAAGTTTTCAAAATTCTAACTTGCCTTTTGTTTAGTTAGTTGATATTTGTCTCTTGAGATTTGTTCTCTGTGTAGCCCTGACTATATCTCAATCTGTAAACCACGCTGGTCTTAACTCATAGAGACAGTGGAATAAAAGCATGGGCCACCACAGCTAAGCTAAGCCTTATCCTTTTAATTGATAGCAAACCTTATTCTTTTCTTTTCTTTCTCTCTCTCTCTCTCTCTCTCTCTCTGTCTTTTTTTTTTTTTTCTTTCCCGGAGCTGGGGACCGAACCCAGGGCCTTGCGTTTGCTAGGCAAGCGCTCTACCACTAAGCTAAATCGCCAACCCCCAAACCTTATTCTTTTAATTGGCAGGAAATACAGTTTCGTGCCATATGGGATCAAACTCAGCCCATTTACTTTCCAGAAAAAAAAAAATCTGCCAAATACCTAATTTGTCTATAAGCTGCATGCTCTCCCCCAAGAAAAAAATGTTGTTTTGTGGAGAAAGGGTATATAGTTCGCCTGTAGCCACCTTCAGAAATGTTTTTTCCATACTATTCTCAGCATACAGAGGAGTGTTGTATATAGCACCTACATGGCTTCAAGAACACCCCAGAGGCAAGCGTTCAGTAAGGTTTCTGTGCTCAGTGCACAGTCCAGCACAAAGAAGGCAAGCACTGACTTGTGTTATGAGACAATTTTGACCTATACACCTTAATTACAAAGCAAAGCAAAATATTACACATACCAGACCCGGTACAGTTCCAAGTTCTCCTGTTACATCTAAGCCCCATCCAGACAAGGAGGAAGAAATTCCCTCTCAGAAATGCTACTACTGTAGTAAATTTACAGAACAGAACGCCCTACATCCACTCCATCTCTCACTTCCAGTAACAGCCATTGACTCTAACACTGTTCCACGATACTATCTGCAGATATCTGCTGACTACAACAGTAGGGTGAGCGAGCTCTGCAACCAGTCAGACCTCTGCTGAAAACCTCCTGACAGGACGGCATTCCATGGTACTACATAAAGAAGCCCTCAGAGTCTACAGCACACTTATGGCAAGGCTGCCTGCCTCTCAAGTCTCTAAGCTCCAGCCACATTTACTTTTCCTGCCCACTTCATCACAGTGTTCTCCCAGTCCATAATGACAGTAACTTTGCATTTACTGTTTTTTGCTTGAGATGCTGTTCTAGACTCTGTTCTACTTGTTCTACATAACACTCTCATTAGTGCCCACCACTCACTCAATATGACTCATTAATAGTCATAACATACATTGATTCAATTCACTGGTTGTCTACTCTCTGGCTCTTCAACTAGCATTTAGCACCACAAGAACAGGAATTATGCTAATCTGTTCACCTCTGCATCTACAGCATCAAAAACACTACCACATATTAGAAGTCCATTGAATAAATCAATCAACTAAGTAAAGGAAAAAAAATACTGGAAACTATTAAGAACAAAGAGAGCAGTCTCAAATCTCTCAAAAATATTTTCACTCTAGAACAAGACTGATTCCTTTGAACTGTCCTTGAAAACCAACCAAAAGATACACATAAAGACATTGCCAAAACTCTTGTCAAGAAATCTTGCCCTCTATTATACTGACAGACAGTATTACTACACCATCAAGTTAAATCCTCAAAAATCTACCTAAACCTCAAGAATAAAGAAGTTCTTGCAACCCACAAAACTGACACCAGCCAACAGAATCAAAGGCAGAAATCACCAAATCTTCCAAATACACCAGCAACTTTTTACGGCTATGAAAGACTGGTATGAGCACTTCACACATTCAGCAATCTCACCACTGTCTGGTACCTCAAAGCTTCTAACAGTCAGGAAGATCTGATTAACTTGGGAATGTTTAACTTGGGGAAAAAACAAAACTACATGTCTACCAAGCAAGAATTACAATCTATTTGTACCATTTTTAATTCTGAAGTACTGAATAGCAAAATCACTAAAGTTCATTATAAACACAAACTGTCCAAACTACTAAGGGCAAATGTGACTCAAATAAACCTTGACACTTAATGTAAAGGCTATACTCCATCCTTTTTTTTTTTTTTTTTTTTTTATTTACATGTGTATGTGTGTTTCTATGCATGTAGGCATATGCACCCACAGAAGCCAAAAAAGGATGTCAGGTCCCTTATACTCATTGCAGGCAGCTATGAGCTGACAACATGAATGCTGGGAAACAAACTTCAGTCCTCTGTAAGAGTATCAAGTGCTCTTAACCACTAAGGCATCTCTTTGGTGCCTCAATCTTTAATTTCACATTAAAGGAGAAAACAATTTATTTGCCTGGGCAGTGATACCTCACACTTTTAATCCCAATACTGGGGAAGCAGAAGCAGACAGATCTCTGTGTGTTTGAGGCTACCCTGACCCACAGAGCTAGTTCTAGGACAGCCAAGGCTAAACAGAGAAATCCTGTCTTGAAAAAAAAAAAGGAAGATCTAATAAAGGTATAGTAATTTTGTAATTTTGTGTAATTTTAATGTGGTATAACTTCTCTCCTGTTCTCCAAAAACTGCTATTAAATAATCCACAAAATAGAATCATTCGGAACACTTGAACATAAGATGGAGATATTCTGTCATATGTAACTTCTGTTTATAAGTCCAGTCAGTATACAGTCCTTCTAAACATAATTAGAGGCTGTAGTCAACCAACATTTTATCAAGGGAAAAGCAATATATAGCAAAAAATTTACTAAAGATCAGTCCAAACTGAAGAAGCTAATGAACAATAAACGAAGGTAGTGACCAGTCTAGAAGACAACAGGCTTTCCACATAAAACAAAGAGAAAAGACTACAGCAAAATAATACATTAACTACAGAGCCTGTGTTTGAAAACTGCAAACTGGTTTTGGGAAGCAGAGGCAGGAAAATCTCAAACTTTAGGATAAAGCCCAGACTATACAATAAGACCTGTCTCAAAAATTGGATGGATGGGTGACAGGAAGACAGATAACTGCAAGAAGGGATAAGGCCGGGTAACAGTAGACCACTTGCTCTTCTAAAACACAATATTAAAAATAATTGTGGGCTAGAGAGATGGCTTAGTGGTTAAGAGCACTTGCTGTTCTTCCAGAAAACACAAGTTTGGTTCCCAACACCTACACCAGGCTACTCACAACCAACTGTTAATTCAAGCTCTAGGAGAAATGATACCTCTGGCTTCTACAGGTATCTGCACTCACATGTACATACCCACATATAGACAGGACAAACACTCTTGGACACGTAACTAAAAGTAATAAAAACTGGCCAGGTATAGTGGACAGTCAAGGCTACATAGTGCTGGCCTATCTCCAATAAATAAATAAATGAATAAAAATCTTTTTCTTAACCTTTAGGCTTTTTAAAAAATATATTTGGTTTTTAATTGTCATTTATGAGCATGTGTGTTATGTTTACTGTATTCGATCAGGTACCTGAAGTCTACATGGAACCCGTGGCAATACAAGCTACAAGGAGCTGTAAGTAGCCAAATATAGGTATTGGAAATTGCACTGGGTCCTCTGAAAGAGCAGCAAATCCTCTGAACCCTGGTACCACTTCCCAAGCCCTATTTTGGTCTTGGACTGTGAAGCTGTGCAAGGCCACCCAAGCCACTGCAGTTCCAGAAACAATCAGAGCAGGGTGCCATCCTTACCAGGAAGATGAACAGACTAGGATTCCATGGACAGAAAGTCACTATAGGGTTTTATCTACTGATTTAAAATACTAAGTATTTACTACATTTTACAAACCATCTGTGGTGTGGTAGTTTGAATACGCTTTGCCCTTAGGGAGTGGTACTGTTAAAGATGTGGCCTTATTGGAGGAAATGTGTCACTGTGGGAGTGGGCTTCAGCTCCTCCTGCACCTTACCTGTCAGGAAGCTGTCCTGCTCCCACCTTGATGATAATGAACCTCTGAACCAGCCCCAAAGAAATGTTCTCTTTTATAAAAGATGCCTTGGATATGGTGTCTCTTCACAGCAATGGCAACCCTAAGACACCATCTGAAACATTTCACAGAGCATATCATATGGGTACAGAAGAAAGCACTGACTGGAAAATGGGGGCAGAGGACAGCTTCTGCAAAGATTCTAAAGGCCATGGTGTGGATGAATGACCTAGTGCACTCATTTGTGCCATTCCACAAAGAAATCTAAAAACATGCAGAAGTTCTATAGAAACTGAAAGCTACCTAGTGACAAATCTTTCTACAAGGCTCCTAATAGCTGAGAAAAATAACCAGGGGCTACAAACTTCTTTCTATTAGAAATACTAAGTGGAAAACATTCACAAAAGTACTCTACTGCAAAGCAAAGCAAAAAAACAAAACAAAACAAATATTAGAACTGACTTTCCTGCAACACAGTGGCCATATCCCCACCAGCAGGAATTCACGAAGAGGTTGATATGAGATTAGGGATTCTAGGAACTACTTCTATTTCTTTTTTCTCTCATTTTCTCCTCCCCACTCCCCCCCCCCTTTTGTCTGTCTGTCTGCTTTCTGAGACAGGGTTTTTCTGTGCAGTCCTGTCCATCCTGGAACTAAATCTGTACACTAAGCTGGTCTCCAACTCGGAGATCCTCCTGCCTCTGCCTATAAGAATGCTAGAATTAAAGGCATGGGTCACCACTTCCCAGTCATTATTTCTAATTCTAGCCTCATTTGCATATTTCATATGAAATGTTCAGCAAAGTTCTGAACCCCTCTGGGCTCTTTTTGATAGAAACTCTGTAAGAGCCTTTTAAGAAAATCATTTGACAACATCCATTTAAAAAGTAAAAGTACAGGGTTGGATTCAACTGGTAAAATGTCTGCTAGACAACCTTGAGGACCTGAGTTTGAGTCCTTGATATGAAAGTTGGGTATGGGGCTGGAGAGATGGCTCAGCAGTTGAGTGCACTAGCAGCATTAACTAAATTTCCATGTGACCCAGGTTCAGTACCCAGCATCCACATGGCAGCCCACACTTGTCTGAAATTCCACAATCTGACATCCTCACACAAACACCAATGCACATTAAAAAAAAAAAAATCAGTTTTTTAAAAAGTTGGATATGGTGGCACATGCTTGAAATCCCAGAATTTATTGTGGAAATAAAGAAAGGCACATAAAATAAAAATAAGTCTAAAGGAAAAATTTTAATAGCTGGGGCAGGGGTGGGGCTGGGGAGCATCTAAAGTAAAAGTTACACTTCAGTAATGGAACAGGATACAGACAAGACAGCTCTGTAGGTATTGACACTCCCAAGCCAGACAACCTGAGTCCAATCCCAGGACCTACTCAATGAAGGAGAGACTTAATTCAAGTTGTCCTTGGATCTCTACATACAGGTATACAGAAATATATTTGGTTAAAAAAATTACTGATCTTAGAGTTTAATGGGGGACATTATGAAACTACAGCAGAGCACAGCAGTGCCTCTTCCCTGAGTGTGCAAGGAAGAGGAATGGTTGCACTTTTTACAGGCAGGAGCCCACAGCTGCTTTGATCATAAGTGATATAAAGGCAGTTACATGAAATACAAATATTTCATTCATACAGTGAATTTCGGTGGGTAAAGGACAGCAGTCTAAAAATATATAGAATTCTAATTACTCTGAAAAGAATTTAGCTTTTAAAAAAATGCTAAATATGGGACTAGAAGCCCAATGATCAGCAATTCCAACATTTCAGTAGTCCACTCATCTCTTCTCTAAAAGAGCATTAACTTAATGTTTTGACCATTTTCAAAGCGACTTTCAGGCATGTAACTAAGTTTTAATGGCAAAGACAAAACATAGCTACTACTAGACCATGTCTAAGTAATACCCTACTAACCAGTACACTAGGACTACAACTCAACTTTTTAAGTCAGGATCTAATTCTCAGTAGCAGTCAAATGTGCTTGTTACAACAGCAAAATAAAATAAAATAAAAGTAGAAATGAGAACTTGGAGACAGCCTCTGAGTGTTTTTGTATTTATGATAAACGATAGATGGTGGAATTATGACTATAGATAGTATTACAATTCAGAAGATGAAGACAGAAAACTGAACTGAAACAATTATTCATTTTTTTATATTCTATTTTTGTTCTACTTTCAGATAAGAAACCTACAAACCAATGACATTCAGGAAGCTTATTTTCACAGGCGGTATTGCATTAATGTGCAAAATCATTTTGTGCACTAATATACAATACCATCTTGACCAGTTTACCTAACGTATAACTGTCAGGTTAAAAACAGCTGCCAACAATATTTGCTAACTATTTTCAACTTAAAATGGCTTGTTAATAAAACGTTGAAAAATAGTTTCAACAGTTATGATTACACAAGGCCTTAGATTCAATCCCAGAACCATTAAAAAAAGGGGGGGGAGGTAGGGAATAAATCTTAAAAAAAAAAAAAAAAAAAAGCTTGTTGTAGAGGGAAAAATCAGCTGACAAGATATGGCCAAAAGCAGATACTGATACCGTTCATTACCAAGTATACCATGCTTTCTCAAACATGTCACTAAGACTTTAGAATGAAAACTATAATACTGTCTTTAGTCTGGGTCAAGACGAAACATTTTTCCTAGTGTGGAAAATTGAGACAGTCCCTTCAATTGCTTTGGGAAATTAAATGCAGACACTATTTCTGTGTGGCTTTCAAACACCAGTGTTTACAGTGTTACAGTGAGGACAGTAACAGATAAAACTCACAGCTAGCTGCACTAGGGTTCTGTACCTGGCTGATGAAGACGGGCAATGCACATGGTCAAAGTTAGAGCTCCAAGGAGGAAGGATGGAAAAGGAAACGTCCCCTAAAGCCAAGACCTGTCTGGAGATGAGATTGCCTGACGTTTTGGCGCACGAAAAGGCGGCCGCAGAGACAAGGCAACTTGTCCCGAGATGCTCAGGTGGACAGGAAAAAAACATCCTTTCTGCACCTGTAAGACTCAAAACTCCTGACCCCTGACACGGGGCACCTGAAAGACTGGGAGTGTTTTCTGCCAGAGGAAAATACGGTACGCGAGCAGGAGCCAGGAACCCAAGGCCGACGGTCACCCCCCCTCAACCCCCAGTGGACAGAAATCGGGCAAAGCCAGAGAAGCTCACCGTGATTATCTTTCTGTCCGATATTGTGCGTGCGGATAAGCGAGGACAGTCTCCTCACGTCCCCCTTAAAGACGCACTCGTGCACCGGGTAGAGCGAGGGGCAGCTGCCTCCGTCAGCCACCACAACCGGGTTACTGCCCAGGCAGGCCGGAGCCGGGCAGGTGGCAGTCACTGCGTTGTGCTGCGGCGGGGCCGGAACGCCGGGGCCGGGCGCAGCGGGCGCCTTCAGCTGCAGCCGGTGGTGGTGGCTGAAGATCTTATGGCAGGCCTTGCCGCCCTTGCCGCTGCCGCCCGCTCCGCTTCTGCCCCCGGTGAAGGCGCCGCCGAGCGCGGCCGTCGCCTCCTCCTCGCAGGGCTCCAGCACGTCCCCGTCCTCTTTGCTGGGCTTGTGGTCCCTCCGCAGGGAGCGGATCTTCTCCCCGGTCATCGCCGCCGCGGCGCGCGGGACAGGGTCCGGGAGGCTCACCGCGGGCCGAGCCGGCGCGGCGGCGACGCCGGGCGATTAGAGCGGCGGCCGCGAGCCTCGCACGCAGCATGAACTCCCGGGGCGACGGCGGGTCCGCGACACGCGCATCTCCTGGAGGCGGCGGCCCTCGTCTCAGACGAGGAAAGCCGCAGCTCAAGAGCCCGCGACCACACGACGCGGGGCGCCGCCGCCGCCTCCTCAATCGGAAAGACCCGGCGCAGCCATCTTCCCTTGGCTCCTCTCGCGAGAGCTCCGAAGGAAACGCCGTGGAGTATTAGCTGGCCTCTCCTGCGCTCGCGTCTGTGTCCGGCCAGCGCCCGCGCTCCCCTCGCACAGAGTTCCACGCTGGGGCGGGCCCTGCGGTTGGAGACCCAAGGCTCAGAACTCTGACCTGGTGCTCTGGGCCTTTGCAAAGAAGGAGGTCAACAACAGTTACAAACTCTAGCTTAAAGGCTGAAACCCTGTTTGTGAACTTCCCTCAGAGCGACGTTGGAAGACACCACCGGATGTCGGATGTGACGTCACTGACCTGCGCTGAACAATCTTTCAGTAAACACTCGCTAAGAATCTGCTTGGTTCCCTAACCTGTGCTTGCCCTGACTGGCAAGGCTGTAGGGGAGGGAAGACAGCCAGGTAACACAGGAAAAGAGTTACATTTAGTGTTGAAGGATCTGAAAGGTGATCTTAGAGGAATTTAGGGCCTGACTTTGGAATTTAAGACTGTTCATTACACCATGAGAGGAGGGTTTTCAAACAGTTGTTACTTGAGTGTATTTGGGACAAACGTCAGAGTTAAAGTATGTGGAGGATGCTTACTTGAGGAAGTGGAATAAATGTTTTAAATAAGTGGGCAGTAATCCAGGTGAGAGATGATGAAAGCATGCGCCGGGATGCAGTGAGTCCGGAAACAGCTTAAGACTCTTTAAAAATGAGTTCAAATTTAGCATATTGAGTTGAAGGTTCTTGGTGTTTGTCCACAGGGAGTTAGTTATACATTTCGTGAATTTGGACATAAATTCTTAGGAAGTAGAAAACGGAGCTTAGATCAGACTTGGAATTAATTACACAGTAACCCAGAAGTGACTGGATGCTCCCAAAATACAGAACGTATAGAATGAATAGTCGAGATAATGAGTGGGAATCAAAGCACTGTGTGTGTGTGTGTGTGTGTGTGTGTGTGTGTGTGTGTGTGTGTGTGTGTGTGTTGAAACTGTGAACACTTAGAAGCCTAAACTGAACATCGTGGCTCACATCAATAAATTCCAGCACTCCAGCAACTGAGGCAGGGCAGAAGGATCACACAGATTCTAAGTTAACCTGATCTACAGAGTGAATGCTGCCCCCAAATTAGTAGATGGGCCAAGAGATGATTGGCCACCAAGCGTTCAATCCCTGGGACTCACATGGTGAAAGATGAGAACCCACTCCAACAAACTGGTGCATACCCACATGCCAAAAAAAAAAAAAAGTCTAAAAATTAATAAATAGTAGTAGGTTGGCAGGCAGAGTCATGTACCTAATTACTGGCTACTGCCTCTTGATAGATGTAAAAACTAAATGTTCTTCTAGTGAAATCAAACACCATAAACATTTTTTTAAAATTTATTCAACCTATTGTGGTAGTGTATGCTTGCAATCCCAGCACTCAGGAAACAGAGATAGGAAGGTCACAGCAAGTGATCACTCTCAGAAAACAAGCATACCCATCCCTTTAAACAGTGTGTAATGAGAAGTGACATCAAAATATGAGTGATATCGAAAATACTTAGTACAAGAAAAAGTGTAATTTCTGAAATTCTGTAGCATGCCAATATAACATAAGAGGGAAAATTAGCAGAAATAAGATTTCAGAAAGTTTTTGTGGAGGGCTTGGAGAGGAGGATCAGCAATTGAGAGGAGTGGCTGCTTTTTCACAGGACCTGGGCTTCAGCTCCCAGCACCCACAGCTTACAACTGTCTGTAACTCCAGCAGTTTCAGAGGATCTAACACTCTCACATAGATATACACCCGGGAAAAACACCACTCATAAAAATAAAAATAAATAAAACAATCTTTAAAAGTCTCTGTTTAGACAAAGGAAGTAATGTCTAAAAGAGGTTTTAAAGAGCTTAGCCCAGTAACCCCAGTCCCTTGTATTGTTTTATTGGTTTTTTTGTTTGTTTCTTTACTTTATGTGAGTGTTCTATCTATATGTACACCTGCTCGCCAGAAGAGGGCATCAGATCCCATTACAGATAGTTGTAAGCCACGGTGTGGCTGCTGGGAATGGAACCCAGACCTCTAGAAGACCTGCTGACTGCTAAATCATCTCTCCGACCCCACTCTACCAACTCTTAAGTTGATTTTTACACCTTAGCAGGCCTCTGTGCCTTTCTTTGCACTATTTGAATGTCCAGATCACATTTTCATTTTAGAGTTAGTTCCAATTATTTCTTTTTGTTAACTTAGGATAAAATTTTGGGTCAGGAAATTACATTGATCTTCTTGCTAACGTGAAACTTAGTATCTCCTTTAATTCTGAATGTCAGTCACAAACCACAATTGTATAAGCATTAACAATATCCATGCTTTGTATCCAGAGGAAATGAGCAACTATTTTTCGAATTCTATTACACTTGCTGCAGATAACAACATTTAATGCTCATTACTAGCTAAAAATTATATTGTCTTCTACTAGATCTTGTTTCTAAAAGAACTAATAAAGATGACTAAATACACACAAGTTTGGTTTCTATAAAATTCTGAAACAATTTTTGATACACTTTATGATTCATATTATGCTCCCAGAAAACCTGTTCCAAAAATTAGTGACAAGAGTTTGCTGTGGTATTGAAGAAGTCGATGGCAGGAAAAGACACTAGGATCCTTGTTGGAAATCACCTCTAACAGCAACCCAGCCTTCTGAATTATATTTTCTCTCCTCCCTTCTTCCTCATTCTCCATTACAATTTCCATTGTGTCTCCTTCATATTCTTGTCCTTTGAATTCTGTGAGTAGGGAGCCATACTTAGCATCGCAATGTCAGGGAACTGACACAGAGCTCAGCTGCTGGTACCTGCAGCTCCCTCAGGTATGCTTTGCAAAGACCTCTGCTCTCCTGAAGCCCGGATTTTTTTTTTTTAACTGCACCACAGAAAAATCCAGACCAGCCAGTTAAAGCAGAATTTAGATTTACTAAGAAGAGTATAACATGTTTAAGGACAAAAAGAGAAACACTTAGAAAAAGTGCCCAAATGGCTTTCTCCAGAGTGTCACATTTAAGTATCTTAACAGTCAGTTAATTGTGGTCATTCATAAATTTGCATCATTCAAAGGGTATCCACAAACTAACTCATTCTCTCCCCCGCCCAACCCATACGGTGGTTCCTGGGATAGTTTCAATAGACAAAGAAGAAGAGTGGTCCTCTGCCTATTTCAAACCCTGAGCTTGGTTCGCTAACATTTAACCTTATTTGAACTACCTACACATAACATATTCTCTCTAGGAAACCTTATTAGAAAATCCAGTCAGTTGTGCTTGATTGATTCTCGCATGTTGGGAGGCTCCAGAGTGTAGGACCCGTACAATTAAAACTGCCTTGAAAACATGTAATAATTTACATAGCAAGCTCAGACCAGTTCTCACGAGTAGCCCTTCAAATCCCACATGGATGTCCCTCCTGGTGAACCCCTCAGCCAGTCCCAACCCTGGATGGACTCATCAGGTCAATCTCCATCAAGGACATAGGTAGAAGGAAACGCTAGCACACTCAGCCTTCTGGGTGGGGAAGTGGGTGACCTAATTAGTGTTGGCCAATTGGACTAATCTCTGAGTAGGAGGTGTGGCTAAATTCTTAGGATAGAAGAACTGTTTCATAAAGGGGATTAGCTCTGAGAGAGGCAGACAAACACCAAGAATCAGCAGCAAACCTTAACACCCAGACATGGAGGAGGAAAGGGACTCCTGGGATAAGAAGAGAAGGTTCAAAACCTCACACACAAAGGTTTTGTTTATGTTTTTATTCCACAACAGCACAAATAAAGGTCAAAAGATAACTATTTTTCCCCTCCGTCAGGTGTGTTCTGGGGATCAAACTGAGGTTGAGCCATCTCACCAGCCTTCATCAGCTATTTTTAAACAAAGTTTTTGCTAAATGCCTTATATGTTCACAGACTAAACCAGGTAAATCTTATCCTAAACCACAAGTATTTCCGACTTTTATGAGAAACGTATGTATCTGCATAATGTTAATCCCACAGATGAAAGAAGAAAGACCACTGATCCAAATTATTATGGTCAAATTAATTAAAGCAAGCTTTTTAAAAATCTCTGTTCCTGGGCTGTCCTCCCTTACCTAGGTGAGGTTCAGAGATCAGTATTGGACATCGGTAAGATGAGGGTTCTTTAGAGTAAAGGGGGCTTCCAAATGGGGGATCTGGCAGGTGAATAGTGGGGTTACAGGAACAGAACATATGCATAACAAGTTGACCATAAAAAAAACCCCTTGAAACAAAAACATGCTTGCAAGGTGGTCTCAACAAGGCAGTCATAACAAGGTGGTGATAACAGATGGTCATAATAATCTTTTGAGTTTTGTTTGTCTCTCTGTCTGTCTGCCTGTGTAGCCCTCAATATCCTGGAACTCTGTCAACCTGGATGTCCTCAAAATCACAGAGATTCACCTGCCTCTGCAGTGCTGGAATTAAAGGCATTTGGAAGAAATACATGGTTGCGTTTCTTACAACAGGAATACAGAGCCCTTTGTAGTTAAGATTACAGGTGGGGCAGAGGCCAACTCTTGAGAAACAGAATATTCAAAATCAGTAATGGTTCTTGTTTGTGTTTACTATAAGCTGGCTTTCTTAAACCAGGCAGGCTGGTTTATCAATTAACCCGTTGATGCAAAACATAGTTCTCACCAAGAAGCAAAAAGGAAAGAGTTGCTCTGAGCCTTAGGGGGAACACCAGTTTTGGTTGCTCTGAATGACAGGTTCCAACATGAATGAACTTCTAGAGATGCAAAGCAAAAGAAAGTCATAAATCCATTCATTTAGTTGAATACAATGATCTGCCTTGTGGTTAGTGGAAGCTAGTCCTATGCTAAATCTATATATTCCAAAGGTTTTGCCGGATAATTACCAGAGGTAGGCAATGAATGGGTGTTTAAGAGAACTGTGGTGGGGGGCTGGAGAGATGGCTCAGCGGTTAAGAGCACCGACTGCTCTTCCAGAGGTCCTGAGTTCAATTCCCAGCAACCATATGGTGGTTCACAACCATCTGTAAAGAGATCTGATGCCCTCTTCTGGTGTATCTGAAGACAGCTACAGTGCACTTACATATAATAAATGAATAAATCTTAAAAAGAGAGAGAGAGAGAGAGAGAGAGAGAGAGAGAGAGAGAGAGAGAGAGAGAGAGGACTGTGGTGGTGGTTTGAGAAGGAATGGTCCCTAGAGAGTCATATGTTTGAATGCTTGGTCACCAGAGAATGGAATGAATAGAAGGTATGGCCTTCTTGGAGTAGGAATTGCCTTGTTGGAAAAAAACATGTCACTAGGGGTGGGCTTTGAGGTTTCGAATGTTCAAGCTAGGCCAAGTGTCTGTCTTCTTCCTGCTGCTGATCTGGATGTAGAACTTTCAGTTCCTTCTCCAGCACCACGTCTACCTGTGTGCTTGCCATGCTTCCTACCATGATAACAGACAAGACTTCTGAACCTGTAAGCCAGCTCCAGTTAAGAGTTGCCATGATCATGATGTCTCTTCACAAGGATTAAACCCTAAGACAGAGACCAAATAACTTGTCCCTGGATCTGCAACATTCCAATTTTCCCCACAAATTGTTAATTGGTGGCAATCAACTTGTAGAAGCTTTAACATGTATGGGACTTTTGTTCCTGAAAACATCACAGGTCAGAGACAAAGCATGTAACTCGAGCTAGTATCTTCATGTAGTAAAAACAATAATATCACCACATACTTTCTTGTTCAGAAGTACTGCAGATAAATTTAAAAAAAAAATCACTTGGGTTGTATTTTATAAACACATCAGCCCTGCAGTAAGAGTGGTGGCTACAGCTCTCTCAATTCTCCTGTCATAGTGTTTCTAATGTGAATATTAGAGCAGGATTAGGCTATGTCCTTCCCTTCCACCCTTTGAATGGATTGACATTTCAAGCTGTCACAATCATCTAGAACTTGGTTTCCCATCCTCCATATTGTTGAGGTGGGTCTAAAAGCATTTTGGTTGTAGAACTGCCAAAGACATTCCACTAATGAGGTTGGCCTCTTCAGAATCTCCCAACACCCACACCAGTTCTCTGAAAAGTGAAGAAAAAAAAAACCTTAGGCAACCAATACCCTTCTCCACACACTTTACTCCCTCGACCTGAATCTCTCTGTATCTGCTTCCACTTCCTTCCTGTGGTCGACACTTTCTTTCTTTTTTTCTTTCTAATATTTCCGTTCAGTGGTTTAGTCTCATTTCTCCCAAGTCATGAGTAGAAATCTGAGAGGCAGGGATTGCCAAGGAAACCACAGAGCCCATTGGCACTAAAAGTTCTTGAAGGAAGCAACTCCTCTGAGACAGATAAAACACATCGATCTGAAGACAGAGGAAGAAAAGGTGACAGGAACCTGTTGATGCCATGTTAAAGAGGCCAAAGAAAAGATAAATGTCAGGAACACACACACACACACACACACACACAGTAGTTTGAGTATAAAAGGAGAGTATAACAGTAATGCTCAATCTTTATTTTAATATATACATAGGTGCTAATACACAGGTATATCCTACCTACTAGGCATTGTAAGAGTCCGCGATTCACTGAAGAATGGTGCCCTGGACTCAAATAGTATTTAAATGCAAAGAGTGTTTTATTCTGCAGAAGTCTTGCATGTTGGGGTCTCTCTCCTTACCAAGATAGAGAGACAGCCAAGAGAGCTCACAGGCCCGGTTTAAAGCACATTAGGGGAATTCTGGGGGTAGGTGACCTTTATCTTGCTGCATCTCTAGGGACATTTCAGAACCATTACTGGGGTGTGGAAGCTGGAAACTGTTGCTGAAGAAGTCTGGAAACTGCTGCTGACCTTTGGTCCTTGCCTCAGGCTGGAGATGGGGGTTGGGGGTAGCTTCTGAGGACTGGATTTGCCTGGATTTGCCCAGCTCTTGGAAATGTAGATTTTGGCCTTATCTCCTGAACTGCCAATTTGAAGCCTGTCATGGAGTCAGCCATGTGTCTCAGCATGTGTCTGTTTATAAGTTCCCCACATGAAAATGTGAGTCCTCCTGTAGAAGGAATATTTGTCATACATCAAGAACTCTTCTTGAACCAAATGCCCCCAGAAGTAGACAGTGCCTCAGTCAAATAGATTCAGCAGCCCTGCTTGTTGGTAAACTTGACAACCAAGTGAAAAAGAGCCCCAGACACTGGTAGGCACTAGTAACCATAACTAGAAGAGCCAATTTAAAGGACATTTATCAATGTGTTCCTAATAATACGCTGATGAATTGTCCCAAAATTAAGTGAAAGGTTGACTTCTTATGGTAGAGAAGAAATTCTGTTATGACCTTCAGATGACCTAAAGTGAATTATACATTAGATTCCGAAAGGACTTTTTACAGTTCCTAATAATCGGAGCAGGCCAGATCCATGATGCCACCACAGTTTTGTAAAAGTTAGGCCCTGGTTCTTCCACCCAGCCCCATGCTCCCAGAAATAAGACTCAGATTCAAAATATATTTACAAACACCTAGGCCATATAGTTAAGCTCTTCCCTGACAAATCTAACTTAAAATATCCCATTTATTTTAACATTTTGCCACACAACTGTGCTTAGGTACCGTGTTTCAGTCTCCTCACATCTTCACAGTCCTATCTTCCATGCCTGGCTCTAAACCTTTCTCTCTCCTAGATGTCCCACCTCTATTTCCTGCCTAAGCCATAGGCCACAGGCTTTTTTTTTTTTTAATATTTTATGTATTTACTTTATGTATGTAAGTACACTGTAGCTGTCTTCAGACACACCAGAAGAGGGTATCAGATCCCATTACAGATGGTCGTGAGCCACCATGTGGTTGCTGGGATTTGAACTCAGGACCTCTGGAACAGCAGTCAGTGCTCTTAACCACTGAGCCATCTCTCCAGCCCTAGGCCACAGGCTTTTTAATTGACAGGTGATGCATTTATACAGTACACAAGCTATTCCCTCTACACAGTTTAATCTCAAAGGGCAAGGCAGTCTGACAGTGGGGAATTGGTTCACAGCCATTGTCTCCTCAGACTCAGAGAAACTCACCTCAAGTAGGTTATCTGAGCTGCTGGCTCTGTTTCCTTATCCGTTGTTCCACTTTTCACTTCTTCCCTCAGGGTGTTCAGGCTCTGCTGTACACCAGGAAAAGAAGGAAGAAGTGAAGTCTGAAATGGATGGGTCTGTAGGATCCTGGCGGTGGTGGGGGATACCTATTCAATGAAACAGCTTGTGAGCATATACTTTATTGAGGTGGATCAAAGGCTATGTATATGAACCTTAAGGAGTGGAAAGGGGTTCTTCTTAGGGTGAAGTTTCATTGGCTGAGGCTTAAAGTTCTAGAGATAACTCATTTGTATGGTGAGGCATTCCAGGAGGTTAAACCTGTAATTTCACGAAGGATTATGTGATATTCCTCAGGTAGAAGATGGAGTCAGGCTCCCCGGATCAGGCAAAGAAGAGAAAGCCCTGCTGAGAAAATGGAGTCCTCCATTTTGCACCAAGCTCAGAAAAGCTGTCCAGACATAGTAGACTACAACCTTAGTATCAAGATGCAACACTTATCCATAAGATGAGATCATTATAGTGATTTCTACCTAACATGGTATCGTAAGAATTAAATGAATAAACACCCATAGGCCACTTATCAGAGTTGTGTTTAATTAATCATTAAGTATTATTAAATAGCACTTCTAAAATAAGACCAAAAACTTTTGTTAAAAAAAGTCAAATGTATATAGATATGTATGTTTACAACTCTCATCATGGAAGTGATTCATAACTCTTTGTCTTTGGGAAGATTTCCACCTGATTACTTGTTAGCGCCCATGGTACCGAAACCCGAGCATAGCCCTGTGGAATTTAAAAACAGCACACAGACTCGGGTCATTCCTGTTAAGAGAATGAAAAAGCTTTACTGAGTTTCACAGAATGTACCCCAAGTTTACCAGGTGGAGAATTCCAGGAAGCACAATGGAAAAATAGGAACAAAAAAACAGGAACAAAAACCGGGAACCAACTTAACAGTGTTACTGCCCAGGTGTACCAACCAGGGCAAACAGAAAGGTCAGGATGTTCCTTTGTTAGGAACAAAAGGCTTCCACATGCTCAGCAAGGCTCAGCAGGGGTCAAACATTGATGGGGCCCAGGAGGGTCCAACAATTACTGAGTATGCACTTTGGGACTATACAGGACTCTATGCCTTGACCAAGATTTCACTCTATCAGCAACCAGCTTTTATGACCTCTGATGGCATGAAATTTGGAATGGGGAGAATTTGACAGTGCAGAAAGAATGGGGTATGCAGCTGTCAAACCCTTTCAGAATGTGAAAACGTTTTTGCTTTATAAAAACAAAACAAAACAAAACAAAAATGTCTTGTTGAATATTCCTAGGACCAGTTTAATGGCTGGCAAGTTCCTATTTCTAATTCCTGAGGTGAGATGAGGAAAAGGGTACTTTTAAGCTGTTGATAAGTCTGTGATGGATTACTTCCAGGAAGGGCCTTGTCATCTTTGATAACTTTATTGGAATTAGCTGTCCCTATGCCCACTGTCCTCTGCTTTTCCAGCCTCTCAAACACACACACGCACGCGCGCACGCACGCACGTGCGCGCGCGCGAGAGAGCACTGAGTAGTAGTTTAGATTTACCTTTTATATAGTTCTTACAGTTCTTCGGTGTGGTAAACAACTTCATTCTGGAGCTGGAGGGATAACTCAACAAAGATCCCTTGCTGCTCTTGCAGAAGACTAGAGTTTTGTTCCCAGCACCCACAGTAAGTGCTCACAACCACCAGTTAACTCCAGCTCCAGGTAGTTACCTTCCAACATACTCTACTGGACTCCTCAGGCACCACACACGTTATGAACATACATGTACTCACACACAGAGAAAAAATTAAGGGAATCTTTAAAAACCGCTTTGTAGACTATAGCTGTCTTTGTTTCCCTCCACCCTTCTCTACTCCCTTTCTTCCAACCTTTCTACCTCCTACGACTAGATAAGAGAGAAAAAGTGATAGAGAAGGGAAGAGATCCCTGAAAAAAGTCAGGGGTTGGGGAGGGGCGATGCTATCATTAGACCACTTCCTGCTCCTTAGGGATGAAAATCTTGATCTTCACCTTCAGGATATCTAAGTTCTTGTTGTTGTTTCTTTGCACGCCACTACTTAACAAACTGTGACCAACAATAACCAACAAAAGTTACCAACAAACCCACCTCACAAACCTCCTTACCTGTCATTCTTTATTAACTAATTTATTAATTTACCTTTTAATTCTGTTGTTGTGGGGGTGTTTATTGTTGGTTTTGTTTTGTTTTGATTGGTTCAGTTGTGTTTTGTTTATACAGTGTTCACTATGAAGCCTTGACCAGCCTGGAATCCAATATGTAGAGTCCAGGCTGGCCTTGAAGTCATTGCCTACTTCTGGGCCCAGAGTGCTAGGATTAAGCATGCACACATTAAGCACACATGCTTAATTTCTTTACTTTTATATGTATGGATGTTTTAGTCGTGGGTGTGTCTGTGCACCATGTTCATGTAGTAACCTTAAAGGCCAGAAGATGACAGATACTCTGGAACTAGAGTTATGGATGGTTGCAAATTGCAATGTGAATGATAGAAATCTAATCTCAGTCTGCTGGAAGAACAGCCAGTGTTCTTAACTACTGAGTCATCTCTCCAGCTGCCACCATGATTGTTGGTTGAGACAAGGTGTCTCATTAGCTATCAGCCCAGTAGGCTAAAATAGCTGCCAGCAAAGGACCAGGAATATACCTGACTTTGCTTCCACAACTCTGGGATTTCAAGCATGTGCCACCATACCCAACTTAAGGACTCATATCTCATGCTTTCGTGGCAGGCATTTTATGAATCCAGCCCTGTTTTTGTTTTGTTTGTTTGTCTAGATTTTTTTTTTTTTTGAGACAGGGTTTCTTTGTGTAGCGCTGGCTGTCCTGGAACTCACTCTGTAGAGCAGGCTGGCCTTGAACTCAGAAATCTATCATGGTTAATATTAATTGGTGGTTTCTACCCCACCTTTGATCATTCAGTTCCCAAATAAAAAACACAAAACCTTTATATTTATAAGCCTTAAAGCATTAGAACTGGGTAGATGGCTACCCTCTAAGCTATTTTGACTACTTCCCTGTCAAGAACTCTGAGTTATAACTTGTCACATTCTGCCTTACCCGCTCTTACTCCAACCGGCCAGCCCTCATGCTCTTACAATTCATGTACCCCAGGGTGGCTTCTCCTTTCTTCACCTTTCTCTCCCTCCCTATGGTCTCTGCTTCAGACCCCAAGCCCAGCAAGTGAAGCCCTGCTACAGGTTGTCCTCATCTCTATGCGACCAATAGTTTTAAATTAAGGAGCAAGGTTATATAGCATCACTTGGTGTGTGTGTGGGAGGGGGGGATTGCCTTGTCCTTGAGGCAACCAGATTTTGGGGGCCAGTATTTAGCATTACAATACCTATCAACAGACCAAACCTCAACTGAAATCCACCTGCCTCTGACTCTGGAGCACTAGGATTAAAAGTGGCACTACTGGGATTAAAGGCATGTGCCACCACAACCCAGATATGTATTTTCACTTTTAATGGACATCGTCAAATGATTTTCTTAAAAGTATCTTCCTAGGTTTCTGTCAGAAAGGCATTGTATGCCCTTTCCTACACTCTAGGGAACTGGAAGACTGACAGTCCACAATCCATTTTGCTCTGGGTTTTGTTGGCTGGGGAAGCAGCTCTCAATGTTACTGCATTCATTAAACTAAGGATGGCTGGAGCTGGAGAATGGATCAACACGTAAGAGGACTTGCTACTCTTGCCGAGGAACTGGTTTTGGTTCCCAGCATCCGTACAGCAGCTCACAACCACCTGTATGTAACACCAGGTCCAGGGGATCTGACGTTCTCTTCAGTAAATACTGAACGAATGATTCTGTAGAGTTAGCTATTGTAATCATTCCATTTAAATCTTAAGGGTCTTTTTAGTGAGTGGACATTTAACAGATGAGTAGAATATTGGACTTAGTGCCTATGTTAGTGTGTGATCAGGAATGGATCTGGTCACTAATGCTCTGTAACAAAGCAGTTTTCAGCCGTGTGTGGTGACACACAATTGTATTCTTGACACTTGGGAAACTGAAGCAGAAGGATTAAGGATTTGAGGGTAGCTTGGGTTACATGGAACCTTGCCTCAAAAACAAATCAAGATGAAAGGTTAAATGAGGTTACTGTATAACCATACAGTTATAAATTAGGGAACCTGCTTTTTTTTTTTTTTTCCGTGTACCTTAGGGCACTAAACCTAGAGCCTTGTGTATGGTAAGTAACTGCTATACCACTGAGTATGTGCCTAGCTTTTTTGTTTTACTTTTTTATTTTGAGACATGGCCTCACTAAGTTTTCTAGGAGGTCTTGAGCTTGCCTTATAGCCCAGATAAGATTCAGTCCTCCAGGTCTAACTTTAGTCCTGTTTGTAATAAAGAACACTGTACTAAGAACGCGAGAGTGCTGAAGTTCAATTGGATAAAGTTACCCGACACTTTAAGTGGTGTGATTTTCTTTGCTGATGATTAAACAAGGTCAGTCAGAGGAGGCGTGGAAGGAAACAGCCCTGCACTGCCCTCTGCCGCTCCAGGAGCTCCCTTCCCTTGGAGGTCCCTCCATTCAAGAGCTAGATAATCCTTGATTTTGCTGCAGAAAGAAGTTCAGGGCCAGCCAGAAGGTGGCAGAGCCGGAGTCCATTAAAAATTTTTTTTTAATGTAGATTTAAACACTGAAGTTATTAATGGGATGAGGCACCAAGGAAAGAGTCACACACGGAGAGAATGTGGATGTTAGCCTCACAGAGGAAACTCCCACTTAGATGTCTTAGCATTCAGCACATGTATCATTTTGGTAGCTCTAAAGTTTTAACATAAAGGTCACCAAGAAGCCCTTTTTACTTCTTTGAGATAAGTGAGATTATAGTGGGAGCTAGAGTTACCTGGGATGGCTTTACTATCTGAAAAGGATAAATGTTAGATAGACCTAGAGGTGGTGATAGGAAAGATCGTGCAAGCAAAGAATGAATCGTGGAGGAGGATATAAAGTTGTCTCTCTAGTTTCAACTGTGTCAGTATTTTATGTGGTACATAAGGGAATAAAAAAAAAATGTAATTAGGCCTGGCGGTGCATGCCTTTAGTCCATGCACTTGGGAGGCAGAGGCAGGTGAATCTTTGTGAGTTTGAGGTCAGCCTAATCTACATAGTCTACATAGGTCAGCCTAGTCTACAGCCTAGGCCAGCTGTAGCTTCACAGTGAGACCTGTTTCAACAGCAACAATGTAATTGATAGTGAAAGTGTAACATCCTGAGGGAAGCTCTGTGACTACAGAAAGACTTTAACTGTACAGAAGTCTCCTGAGATGAATAGAGTTTGCCGCTGGACAAGTGTTTGTCTACCTTAATTTAACTGGATGCCATTCTTATTTCTAAGTTCACTACAGTAGGGTGGTTTTTATTTTAAAATGAAAAAGAAATGAAAGCACGGATTGCAAAAGTTACATGTAGATGAAGACCTGCCTTTATTATGTGAGAGGGCAAGAAAATTTTAGATTTGCTACTGGGACAGGAAAGGGCCATAGTTGGTGATATACATTCAGGCTTTCAGCATTCTTTACTGCTGTGAGAACAATTCTTACTTAAAACGCCACTATATAAGAGCGATATTACCTCCATATAGGCAAACACCACAGCATTGGAATTCTTGATTCTTATCTGCTGAGACAGACTTCAGACAGACTCGGAGGGAAGGGTTCCTCTCTCTCTCCAGGTCCCTTACTCTTCCCTGCCTCAGTCATAGGCGGGAAGAGTACCCTATATCATGGGTGACATCCAGAAGGTACAGCGCATGGAGCAGCTGTGCTATGCCCCCTCTCCCCTGACCTGTGACCACAGGCTTTCTTTTCTGCTCTCCTTAGTGAGCCCTTAACGTTGTACCTATTACTTTCTCTTTTTGGTTTCGTTATTGTTTATTTGTTTGTTTGTTTGTTTAAGACATGCTCTCTGTGTGTAGCACTGGCTGTCCTGGAACTCAGTCTGTAGACCTGGCTGGCCTTGAGCTCACAAAGATCCACCTACCTCTTTCTTCTTCTGGAGTGCTGGGATTAAATGGATGCAGCCACACCACCATGCCCACCCTATCTATTACATTCTATGATCATATTTTAAGTTCAAAGAGTTATTCTCTGAGCTTCATGGGTCTTGGATATATCTACATTCTCCCTAAGTCTCATATATTGTTCAGTTGGTGACACACTTACTAAGAGGTCAGGGTCACTTACAACAAGTGGAACAGTCAACAGTGAGGCAACAGTGTACTTCTGCTATTTGTTTTCCGGCCTTCCCAAGGACAGAGACTAAGTCCAAGCATTCCCTCAACTTTGTAAAGTTTATTCTGGCAGGTAGACAATAGTGTTGAGTATTGAGTTTGTGCCAGCATCAGAGCTAAGTGTTAGTGACATGAAGATACATTTTATATCCCCCTTTTCTCTTTTTCCAGAACATGTAACCAATTGAGGGACATTCTGACAAACAGATACAACACGCATTATGCACCCTGCCCCCAGTGTAAATCAGGGGAACAGAAGCTTCCATAGATTTTACTAGAAGAGGAGCTTGAACTAAGGCACAGAGAACCAAAGCCCATCCTGGGAGAAAGATGGAAAGAAATTCAAGGATGTTCATATGAGTAGAGTCGTGAACAGATGTGGGCATCTACAGGGAAAATAACATAGCACAGTCTGGGGATGAGGGAGGAAACAAAACAGCACAACCAGGAAGAACTCGGGATTAGAAGTGGAGGAATGTTACATTCATTTTGAGTGGATCCTGATACTCACCGCAGAGCATGCCACTCTGGTTCTGTGGGTTAGTTTTCAAAGTCCTTTCTGCTAGGAGAACGAGACAGTAAAGAAGCAGAATACGCTATCATGCTTGCCCATAATTGGGACAGAGTAACTGTTTGTTGATGAGCAAATGAATGTTGGAGAGTGACAGCATTATCGTTCTTGGCACACCACATGCACATAAGCTGTGGGGGTGGAAAAAACACAGAATTATTTCGTGGTGTGGTGGACTTGACAGTATTTTTTATGATTAAAAAAAAAAACCCTCAAAAACTCAAAACACCTTTACTTTTGAGAGATTATTCTGACCCTAGACGCAGGATGAACCAGAAAGGGATCAGTCCTGAGTACACATTAACTGCCAGCAGAAGAAGAAATATCAGAAGTTCAGGAGAGAGCTGGGGAGGACAGGGTGTGGAAGTCAGACACTCCATTTATGCTGTGTGTTGTGTTTTATAAAAAGAAGGAGAGACCAGAGATTTGTTTGGTGGGAGTGCGGTATGGCGTGGGGGGAGGGATGCCTCATCATGGACCCACAGAGGCACCCCCTTTGAGATTCCAGCCACATAGATGGTATAGTGTAGAATAGAGTTTATTCAGGGGAGTTACGAGAAAAGGCAGAGAGAGGGAGAAGAGGAGTAGAGGCCAGCAATGAGCACATGGAGAGGGGGGAGGGGAACGGGGAGAGAGGGAGAACAGGAGCAAGAGGAGAGAGCAAGAGCAACAGGGCAAGAGAGGAGGGGGCAAGCAGCCCTTTTTATAGCAAGTCAAGCACAGTTGCCAGATAACTGTGGGGCAAGGCCTAGAAGAAATGCCAACACTGTGCTCCTGGGAAAATGAGGCCACCTCTCCCTTCTTCTCTATTCTGATTTGTGGGTCTGACACGATGTCTACTCTGTGATATTCTCTGCAAGTATTGGCGAAATGCTTAAACTAGGCTCGATAGGAGGCAGCTAAGCAAGTGTGTTTTCTAATGCTTTAAGAGAATATCTGAGGTTGGCTCCTGCACATAGACGCTTACTGACCTCACAGCCCTGGAGCCTCATGGGTACTGAAGGGGCATGGACCAATCTGCCGAAAAGCAGACAGCATTGAAAAGGTGGTGTATGCTCGTGTGAGAGAAATATCACACATCAAATCAGAGTGTAAGACTGGGGTACAGGGTTGGGGATTTAGCTCAGTGGTAGAGCGCTTGCCTATAGCGCAAGGCCCTGTTAGGTCCCCAGCTCCAAAAAAAAAAAAAAAAAAAAAAAAAAAAAAGACTGGGGTACAAAGAAGAAAGTCTTATTGCTTTCTTTTTACACCACCCCTTCCCAAATAATCCAGTTACCTCCCATTAAGCCCTACTTCTTCAAAGGCCTGTCATACAAGGAACCAAGCTTCCACCACTCTAACTGTAAAGCTCCAGCAATGGCTTCCATGGTGTGATTACTGTTGTGGATATAAAAACCCTCAAAGGTGTTGGGGAAGCTGGGAGGCAGTGGGGAAACTGAGTCAGTTCACATCACCTTCTCTATGAGGACGGCAAAAGGAGATCGAGGAAGGAAGTTCTGGAGTAAGGATTTTAGAGAGGATGACACAAGCACAGGATGGCAGTGTACCCGGTCTGGATCTGTCATTCTGTCTCCTGAAGAGCCAATCAGGGTACTGCACTCAAGGCTAGCGTGCTCTGCACAACAGAACAGCCTCTCCCCAACGCGTGAGACAACTAGAAGTTTATCTTGGACATTTTCTATTTATTCTCTTTTCTTCTTTGCTACAGGCTGTTATGTAGCCCAGGCTGGCCTGGAACTAACTCACCATGTAGCTATTTGAGGATGATGAACTCTGGATTCTCCCTGCAGCACTACTGTGAATGTGTCTGTTACCTTCTCTGTAACCAGCATCGACACAAAGCCTGCCAGCCGCCCCAGTCAGTGTCTCTCAATATGAAGTCGGTGGTTGACTAAAAAAATTCAACTTCTTTAGTGTCAACTGATGCTATTTTAAATTATTCCCTATTTAAAATTCAATGTTTCTTTTCCTGCTTGTTCTTTAAAAAAAATTATAGATGGGGCAGGAGGTGGGCTCAGGTAAAAACGTGGTTGTCTAACATGCAGGAAGCCATGAACTCTCCTAACCAAATAAACCAAGCATAGCAGTGTACACAGGAGGCAGGAGGGGCAGATTCAAGACCGTCCTCTGCTACTTTGAGGCCAGCTTTGAGAAACAGGAGACCCTGCCTCAAAACATACAATAAAGCTGAAAAGAAGGAAAGGACATATGTCCTTCCCCAAACCCATGCCCATGGGTTAGCAGGGTTGTGATAATTTCACGATGGATGGTGTTAACAGATTCTCTAGAGGGAAAGTCAGCACTCAGAGGACATTCACTGTATTTAAATGGCCACCACTCATTTACTTTAAAAGTTTTTTTAGTTGGGTACAGTAAAGACTGCCAGGAGTTTAAGGTCTGCGAGGGTTACAGTATGAGACCGTGTCTCTAAAGAAAAAGATTATTCTACTTCATGTATATGAGATGTAAAGGAATTTATTTCCCTGTAGGTCTGTGGTTTCTGCCACCACAATTGTTTCACACGTCAAATCGAACATACATTTAAAAGCCGTGCAGCACAGCATGCGCTGCTGAATTCACACACTCTTTTGTAGGTTTTTTTTTTTTTTTTTTTTTTTGATGTCTTGGGAATGGGAGATCACGTCAGTTTTCTTTAATTCTTCTGCTCATTGGCCACTTCATGTGTCTGTCATAGATCTAGCTAATTGGGCTCTGTAGGATGGGAAGTTAAGTGCTTTCCCTCATTCTAGCATGAGAGTTACTCATGCCTGCCTTTGCACACGTGTAAGATGATGTCTGAGAGAAATTCCTGAGTGGAAGGGACACTCATGTGATTAGAGAAATTTAAATCCCGGGCTGCCACCCCACAGTTTCCTCTCACTTTGTCAGAGGCCTCTCATTCAGAAAGTCTGTACAAGGACCACTTTTCAAAGAACTCTTTATGACAATTACACTGAATAAAATGTCCAGTGGGAAGATGGCTCGGTGGGTAAAAATGCTTGCCCCACAGCCCGACACCCTGTGTTCGATGTCCAGCATCCACCTTTGTGCTGCTGTGTATCTGTAATCTCAGCTCTCCTACTGCAGGAGGCGGAGAGTCGGCTGAAGCTCCTGGGTAGGCTGGCCTGGAGAAAGCAGTGCAAAGACCCTGCCTCAACAGAGTGGTAGAACACTGTCCTCTGACCTCAGGTGTGCCACACATTCCTCCGCACTCTCACACACAATAAACGGACAAGTACACAAAGAAATAGAAAACATCCATGTTTGCATAACCCAGGGTTTACCAAGTGTACTTAGAACTGGAATCAAAATGTGACCACATGGCTTTAGAGATGACTCAGGAGGCAAGAGCATTGCCCACAAGAGCATTGGTTCCAGAGCACCAGGGCTTGGCTCGGTCTCCCACATGTCCATCACATCCATTTATAAATGCAGTCCCAGGGGGTTCCAACATCCTTTCTGACCTTTGTAGACACCACATACACTAAAAGCACTCACATATAGCATACTCATTAAAATATATTCAGGCTGAGAACATACTCCTTCCCCCCACACCTGGAGCTGAGGACCAAACCCAGGGCCTTGTGCTTGCTAGGCAAGCACTCTACCACTGAGCTAAATCCCCAACCCTGAGAACAGACTTTAAAAGGAGAAATATTAAGCAAGCAAGAATCGTAACCCATTAGTGTTTCAGAGACCATATCCCCTTCCCCTGTGCCTCCAGCAGTGTACACTTGGTGCTGGAAGGTGAGCGTATCTGAAGCTAATTTGTTTTTTTTTTGGTTCCCTCCCTATCCTCCCCCATCACCGCCCTCCCCCAACAATCACGTTCACTGGGGGTTCAGTCTTAGCAGGACCAAGGGCTTCCCCTTCCACTGGTGCTCTTACTAGGATATTCATTGCTACCTATGAGGTTGGAGTCCAGGGTCAGTCCATGTATAGTCTTTGGGTAGTGGCTTAGTCCCTGGAAGCTCTGGTTGGTTGGCATTGTTGTTCATATGGGGTCTCGAGTCCCTTCAAGCTCTTTCAGTCCTTTCTCTGATTCCTTCAATGGGGGTCCCATTCTCAGTTCAGTGGTTTGCTGCCGGCATTCGCCTATGTATTTGCTGTATTCTGGCTGTGTCTCTCAGGAGAGATCTACATCCGGTTCCTTTCGGCCTGCACTTCTTTGCTTCATCCATCTTATCTAGTTTGGTGGCTGTATATGTATGGGCCACATGTGGGGCAGACTCTGAATGGGTGTTCCTTCTGCCTTTGTTCTAATCTTTGCCTCTCTATTCCCTAGCAAGGGTATTCTTGTTCCCCTTTTAAAGAAGGAGTGAAGCATTCGCATTTTGATCATCCCTCTTGAGTTTCATGTGTTCTGTGCATCTAGGGTAATTCAAGCATTTGGGCTAATAGCCACTTATCAATGAGTGCATACCATGTGTGTTTTTCTGTGATTGGGTTACCTCACTCAGGATAATATTTTCCAGTTCCCTCCATTTCCCTATGAATTTCATAAAGTCATTGTTTTTTGATAGCTGAGTAATATTCCATTGTGTAGATGTACCACATTTTCTGTATCCATTCCTCTGTTAAAGGACATCTGGGTTCTTTCTAGCATCTGGCTATTATAAATAAGGCTGAGATGAACATAGTGGAGCACGTGTCTTTTTTATATGTTGGGGCATCTTTTGGGTATATGCCCGAGAGGTATAGCTGGGTCCTCAGGTAGTTCAATGTCCAATTTTCTGAGGAACTTCCAGACTGATTTCCAGAATGGTTGTACCAGTCTGCAATTCCACCAACAATGGAGGAGTGTTCCTCTTCACATCCTCGCCAGCATTTGCTGCAACTTGAGTTTTTGATCTTAGCCATTCTCACTGGTGTGAGGTATAATCTCAGGGTTGTTTTGATTTGCATTTCCCTTATGACTAAAGATGTTGAACATTTCTTTAGGTGTTTCTCAGCCATTCGGCATTCCTCAGCTGTGAATTCTTTGTTTAGCTCTGAACCCCATTTTTTAATAGGGTTATTTGTCTCCCTGCTGTCTAACTTCTTGAGTTCTTTGTATATTTTGGATATAAGCCCTCTATCTGTTGTAGGATTGGTAAAGATCTTTTCCCAATCTGTTGGTTGCCATTTTGTCCTAACCACAGTGTCCTTTTCCTTACAGAAGCTTTGCAGTTTTATGAGATCCCATTTGTCGATTCTTGATCTTAGAGCATAAGCCATTGGTGTTTTATTCAGGAAATTTTCTCCAGTGCCCATGTGTTCCAAATGCTTCCCTAGTTTTTCTTTTATTAGTTTGAGTGTGTCTGGTTTGATGTGGAGGTCCTTGATCCACTTGGACTTAAGCTTTGTACAGGGTGATAAGGATGGATCGATCTGCATTCTTCTACATGTTGACCTCCAATTGAACCAGCACCATTTGCTGAAAATGCTATCTTTTTTCCATTGGATGGTTTTGGCTCCTTTGTCAAAAATCAAGTGACCATAGGTGTGTGGGTCCATTTCTGGGTCTTCAATTCTATTCCACTGGTCTATCTGTCTGTCTCTGTACCAATACCATGCATTTTTTTTTTTTTATCACTATTGCTCTGTAATACTGCTTGAGTTCAGGGATAGTGATTCCCCCTGAAGTCCTTTTATTGTTGAGGATAGTTTTAGCTATCCTGCTAGGCAAGCACTCTACCACTGAGCTAAATCCCCAACCCCAAGAACAGACTTTAAAAGGAGAAATATTAAGCAAGCAAGCATCGTAACCCATTAGTGTTTCAGAGACTATATCCTCTTCCCCTGTGTCTCCAGCAGTGTACACTTGGTGCTGGAAGGTGAGCGTATCTGAAGCTAATTTGTAAAGCAAACTGATTGTATTTGCTCTTTTAGCTTTATCCAAACCAAAGCTTTTAAAAACGGTTGTTTATTCCTTAACGCCTTCCAAATTCGTTCAACAGTGTTTCAGAGTTTTAGGTTCGACTTCCCAGATACAGAAACGCCTTAAACTCCCTAATTCCCGGACAAGATGTAAAATTAGGTCAAATCTGTGTCTTTTGGGAGCAAAGCTTGGACTGATCTTGCCGGGGTAGAGAGGTGGGCGCTGGTGACTCAGTTCTGGTGGTCCTGAGATCCGAGCAGTTTCGAGGGAAGCTCAACCCTATGCGACCCTTGCCAGAACCCTGCCCCCCCTTCCCCCCGCAAGGCTGCTGGAGGAGGCCCTCACCCGCTTCCTCATCCTGCAGACAGAGGGGGTCTCTGGACTCGTAGCTGCAGCCAGCTGCTGAGGTGCCCCACGTGGGCGCCGCTCAGTGCCACTGGGAGGCGGGGCAGGAACGCCAAGGCCAACACCTCCACTGCGGACCAAAGAGCAAGGCTGCTGCCTAGGGACCAGTGCTGATTGGCCGCGTCGGCCCCTCCCCGCCCTGGATATAAGCGCCAAGCTCAGGAAGGCTTTGGTCGGTGTCTTACTAGCCAAAGCCACACTCACCCCGGCCCCAGCATGCAGAAGGACGCCTCCTCCAGCGGCTTCCTGCCCAGCTTCCAGCACTTTGCCACTCAGGCCATCCACGTGGGACAAGAGCCCGAGCAATGGAGTTCGCGTGCTGTGGTGCTGCCCATTTCGCTGGCCACCACGTTCAAACAGGACTTTCCAGGCCAGTCCTCGGTGAGCAGCCGGGCAGGGCTGGGCTGACTGTGGGAGCGATCGAGAGACTTGTGGTCTCTGAGATTTTCAGTTAAAAATCAGAATTGCAAGTCGTTGAATTCTGTAGCAGCGAAGCCACCTGCAGCCAGTCCTGCTTTGAAAAACGAAGGGTTTGGGGCTGGTGAGATGGCTCAACAGTTGTGCTGACTAGTTTTATATCAACTTGACTCAAGTGAGAGAGGAGGGGGCCTCAATTGAGAAAATGCCTCCAGAAGATCAGGCTGTAAGCAGGCATTTTCTTAACTATGGGTTGATGGGGAGAACAACTCCATTGTGGGTGGGGACACCCACAGGCTGGAGGTCCTGGATGCTATAAGAAGTTGGATGAGCCAGCCATGGCCTCTGCATTAGTTCTTGCCTCCAGCTTCCTGTCCTAACTGCTTTCCATGATGAACTGTTAGACGGAATTAAAATAAACCCTTTCCTCTCCAAGTTGCTTTTGGTCAAGGTGGTTTTGCTTTTTGTTTTTGTTTTTGTTTTTGTTTTTGTTTTTTTTTATCACAACAGGTATATAAAGGTGCTTGTTACCAGACATGACTACAATAATTCAATCCCATAATCCATAGGATGGAGGGAGAGAACTATCTCCTGTAGCCTGGAGTTGTCCTTTGATGCACTCACAGCGTGTGTCTCTCTCTCTCTCTCTCTCTCTCTCTCTCTCTCTCTCTCTCTCTCTCTCCCCTCCCTCCCCTCCCCCCTCTCTCTCCCCCCGCTCCCCTCTCTCTCTCCCCCTCTGTCCCTTTCCCTCTCTCTCTCTCTCTCTCTCTCTCACACACACACACACACACACACACACACACACACACACACACACTATTGAGCATTTACGTACCAAATGTGTACTTAGAACTTATGTGTGTTACATGTAGAATCTCATCAATATTAGCAAGAAGGATCTTAGCCTGAACTAAGGTCTCAGTGTTCAGACAGATATCCGAGATGTGGGGTTACCAGCACAAGGAGTACCAAGGCTCATGAGCCATGAAAGCGAGCTTTAATTTATATTGAGCCCCTTTCTTCTGCAACTGGCCACATGGTGCTGCACTGTAACTGAGCTAAGTAATAGTTCAAGCCATTTCATCATCTAAGCCAGCAGTTCTCAACCTCTGGTCTGTGATCCCTTTGGGGGTTGAACAACGCTTTCACAGGGGTCACATGTTGGATATTTACATTACGATCCCTAATAGTAGCAAAATTATAGTTATGAAGTAGCAACAAAAATAATTTAGTAGTTGGGGGTTACCACACCATGAGGAACTGTATTAAAGGGTCACAGCATAAGGAAGGTTGGCAACCATTGATCTAAGTAGTGTGGCTTTGTGATTAAGAGCACATGGGTTCTAATTCTTACATCAGCTCTTCTGGCTGGGTAACCTGGAGGAGGAAGCTATTTAACCCATCCAAGACTTGAGATGACTCTGTGTAAACTGGGATAATGATAGAACACACCACACAAGCTGTTACTGTTGTAAACTTTGTGGTACACACTTAGAAGGGCTTCATGAGACCTTAGTTCTCATATTGATGAGGTAAGCTTGCTGCCTGTATGGAACAGTGTGTAGAAATTGAGCATTCGGGTATGATATTAATGTTTGTTTGGTTCAGAGAGCAAGCTGGAGTGGTTAAATCCAGTATGTGCTCAGAATCTCCAAAAGGTAATTGCGCTGTAACAATGAGAAGTATCAGAAATCTTTAGTTCCATTTGAAAAGCTGTGGAGTGCACAAGGTAATTTGCCCATGAAGGAAGCTCTCCCACCCTGGGGGTTAAACGTCTGCATGCTTATGAATATTTATGTGAGTACAGCGCTGTTTTAGAAGCCAAGCCTTCGTAGGGAGGTTTGGTGAGTTTAGCGTCCAGGGAGAGTGGTGAGTGCTGAAGACAGCTGGAGTCCTGTAAACTGTGTTTATCCAACACAGGGGAAAACGCTTAAAATTATTATTACAAATGCTGGAAGAGTCCTGAAACAAGGGTGTAAGTAATGGTGTGCTGTATAAGCCTAGGGAAGAAAATTGTAGGATGTTTTGTTTTGTTTTGTTTTTCAAGACAGTCTCTCTCTAAGTAGCCGGAGATGGTCTTGAACTCACAGATCCAACTTTGCTTCTACTGGGATTGCAGATGTGTATGACCAAGGGAGCTTAGATCCTAGCATTGGCTCTGCTAGGAAAACATTCCCCAGGTTTTACAACATTTGGCTGCGCTTTTCTCCAAGTAGGTCACAAGGCTAAATAAAATGATTACATGAACCTTAAGTATAAAAGGATGAACTTAAGTGCAAAGGGAGCTTGACACAGGAGGAGCTTCACTGAGAATTGCTTCCTCCTTTTGAGTCATTTTTTTTAATAGGGTTAATATCTGAGCCCTGAGCACTTAAATGGCTTTTTTTTTAAAAGATTTTATTTTTTATATGAGTACACTGTTGCTGTCTTCAGACACACCAGAAGAGGGCATCAGATCCCATTACAGATGGTTGTGAGCCACCATGTGGTTGCTGGGAATTGAACTCAGGACCTCGGTACCTCAGAACCTCTTTCTTAATGGCTGAGCCATCTCTCCAGCCCTTGAATGGCTCTTTCAACCCTCTCATGTGCTAAATGAATGGGTATCACTTATGCTTTGGAAAGAGAAACACAGGTTAGACTCATGTGCTTCCCTTTTCCTGAAGCATCCATCCTATAAGGAGAGGGTGAGGTGAACTTAACTGCAAGGTCATTGTAACCTTAAGGACTGCCACCTACCTACTAGCTTATGCTTCACCCAATTTCATCTTCACAACTTTGCATGTAAACATGTATTTTTCCCCCCAACCCCAGATTGACTGTTGGAATGTTTCCCTACTAGTACCAAGCTCATAAGTGGCAGGGACATCCTTCTAACCCATGGCAGATACATCATTCTCATCCAGTTTACTCGTTTTTATGTTGGCCAGCATGTCTATCTGTCTGTGCACCACAGGCATGCTGTGCCTGCAGAGGCCAGAGAAGGCCTCAGACTGCTGGAACTAGAGTTCTAGACACAGCAAACTGACATGTGGGTGCTTGGAGTTGAAGTAGGTCCTCTGAAAAAGTACCAAACACCCATTATGCCATCTCCCCAGCCCCACCTCTGGTTACGCCTTGAGCCTCTCTATACTGCCATAGCCACAACAATGCCACAGATAGAAAGCAATCATGGTGGGATGGGCCTGTAGCTGTGGCCATGTCTTCGCAGGCTCTGATAAAAAAAAAAAACAATAAAGCTCTTAAGATGATGAATAATAAGTCCTGGTCCTCCTCTTTCTCTTCTCCCTTTCTTGTTTTCAGGGTTTTGTATACAGCCGCTCTGGAAATCCGACGAGGAATTGCTTGGAAAAAGCAGTGGCTGCACTGGATGGGGCAAAGCACTGTAAGAGACTCACATCTGGAGTGAATGCCAGATTCTCTTTAGGAGTCTAGGGACCACACAGGCATAGAAGAGAGAAAAACAAGAGATCCTCATACCCCAGATTCGCAGTTTCCTAAGACAGTGAATCTTTTGGCCGTGTTCTTCAGCTGGGCATATGCAGGCGTGTTCTCACTAGTTAGAGCGAGTAATGACCAAGCGTAAAGGTAGCTCTCACTGCACTCTTCATCTCTACGCTTATTTGCTGAGCCCAAAATCTTTAATAATATGCTCTCAGAGAGAAGGAACTCGCTCCCTGGACCTTTTCTGGGGAGTGAGTTCCGGTTAAGTCATCTTTGTATTTTCACTATAAATGATGCTAATGATCAGAATAGTGAAGAGAAAAGGTCTCAATATCCTATCTTTTCTCTCTGTGTGTGTTTATATTCACATAGTATTTTAAAGGTTTAATTTTTCAAACCAAAAGGGCTGTCGTGACATTAACTGGAGAACCTCACAGGAGTAGAGGCACCAGCAGCTCAGTCGGCCAGGGGAACCACAGTACAGGTGGCACTACGTTGTTGCGAAGATTTTGGTCATAGCGTAGTAATTGAATTTGCTGTTCATGGTAGGTTTGACCTTCGCCTCGGGGCTTGCCGCCACCACTACGATTACCCATCTTTTAAAAGCAGGAGATGAAGTCATTTGCATGGATGAAGTGTATGGAGGTAGGTGATCTTTCGTTTCCAGGTGTGCCAGGTAGTGCTTTGAAGATAGCAGTAGGTCTTGAACTACACAGGCACCATTGTCACTTTCAGGGACTATGTCCTTTCAAAGGAGTGTCAGGCATCTCCACGGGGCTCAGACTCTGTGTTTCAGAAGTGCTTAGAAGAGACTGTCTGGTAAGAATTGTGTGCAAGATGCTAGAACAAGGATGCAGGACTTGATTAGCTTTCGGATACAACATAGCTTTGGTTCTGAGCGTGTAACACACGCATTTGGTATGAGTTATACTGTCAAGCCATGTGGTATCAATGAATGTCATAGGAGGACAATTTCTGAGAGGCAGTCCTCTCCTTCTACCCTGCGAGTCCTGATGTCAAGCTCAGGTTGCCATGCTTGGTGGCCAGGGACTTTGACCTGTGCATCTCACCAGTAATGATTCATTTGCTTTAGACTCGCATACTGTGAAGAAACTGCTAACAATTGCTTGTGCCTGTGATCCCAGTACTCAGGAGGCGGAGGCAGGAGAATTGCCATGACTTGGCCAGCTTGGGCTGTATAGTGAGTCTGAGGTCAATTGAGCTATAGGGAGACTTGGTTTTTTAATACATACTTTTGAAATGATAATATAATTATGCCGTTTTCCTTTTCCTCCCTTCAACTTTTCCCATGCACATACACACCCCTCAACGAGCACCCTCTCGAATTCATGACCTCTTTTTCTTTGATTATTGGTACCTCTGTGTGTGTGTGTGTGTGTGTGTGTGTGTGTGTGTGTGTGTGTGTGTGTGTGTTCCTAAATACATTAATACAACTTCCTCACTCTATATAATGTTACCTATGTTTACAATCTCAGGGTATTGGATAACCAACTGGCAGATTCCGGTCTGGGGAAGACTACTTCTCCCTTCTTTAGTTATTTGTAGTTCTCTGCCTAGGTTGAGACCTCATGGCTTTATGCCCTTCCCATGTTAGCATGTCTGTTGATTTCATTGTTGTTCAGGTCTCAGGTAGCCACGTGGGTGAGATTTGATGGGTTAGCCTCTCTTGACATTTCTAGGCAATTCAATCTCACAGCAAACTTTTATCTTTCTGCTCCCCCTTCTGTCATGATTCCTGAGTCTTGAGTGCTGTGTTTTAGATACATTAGCTGGGATCATTGGCACCAAGACCCTGCCTTATACATACATACATACATACATACATACATACATACATACATACATACACACACACACATGTAGAGATTTCTACAGAAGAAGCTGTGTTGGGAGATTAGAGAAAGGGGAGTTTGAGAAATAGTTCTGCTTCTTGTCACTTGTATTTAATAAGTAGGGTGGGGTGGGGTGGGGGAGAGTTCTCATTCTGGATGTGTGTAGGTCTGCCAAGAGCAGATACTTCCTGACATCGTGTTCTCCGCCTCAGGCACCAACAGGTACTTCAGGAGGGTGGCATCCGAGTTTGGACTGAAGATTTCTTTTGTGGATTGTTCCAAAACCAAATTGCTGGAGGCAGCGATCACACCACAGACCAAGGTAACTAGCTTGGGTTCTGATTCAGTCTGTTTTTTCCTGTGTTATGTTAGGCCCATAACTTTCTTTTCACGACAGGTTGTAATTATTACGTTTTATCGAATCTGTTGATGAGTTTGACATGGGCTACAGTCTCCGTGGCTTGACAGCATAGTTACCTGGAGTGCACACACAGATTCTGTGGTGGAATTTCAACTGGGCCTTGAGGTAGGGGGGAGGAAAAGATCATTAGACAGAATATATTTAAAAACCACATAACAAGGCTTTAAAGGGAAGGGGAGATTTCTCTTTAAAACCTGGAGTGGAGGGGCTGGAAAGGTGGTTCAGTGGTCAAGAACATTTGCTGCTCTTGCAGAAGACCAGGGTTTGGTGGCTCATAACCATCTTTAACTTGAGTCCCAGAGGAGCCAACATCTCCTCTGGCCTTTGAAAGTACCAGACATGCGTGTGGCACACAGATAGATATATACACAGGCAAAACACTGAATATACATAAAAACATAATAAATAAATGTAAAACTCAGAGAGGAGCTTTAAGAGTGAGAATGAGCAGGTGGATAGATGGCTTAGTGGTTAAGAGAATGCACTGCTCTTGTAGAGGACAATTTGGTTCGAACATTCTACATCGGATGGCTCATAACTGCCTATAACTTCAGCTTCAAGACATCCGATGCCTCTGGCTTCTGTAGACACAGCACCTGCACACATAAACACACACAGACATACATATGTTCCCATAACTAAAAATAAACTCTTTAAGGAAAAGAATGAGATTGGGAGAGGGAGAGACACACACAGAGATGGATAGAGTGGGGTGGAAGTCGTCAGCCGAGCCTCTTTGAAGAAAAGTTCCACAGCAACCTCAAGAACAAAGGAGATAGCAGACTTTTATAAGTTTCACATCATATGATTTAGTTTAATACTGTGTACATGACAAAAAGCTTGAGTGAGCCAGGTATGTAAATCAGGGACTGCTGTGAGTCCTAGTACAGCCTGCTTCTTAACTCTCTGTCCCAGAAGAAGGGCATGCAGAGGCACTGCATGGCCTTTTAAAAGTGACCTCTGTCTTGAAAGGGTAAGTCAATGTTCTAACAGGAAGTTAAAAAAAAAACCAAAACCATGTGCACTGTTAGAAGCTAGTGTGGGTTTAATCTCTCAGCTCCACTCAATCTATTTTTTTTTTCTTGGTAGAAAATGTAAACTCAGGAGTACATAGTTCTCAGATATGCCAAGTGAGCCTGATTCAAAGACCACAGAGCTCCTCAGGCCAGAGGCTTTGATTTCAGTCCCGGGGAAGCTTTGAGCCAGGGAAGGTATTTGTGCTTGAATAGCAGATGTGGTATTTGGGAACCTCATTTAAATTCTGCGGGAGTGGAAGACCAGTGTCTTTTATAAGTGAGCCTTTCCAACTCTCTGCTAAGGATTAAAGCATTGGATTTATACCCGAGCTCATGTGGCAGTGAATGCTAAAAGGTAAACGTCCTTCACACAAAGGTTTCCTTCCAGATTAGCACCAGGGCACCTTTTACTAAGTAAGAATTGTTTTCAAGGACATTGTGTTTTTATCTTGCTTGGGAGAAAAAAAAATTATTCAAATAGCTGGTCCGAGTGTCCCCAAGGGAAGAAATCAGATCACGAGTACGATACATTTTGTCCATAGCATTTTATTTGTTGGCTCTTTACTCACTTGGATTAATACACTTTCCCCTAAAACAAAAGGTTCAGCTTTTGAAGTTACGTACATATGTGTGTTACTGTATGTGTATGGGTGTTTTGTTTCCATGCGCATTTGTGTACTGTGTGCCTACTGCCCGTGGGGGTGATGGATCCCTTAGAACTAGAATTACAGATGGTTGGGAGCCACCACGTGGTGCTGGGACTCTAACAAGTGCTTTTAGCCACTGAGCCATCCCTCCAGCCCCTGCTGTCAATTTTTAGAGTCCACATGAAACAAATTTTGTATTTAGGTACTTGTTTGAATCTTTATTTGTTTTTTAATATTAGCTCGATGAGAATACATTGTTCTTACCCAGGAGTCATTTTTATAGGATTTTAAGTAAATCAAAAAGTTTTAACTACTTTTTAATGGCGAACTTCCAGACCAGGGAGTGCATTCAACTAGATATCTCTTCTGTCTACATAGGAAATAAAAAGTCATTAGTTCTTCTAAGAGAAAGCTGTAGATGACACAGTTCAAAGCAGATGCCCCCTATTTAACAGTGCTCTCACTTGGTCTTTTCAGTAACTGTTGAGGGTGCCCACCATGGCTGACCTGTAGATCAGTGCACTGCCAGTGAACCTGGCTTTCTGCATGGCTACCACCTCTTTTCTTCAGCCTAATGCATGACCTCGGGCTTAGTTCATCCAGTGCCTTTGTCATTATTTAACTCTGAGGGTGTCCTTGATAGCTGATGGTAACTTTGAATTTGTGGTTCTTCTGCCTCTGTTACTTGAATGATGGGAATATAGGCATTGCAACTCCTAACCCCGACCCACACGCCCGCCAATCCTTTCCGGTTTGTGCAGTACTAGGGATTGATCCCAAGCTTCATGCATGCTAGGCAAGGTCTTTACTGAGCTACTTCCCCAGAGCAAGGGTGTATTTTTATACCATCCATATTATTTGTCTTTGAGAACAGAAGCTCCAGACACAAGTCTCTGGGATGATTATACAATTCACTTTTTCTTATTAGAGACATATAACCTCATTTGAGTCTGACAATTGTCCTGTGAGATAAATATCACCAACACTTTTATGCAGATGGGCTGGAGGAAGAAAGAAGAGAGTCTATAGCCTTGGAGAAATTTGTAGGGGAAGCTCAGACTCAGACTTAAGCATTCTACCTTCATTGTCGAAGCCTTTCCATTGTGGCGAGTACTTGCCTTCTACGTTGTTGTATGTGAGATGCATGTATATGTCATGTTTCTAACATAATGTTGTGTGCTGAATTACTGCAGCTTGTTTGGATTGAAACACCCACAAACCCAACCCTGAAGTTGGCCGACATCAAAGCCTGCGCACAAATTGTCCACAAACACAAAGACATCCTTCTGGTTGTAGATAACACTTTCATGTCTGCATATTTCCAGGTAAATGAAATAAAGGGTTTGTGCTGTGAGATTAATAAGCCACACGGTAATCTGTAATTTAACAAGGGAAGGTCTACTTTATAATGTAATCATTATCAAACTTTTGAGAGATAACTATTATTGGTTAGACAAATAATCAGATTTAGACTTTTTTTTTTTTACATTAGTTAATATCTCAGAACTGTGTTACTATTTTATTGGAAGTTTTTCTGGGGTCAGTTGAGCCCCAGGAATAGGAGTAAACACATTTGTCAGGCTAGAATGTATAAGAATAGACACTGTATAGGTTGGTTGTATTCCACCTTTATGTGTCAGCTTGACACAAGGTAGAATCATCAAGGAAGAATGCATCAAGCTTCACTTGAAAGAATGTGTCAGTGAGATCCAGCTGTAGGGGATTTTCTCAATTAATGACTTATGGGGGGTCTTCCCAGCTCATTCTCAGTGGTGCCATCCCTGGGCTGGTGGTCCTAGGTTCTATAAGAAACCAGGCTGAGTGAGCCAGGGGAAGCAAGCCTGTAAGCAGTGCTGTTCATGGCCTCTGCATCAGCTCCTGCCTCCAGGTTCCAACCCTGCTTGAGTTCTTATTCTGACTTACTCCAGTCATGGGTTATGATCTGGAAATGTGAGTCAAATGAACCCTTTTTCTCCGCAACTTGCTTTTTGGTCACAGTGTTTCATCACAATAATAAAACCCTAAGGCAGATACTATGGATAGAAACATGGTAGGTGAAGTCTCAGAGACTCCAAGCCTTTGAGAAGTAATGGGGTCCTTTTTAGCAGTTAAGAGAAGTTACCTCCCCCTTCTTACCTATTTGAACCCTTCCTCAGCCTTCTGAGTTGAGACACCAGGAGCCTTCAGAGTTAGGCTCCCGAGGTTCCTTGATGGTGAGAGATTGGGGGTTTTCTCTTTGTATTTTAATCTTTCTTGTCCCTGTAATATCATTGGGGTAGCCCTGTCTGGTCCCGGTGGTTATATAAAGTCTGTAAATACATGGCTTATTGGGTGGTTGTATCTCTGATGCCGTCCACATTGCAGGCACTAGCATGGCAGTCTGCTGGTTATCAATCCATGTTAAAATAGGAATTTCTGCTTCACCTGTCTCATGGCTAAGAATTCTTGGTTGTAGTTTGGTGCTGCAATCTGGACGGCTTCAGAGCGGGACTTTGCTTCTTACAAACCAAGTGTGAACAATCAGCTTGCACCTTGCCTGGTTTTAATGATTAAAAATCTAAGCAAAGTAGTTTGTACTCACTTGGCACAAAAAATGATTGATGGTTTCGTAAACTGCTCCATGTGTTTAAGGAGTCATAAAATGCACAGGTTTCTCCTGCAGGCAATAAACTCAGGGCCAGCCAACAACTGTAAAGAATCAAGTTTAGGGAGGCTACCAAGTCCCTGTGGAGGGTCAAGTCTGTGCTGGGAGACGAATCCAGGCATCTCTCTGGGGTTTCCGTGAGACTCCAATCCTTTTCCCAACAGGCCTGCTCTCAGGAGCTTATCACCCTCCAGAGTCCTGATTCCCAATGCCATAGTGTGGTCATTAAACTTCAACATGTGAATTGGGGAGACACAGACATTCCAAAACACAGCCATGAGTGTTTTAAGTGAGAACTACCCAGAGAGACTTTGTCTGAAGAAAACAAAACCAAAATATATGTATATAGCATGTAAGTGCATGCAAATGTGTGTTTTAAAGACGGCGATTAGTTGGCAGCAACATTAGGGCAGGAGAATAATCTGTACAAATTTCCTTTTGAAAACTTATTTATTTGGACACGTGTGTGTGTGTGTGTGTGTGTGTGTGTGTGTGTGTGTGTGTGTGTGTGTGTGTTACAGTATAGTGGTAGAAGTCGGAAGAACTTATGTGAATTTAGCTCTCTCTGTCAACTGTTAGGTTCCAAGGATTGAATTCAGGCCACCCCGAGCCATCTCTCTTGCATGAACAGATTTCTTTGTGACTTTATACTTGTCAAAACTAGTATAATAAGAAAGTGACTAGGAGTCAAGAGCCCCACAAACCAAGTATGAACAAACAACTTGTACCTTGTCAGGTTTTAATGACTAAAAATCTAAGCAAAGTAGTTTGTACTCCCTTGGCCCAAGAATTGCCTGATGCTTTCGTAAAGTGCTCCGTGTATTTAACAAGTCATAAAATATACACCTCTCTCTCTGTTGTAGGCAATATGCTCAGGGCCAGCCAATGACTGTAAGGAACAGTTTTGCCTTTTGTTTCCTTGCAACTTACACCTTCAGACTCTGAGCCCAGTCTTCTGTTTGTTTGTTTGTCTTTTCCTTTTGGAGCTTCTTTGGTAGAAGGAACTGTAGATCTTAGAAAAACCGAAGCTGTGTGGATTCTCACCCAGAAGAGCAGAGACAGATTTACCTGGGATCAGATGACAGATGCAGGTGGATGGAATGGTGCTTCTCAGATGGTTTCTCATTTGAAGTAAAGATGTCTGTTGTTCTCTTTCAGAGACCTTTGGCTCTGGGTGCTGATATTTGTATGTGTTCTGCCACAAAATACATGAACGGTAAGATAAGCGTAGCCTACGTCTTAAACATTCTTCACCCACAGATGGGCAATGGTAGGGAGGGCTTGGCATCTTGGACCCGTTTCTTCTGCTACTGTGTAGGACTTATATTACTTGTGTCGAAGATTCCGTGTCTTGAACTTTCTACGTCTACTTCCCAGGGTGAAAACTGTGCATCACCACGCTCAGAATTCCATTTCTCATAGACAGAACTGCAATCGTTGCTCACAGGGCTTACTGTGAAGGGTTATGCTTCCATTTTGCTGGCAGCTTGACTCTTTATATGACTTATTTTACTGCTTTAGGTATAGTCACTGCTATAAAACTGGATAGAGCTCTCCTAAATGATCAAAGAGAAGGCTTTTTGCCTTCTTAGGATTTTTTTTTCAAGAGACAATCATGGTTTGGTGGTGGGGACTTGCCCTGGCCTTTTGCTGTTTGGTTAGACAAAGGCCAAAGAGTGATCATCTCCACCTTGTAACTCTCTCTCACGGTATTGGAGGCTCGAAACTGATGGCTTCCAGAAACCATACATTCTCTTGCTTATTCTGTGGCTGGAAACTGCTGGCTTCTTTTTTCTTTAACTCTCTGTATTTTATTAATGCTGGAAATTTGAAACTGTTGGAAACTGTTCTGTGCTCCAATAAGCACTGAAAATCTAACGCTTTATGCTTAAATACGCGCTATGGAATTATGAAAAGGATTTATTGCTAGTGCTCCTCTCTCTGGTGAGTCAGCCAGGAGCCTCTTGCTGGCCAGGTGAGAGGCTTGAAGCTTGTTAACTCTTTTTGAACCAGAGAGAAGAAAAGGAAAGGAGTCCCTCACACAGACAGCACACACACCCAGCACACACACTGGGAAACATGTGTGCTGTGTCACCTTTCTTTATTGCTGTAGCCTTTTTATACTTTTAGACAAAAAGTTCTCTAAGAAAGAATTACTTCATAGATAAAATGTCACATAAAAGGGTAGCTATGGAAAGGTATCAATAGCAAGTTCAATGTAGTGTTTCATACTGTAAGCTCTTACGTTCAAAGTTTTCCCATGCCCTTGCCTTATCATAGTGCACACCTGTGGTTTCATCCTTGGACCTGAGTGTTTTCCCTTGAGCACAAATTTGTCCCAAGCCTATTTCTCTTTTTAGTGTAATTATGAAAACTCATTATATTTTTATTAGGAAGCCTTTACCTAATATTTATGAGGAATGGGCACAGTTTATTCTTGATTCTAACTTTATTACAACTTTCTAGCAAAACAAATAAAACCATCTCTTAAACCTTTCTTCCCAAAATTATTTGAATCAAATCAGGAATTCTATAAAATCATTAATTCATCTAAACAGAATTAATTCATGAAAGTTCACTTCATGTTGATCTGCAGAAAATCTGCCCAATAGTGTGGACTGATGCCCGGGAATTGTTAAACTATGTAATAGTGACAGGAAAAGGTTTATCAGCTACAAGAAGCTATTCTGAAATGAACTCTCTTGGAATCTTACCTCTCAGAGCTCACCCATTGTAAGCCATGCAAAGATGATGGGCCACCTCCAGGAAGGCCACCTGCTAGCCTTAGCCTATCCTAGATAGCTCCTGACAGTTTGGAAATTATGAAATGAGAAATAAACATGAATTGTTGTTGATGATGGTGATGTTCTTGTTTTGTTCCAGGCCACAGTGATGTTGTCATGGGCTTAGTGTCTGTTAATTCCGATGACCTCAACGAACGGCTTCGTTTCCTGCAGAATTGTAAGTGGTCAAAAGCCCGGGTTTCCTTGTGTGTTTGGTGTATGTGTGCAGGACTCTACACCTGAGTCCTTTGAGACAGGGTCCCTCCTTAAACCTGCAGTTAAGCTCCAGTGATCCTCATGTCTCCGCCCAGCACAACACTCGTATTACAGGTGCACATAGCCATGTCCAACTTCCTACTTGGGTGCAGTGATCCCAACACGGGCCCTTGTTCTTGTACAGAAAGCACTCTTGGGCACTAGGCCATCTCTGCAGTCCTCTAAGTCTGGCTTCTTGTTATGCTACCAGAGACTACACTTGATATTTGTACTTCTACAAAATGTTGTAACACATTTAGGGAGAGAGAAGGAAAAATGTTACAGCTCATACCTGATGGGCAGAAAGGTGTCTGTGAATTCTAGGCTAGCCTGCTGTACATAGTGAGTTCCAACACAGTCAGGTCTCAGCAAGTGAGACCGTGTTTCTTATAAACAAACAAGTAAACAATTGAATAGAGTTATAGCATAGCAGGCTTTTATGCCTAGAGCATAGTGAGGTTCAAGCTAGTCAAGGCTACAGAGCGAGAGTCCCTGTCTCAGATAATAAACAAAGAAATAAATAGAGCCAGATCATAGTAAGATTTCATGACTTTTTACCTCATTTAAGGAGTGAATATTTTTATTTGCTCAAGAAAAAAAAGGTTAAAGCCCAAGTGAGTTTTCAAGACTCAATGTATGATTTTAAACACTGAAATGTTGGTTCAGGTATGTAAGTATGTGGAATGGTGGTTAGTTTTGAATAGCACTCAAGACCTAAGCATACACTTACATTGTTGTGTCCATTAAATACCTTTCCTGGTGCTGTGCTCAGTTTACCTTGAGTTACAGGTGATCATCACACTCTAGCAGATAAGAGACAGATATAATTAAAAATTAAAATACTCTTCTAGAAATCACTCCTAAAGTGATAAAGGGGTTGGGGAGGGGAGTTCACTGGCCGCTTGATAAATAAGTAGGAATGACATAGCTCTACCTAAGAGCTGAAGCTGCTCATGACGAAGAACCTCAGTTCAGTTCCCAGTACCCCACATCAAGCTCACAAGCACCAGCTCTGGGGATTTGACTCCCTCTCCTGGCCTCTGTAGGCACTGCACCCACATGCACAAATAAAAATAAAATCTTTAAGAGTGGAATTAAGGTGTATTGTTAGTCAGTAGATCGTGTAGCAGTAATCATGGCCACACTGCAAAGTCTTCTCTGTCATGTGTTTCAGAGATGTGAGGGTTCACACTATGTGGACGGTCTCATCGCTGAATCATAAAGGACCATCAGAACTGAAAGCCCCACCTTCGTTTCCATTTCTCGGTGTTAATGGACATTTCTCTCGGTGCATTTGTTGTGCTTCCAGTTCAACAAAGCAACTCCTTCCTAAAATACAAACGTTGAGCTTCTTGGCTAGATTTTTTTTGGAGCCATTCTATTGAAAAAAAACAAAAAACAAAACAAAACAGAGGATTCCTTAAACCCCATGGTAGCTCCAAGCTAATTCAAGCTTTGTTTGCTCTCTAGCTCTCGGGGCAGTTCCTTCTCCTTTCGATTGTTACCTCTGCTGCCGAGGCTTGAAGACACTGCAGATCCGGATGGAGAAACACTTCAGGAATGGGATGGCAGTGGCCCGTTTCCTGGAGTCTAATCCCCGAGTAGAAAAGGTTATTTATCCTGGTATGTCAACCTGAATTCTAAGCATCTCTGTTTAGATTATGTGTCATTCTTTGTGTGTTTTCTGTTTTCGTGTAATTTTACATTGTTCCTTGGTTATTGTCACTCTGTCAGGCTCTGGAATGAGCATGGTGGGGCTTGGATAGACAAGATGTTGGACTGAAGGCAATGAATGTCAGGTGTTAAGGACAGCTTCACGTGTGAGATGCTTCTGCATCTGAGGCTTGTGTATACTCCGTCACAGGATAATTCTGATTAATTGGCTGATGGCCCTGCTGGTCACTTGTTCAACACTAGCTCTTACTATAGTCTGATGTAAGTTTGTCCCACTGAGGCTTGACTTACCAGAATTCTCCTTAGGCTCTTTTCAGTTCACCACCCTTTTCAGGTAGACCAGCAGGCTATTGTTTCCCCTTGAGTTTATGTTAGTTGGTAAGCTGCCATGGGCTTCTGCAGCCTTGTTCTTAGATCCTGTGGTGGTCACAGGATGGATCGTGAGTACAGGGTAGTTAAGATTTTTGCCTTCAAGGAAATTGCGTAATCCAAAGTCAAAATGTATGTGAGCTTGGATCTCTACCTTTCATTTGGTAAACGCCGCTTGCTGGGGTACATTTTGGATACAGGGAGAGAGAAGGGCAATGGATAGCACTAATTTGTTTGGTGTTCATGGTCAACTATTTCCAGAGGCATCCAACAACTGTTGGGCCTGGATTTCCCCTAGGATTATGAATGCTATATTAATAAAATAAGTAGATTTGCACTCATGAAGACAGTCTTGTCCCTAAAATACATTGATTAATGAATTGCAGAAGGGTGCAGTTAACAAGGGAGCCCAGACCTGCAGAGATCCTGAATGAGAGGAGCACAGGCTGATAGAGCACAGGCTGATAGAGTCAAGAGAAGAGATGTAGCCAGGGAATGGGAGGAGGTAGGAGAGTGGTCTGCAGTGCCAGACAGGGGAAAAGACCTGTACAGTCCCACCAACAGGCTTACTTGCAGCAGACTTGGGGTCAGTGAAGTTGCTCCCTTGAAGTTGTAAGCATGGCTCTAGAGTGAGACTTCTCTCATGCTTTGTGGTTTTAGGGCTACCGTCTCACCCTCAGCACGAGCTCGCCAAACGCCAGTGCACGGGCTGCCCCGGGATGGTCAGTTTCTACATCAAGGGTACTCTGCAGCATGCTCAGGCCTTCCTCAAAAATATAAAGGTGAGCTCTAGATCGAATTTCCTTCCTCTAAGACTCACAATCACTCCCGGGGTTTTTTTTTGTTTGCAGGTTATTCCTGGCTGAGATCTGTCTCTAAGATTAAAGATAGTATTGACTTCAGACATTTAGTAAAATTAAGCTAGGTAGTTCTATCCGCTTGGGATATGGAGGCAGTAGGATCATGTGATCCGTAAGTCTGAGACGAGGTTAGGCAACAGTAAGAATCTGGAGTAAGTTTTACGGTGCTGTAACACAGGCTTAGTCCTTAGTGCTTGCCATAATATATTAGCCTGTTTTTCATTTCTATCACAAAATGCCAGAGATGAGCTACTTTATAAATAAAAATTTCCTTCTCTGGATGTTCAAAAGCATACGTTCGGAGTTAGGTGGCCCCTTCCTTAAGGCCTGGTGGCAAATGCGTCATGTGTGGGAGAGAGCGCAGCCACCAGTCAGAGAGGCCATTGGCACCTAGGGGCAGGCTTGTTCTGATGGCAACTGGCAGTATTTTGGTTAGTTCTCCCCTCAGTGACCTCAGAGCAAGCCTCACACTGAGGACCTCCACTTCAACCCCTGAGCTTTGGTAGGACAAGCCGCACCCAAACTAGTCAGGTCACTCAGGGTATAGTTCTGGTGGCTGAAGGGACCAAATCTGTCAGTATCCATGTGGCAGAGGTAGAAATATTTTGAGAAAGGGCTTGTGGGAGCAAGAATGCTTTTAAGGCACCACTAATCTGGTGAATGTGACTCGGTGACACGCAGTAGTTACACATTCCTAGAACCACCACTCTGTAGTACCGGCCTCTCATATCACTCGGTCGACCTCAGAAAAGACCATGTGCAAGCCAAAGAGAATCTTGGACCATAGAAACCTTCTCCACAGGCAGTTAAAGCAGGTTTTAATTTAAGTGTAATATGTATATATCTGTTGCTTTTTTAAAGGCAGTGTCTCACTCATTCTATAGTCTGGAACCCTAGCACTCGTTATGTAGCCCCAGCTGGCCTTGAATTAACAGCTATTCTCCTGTCTCTGCCTCCCAGAGGTACTATGGCCAACATCTGTCTTAAGCATATTTGATACATGCAGATTTCTTAGGTATCACCTAAACTAGGGTGATGCAGGAAACTGACTTCGGTCAGTTTATTGTTGATCCATTGATTTTGTAGTGCTGAGGTGAAACTCAGGATCTTGGACATGCCAGGCAAGCACTCCTCTACTGAGCTACAGTCCTCACCTTGCGAAGTTCACAGAGATAAGGTCTCACTATGTCGTTCAGGCTGGCGCTGAACTCACAGAGATCCTCCTGCCTCTGTCTCTCGAGTGCACTAATGACAGCCCTGGCTTCAAGGCTAGCAACTTTTCATGTTTTCAAGGCCTGAACCCAGGGCCTTGCTTGGTATGCAAGTGCTCTAACACTGAGCTAAATCCCCAACCCCAACTTTTCATGTTTTAAAGGTCTGAAGACAGTACATCTAATTAGCAAAAGCATTGTCTTAGACTTTAATATGTTTTTTTTCTTAGTATCTTGCCCAATTCTTGGTTTATTCATAGTTCCCTTCTGGAACAGAGAAATTTCATCAAAAACAATCATTTTTAGATTTTAGCACTACATTATCAGCCAATCTAAATTCCTGTTTTCTTTGCTAGCTGTTTGCTCTGGCTGAGAGCCTGGGAGGCTATGAGAGTCTGGCTGAGCTTCCGTAAGTATTCTCCTGCTTCTCTGTTATTATGGCATCTCACTTATTTAGTCCTTATTTTTAATTGTTGATTTCTGTATGTCTCATGCTAAGCTGCTGCATTGGGCTGAGTACCTCTCATGTTCACTGACGTAAAACCACAGCTCTCATCTTTAAGGGAATGGGACCACGAACCCAGAAACACAGATTAACACAAATTCCATGTTCCAATGTGGAAGCAGTTTCACAGGGTTTTTATAGTTTTATGGAACAAAGAAAGTTATAAATCAAGTCTAAGAAACATTGGTTGGTACGCTGAGATGGTGAGAGCCATTTTGTAGTCCCAAGATGCTATTGATGATACTCTTAGTCTTGGATTGTTGGAAGCTAGTGTTTTGCTAAGCTTCTAAGAGGCCCTATTTATTACCGTCACAAGATGTTAGTTTAGATGCAGAGTGGGGCAAGGAATTGCTATCTGAGAAGGCTAACAGTAACCCAAGATAAAGTAAATAATCTCTGATCCTACAAAATTCCAATCTCCACAGTACTGAATTCCAATCAGTCCATATCACTCTCTGTAGACACAGACTCCACCCAGAGTTTTATTCACAGACAGACTCAGCTTTGTTCATTCATACACCTCAGCTTCCTGAGGGTGGGGACCATAGGCATGTGCCATCTCCCAAGTCCTAAGTCTGTGGGGACAAGGGGGGGGGGAGCAATGCTCTTCTCAAATGCTGCCTCTTTCCCTGTCCGGCCAGAGAGAACAGTAACTATGTCCTATGCTGCTGTTCTCCTGATTGGGCCTTGGAAGGGATGTTGAAGACTTTATCCCAGAAAAGCTGTCAAGGTTCCCTGGAGAATAGAAAATATGTCCTGTGCCTGGTATAGTCAGAGGAGGGTCTGACTATACAGGTAAACCCATTTATCCTCTTAGCATGTTGTCCTTGATGACATTGTGCTATCTGAATACATATACCCTAACTCACCTGACATTCCACAGCCCCGATAACCTAGGCATTAGCCAGAGGATTCTAGAGAGACACCCAGAAGCTTACATTACAGACAGACCCAGCGAGCTTGGCTGATAGGTTCAGGAACACACGGCAAATTCATTCCTGAGGCTTTGTATCAGATATAGTGTGGGTTGGGACTGGGGCAGTGGGTCGAGAGGTCAAGTGCTTGCAACACAAGCACAAGGACTTGATCTTGGCTTCCAGGTAAAAAGCTTGTCCAGGTAAAAAGCTGGACATGGTAGGGCACGCCTGTAATCCCATGGGGAGAGGGAGAGGAAGATGCCAAAGGCTTGCTGGTTAGCCAATGAAGTGGCATTAGTGAGCTCCAGAACATCACAGTCGGTCTTCAACACCCAGGAAGTTGGATGTAGTGTCAGACTGGACCAAAGACTGTTAGCTCCTGGCTCTCTCTGGTTCTTCTGGAGCCAGAGTTGATAGCTTCTGGCAATTGACCTCTGCTGATAGCAGCAAGGGATTAGGAAAAGAAACTTGAGTACTTAGGCTGGCACTTCCCTATGGGAGAATCTTGCACTCTTTTTAACTCTTTAGGGGCTGGAGAGAGAGAAAGGGAAAGAGAAAAAAAATCATACACACATACAATCTGAATGAAGTTTTTTCCTTCAGGTTTTTTTTTTTAACCTTCTCAGACAAAAGTTCTCTACATAAACAAAATTACCTCATAACCAGAAAAGCAATTATCAGGTAGAATCGTTACAACAGGATAATTGATTACATGGTTTTCTAAACACTTCTACATTCCATAAGTGCATGGTAAGTTTAAAGCAATAGCCCATGCCATGGGTCGATAAGGTTTAAGGAGTTACAGCATAACTGTTTATGTGACTTTCCATTAAGTGTCATATCTGACTAAGCATTCTTAGCTCCATGGATTCATTTTAAGTTTAGAGCAATAGTTTTTATGTCATGTTAGCCAGGTTTTTGTCAAGAGACAAGTCATCTGTCTTTTGTCCTATTATTTTGAAGTCTTATACGGATAAAGTAGTCAATCATTTATTTCCTGTCCTTGTACCTATAATAAATCGCCCATTCCCAGTTTATGACCTTTGGTTTATGACCTCAGCCCATGAAGATTTGACCCTCTGAACTCTCACAGTGCATGCTTTTCTAGTATTCCCTAATTAAAATAACTTTGAGTGCTTTAACTGATGTTTATGAAATACTTTAAAGATAGAGGCTACATGAAATTTCTACACATTTAAAAAGTAATGGCTGGCATGCTCAGCAGTCGATGGCCAACAGAAAAGTTCAATGGCATCTCTAGTGGCTCCTTGTCTCATAAAGTCTTGTCTTGGCTTTTCCTTTAAAAAAAGTTTTATTCAAATACATCACGCACATATATGCTATACCATATGTGAACAACACATGTGCACCACCCATATAATACATAAACACACTGTCCATACCACACACACACACACACACACACACCCCATATACACACACATAAAAAAAGTTTTATTTATTTATATATATATTCCCTCTCATTTTACCCTGCAGCAGGTCCTGTGTGTGGTGTATGTATGTGTGTATGTGTATATATATGTATATATATATATGTATATATATATATATATATATATCTTCCAGTGTTTTTATGGGGTTCCTGATTGTACAAATGATTAGGTTTCTGTTTCCTATGTCATCTCTTGGACTCTTTTTCTTCTGTTTGTTTGTTTTGTCCTATTCTGTGTTAATTTTTGTTTTATCTTATTATGTCTTATTTTATTATAAAAGAACAATGGTATATTTCTTTAATTAAAAAAACAAAGCAATGGTAGACCTGGTATCGCATACCTTTAATCCCAACACACTCTGGAGGCAGAAACAGGCTGTGAGTTTCAGGCCAACCTGGTCTATGTAGTGAGCTCAGGACAGCTAGAGCTTCAAACACTCAGGTCATGTTGAAAGGGAATGCACGGACTTTGTTGGTTCGTTTTCGGGTGTTTGTTTGCTTGCTTGTTCTGGGACAGGGACTCATTATATGACTCTGCCAGTCCTGGAACTCACTATGAAGACCAGCCAGGCCTTGAGCTCACAGATATCTGCCTGCCTCTGTCTCCCAGAATTATGATTAAAGGCCTGTGCCACTACAGCTCACAGGGGATGTTTCTCTTAATTTTTGTTACTATTGGGTGTGCAAGCACAATATGTGTGTGGGAGGGGACATGTGTGCCAAGGCATGCATGTGCAGATCAAAGGACAACCTTGTGGATTCTGGAGGTGGGATTCAGGCCATCGTGTTCACGGTCTCTGCCTGTTGAGACATCTGTTGGCCCTGGAATATTATTCATTCCTAAGAGTATGACTCTCTGAGGCCCAGGACTGTTTGGACCTGTACCTGCTCCCTTAGGGAAGAAAGAATCTGCCAGGGCAGAGCGTTTTCCGGAGGATGTTAGTATTTTAAAACTTCCTGCCTTGTTGCTGTGGTAAATACATGTCCAAAAGCAACTTGGGAAGAAGAGTTTATCTTCTTTTACAACTCTCAGCTCTCACCTCCATCACTGAGAGAGTCAGGACAGAAACCTGGAGGTGAGGAGCCGATGGAAAGGCCGTGAAGGAGTATTGTTGACTCGATTCTCATGGCGTCCTCAGCTTTTTGTCTTACGCCTCATGGCCTCTTGCCCAGGGGTGGTGCCTCCTAATTAATGATCATGGGTGGGCCTAGCCCATTCTTTAAGATAATTCCCCATAGGCTTGCCTCCGGGGCAGTCTTTTGTAGGCATTTCTCAACTGTAACTGCATCTTCTCAGATAGCTCATGCTTGTGCCAAAACCAAAGCCAATAACCTGGAAGCTTCTTAGAGGGCCAGCAAGATGGCTCAGCAGATAGACACTTGCTGCGTAAGCCTGGAGTCTTGAGTTCAACCCCAGAACCCTCGTAAATGTTGGAGGAGAGAACTGACTGCACCACATTGTCCTCTGACCTGCACACGCATCCTGTGCCCCTCCCACCAATCACCTACACATACATAAAAACTAAATAAAAAAAAACCTTCCTTAGAGCAACAAAAGAAGATACTGTCTGTTTACTTAGACAACTGAAGTGCTTGAAGGGCACAGGGAAAGAAGCATCCTCACAGCAGTGCACACATTGGATTTATGTATGACTGAGCAGAGCCCCCTCTGCATGGTTCTCAGTCTACGCAGACCCTCCTTTAACCTCCCACAACCTTCTTGCCTGGATTTCGTAGGTTGGTTTGTCTGCTTTTCCTCAGTGCCTCCTTAATCCTCTAAAATAAGGAGAACACCTCATTTCTCCCAGGTGCATGATGGAATGGCCTCCCATGATGCAATGGGAGCATGATTTTTAAACCTGTTGAGGATGATCAACTTCTAGTTTGGAAAAGTCTTCAGGCCTTTCTTTCTTGGGTTCTGTACTAAAATGTCTATTGCCTGATGCTGGCTGGTAGATACCTGGGATTGTCTTTGATTAATCTGCCTCAGAAGGATGTTTCTTGTCAAGAGCAGCCTAGGAGCAATTTGGTCTCAGTAAAGACTTGTTCCATCAGGTGGTCAAATCTAAAGGTTGCTGGTCTCTCCCCTGCTGCCTGCGTACCAGACTGCTGTCTTCAGCTCATTTTTTTAATGACATAAGTGATGTCATAAGACATCCCAGTTTTCATTTAAACTCATGACAAGAAGAGATAAATTTGGCAAAATAAGGGCAGAAAGAACTGAAGATAGCTGACAACACTGAGCGAGAAATATGACTCCACTGCCACAGTCCAATGACAGAATCTGCTCACATTTTCTTCCAGAGCGATCATGACCCATGCCTCCGTGCCTGAGAAGGACAGAGCTACCCTCGGGATCACTGACACACTGATCCGACTTTCCGTGGGCCTGGAGGATGAAAAGGACCTTCTCGAAGACCTGGGTCAGGCTTTAAAGGCAGCGGTGAGTTTTGTGTGTGTGCGTGTGCGTGTGCGTGGGCCTAATCTTTTGTTCTCTTATTTAAAATGGATTTTTTCATGTAGTTTATTCTGGTGCAGTTTCCTTCCAGCTCATCCCATCTCTCCTCACATTGGATCTTTCTGTCAATCGTTAAAAAGTAGGCAGGCATCTAAGGAATAAAAGTAAAATAAAATAAATCAAAAGAAACGAGTCAGAATGTGACAAAACAAACCAAGAAAGAACCAAAGAAAAGGCACTAGAAATGCATGTAGACACAGTAACACACTCACTTGCAGACATAGGAATCCCATAAACCCCTCAAACTAGAAGGCATGATATATATATATATATATATATATATATATATATATATGCAAAGGACCTGTAAGGTAAAAAAAAAAAGTGGTTTGTTTCATCAGTGACACTCTCGTGGAGAACGTGGCTGTCAAGTGGAGCTAGCGTCTGCATTTAGGGATAAGGGTGTGTATCACGTCTTTCAGCTCCAGGACCTCATCTGCTACAGACCCGTGCAGGCCCCATGTGTGTTGCTACAGTCTGTGAGTTCATATGTGTGCCAGCACCTGTTGTGTGTAGAAGACCTTGATTCCTCGGTGTTTTCATCCTCTCTGGCTCTTATATTCCTTCTACCTGCCCTTCCACAGACTTCCCTGAGCTCTGAGGGGAGAGCTTTGATGGAGGATGTCCGTTTCTAGGGCTAACTCTTCCAAGGTTTCTCACTCCGCATGTCGTCTGCCTGTGAATCTGCTGCAGAAGGAAACTTCTCTGATGGCCAACCAAGACACTGGCCTGCGTGTACGGCAGAAAGTCACTAGGAGTCTTTTTACTCCTATCAATCAGATCAATAGTGATTGGTTTCCCCCTAGGTCCTTCCCTTTCTTTTTTTTTTTTCTTTTTCGGAGCTGGGGACCGAACCCAGGGCCTTGCGCTTGCTAGGCAAGTGCTCTACCGCTGAGCTAAATCCCCAACCCGGTCCTTCCCTTTCTAATCTCAGGCTCTTGGCTACCCAAGCAGCATTGGGCGTGAGTTCCATGTAATGGAATGGGCCTTAACTCAAATCATAGATTGGGTGGCTATTCCCACAAACTTTGTAGTTCTGTTGCATCAGGTAATCTTGTAGGCAGGTCACCATTGTAGATGGAAGAGTTTGTACCTTCCTCCTTTGGTAGCATGCAGAGAACCTTCCAGTAGTATCTGATCTGTGTGAGGTGAAGGCTCTAGGAAGGCAGCAGCTCAACCTCTCCATGTTCAGTAAGTTAAGTAGTAGGACCTTACTGTCAGTTTCTGGAGAGCTACCCTCAGCCTTGGCAATAGCCTGGGTTGTTTGAAGGTTTTCATGGGACCCTTTTGGTCAAGAACTCAATTGTATAAGCCACTTTCAGTACTTGAAACTTCATTTGGTGACAAGAAATGCCCAGTTGGGGCTCTGTCTCCCCTGTTATTTGGTGATTTCGATTGCCTTCATATGTGTATGCACTGCAAGAAGCTTCTACTGTATTAGGTTTCTATACAACTCCTCGAATATCCCTTAATTTTAGCTGTTCCTCTTTATATTCCCTTCCTTGCCCCCTTCCTTCTCTCTCCCTATTTGATCCTCTATTGAAGCCCCCATCCTCCATCCATCCATAATTACTGACTCTGTTTCTCCTTCCTATCTATTCTATATCTCCTCCCTTAGTCCCTTATGCTCTACTTAACCTCTGTGGTTACATAGTTTGTAGCTTGCTTGTCAATGACTTAACAGTGAACATTCTCATACAAGTGAATACATACTATAGCTGGATCTGAGTTACCACACTCAGGATGATTTTTTTTCTACTTTCATACTTACCTTCAAATTTCATAATTTCACTTTTTAAGAATTTCTGAGGAATACTCTATTGTGTAAATGTACCATTTCCTTTATATCCATTCTTCTGTTGAAGTGCATCTGAGCTGTTTCCAAGTTCTGGCTATTATGCCTAGAGCAGCAGTGAACATGGTCAAGCAAGGGTCTTTGTGGTAGGATGGTGTGTCCTTTGGGCATATGTCTTAAGAGTGGTATAACTAACTTAATGTAGATCAATTCCTATATTTCTGAGGAACCACCACACCAATTTCTATACTGGCTGTGTAAGTTTGTACTCCCACCAGCTATAGATAAATGTTTTCCTTATTCCATATCCTTGTCATCATGAGCTGCCTTGTCATCATGAGCTGCCTTGTCATCATGAGCTGTCATTGTTTGATTGATATTAGCCAATAGTATCATGTAAAATGAAATCTTGAAGTAGTTTTGATTTGTACTTCCCTAAATAGTAATGGTGCTAAGCATTTCTTTTCAATGTTTCAATGTGCCTAGTAGTGAGGGTCCCCAAGTGACAAGATAATCAACCTACTGGTCCCTCAGTCTAGGTTCAGCTTATCAGCAGGTCTTTACCCCTTTAATAAAGCAAGAACCCCAAGCCACCCAACATCTCCTAGAATGACATCAGCCTCTCTGAGAACATTCAATTATTCAGACTTCTGGACTGCTTTTGGCATCATCTACAGCACCTTGGGTTTATACAGTATAGGGCATCTGACTCCCAACTTCTTCATCCACCTACTGCAAACCCCAATCTAGAGCCATCCCAGTTCCATTCTGACCCTCATCACCAAAATTAAAGGGGAAAAAAAGGTGTCACTTTGCTGGCATGTGTGCATGCGTGAATCTCAGACTGAGTTCTCAGGCTTTTGGAGTAGGATGTGGAGGTCACTGACATTCTTTCTTTTTCTGTGCACTGTTGATACAGCACCCTTAAAGTTCGAGTCAAAGCTGGCATTCCAGTGCTGCCATCAGCAGCAGCTCCAAGGGGCCAGACCTTCTGAATAACTGGACAGACCATTAAGGAGCATCTGCAGAACTTCACAGTGAACATTTTAAGGCCCTAATGATTTTACAGCTGTAACCTTAAGTCCTTCCCTTAAGGACGGTCTTCTGTTTTTCTTCTCCTAACAGGTTGTTCTGTTAGTATCATTTTGATAATCTTGCTATATTTGTGTCCAAGGAAGAGAGTTGTATTGTTTTGGGGATCATGTTGCTTCTTTTTTCCTTTTTCTTTCTTCGGTAGCCTAAGATATGTTTTAATCATGTTTACAAAATTTAGTATTGATGTTTTATGAAGTTAAATTATTCAATGAACGGTCTTAAATCAACTGTAGGGTTTTTTTTTTGAAAAATTATTGAAAGTGGGGGGTTTTATTTAATTACCATAAGCCAAAAAAATCAAATATTTGGAATACCTACTGTGAAATTCTAGTGATTAAAGGTTGTACTTGATACTTGTTATTTTTCTTAAATAAATATAATTATCAAATGTACCTGGCCCCGATACTGTTTTGCTGGTTCTGGGTTCGTTTTCATTTCCAGTGGCTGCTCTAGAGACCCCAAACTCTATTGATTTCTTTTTTCTTTTTTATAAATGTAACAGAGTAATTCTTATCCTTAAAGTTTAACATTTACATATTAGATACAAATTATATACATGGTACTTTTTGTAATTTTCATGCTTTTATCTGAAACTGTAATTTACTAAGGTTAAAAAAATGTGTGTGTTAAAACCAGAATCTTTTCAGTATTTTTCCCTCAGCAAGAGTTTTTTCTTATTTGTTTTAAATAATTTTACATTTACTCTGCTACAAAACAAAACAACGCACATTTTTTCTTTTTAAACTGTTTCTTAGCCGAAAGCTTTCTGCCTTACTGTGGATCAGGTGTGCACAACACTCCTACTAGCTGGGGCAGTGGGTGGATCTCGCTGGAAGCAGGCTTTCCTGGTGAGTGGGTAGTCAGCCCTCTTGGCTTTCTCTGCTTAGCCTTAGCCATAAGATGTAAAACTACCCAACCACTAGCTGCTAACCAAGTCCCTGGGCAGTAGTGGCTGGGTGCTAACTGACCTTTCACCTTCTGGATGGTTTCTGAGAGATCAGTCTAGCTTTCTGCATTGTAGAATGAAGATAATGGGGTTGATTTCTTGGGCAGATGGGCCCAACTTCTACCATTTATGTAGGGTCCAACCATTGTATGTTTAGTATCTCAGGACTTGTGGGAGAACTGACTATTGTTATGATTGTTGGGGGTTGCACAGACTAAGAGAACCATGTGTGTGTGTGTGTGTGTGTGTGTGTGTGTGTGTGCGCGCACACACGCGTGTACGTGTGTGTGTGTACATATACACATGTGCGTGCATGTACTTCCTTTGCCTGTGTGTTTTTGTGGTTCACAGGATTCAAGTCTGCAGAACTTTCCAGCAAACTGGAAACAGTCAGTGTTTAGATGTTGAGGGTTTGAGGCAAAATCATTTTTCTTCAAGGAGACCTATCTTTGGCCATAACGCCTATTGGATGGGGAAGGGTTCCATTGCAGGGGTTAATTAATATCCTTTATGTTAACAGCAGCATCTAGCCTGGTGTTAACCAAACAATTATGAACCGTGGTTGATGCTTAAATAACCATCACAGCCATACTGAAGATGCTATTCCTCAGTCTGAGAAGGGACTGCTACGGTTATTACAGATAAAGTTTATCAGCAGCTTTGGGTAACCTGTAACCACGCCTCCCTCCAGAAGCAGTTCACACTGAAGTAATGATGATCCTGTTTTTAAACTTTCTCTACCCAACCCCAGTCACACACACACACACACACACACACACACACACACACACACACACACACACACACACACTGCACTGTTAAAATCTCATAGCTGAGAGCAGGCCACAGCCTGCCTTGCACTGGTACTCTAAGACCTCTGTGTTTTCACTCTGGTGTTTGAGGAAACATCCTTGTGAAGACTGAGGACTTCATTTGTTCAATATGCTTGTGTGTATGTGTGTGTGTATGTGTGTGTGTGTGTGTGTGTGTGTGTGTGTGTGTGTGTGTACCTGATCTCTTCCTCATATTTACTCCTGGAAGAAACACTTCTCTGTGCTCCTGAGTCTTTGTACACTAAAATGACAACAATGAAAAGTTGTCTTGTGACTTTTATTATAAGCAAACTATATAAAATGATCTGTTGTTTTGTAATTTTAAGTCAATTGGTTCAGGAGTATGAGGATTACACAAGGACTAAACAATGGAGTGAAGACTAATTTTTACAAGAGAAGATTTCTCTGTGCAGCCCTGGTTGTCCTGAAACTTGCTCTGTAGACCAGGCTGGTCTCAAACTTAACAGAGATTCACCTGCCTCTGCCTCCCCAGTGCTAAGATTAAAGACCTGCACTACCACTACCTGGCTAAATTAATGTATTTTAAACAATAAAGTGGTTCTTTACTGACCTGATTTTTTTTAATGGAGATGGAAAATAGTCTGCAGCAATAAGATCTGTCTTAGCACTGACTGTCCTGGAACTCACTCTGTAGACCACGCTGGCCTTGAACTCAGAGATCTGCCTTCCTCTGCCTCTGAGTGCTGGGACTAAAGGCATGCACCACCAAATGAACTCTTTGTCACGTACAGACTTACTGTAATAAAAAAATTTATGTGTTTCTAAATGGGAAATAAAGATTGAGAAAAGAGTTACTGTCTGTCTTCCTTCTTATTTTTTAAATAAACATTCTGTTTGATGTTTATCCACTTACAAAATAATTAAGTTTGATCCAATGTCAGGCCTCAGGTATTTCAGGCATTCCTGTCCTGGACAGTGTGGCTGTAACAAGTGTGGGAAATTAAAGAGTCTGGCTTCTTTACTGTTTTTATGATACATTGTATAAGTTTCTCCAATTAGGAAAAATAATTCAGGCCCCATTTTCACCCCTCACACAATAGGTCAGTTATTTGCACACCTACAGATAATGTCCATCCAAAGCTCTCAGGGGTCATAGTCCATCCCACGTGACTGCACTAAAACCCTGGTCTCCTGACCTTTCATTTCATTGTTCAGCACAGCATCCTTAGTCTAATATAGAGGATCCTCAACAGGTTAGCAAGCCATACTCCTGACATTGCAAGAGTTAGGCTCTGCTCAGAGCATCACTATAATATCCCCCCCCCACCTTTTCAGGCTTCTAGTTGGGGAGAAATAGGTTGATGACTTGGGACTATAAAACAGGTGTGTTTAATTCAAAGAGCATTCATTTTGAATGCAAGAACAGAGCAGAGTCTAGCCTTGGTTTGCTCCTAGGAGGGGTGATCTCTGAAATAAATGCACTTAAGCACTGGGGACAGCCATTGACTGAGAGCAGTAATGCATCAGAGAAGGAAGAGGACAGAGTAGCCAGAGGAGTCACAGGAGAATTCCAAGGAAAAGTAGCTCTGGACAGCTGAGGACAATTGTTTTTGGAAGGATGGATTGGCACTGGTCTAATAGTGTCCTGATTAACACATCACGATCAATGCTTCTTTCAGTGACCATTAATATCAAGTTCCTCCAAGCCTGCCTAAAACAGTAGCTATGACTGAGATGTGTTGGTTATGATACATAATGTGGTATACAATACATAATATATACATGGTATAAAATGCATTCCCCTCCTGCTACAATGTTTCTTTTCAGCAAAAGTTATTTTTTTTTCCTAGAAAGTTTAAGGAGTTAGAAGAGAGGGCAAGGCCAGAAAAAAGGAAACTTATGGAGACGTGGTACTGGCTAGTTTTATGTCCACTGGCAGGAGCTAGAGTCATCTGAGAGAAGAGATCTTAGCAGAGATTCCATTCCTGCCAGACTGGCCTGTGGTGCATTTTCTTGGTTGGTAATTGGTGTGGGAAGGCCTAGGTCACTGTGGGCAGTGCCACACCTGTATAGGAGGGTTTGAGTTGAAAAAGAAGGCAGGCTGACCAAGCAATGGGGAGCAAGCCAGTAAGCAGCACTCTTCCGTGGCCTCTGCTTCCCTTCCTGCTTCCAGGTTCCTAACTTGAGTTCTTGCCCTGAGTTTCTTCAATGGCGGACTGTGATGTGGAACTGTAAACAAAACAAACCCCCCCCAGGTTGCTTCTGGTCTTGTGGTTTTTATCACAGCACCAGAAACCTAAGACACATGGGAAAGAAAATGAGCTTCTGGTGGGCTGAGAATCAAGAAATACAACACAGTGAAATTTGCTTTAGGCCTTTCTCTCTTCCCGCTGCAAACCTACAGATTTCAAAGAATGTCACCCAAACCTCCCTTTTCTGGGGGAAAAAAGAAAAAGAAACAAAAGAGGAGGGAGAAAAGTCCTAAACCACCTGAACCCCCATGGTTCTCAGCTTCACTTATCAGATTGTAATTCCATTCAAAGTATATGAGAGTCACCCTATACTCTCACTTACCAGAGAGAGGTGGAAGGAGGGAAAGAAAGAGGGAAGGAGGAGGGAAGGGAGAGAGAGGGAGGGAGGGAAGGAAAGAGGAGGAGGGAAGGAGGGAGGGAGAGAGAAGGAGGAGAGGAGGAGGGAAGGAGAGAGGGAGAGGGGGAGGGAGGGAAAGAGAAGGAGGGAAGGAGGGAGAAAAAGGGAGGAGAGGAGAAAGAAGGGAGAGAGGGAGAGGGAGGGAGAGAGAGAGAGGGAGGAGGGGAGAGAGAGAGAGAGAGAGAGAGAGAGAGAGAGAGAGAGAGAGAGCAAGCACTTAGCAATCCTTTGAGATGTAACTTGACTCAAGGGGCATATGGCTCAGTCTTCAACTCCTCCTGGAGAAGACCCCATCCACACGTGGGCATGTCTATTCTTTCCCTGAGCACCTCTTTCTTAATCCCTGTACATCCCTGTACATAAAATCAGCTTTAAGGGGCTGAGAGACAGCTCAGTTGGTAAAGTGCTTGCCATGCAATCTTGAAGATCTGCAGTCAGGTTCCCTCAACCTATATGAAAAGCCAAGAGTGTCATTCTGTGGCTGCAACCCCAGTATTGGGGAGATTAGACAAGAGAATTCCAGGGATTTGCTACCCATACAGCCTATCCACACTGGCAAGCTACAGGGTCATTGGGAGACCTCGTCTCAAAAAATTAAGGTCCCTTGGGCTGAGAGATGGCTCAGCAGTTGAGAGCACTGACTGCGATTGCTCAGCAGTTGAGAGCACTGACTGCTCTTCCAGAGGTCCTGAGTTCAATTCCCAGAAACCACATGGTGGCTCACAACCATCTGTAATGGAATCAAATGCCCTCTTCTGGTCTGAAGACAGCTACATATATGTAAAACAAATAATTCTTTAAAAAAAAATGGTCCCGAACAATAGAAGAAGACACTTGGTGTTGATCTCTGGCCTCCACATATACACATGTGTATATGCGTCTAGGCACACATATCACACACACACACACATACACACACACTTAACATGTCTTTTAATATGTTTTAACAAACTCTTTTCTCTGAAGCCAGAGAATAAATGGCACATCTTGGGTTTGATTTTTAAAATACTGTGAAAAGCCAGGTGTGGTAGAACAGGTAAACCTCTGTGACTTCAAGATCTACAAACTACATTTCAGGCCAGCCATGGCTAAAATGGAGACTCTGTCAAAAGCCAGCTTTGACTTCCAGGGTAAACTGAGGAAGGCAGTAAATGTGGAGTCAGCGATGGGGGTCAGTGCTCCTAACAACTGATGGGGGTCCTCACTGACAGCGGCAGGCAATTTACGGGCAAAATAATTATCTGGGTCTAGTATTCTCCGTGACCAGGGAGAAACTCTGAACTCTTTAACTCTTTACAGTCCATGGAGAAAGAAAGACACACACACATTGAAACACAGCAGGCTCCAACAATCAACCTTAAACAAGCAAGCTCCAACAATTTCACACACATACAGATATGTACATACATACATACATACATGCATACAGACAGACACATTTATACATTAGGTAAATGGAACAAAGCAGGCTCCAACCATTTTATACACACACACACACACACACACACACACACACACACACACACACACACGGAGGACACAGCAAAGCTCTGGCAAGCAAGCTCTAACTATTTTACATATATGCATACACACACACACACACACACACAGTTGGTGGATGGAGAGAAACTCCCAACAACTTTATTTTTATTCTTAGCCTTTTTATATCTCCTAAGACAAAGCTCTCTATGTAAGAAAAAGAATTACCTCATTCAAACACAGATAAGATGTTACATAAGAGGGAGTTACAGCAGGATTGTTGATTGTAAGTTTGTAGCAGTAGTTTTATCTCTCTTTCATTCCATAAGCTCATCACATCCGCTCACAGCCTTACTTTATCAGGGTGCAGACCTGTGGTCTCATCTTTGGACCTTACCTGAAGCGAATGTTTTCTTTGATCATTAAGTTTTCCAAGCCTAATTTTCTTCCTAGAACACGTTATGTGCTTGTGACATCTGAAAGCTTACTGTTCTCCGTCTCATGCAGCCATTACTGTTCTACACAGGAGAGGCAGTAATTCGAGACAGTGGGCTGTCTCCAGGAAGCTCACTTGCCTACTGGGAGACTGTGTCAAAAACACAAAAAGAAACAAACAAACAAACAAACAAAAGAGCCCAGCCGAGATGGGCCTTAGAGGTAGAACGTGTGCTTAGTATGTCCAAGGCCCTGGGTTCAATCCCCAGTACAGCAAACAAACAAACAAATAAATAAATATTTAATATCTAGTATCCTCTGTGGTTTTGATCCTCAAAGTCAAATAGATTTTTGTAAAAGGCAAAATACCCAAAACTACAGAGTCGTTTTGTTAACCAGTTAGTGTGTCCCCCTCCTCTCAGTATGGACTGTTTTTATAGAGAGCCCATTCAACCTTCTATGAGCAACATATACCAAGCCCTAATACTTTATTCTGTCTGGGGAAGAACTCTCATGATGAGCGCAGATGATCAGAAACCTATCTGTTATCCTGTGTGACAGTGGCTTTAGATGAACCTTGGTCTAAGATCACAGGTCAAATCTCGAACTCTTAAAGGAGTTACCAGAAAAGGAACATTCTCGTCCCCTGTGGCTTAAGCCTGCCAGGGTGTGATGTGTATCAGCAAAGCCACCTCCTCACTGTGAAGGGGACACCCATCCAAGATGACAGCAGAGAGGTGACATCTCCAAGAGGTAGAAAACTGGGCTCTGGTAGATCATCCTAAAACACAGACCTGTGCTGGTACATGTGGGTCCCGTGAGTCAGCTTTTCCCTACTCCTCTTTCTTGCTCTTCTTCCTGCTTCTCCTCTCCCTCTCTTCCTCTCTTCTCTTTCCTTTCTTCCTCTCTCTTCCTCCTCCTGCCCTCTCTCCCCTTCTCATCCCTCTCACTTCCTCCCTCCTTCCCCCATCTTCTCCTTTTGTTTTTGCTTTTACGGAGCCAGTTTTTCTTTCATCGTTTGTTGCCACTGCTCTTAGTAACTGAAAAAGTCTCATCTGATGATGACACGAAGGGACAGGCTCTACGTGATTAGATCAAATTCACTGGAGGTTGCAAGAAAATTTGATCTTCCATCTGAAGACTCTTACCCTAGATCCCTCCTTCTACGATGCTATTTTATCCACATGGAAGTTTTCATGAGATGCCTAAACCCGTCACTGGGGTCCAACTCCCCGATCTCAGGTAATCCTGTTTCCCAAAGGCCCCACCTCAAGCCCCATTACATTGGAAATTAGGGCTTCAATATATGAGGGTACGGTGAAGGATATATGAGGAATAGCAGTGAAGGCACACATTCAGTCTATAGCAGAGAATTCAGGAAAGATTAGTAAATGATGAACGAATATTTGCCTGGTTAAAAATAGCGTGTGTTGAGATGTGGAGCACTAAAGAACAAGATCAGTCAACAGAGGATTCACTTAGCATGTAGCCCTGAGTTCACTCCCTAACTCCTCATAGACTAGCCATGGTGCTTCATGCCTCTAATTCCTGCACTCAGGAGAGAGAGAGAGGCAGGCTAATGAGAAATGCAAGGTCATCTTTCACTACACAGCATGTTTTAAAATGTGTGTGTACGTGCATGCCCACTCAGAATAAAGTAGCAGTCTATCATTAAAATCTTGCCCCCTCACCCTCACTCTCTCTCCTGTTTTAGTCTGGAACGGAACATCCATCATGTAAGCATCCACATCATCAAAACCTGAAGCACTGTGGGAGAGAAGAGTCACTGACAGGGAGCCAGGCAACATGGCAAGGGTTTGGAAGTCAGACTGAAGAGGTGAAGCATGGGCTTTCCTGTTGTATTTTGCTTCCTCACAGGCTGGCGAGGTAGCTCAGAGGTCGAGAACTTGTACTGTTTAGCAAACACAAGGCCCTGGCTCCACCTCTAGCACTGAAGAGGATGCAAAGCAACAACGGCAGCAACTCAATGACAGAAGAGCTGGGCAGAACGCTGTGTTAACTCCAGCACTCAGGAGGGTTGAGTTTCAAGTTCTCAAGTTCAAGCCCAGGATGGACTATATAGCAAAACTGTCTCGAGAAAACAAAAGAAAAAAAAAAGAAACAGAAAGAAATTAGTTTTGCTTTATCACTGTCCCTATATTTCTTCTTTGTTTTAGACTGGCAAGTGCTGGGAATATAACCGCTTGGGGTTACTTACCCAGGGAAGGGGGAGCCTTGGCAGTTCATCATGGCATTGGTCTTTTAAGAGATAGACCTGGCAATTTGCCTGAGAACCTTTGAGTTAATGACCATTAAGCCAGGTGAAGGAGACAAGAAGATTCTGCCTTCTGCTCTTGTTACCTCAAGCTCATCGACACAGATAGCATCTTGAGGTCAGAGTACATTAAACTCAGCTCTTGAGCCCAGGATGTGAGAGAAGGTTATTCCTATCTTAGCAAATGCAAGACCGGCATCTGCCGACTTCCTGCTTCCTCAGACTGGGCCAGGGATCCAGTCACCATGTAGGAAGAATCAAAATTTCTGTTTGGGAAGTTGCTCCTTGCATAGAAATGTACATTCAGATACACCCTGGGACTCTGCCATCCAAGGCACGATTACATCGGCAGCTCTGACACTTGAAGTTCCTATCAGATCACTGGCTACTAGTCAGACTTCTTGCATGATGGAAAGGTATATACTAATGAGACGGAAGGAACCATCCAGGTTTGAACACAATTAATGGTTGCTTAAAGCATTGCTTAACTGTACAGAAAAGTTTAGGGAAACAGCTAAACATTCAAAACATTGATAGAGTAAACGTTTCACTAGGTAGCCCTGGCTGTCCTGGAACTTTCTCTGTAGTCCAGGCTGACCTCAAACTCACAAAGATCTGCCTGCCTCTGCTCCCAAGTGCTGGGACTAAAGGTGTGAACCACCAGTGCCTGGTATTTTCTTTGCTCAATAAACTTTTAGAAAAGTTATAGATATACCAGACCTGGATCAAGGGGTTAGAAGTAAAACAGTAAATGAAGTTGATAATATTTCATATCCAAATAGGTCCAACACAGGAGTAGTGTGTGTGTGTGTGTGTGTGTGTGTGTGTGTGTGTGTGTGTGTCCAATGTCCAAGAATGTCCCCTCAGACTCTCCACAGTAGAGAGCAGGGTAGGGAATGGAGCCCTGCCTGATTGGATGGCTTTATCAATGCAGTAGATAATACTAATTCTGTGCTAGATAAACTTGCCTACTACCCTTGCAACTTCACAAAAGCCTGCTACACACACTGTTTGTCAGTTTGGTTCCTCTTTTTCATCTTGCAGGAAACAAAGAAATGAACCCAAGTTTCCATCATTTCTGTCAGAAGAGGAGCTACTGGAGAGCTCTTAGGGGCAAGAAGTCAGCTCAGGAACGCATTGAAACCCTGCAAAATCCTGGATGGTGTGCCACGGGTTAAAAGTAGACTTGATTATGTCAAGAAGTATATTTAGGTTGCCAATGTTTTGCAGGGAAGGGTTCATCTTATGTCATATTCCAGAAGGCCAGGGGCAAGGGCCCTGGGCAACATTACTGCCTGATGCCAAACAGGAAAAGCCTCTGTCTGTGGGGCATGGCGTTCCAGACATGAACAAAAAAGTGTTGAAAGACAATGTCTGGGTGCTTAGGCTCTACAGTCTTACCCAAAAGGTGACCAATGACAATGATTTCTGAAGATAGTGCAGATGCTGATTTCGGTGACTGTTTGACATGTACTTAAGGTAAAATGAAACCAGTGTAGAATCTCTTCAGGAATTTTGATCCTCATCCAATTATTTTGATGATTTAAAATGTCTGTCTTGTTTTGGATGTCTACACTTGAAATGACTGTCTCTTGGGCCAAAATCATTGTAGTCAGTAAAATTTTGGATCCAGTCACACGGCAATGCTGCCACTAAGGAAAAACAGTTTTAGGGCCCATGATCTGCCAGCCTCATTAGTTATATATAGAGATTGTAGTAAATGAAAGCGTTTCACTATTGAGTGAGGCTAAGCCAGTTTCTATCCAAGGAATTTTACATGGTCTGGTATGACCAACATGTTAGAGCCAGTATTACATTCTGTTACTCCGCAAGGAAGGTAAAAATACAGGCTCAGAGGATCAGAGCCAGCTCCTGTCCTGTGACATCTAATGTTCTGAAGCAAGGACTCAAGAAGAAGGTTCAAATAGCAGAGGCCTCCTGGGGCCTCTTTAAGGCATTGGGATATCTTGGGGGGACATTTGCTGTGATCTGACGGCATTTGATCTGTGCCGGGTTGAATACTTTCTGTCTTTCAGTACTATGCTCTTTGAATAAAACTTGTGGAGAATGGTAAGACCCCAGCCTGCTTTCTGCTACAGGCGTAATTATGTTTTAAAACTGACGTCTTTTACCAATACACTAAAACACTAATACTAAAACTTTCTGCATATCAAATTGTTTCGTGTCCTGGCTTCTGTGAGAACACGGTCCATGTGCTGTCATTGGGTCTGGACTGCTCCCCAAAGGCTGGTGTGTTTTAAAGCCAGAAAGGGATTATGTGGAGGTGGTGATAACTCCAAGCAGCTGGTCTGAGGGAGACCCTTAGCTTATTAGAGGCATGCCCTGGAGGGGGTTATGAGACCCTGACCCTTTATTCTTTCTCTTCTTCTGTGTGCGTTTGTGAGGGGTGGGTGGGAGGTGTCTCTCTTTCAGTGTATGTGTGTGTGATCATATATGTGGAAGCCCAATTTCTTTCCTCCACGACTCTCCCATTTTTGTTTTCTGAGCAGGGTCTCTCACTGAATTGAGACCTATCAGATTGTCTAGGCTGGCTGGCCAGTGAACTTCAAGAATCTGCCTATCTCTCCAAGGCTGAGCTTATGGACATGTGCTGCCATGCTGGAGTTTTACATGAGTTCTTGGAATTTTCACTCCATGAGATAGAACCCATACCCAGCACTTATACCAGAGCCAAGAAGCTGTGGCTAGACAGGTCATGGGCCCTAGGGGAGAACGTAATGTTATTTTTCTGCAAAATGGACATAGTATTAAGAGGATTCCTCATGACTCATTGTTATACCCATAAATTAACGCAATCTCTCAACCCTCATCCAGGAGGCTTCATCTTGCCATAGATGGTGATTAACACGAAGATTCACAACTGGCCAAGAGAATAAGAGACTGCTGAACAGTTAGCTCTAAATGGAATACCTGTATCACACCTTTTCCCCTAAAGGCTCAAGGATCTTTGTGGAAGAGGGGGTAGGAAGAGTGTAAGATCTGGAGGTGGTGGGTAACTACAAGAAAGTAATGTTTCCCAGACACAACAGAGAAGTTGCAATATGCACACCATGGTTTTGATAGCATGTACAAGACTTTTGCAAGATCAAGTCAGACAAAAATTCTAGCATAGGGGTGGAAGGTAGGCACGAGGTCCCACCCCTAACTGAAGAGCTATGGGCAATTGACAGATACAGGGAGAGTCGTTTTTCTTAGTAGTTCCTGGTAGGCTGACCACACTCCTAGGCTGGCCTTACACACAATAGTATTTGGGTGGATTATTTTAAAGATTTATTTATTTAATATGTATACAGTTCTGTCTGCATGTATGCCTGCAGACCAGAAGAGGGCCTGAGATCCCAGTATAGAAAGTTGTGAGCCACCATGCCGTTGCTGGGAATTGAACTCAGAACCTCTGGCAGAGCAGTCAGTGCTCTTAACCTCTGAGCCATCTCTCTGGCCCTCATATTTTAGAAATTTTGTTGTTTTTTTTAAGAGATAGGGAAGTGGGGGTAGATCTAGGAGGAGTTGGGGGAAGTGAGTGAATATGGTTAAAACACACTGTATGAAATTCGCTAAAAAACAACTAAAAACAACAACAACAACAACAACAAAACACAGCATTCCAGGCACATCTCCCTGTTCACGGTTGTGGGAGTGTTTGGAATTAATGCTTTTCCAAACTTCAGTTATTTCAATTATACAGACAAATGCTACCAATTGTTTTTTTGTTTTTTTTTTTTTTTTTGGTTCTTTTTTTCAGGGCTGGGGATTGAACCCAGGGCCTTGCGCTTCCTAGGCAAGCGCTCTACCACTGAGCTAAATCCCCAACCCCCCCAACCAATTGTTTTTTTAACGTCCTTCAACATCGTCACAAAATGTTTATCAATGTGTTGTAGCTCAAGGGTTTTGCCAGGAAACAGATTTAGCACAAATCAGCCATGCCCTCTGTGAGCTGCAAGCCTTTTGGCAACGCATCTCCACGTTGGCGTCTGTTAAGGGGACAACAATGCTTTCCTTGTAAGATTGTGGAAACCAAACTTCAATAATTTACATAAAGATCTTGGCAGCTTCTGTGACTAAAAGCGAAAGCTCCCGGGTGGAACTTACTGTTACTCACAAAGTTGTGTCCACTTTTGTGACTCACCAGAGTTCCAGCACAGATGAGTCAGGAGCAGAGAGATTGCGCTCTCTCTGCGTGGGGAGAGGATGCAGACTTGGTTTGATGAGTTTCTTCAAAGTTTTTCATACGGGATGATGAAGAGGGCAGGTGCGTCAGTTATTCTCTTGCTGCTGTGGCAGAGTTCCTTACAAAAGCAAGTTAAGGAAGGAGTTTATTTCAGTCATAGTCAGAAAACAGTCTGTCACCATCGGGGAAGGCGTGGAGGCAGGAGCATGAGGCAGCTGGTCACGTGGCATCCACAGTCAGGAAGCACAGAGAGAATATCAGGGCTCAGTTCACATTCTCCTTTGTATTCAGCCCAGGACTCCAGGATCCGCAGTTTCCTTTTGTTAAACATTTCTGGAAATATCCTCTTAGAGACGCCCAAAGGTTTCCATGGTGATTCAGAATCCTACCGACTTGACGAAGGTCCTTGTTTGAAATGGGAGGAAGAGGTTAAGCAAAGAAATGGAAAACCTTGATTCCTCCAGGAGTACTGAAGTGAAAGCGAGTCACATGGAACAGAGAGCTCAGGAGACCGCTCGGTCCTCTTGGGAGCAGTCATATCTTGTTGAACACTGAACACTTGGGCAAGGATCCATTCTCCTTGAGCACCTTCGTTCCTTGGTGCTTGCATTAAGCCTCTTGAACTCTCAATGCCTGACGTTGTTGTTGTTGTTGTTGTTGTTGTTGAGAGGATATTTCTATGTGACCCTGACTGACAGAGAACCTGCAGCAATCCCCCTGCCTCATTCCTCTCGTACTGAGATCACAGGCGTGCACTGCTAGACCTGGCTTTAGTGCTGTCGTTTGATGCCTTACTTAAAGTGAAGGACAAAGCCTTCACTTTGTGTGGTTGATGTAACAGAGAGTGAACGATGAGGGTTGACTTTATTTTTGAAGAAAGCTTGCGAGCAGGCTTTCAGGAACCCACGCCCACGTATATGCTTTGGCTAGAAAGTCCAAACCTGAAGTTTTTCCGTCCTGTGAGGAAACCTAGCCTTTGGCCACTTTTCTCTCCGAGAGTGCTGCCTCTTCAGAAGCGGCATTTAATTATGCACGTGACAGAACTCTATTAGGCCTTTTCCGTAAAATGAAAGCCTGAAAGCCGCTGCGATCTCTTAACTAGATCACCAGGAACAGGGCCTGCCTCCCCATTTCTGGATATTTAATCTTAGGCCACAGACCACGCGGCTCCAGATCTTTTACTCTGCCGACTGAGTTCTGTGGCGTAGTTTCCCATCAGTCCTACTTCAGAGACAGAAATGCATTGCCAGGCCATGTCAGCTCTGGGACTGGACCCAGGCGCCTTGTATGGGCTTCCTGAGGCGTCGGTCACATACAGCTCTCCTATCATCCAGGCACCAGCGCTCAGACTTGGTAAATGACTAAATAAGGAGTTTATTTATTTTACAGTTTTACTCTTCATAGCTTCTTCCTAGACAAACTGTTTAGAGGAACTTGACACAGGGAAGTAGAGTCAGGACCACTAATGTCCTCACTCATGGCCGCAGCTAAGTTCTGCATCTTGTCTGTGGAACTGTCGAGTTGTTTGGAAGCTGGTGCACAGAGTGGAAAGCTGGGCTTGGTTCTAGGCCAACAGTCTGTTCGGGTTGCTTTTATAAATTTCATATGTATAAAACTGAGTAAGAACACTGGTTACTGTCTTCTTTTAGTATCCCTTTAGCCTCCCTTAGCTTTTTTCATCCAACACAACCCACATGGAATCATTAATAATATCTATTTCTACTTAGACATCTGGTCAGTTGTTTACAGTTCGTTTTCTTCAACGTTCTAAAAGTTATCCGTTGCAAAAAATTTCCATTTCTTTATATAGTTTCCTAAAATATAAAAATCACCAGAGCACTCAAATCCAGTAAGGTGCAACTTGTTCAAATCGCAAAGCAAACACATTTCTATTTCACTGTTCAAGGCCGCCCATGAGTGGAGCCTTGTACACTGCGATGAGCATGGTGACCCTGACTTTTCAGTAGTGTGGAGTTTATGAACTCGAACAGATAAAGAGGGATGGCCATGGGCACGGTTCAGCATGATGTAGCTCAGTTGCAAAACACAAGAGAGGGCATAGGTGGACAATGACCACCATTGTATAACCTGCTCATGACATGTGAGGAGGGACATATGTGTGCACTGTCCAATTCACCGTCGGATTCAGGTCACCAAGAACGTCTGTCTCTAGTTTACTTTCATGTCTCTGCTTTTCTGACTACTACACCAGTCATGCTAGCATTTTGTCTAGGCTCTGCCCCACAGTTACCTGGCAATAGACAGGCGTGCCTGACTCACTATAAAAGGGGCTGCTTGCCCATTATCTCTCTCTTGATGCCTTGCTCTCACTCTGTTCTCTTGTCCCCTCCTCCCTCTCTTTCCATGTGCACATGGTCAGCTCCTCCTTTTCCATGTGCTCATGGTTGGCTTCTACTTCTCTCTCTCTCTACTCTCCCCGCTTTTTCTTTCTCTGTCTCTACTACCCTCTCAACTCCCCTCCTCATGCCCTGAATAAACTCTATTCTATTCTATACTATCCTTCAGGGGGAAGGGACCTCAGCATCGGCAAGTGGAGGCACCCCCTTCCCCCAGTTCTGACTACACATCCATCAGACATATTTCTTCTCTCTTTATTTTTATAAAACAGAATAAGTCAGGTCTTTAAAAATTAGATGATGTACTCATCTGTTAAAAAATCTTCCAGAGGCTGGGCCGTGGTGGCACACACCTTTAATCCCAGCACTTAGGAGGCAGAGGTTGGTGAATCTCTGTGAGTTAAAGGTCGGCCTGGTCTACAGAGTGAGTTCCAGGACAGCCAGGGTTATCTAGTGAGACCCTGTCTTAAGAGAACACAGAGAAGCAAGCAAAACACAAAACCAAAAACCAACCAACCAACCAACCCCACCTCTTGTTTCTGATAGCTCTGTCTCACGTTGGCCTAGCGATTTTATTGTGGGAATTTCTCCAGCTATACCTCGGCTCACTCCTCCTTGCTCACTGCGTACTGGCCAAGATGGGAAGTGTTTAGTTCGCCACACAAGCCAAACTTATTCCTGCCTTGAGGAGTTTCTCTTGGATTTGCTTTCCCAGAAGCCTGCAGTTCAGGTTTCCCATGATTGGGTCCTTCCTGGCATTTGGACCTAGGCTCCTCTCCAGCCTTCCAGAAGATCATATCTTCTCTGTTGGCTGCCTCGGCTGAGCAGGGAAGATTCGCTTTTTCTTCTCCTGACATTTAAGGAGTCACACTTGGGAGATGGACTTGGAGCTTAACAAATCAAAGGTTTGTGGTTTTTAACTTTTCTGCTCGTGTGTACCACCCTCTCCTATGAGTCTTCCCTTCGTTCACCCTCAGAGGCATCATGGGAAATATGTCTTCCTACACTTCCCAACACGACCATCACAGGGTCTGACTATGGGACTACTGTAGCTGTGGGTTTCTTTACTGTAGTTATGGTGTGTCCCCCACTTCAGGAGATCCCACAGCAACCCTGCAGAGATAAAAAGTATCGTCCAATTTTATAAAGAGAAACTACCCAAGTTTGCACCCAAACAAAGTCCAGTGCACCACAGTGCGTTCCAGGCTGTGGTCAGCCTCCTACACGTCACCTTTCCCCACCATGGGAAGGTGCTTGCATCTGTGAGGTTAGGAATCTCACTCCTGATTTCTCCAGCTCACGTCTGCTTCCTACACGTCCCAAGACCTGTAGTTACAGGGAGGGAGTCAGTTCCATTGATAGCCTGATTTTGGGGGAATTCCCACAGCGGACCAGACCACCTCAGCATCCCCATCAGACTTCAAGAGTCATGCACATATCCTAGTCCACAGAAAAGATGACAATTTAGGCTGGGTGGCACATACGAAAATGATGGCCAAGTGATCGCTGGTAACTGCAACCCATTAAACCACCCAAAATGGTTTGGAATGTGCCTCACTCTGTCTCCTGTTCCTCTAACTCAGCATTTGAGTCTGGGTACTTTACAAAGCATGGAGGCTTACTTAGTCCATGGTGTTGAAGGCTGGGATGTTCAAGAGCATGTAGCTGATTGATCTCAGGTGAAGGTCTTCTCCTGCATCAGAACATGGCGGCCAGTACCTTCTGGAGCTTTGTAAACATGTTAACCTTTCTTTTTATAAATTCGGTAATGTAGTCATCCAAATTCAAGCACCCTTGAATACCATTATCTATGAGTTTGGGAATTAAGTTTTCAACATACCATCTCTAGAAGTATAAACACACAACCTAGATAATACGGTACCAGGCCCATTTCAGGTTAACAATAAATAAGCCAACACAGCTGTTCATATTTCTACCACTTTAAAATTATTTACTTTATCTTACGTGCGAGCTGTTTCCCTACATGTATGTCTGTGCACCATGGGTATGCTTGATGTCTGTGGATGTCCGATATCCTGGGACAGCAGCTAAAGATGGCTATGAGCCACAGTTGGGTGATGAGAGTTGAACCTGGGTCCTTTGCAAGAGCAGCAGTTGTTTTTAACCACTGAACCCCCCCCCAGTCCTCCAGTGCCTGATTTTTCTGCCCTTCATATTCTCACTTAAGTACATGGTGTTTTTATCTCTAGAAATTCTGTCAAAAGGCTTATTCTATGTTAAGATAAATAAAATGACCCGGAACAGCTTGAAAATCCGGAGCCTGCTTAGGATTATTCCCACCTAAGTGGGTATTGACATTTGCTAACGATAAAGGAACATTTGAGGCTCCACATTTTCCTAAATTGTGAAACCGCAGCTATTGGCCTCTTATTCTGCATATGCATGATCCAAACATGAGACAGGAAAAAATTGTAGGGTGTCTGAGGACGATATGGGAGGGCCTCTAAAGACATGGGGACGGTGCTCTAAGGCAATGCGAGAATCTCTTGAGCCCAGAATTTGTGGTGTTTTCTTGCTTTCTTGGACTCTAAGGTGGCAGCCAGAATAGACCTTTTTATTCCTTTGGGGTTGGTGGGAGGAGAGAATGGTTTCTTGAGAGACCATTAATCGAGCAATCAAGAATAGTGGAGTCAGGGGCTGGAGAGAGAGCTCAGCTGGTAAAGGCAAAGACTCCCAACCAAAAGTTTAAAGAATGGGGCAACCTGTTTTGAGAGATGCCTTAGCAGGCAAAGGAATTTCTAATATGTCTAACAGCCCGAGATGGAACCCTAGGACCTACGCGGCAGAAGGAACAAGTTATCTTCTGACCTCCATGTGTATGCCTACACACACAAAATAAATGAATACTGTGAAAAAGAAACGCGAAGTCCAGAATTTTAAATGGAAGAAAACCTTCATCATCATCATGATTAAATTTTATTAACTTTTATTTTACGCGCATGGGTATTTTGCCTGTATATGTGTGTTCTGTGTGTGTTCAGTGTCTGTGAACACACGGAAGAGGGTGTCAGGCCTCTGGGACTGGAGTTGCATATGGTTTTGAACTACCATGAAGGTGTTTTGGAAGCAAACACAGGTCCTTTGGAAGGCCAAGTGCTCTTAACTGCTCCTCCTTGTTTTTAAAAATACCAGGCTGGTTAATTTAGGTGATCAAGTTGGCCACATTTAGAACCAATTAAAACCCAAGGAGTCGGGCATGACTGGATCCTTTGAGGTTGGAAGACCCATCCTTTTGGCATTTAGTCTAGGCTCCACCCCACAGGTAACCTGGCAACAGTCGGGTGAGCCAGACTCAGTATAAAAGGGGCTGCTTGCCCCCTCCTCGCTCTCGCTCTTGCTCTTGCTCTATCCTCTTGCTCCTGCTCTCCCTTTCTTCCCATTCCCCTTCCCCTATTTCCCCAGGTGCTCATGGCTGGCCTCCCTCCCTCCTCCTCCTCCTCCTCCTCTTCTTCCTCCTCCTCTTCTTCCTCCTCCTCTTCCTCCTCTTTCTCCTCCTCTTCCTCTTCCTCTTCCTCCTCTTCCTCCTCTTCCTCCTCTTCCTCCTCCTCCTCCTCCTCCTCTCTCTGTCTCTACTCCCTCAACTCCCCTCCCCATGCTCTTAATAAACTCTATTCTATACTATATTGTCATGCTGCTGGTCCCTCAGGGGGAAGGGATGCTTCAGCAGGGGCCCACAGAGGCACCCCCTTCCCCAACACCTGGCTACACACCCACCAAACATATTCCTTCTCTCAGAGGCATCCCTTTCCTATACCTGACTACACATCCACCAAACATATTCCTTCTCTCCCTTATCTTTTTTATTTTTCCCCCCGGAGCTGAGGACCGAACCCAGGGCCTTGCACTTGCTAGGCAAGCGCTTTACCACTGAGCTAAATCCCCAACCCCACTCTCCCTTATCATTTTATAAAACACAACACATTCTAAGTGAATCTGGACCAAACCTTCTGATGGCAGTCTAAAAGGGCATGGAAGAAAGAAGGACTTTGCTTTTTGCCTGCTTGCAAGTTCATCTACCCTGTTGCTGAGGTATCCCTTCAATAGCTTTAGAACATACTTCTTCAGGAATCCAAAGCAGTAGGACTTCAGGCTAGATCAGAACTGCTGAGACATCCAGTCTCATGGATGGAACAACTACTGGATTCTTGGCCTTTCTGTTGAGAGAGAGCTGTTGTTGGGCTACCTGGACCTGTAAGACAGCCTGTAAGCCTCTCTAATATATTTTCATCCAATCAGTTCTGCTCTTTTAGAGAGCCCTGACTAACACAAAGACATTGGTTTCTTTCTACTTAAAATAAGGAAAGCAAAACAAATTCTCTTTGTCCACAAGGTGGTCATTGGACTTCTGTTGCTGTGTTCTGGTCAGTCCACTGTGTCCATTAGAAGAGTTTACTGTAGAAACTCAATGTGGGAATTGTTAGGTTTCAGACCTCCGAGATATCGAGGAATAAGCTCAACCTGGACTATAGGGAGATATCTGGTGGTTAGATAAAACCAAGCATTCACTCTGGAACTTGTGAAACTGGCTCCCATGTGCCCAAAGGAGTCATTTCCTTTACCTCTGGCAGAAGAGCCATGTGGCTTGATTGACCTTTACCCTTGGCTGCATATCAAAGCTCCTGCTTACCTCCAGGTGCTCTTGGGTTCACAAGTACCTGTTATACATTCCTGTTGCCAGTCTCCTGGCCCTCCCCTCCCCTCAGCTGTTCATCCTCTTTATAATCTATTAGTCCCTGTTATTCTGTCTTTCTGTCTCTTATTCTTGTCTGCTCTAGTCTCTGTCTTTTACTAACTTGCTTTCTCCGGTATTTTCTCTACTCCCCTGCTTCCATAGCCTTGCCTATGTTCAGTCTACTTCTTTCTCTCTCTGCTCTGAACTCTTCCAGATGCCTTTAGTCTCACCCCCCCTCTCTCTCTCTCACACACACACACACACACACACACACACACACACACACACACACATCTGATACCTAAACCCTCCCATACAAAAAGTGGCACAGTCCCTCTCCTCACTTACAGGAAGTTACACGATGAGAGCAAGGACAGAACATGGAGGAGTTAAGGGTAGAACAAGTTTTGCTGAGGCTTTGACAGAGTGGTGAGGCAGGACCCAGCTCTCAAAGGGTGAGGAAGAATTAGACACACAAGACATTTCAAAGGCAAATCTTTAGAAAAATCTTCTCTAATAAGAAAAAAGTTATCTTGTGATCAAGGGAATGCTGATTTGGATGATCCGTGAAACCAGCATTTCTACAAGACTACAAAACTCACATGATTGTTGCTTCTCTGATCTTGTGGTATTCATTTCAGGATCCATTCTATTGAGCTTTCCTGCAGAAAGTCTCATGTCCTCTGAGCTGCAGAGTTAGCTACTGGAAACCTAAACACAAAAAACCTTTTCTGGATTCAGGAGTTGTCAGACTTCCCTCAGGACAAAGTAAAAATGGAGGCGACTTCTGTCAGGATGAAGAACAATGATGACTCTTTGCCAAGAAAAAAGAAAAAGAAAAAGGAAAAGAAAGGAAAAGAAAGGAAAACAGGTTGAGCTAGTTCTCAAAACACAAGACTATAGCGATGTTCCTGGGTTCACAGGAAACCAAACTCCAATCTTAGGCTCAAAGGAAAAGTCACTTAAACAGCAGAGAGCGACACCTAGTGGTGCCTAAGGGAAGAGTCGACAGCCAGAAGCGCTGGGCTGTTTTCTGAATTCTAAGTGCCCCACAATAGTTTAGGGTGGGCAATGTTAAATTACTCAAACTGCGAGAACCATGGAAAAGTACTTGTTATTTCACTGTGTGCTGTCAGGTTCTTCCAGAAAGCACGGACGGAGATGTGTTTAGGTGGTTTCAGACGGGAGTTTATGGAAAGGAACACGAAACTAAAATAGTGGCCCAACAGCCGGAACTTTAAGGAGGGAGTGAAACAGCTCTGCGGGTCATCATAGCAGAGGTCTGGGTCAGCACAGTAGCAGCTGCAGGTGCCCTCTGGGCACCGTATCCAGTTTGTCTCTAAGTAAAGCCTGCCAGGGGCAGCCCTATCAATGTGTCTATTAGCATCACCTGAAAGGGCTGAAACTCAACCTGGAATGAGGGCCGACCTTCGCATGTGGGCCAAGTTCCCAGGTGAAGCGGAGGCTGTGAGTTGAGGAAGTTGTGTTTTGAGAACCTCAATGACTTTCCAGATCCTGTTTCTGGAACAGGAGCAAGCACGGGTGTATCTGAGGGCCAGGGAGAGTCAACTCTGAAAGGAGAGACAGAGCAGAGCGAAGATGAAGATAGAGCTAAGCAAGCAGCAGACAGACAGGAAGTAATGCATCTCTTTCATTCATTCATTCATTCATTCATTCATTCATTCATTCATTCATTCATTCATTCATTCATGCATGCTTTAGTCAATACGTGCCAGAAATTGTTTTAGGAGGAACTGCATATATTGTCACGAGATGTTTAAGGGAAAATAACTTTCAACTAAGTTTCGTGCACCGGGTCACGAGTGAAATGCATGTCTAAGTGCGTGAAGTGTGCCTCCCCCAAAAGCCTTTATTTAACAACGAAGAATTAGGAGGAGGAGGAGGAGGAGGAGGAGGAGGAGGAGGAGCAACTTGTCTACCCTTCAGGATGTATCTGCAGCTTCTACAACTCCTAAGGTAGTGCCTCTAATGTCTTTGCTGTCAAGATGCTTAGCACAAATACCAGGCATATTTCATATTTAGTATGGAATGTGGTGGAAAGGCTCCAAGGGAGAGGCTGAGTACATTTACCAGAACTAAGGTTGACTAAGCCTCTGTCTCTTTGTAGAATAGAAAAACTGAGGCATCCATACCCTGGAATTGCTTTGAGGCAATGTGTATCAGTCTTGGCTGACTAGGCACTACGTGAAACACATGGAAATATTCAGATGCCTCCGTACCTCCCCTGAAGAAGAGGCTAGAGTCCACATTTTCAAAGAGCACTCTTGGGGACTTTTATGACCAATCAAAACTTTAGAAGTATTTTTTTTTGAAGGCAATGGTTTCGAAAGTAAACAACTGAGTCAAAACCTCTGTAGTTTGTAATTTAAAAAGCACTCTGGGTGATTTTGAGGGAACTACAGTTTAGGATACATTGTTAGAAACTGGTGTGTTTATAATCCCAGTACTTGGTAGGCAGAGGCAGGAGGTTCAGGAGTTTCAAGGTCATCTTTGACAACAAGATAAAAGGTCTGTGCTACATGAAACCCCATCTCCATCTCTTCCCACCCCACAAAACAACCTGTCAGTCTTTTTCTAGCAGGCTTCAGATCAACGTGTAGAACTCTCAGCTCCTCCCAAGACATGCCTGCCTGGATGCTGCCATACTCCCACTTATGTGATAATGGACTGAACCTCTGAACCTTTAAGCTAGCCCCAATTAAATGTTGTCCTTTGTAAGAGTTGCCTTGGTCACGGTGTCTGTTCACAACAGTAAATCCCTAAGGAAGACAGAACCACTGCTAGAGGTCTTAAATCACACAATCAGAGTTTGGCTTAGAGAAGAAATGTTGGGCTATTGAGATGGCTCAGCAGGTAAAAGCATTTGCTGTACAAATCTGACAACTTGAGTTCCATCGCTGGATCCCATAGTGGAAAGAGAGACCTGACTTCTGCAAACTTCTCCGCATGCACCGTGGCAGGTGTGCATCTCCACTCACAAACATACCTCACACACAATAAATAATAACAATCACAACCACAGAAACAAGTTAGGGGACTGGAGAGAGAGCTCATCGGTTAAGAGCACTGGCTGCTTTGTCAGAGGATTTGTGGTTCTCAACTATGTACAGTTCAAGTGCCAGGAGATCTAACATCCTATTCTGGCCTCCTCCAGCACTGCACATAGAAAGGATACCATATGCATCAAAGAAATCGGTCTTAACAGCAATACATTAGATATGTTTAGTTAATAACCATTAAAGACAATTCTAACGATTATTAATGACAGAAAAGATTGAGTCAGTGTATCACCTTCTAAAATGACAAGTGAATTGGTTTTCTTTGTTTTTTGGCATTTATTCAACACATTTTTGTGTATGTTCATGTTTATGTAGATACACATGTATACAGGTGCACGTGTATGTGAGCTTACACACGGAGGTCAGAGGTCAACCTCAGCCGTCATTCTTCAGCCTTGTGGTTTCTTTTCAGAGTTCAAAACTTATTTTATAAGTATCATTTTTTCTTGCATGTACATGTGTATACCACATGCACTCATGGTGCTCTCGGAGGTCAGAAGAAAGCACTGTATGTGCTGGAACTGGAGTTGTAGAGGGATGTGAATCGCCATCCGGGTGCTCGGGACCGAACCTGGGTCTTCTGCAAGAGCAACAAGTGCTTTTAACCAGTGATCTGATGTGGGGCAGTGGGCTGTGAAAGGTAGCCTGGTTTCTGGTCGAGATAAGGTTGAAGACCCGGTGACCCTATGGGACGGTAGGCACTTCTCTAAACTCCCAGGAGGCCAGGCCCCTCTCACGTAGCTACAGCCCCCCACAACAGCCTGTGGAGATATTTGTGACCATCAGTTACGAAGAAGCAGGATCATGCCCTCCCGCATGTAGATTTGGTATTCCTAAGCTCTCAGACCAAGCCAATAGGAAGCACCTACTGTCAGACCCTGACCCACCCCAAAACTGTGTATAAGAATCCTATCCAGAAGGGTTAAAGGTGTGCAAGAACTACTCTGTCATCTGAGAGTTTCTGCCATAAGAGCTGTAACACTGCCGCTTGGGGAAGAGATCCGCTCTCTGGCCAGGAGCTCCCCTGTATCTCTCGCTGGCTAGCCAGCCAGCTTCCTGCTGGCTCAGCCCAGCGGACATCTTGGAGCAACTGAAGCGGCGGCAGCGGAGGAAATGGAGGTGGAGCAGCACCAGCAGCGGAGACAATTCCCCCTCCCTGCTCGAGTTCTCTCCCCTTCGCCTGAACCCTTGCACTCTGGCTGAGCCAGAGATCTCTGTGAAAGCCTCCAGTATGAAGGCCAACAAACTGACTCTCTAGTCTCCACCTTGGTTTTTGAAACAGGGTTTCACTTGGACCTGGGTCTCACCAGGCTCTGCCTTTACAGGGCTGGGATTACAACTGTGCACCTCCAAGCCTGACTTTCTACTCCACATGGGCCTTAGAAGAGGGAGCCCAGTTCCTTTAGAATTGCAAAGCCTGACAGCTAGCTCAGGTCCTCAGTGTCCATTAAGGTAACCTGGAAGCCTTATTCAGTCCCAATTGGCTTTGGATGTATATATCTGTGGATACCATGGTGGTTGAGACAGTTTCTGTCATCAAGAAGTAGAGAAGCAGACTGACAAGGTCAGAAACGCCGTGTGGGGCTGGGCATTGAGGAACTTATTAACCTTCATTTCCCTCATCCCGGGATGTGTTAAAACAGCCATTGCATTCTGTTGATCTCTCCCTCTGTAAAGTTTCCTCTCATTCCTTCCCATCTGCACAACCGCTTCCTAGATCAGACCTTTTGCTCTTAGTCCTCTCAGGCCTTCCTGCCCCGAGGTTCTTCCTTCCTCTCATAGCTGGCTTGATGTTTATAATAAAAAGACGCTGTCCAGATGTCTTCCCTCTGGACTCGGGCAATCTTCTAAAGAGGCGAATCCCACTTGTCATTTCCTTTCTTGTAACCCACAAGGGCTTTCGTTGTGATGAAGTGTAAACTGTTGAATGCCTGCACAGATTTCTCCTGCTCTGGCCAAGTTTAGGGCAGGATACAAGGTCGCAAAAAGAACAAACTGGGGTGTGACTTATGAGGTGGCTGTAATTAAATTTCCGAGTAAAATAGATAATATTCCATACCTAAGCACTAAGCAGCAGGCGAAGATTGACGAGCATACCTTATAGATAGTGTGATGGCTTTACTGAGAAAGCTGGGTAAGACTGTAGAATTCTTGGAAAGTGAATCGGATTTATGTAGTTGTCACAGCTGAGTATACAGAATAATTACTGTACAAGTGACATTTCCGAACATTTAGAATGGCATCTGCTTTAGTGATGAGAAAACTGAGTGCTAAGTGGCCTTTTTGGTTGCCTTGAGAAAACACCCTGACAAAACGACTGGGAGAGAAAGGTTTTTTTTTTTTTTTTTTTTATTTCTTTCTTTTTTTTTTTTTTTTCAGAGCTGGGGACCGAACCCAGGACCTTGTACTTGCTAGGCAAGCGCTCTACCACTGAGCTAAATCCCCAACCCCGAGAGAAAGGTTTTAATCGGCTTTACATTTCCAGAGCCAAAGAGTCCATCGTTGGTGGTGGTGAAGACATGACCACGGGAGCAGGAATTGAGCTGAATACATTGAAAACACACCCAGGAAACTGGGCTGATGTGTCCTGTTAACCCTGCTTAAGTAAATAGCTCTCACCAGGGCTATCGCAGATGGGAGCACACTTAGTTCTTTCTTAGTTGTACTGGTGGCAAACCGCCATAGAAGTGCTGGCAGGGTGTTGTGTGGTACCCGGGGAGGAGACAAGGTGTAGGTGTTGTGTTTTATGAAAAGATAAGGAGAGAAGGAATATGTTTGGTGGATGTGTAGTCAGGTGTGGGGGAAGGGGGTGCCTCTGAGGGCCCATGCTGAGGCATCCCTTACCCCCCCCCCCGAGGGATCAGCCACATGGCCATATAGTATAGAATAGAGTTTATTAAGGGCATGGGGGAGGGGAGTTGAGAGGGTAGTAGAGATGGAGAAAGGCAGAGAGAGAGAGAGAGAGAGAGAGAGAGAGAGAGAGAGAGAGAGAGAGAGAGACCGGTCATGTGGGAATGGGGAGGGAGGGGAGCAGGAGTAAGGGGACAAAGCAGGAGGAAGAGTGCAAGAGATTGAGGAGGGGGCAGGCAGCCCCTTTTATAGTGAGTCAGGCACACCTGACTGTTGCCTCCCATGTAGAGGGAGAGAAAGGAGGGAGACGTTCTGCTGATTGTTCTTAGGACTGCATGGATTTCATCATGAAGCTCTGCCAGGACCCAGGTACCTCTCAAAGGCCGCCATCTTCAAATATCTGTGCACTGGGGTTCCAACAGGTGAAATGTGGAGGACACAAATACTCTGTCCACATCAGTTGATGTCTCTTGATGCTTTCTAAAAGACCGGTTATTTCTAGGTGGTTGAGTGGCCCGGTTTCTCCCCAGTATTAGAGGCGTCTCTAGGCACGATGATCCCCACACACTGATTCCTGTTTCACGCACACTCTCTTTATCATTCCCTTCCACGACTCCGCTGTTCTGCTTTAGTTGTTAACATGGATGCTTCTGCTGTCTTCCCCTCACTTCTTGATCCTATTGCTATCTTCTTCCATTTTTATTTTTATTTTTTGTTAAATTAGTATGTACACTGAAAACAGCTTTCCTTTTAAGAATTACCACTATTTAATCTGTTTTGTAACAATGACTACAGCCAATTGGATTTTACTATTAGGCCCAGGTTGATAGTGCTTGCCATTTTCATGTCTTATTATGTTATTTGGTATCTGAGGGGATAGGATTAGTGTGTGTGTGTGTGTGTGTGTGTGTGCGTGTGCGTGTGCGTGTGCGTGTGTGCGTGCGTGTGTGTGTGTGTGTGTGTGTGTGTGTGTGTGTGTTTTGTTTGACAGGGTCTCATGTATCTTGACCTGGCTTCAGACTTGATACGCAGTTAAGAATCATCTGGAATTCCCGATCCTTTTGCTTCCAAGTCCCAGATACTGGGATTCCAGACATGAGCCACTGCTCCCAGCTTACATGGTGCTGGCGATGGAAACCAAGGTTTTGTGCACACTAGGCAGGCACTCCACCAATTGAGCTACATCTTCAGCACATCGCTGATTGTTTTAAAAGTAGGATTTACAGGGAGATTTTGTAGATGAAATGTGTTTGACACTGAATTCCTCTCTTGCTGTGTTTACCGTTGACTTTTGGTTGAATTCTGTCACACATTATATCTGGTTTTTAGGACATTAGCATGCATGTACATTCTCCAAGAGTGTTGTTCGCGTCTGTGTAAGACTTGAAGTCTCCAAACTCATTGAAATTCAGCACTTGTGCTGTGTTGCTAATGACGGCCTCATGCTCTGAAGACTCAAGATTCAAACTCCGGGCCTGTAACATTCTCCTTACCCTGTATCTAATCATTTAGAATCCCTCAGCTTTATCTGTTGTGTTTCCCACAATTGATGCATTTTCAGTTTCTCATGCTGCCACAATCTGGTTTCTTTACTAGTTTTTCTATTATACTCTCGGTTTCGTAATTTTCGCTGCTGTGGTTTGAATTCCTAATGTCTTCCACTCGGTTTAACGCTTGGTCCCATCTGGTGGTGCTGTTTGGAAGGCTGGGAGGCCTTTAGAAGGTGGAGTCTCTGAAGGAGGTGGGTCCCGGGAGGACCTCCTTTTATGGTCTGGTATTGCTTTCTGATTGGCTAACACGTGAGCCTGTAGCTGGCACACATTTCCTACTGCCAAGCAATGACTCGCCCCGAGTCTTTCCTCCAGCGATCATTTGTATTCCTCCAGCCACCCGCAACCCTGGTAAAGTTGCTTCTCTGAGGAATCCTGTCAGAGTGACAAGACAGCACCAGTGCATGTCTCCTCTTCCCGTATTTTACTATCAGGTCAACTACTTGAGAGCCTTTGCTCACAAGTTATGCTGAGTATTTCCTGTTCCATCTCAAGCTGCACCTAGGAGCAGGGTCCCCGGGGGCTCTACCCCTTCAGGCTTCCCTGCCTTCTCATCCTTGGCTTCCAGCTGCTTCACCCCTCCCATTCCCAGCAGTGTTTTTTACAGGACTTTAGCGGGAGCAGGCGAGGAAATAGGTTATTTATTCCCTTAGTTTTCACTTGGGTGTAGTCTGGCTGTACTCCTCCAAAGGCCTTAGTTACACATCCATGATCATGGACTGGTTTTGACATTTCTGGAGGTGGCACCGGGGCCTCGTGCCTATTACGTGAGTGTCTACCACTGCCTACTGGAAAGTGTGGATCTGCAGGCTGAAGCTGAGTGTTACACCTCAAGCTTCTCTTCAGCTCTTTTACATCTTTACATTGTCCCTTTGCTCCAGGAAAACTGGACATTGATGTTGAGTAGAAAACAAAACAAAACAACAACAAAAAACAGTGTGTAATGCCTGACTTTTTTTTTTTTTTTTTTTTGGGAGTATATTTATTTCTCTAATGTCACTTTGTCGAAATCTTGTTACCCTTTTTTTCCCGTGACCCTTGATTTCAGACACCACCTCTGCTGTTGTTTATTTCATGGTTTAAAATCCATCCTTCTGCTAGCGGTCACTTATTCTTGTCTGTTCCGAAGCAGGTATTTCCATCCTTGTAACTGTTGATGTGATTTTTTTTGCGTCTTCAACTTTGTATGTTCTTTGTGGGAAGGGTTGTATCGGTTGCATGGTTAGTGTCGATAACAGTGTAAATATTGTTAATGTAGAGACAGTAAATTACATTGGTTTAACGGAAAGAACGGACTATTTTAAGGTAGAAACGTGGTCCAAGTCACACAGACTGCTTAAATATCCCAGTTATTATATTGTAGTGATGGTAAACTGGCTTTGACTGACATGGAGGTAGATGATAAAGGAAACTCAGAAATATCATCTCAATTCATTTATTTATTTAATGAATAATTAAATAAATGTTTGTTGAATTTTTTTTGTCCATCAGGAATTTTCCTAACCACTTTAAAGCATCTTCACTGACGTCCAGCAACAGGGATTTCTCTAATAGAGAATTAGAATTCATGATTAGCTATTTAATTAGCAATTTTATATTATTTGCTGTTATTGATTTCTCTGTGTATCCCCGACTGTCCCGGAACTCTCTCTGTAGACCAGGCTGGCCTTGAACTTAGAGATCAGAAATTTTATAATTAACCTTATGGATGGTTTTCAAGCGAGTATTACACAATTCCAAGGCTTTATAATAAACTTCATAACAATGTAATAGTTTTCCACTTGTTGTAATATTAAAAAGCAATCCATTAGGAAGCGCAAGGCCCTGGGTTCGGGTCCCCAGCTCGAAAAAAAAGAACCAAAAAAAAAAAAAAAAAAAGCAATCCATGCTATTGCCGGCTTGTCTCCGGCCTGCGGTCTACCGGCCCCCATGGCTAACCCCATGTAGCTTCTGCCCAACTTCTTGAAGTTCCCAGCCACTGAAACTGCTCACATTCCTAGTCATCTATCCCCCGAGGCTGGCTGCTGCCAAACCCACTCAGCAATCTCAAATCTCCGTGGCTAGCTGGGGTCACACTCTTGCAAACTTCATCATGGTTACCTTTCCCTGGAGCTCAGCTGAATAGCCTTGAAATGGAAATCAACAGACGATTTTAGTTTAGAATCAAGAGATAACAGAATTGCTGAGCTCAGAATCTATCATCCTAAATTCACCAACTATTCTATGTTAGAAATCTTCTGGTAAAGGACCCTGATGGATTCAGCCTCCAGAACTATCGGTTCTAGGCCTTCATCTTGTCTGTTTTGCTCCCGCTGTCCAAAAGGAAGTCCCCTCTACCTGCCTTCCCTCTTCCTCTCTCGGACCCGGAAGGCCCGCCTCCTTCTTGCCCAGTGATTGGCTTCTTGTCGTCTTTATTATTTAATCAATTAGGAGAAAATTCCGCCACACCATGCACTAAGTATTTCACAGTGAAGAGTTTCCTCTGCTTCTAGAATTATACGACTATTATCCAGACTTAGTTTTGCTCTGTGACTTAATAGAAACACAGCAGCCAACTGGTATGAAAAAAAAAAGTGCCATAGGGAATAGACATGGTGGCATTTTAACTTAAAATTGCCATTCTCACATTATAAATCGTGGGTTCTTTTGTTTGTCTGTTTGATCAGTAAAAATCTTATGTATGGGTCAATGAGGATCCTTTCCAGTAAAGAAACAGATGGATGTGGTAAATTGAAGCTTGCTAATGAGAGAATTTATCTGCTGCTGCTCTGCTGTCCTCTAAAACGCATTTCATTTCAGTGCTTTTATTCTTCACTCTGTCTTTTTCTTTATTTTCTTTTTTTTTTTCTTTTCTTTTTTTCGGAGCTGGGGACCGAACCCAGGGCCTTGCGCTTGCTAGGCAAACGCTCTACCACGGAGCCAAATCCCCAACCCCTAGTGTTGAGTTCTTGAAGAAGGAAGAAACCAAACAGAACTGTTGCGAGATACGGATGCTAATTTGGTCACGGAAGTACTCAAATGATAAAATGAACATTGGTTAGCTATTTAGAAGGAGCAGGAGTATGTTTCCGGTTCTTATGCTTGGGAACTTTGATGAGTTATCTCCAGGGTGGTGATGGAAGGGAACAGATGGTGTAGAGGTCTAAGAGGCCCCGAGGTGAACTCTCCTGCCCACTTGTGCTTGAAGGTCCAGCCTTCTGTGTTCTTGGTTGGACTACTCTGAGTCACCCAGTATCACACAAGGTTGTATCCTTCTAGCAAATTATTCATTTTCTGGGAACTTGATGTTTCTCATCTGTTACTGATTGTGTCCAAATTAATGTTCATTTTATAGAGTAATAAACTTGAGTCATTTTTTTCTCATTACACAGAATGAAAATAGCGGCCACCACCACCACCAAGAAATCAAAGGGGCTATAAAGCAATGGATATTCCAGGGGAATTTCTAAGGTTCTTATTGTTTCCTCCAGGACTTGGAAAATCGGAAAACAAGGTACATTGCTCTTCACTTTAAGGAAGCCGGACTCCCCAAGGTGAGAATTACTTTCCCACCCAGTAAAGCTGAAAAAAAAAAAAACAAGCCAAAATGTCTTTAAATCTTATTGCTTGAAAAGGGTAATAGAACTTTTCAATTTACCTCCTCCTTTTGACCTCTCTTGACAGTTCTGATGGGAGATCTCTGTGGATCTGACTTACCTGCCAGTCTGGAAGGTCAGAGAACGAGGAACAGAGGGTTAATTAACACTGACACAGACAATCTCTGGCTCTAAGCTCTTGTATCTTTTTCTTTCTTTCTCTTAGGTCATAATACAAACTTCTGCCCATCTCCACCTGAATTTTTTTCTTTATGGCATTTTTTTCTACGTTCATATTTTATTCAATTTGGAAAAGAGGTTTAAATAACATAATATGAAGAAGATTGAGACCGTGGACTTTGGAATTTGCTGCTCTGATGAAGTCACATGATCCACTCTCCCTTTCAATGCTTTTTTTCTTCAACAAAATTTTACAATCTGATTTTTTCTCATTGTTTGCAGAACCATAATTTGCTCATGATATGTGGGACTTGTTTCTATGATAAAGGAGACATTTTACCCTTAAAGGCAGATAAGGTGAAGACAGTATCTTTTTTTTCTCAAAAATTTTTCTTTTGAAAATAATAGTATCTACCCATAAAGTTGTATTTATTCTTCACAAAGTATTAAAATGCTAATATATGTGAATAATTTAAGCTTTTACAATACTAACCCACCAGCAAGGTATGCTCCCTGCTGCAATAGTGGGTGACCACTCTGGGGGCAACTCGTGGCTGATGATATTTGAGACTATCTAAAAAACGAATAATTTCATGATGTTCCAGATACCTGTGAGAACATTGACAGGACTGGGGAAAACAGAAGCTTTAGAACTATTCCTGTCAGTGTAAGGACTATATCTGCCATACATATTGGCCTCATCACCAGGAAAGCTTGAATCATTTTTCCAACAAGGATGTCATGTTACTCCCAGATCTAGGTCCTTACTTCCAATTTCATGTCTTAGATCTCCATGTCCTCCCATCTCACCCCTCACTGCATGAATCATTTTCCCAAATGCAGCCAGCTTCTTATGGAAGCAGAGATGAGCCTTGCTACTAAACTCCCTGTTGCTTCTTTACAAAGACAGCATGAAACAGATTCTAAGACAAAATATGCCCTTATTTCTCCCTAGAACCCAAAGAAAGAAAATTCTTACGAATTTGAATTCATTTGCCTCAGATTGGTGTCAGTGGTTTATTCCAACTTTATATAAAGTATTTAGAAACCAAAATAAGATAGAGTTATAGAGGAGGAAGAGACCTTTTCTAGAACCTCTCCAAGGAGAAATGGGCAAGTATTCAACTGTTGAGTAAATTTTAAAGCACTCTGAGACCTCCAGAACAGCTGGATGGCAAGTGTCAAGCCATTCACAGGAAACCTGTGTCTTAACTCTTATGAGATGAATGGAGGACGAGAGTGGGTTCTAAAGCTTGTCATGTCAAGGAGAGTGTTGTCTGCTTTCTCCCAGTGCTGGCATGCACCGTAGGGAACATAAAGTAATGTCATGTTCACTATTTCTTTAAACCGTTGTCCTAAAAACAACGCAGTGGTGGTGATGATGGCAGGCCTTGGCTGGGTCGAGTACGGGGAGGGCAGGAATCTACGTGTTAGTACATAAGAACCTCTTAGTACCCAAAAGGTGAAATCAAGCCAGTATGTGAGAAGCGGTGTCCATTGTCTGCCTTGTTCACTCGCAAGCTGAGTTTATAACGTGGACTATTTAAATGGAGGGCTATGGCTTTGTCAGTCTTCCCTCTTTCAATAAAGGTGACAGGAAGAAGAATATCACCTAGCCTTCAGGAATGGTAAGTTACGGAAGAGGCACAGGTTTAAACAGTAGGGAATGTTGGGGAAAAATAGGAATCAAGGAAGGAACTACAGGGAGAAGTCAGAACACACAGAATATGAACAAAGCCTTTCTAGCACTCCCTCCTGCCTGTACACCCAGCCTCTCCAGACCCTGTACTGAGGTAGGAACTAATAGAGGCCTAGTAGTGTCAGAAGTATGGTGTGGGGAAAAATGTTGGGCAAACACTACACAAATAGTGAAATAAACATGAGGATGTATCCTAAAGGCTTTCAGAACATTTTGTAAAATTCCAGAAAAGCATTTATTCTTTCCCTCTTGTCATAGTCAGGGGTTTCTATTCCTGCACAAACATCATGACCAAGAAGCAAGTTGGGGAGGAAAGGGTTTATTCAGCTTACACTTCCACATTGCTGTTCATCACCAAAGGAAGTCAGGACTGGAACTCAAGCAGGTCAGGAAGCAGGAGCTGATGCAGAGGCCATGGAGGGATGTTACTTACTGGCTTGCTTCCCCTGGCTTGCTCAGCTTGCTTTCTTATAGAACCCAAGACTACCAGCCCAGGAATGATACCGCTCACAAGGGGCCCTCCCCCTTTGATCACTAATTGAGAAATGTCTTACAGCTGGGTCTCATGGAGGCATTTCCTCAAGGGAGGCTCCTTTCTCTGTGAGAACTCCGGCTTGTGTCAAGTTGCCACACAAAACCAGCCAGTACACCTCTGTTTGGAAGAAGACCAAATAAATATATTCTGTTCCTAACAACTAAAGTCTGCTTTGTGTGCAAATGGATTCAAATGCATATTGAAAGCCAAGGTATTGAAGTCATGTTCTTTGTATCTTTAAATTCTGTGTTTCCACTCTGCTTCTCTTGAGCCCCCTCCATGTGAGCATTAATTTTCTGTGGAGATTCTTTTGCTAAGGTATGGCTCATCAGTGTTCTCACAGTCCAGGAAAGTGTGATCATCTTTTAGCTGCTGCTAGAGTCCCATGCATCTTCCTCCCTGTAGTCAACAAAGGTATGGGATTGGTTTCATAATTATAGAATGAGACTTTTAGTTAAAACTTGGCATTGTGGTGCACACTTTTAATCCCAGCTCTTGGAAGGCAGTGGCAGGTGAATCTCTGAGTTAGAGGCCAGCTTGTTCAACATTGTAAGTTCCAAGACAGCCAGACAGCCTGTCTCAAAAAATTTAATTAATTAAAAATTAAGTGGATTGTAGCCAAAGGATGCAGAATTACTACTACTACTACTACTACTACTACTACTACTACTACTACTACTACTACTACTACTGATTTTTTTCAGGACAGGGATTCTCTGTGCAGCCTTGGCTGTCTTGGAACAAGCTCTATAGACCAGGCTGGCCTGTAGACTCAGAGATCTGCCTGCCTCTCTCTGCCTTCTAAGTGCTGGGGTTAAAGGCATGTGCCACCATCGCCTGGCTTATAATTTGTAATATTTTGGTTCTCCGCTGGTTCTGGAAAGCATGCAACGGAAAGCATTATTTGTTTGCTTAGGTTTTCTCAATGTTGGGATTGAATCTAGAGCTCGCTGTATCTCCCACCCACTGAGATACAACCCCAGTTGCCTGAACTGTCCCTGAACTGACCATGTAGTCTTGTGATCCTCCTGCCTCAGCAGGGATTGCTAGGCACTCACCACCAGGCCTGGCTCTTTGAGTCAATTAGAAGCAGTATACTTAGTCTTTTATTCTCTCTATTTGAGGGAGAGAGTCCTGGTTTGCCCGGAGCCAAGGGCATCTTAAAAAGCTCCTGTGAGAGAACATGGTAGGCAGGCATAATCTAGCTCCTGTTCTGTGGCTGTATTTATTGATTGGAGAAATTGGCACCTTCAGGCACTGAGAGGCTGAAAGATGGTGCTTCTCACCAGCCTGACTCACTTGAAATCTATGCCTTGCTTAGAAGCCAGGAAGAGTTTGAAGAGTCAAACTGAATTGATTACCACAAACTCACTTAATGCTTGCAGTTCACAACTGCTTTCAGGAGAACAGCACCCCTGCTACTTGGCACCCAATTACTGACCTAGCTGATCGAAAGCAATCACCTTTGTGTTAGCACTTTCACTTCCTTAGCTGCCAGCCAGCTCTTCAGCCTGTCATTATGACTAAGGTCAGGAAAATGTTCTGTGAAAGGCCCAGTGGCAACAGATTAGCAGCACCCCCATCTTCTTACCCTATTCTTGTCCTTTGCAATACTTGAAAAGTATTGAAATCATTCTTATTTCCAGGGTAATGTAAAAACAGCTTGCAGGGTAGGTTTTGCCACACTCCCATCCAGCCCACAGCTAACACTAACGTCCAATTTAAGGATTAACTGGTCATAGTGACATTGACTTGGTAGTGTCTTAAGACAGTAACTGTATGATCTTGGATTTCTGATCTCTCTGTAAGACTCTAAGCCTTCCGTGGCTGTGTGGTGCTGGACATAGAACCCGGGGCTTTGTGCCTGTTAGGAGGGTTAGTGTTCTAAGTACTGGCTAGCCCAACCCTTTCCATGGCTCTGGTCGCATCTCCATGAATTGATCCTTGATCAGTTTTTTATTTTCACATAGAGTGATCCTTTGTAACAATATAACACGACCAGCTACTGCTAGAAAAAGACATGACCATGGATCCCGCTAAAACTGAAGTCACTGCATTTTTCATTATTTCATGAATGAATCCATTATCAAATGGCTGCCATATCCTGGTACTTTCCGGAGAGCTGTAGCTACGGCTGTGCATACGACAAACTCTGCTACAAAGAATACACATGACTGAATACTGGAAGGTATGAGCCACAATTGACAGTCCAGTAGTTTTAGATTCGTGATATTGCCCATGTCTAGTCAATCAATGAATGAGTTCTGTGGTAGCTGGATTGGAGGTATAGTAATCTGGAATCTAGAAGAGAACTTGGATTAAGGAGCGGTTTTAGCTATTTGGTTTATTTGAATTAGCTTACCACTATGCCCTTCTTCAGGTTCTCATATGTTTTAATTATTTCAAATGTTGAAAAGGACAACTTTCACAGAACCTGAGTTCATTGATGCTCTAATAGCGCTGTAAGGCTTATAAAGAGAGTAACTTGTGAACAAACCAGTCTGGCTAAGGAAGAAGCCAGGAAGGTGTATTCTATTAAGCTCCACATAGAGTTCTTAAGTATGCAGTCCATGGTGTATACTATGATAAATAACTGCTTAATATAGAAGACAAAGGTGTTCTTCAGTCCTTCAAGAATGCACAGTTGTGGCTGGAGAGATGACTCAGTGATCAAGAGCACTGACTGATCTTTCTGAGGTCCTGAGTTCAATTCCCAGAAACCACATGGTGGCTCACAACCATCTCTAGTGGGATTCAATGCCCTCTACTGGTGTTCTCACATACATAAAGTAAATGAATAAATTTTTAAAAAAGGAAAAGCAAACAAAGAATGTTTAAAAAAAAAAAGAAGGCACAGTTGTTACTAGCACCCCATTCTCCAGGCCCACCTCTGGCATCCCTTAAGGAGCCTTGGTCTTCTGTCTTATTTGCCCATACAGTTGCCCAACATATGATTTCTCCTCTTTGATTCTGACTAGAGCTGTGTTTGAGCTTTCTCTTCTTTTTAAAAAGTTAAATATTAAATTTATCCATTTTATATGTGAGTGTTTTGCCTGCATGTCTTTATATACGCCATGTTGTGTGAGTGGTGTCTATGGAGGTCAGAAGACTTCATCAAATGCCCTGGGAATGGAGTTACAAATGGTCGTGAGCCTCCATGTGGGTACTGGGAATTGAACTCAGGCCCTCTGCAAGAACAAATGCTCTTAACTGCTGAGCTATTTTTCCAGCTCTAGGTTTTGTTGCTGTGTTTTCCTGATTTGTGATGTTTTCTTGTTTCTACTCATGGCTCTGAATGCTGGATCCTTCAGAAATTTCCCCAAAATCATGATAAGACACAGTTGAATTATGTATGCTTACGATGGTTGGGGAAGCCCATCATTGGCGGTGTCTTAGTTCTTTAATGGAAGAATGTAGAGCCAGAATGTTCATGAATGCTTTGAAGTCCAGATTATGTCTCCTTTAACGTAGGCACTTTATTGATAGGGTGTGTTGTGACAGTTTTACATTTGTAGATTTTTGAGGTGAGGGATACCAAGTATCTTGGGATGTAAACTCATATTTATGTTTTCTTTTTCCTTTTTAAAGATTCAATGGGAGACTGGAGAGATAGCTCAGTAGTTTAGAGCACTGACTGCCCTTCTAGAGGTCCTGAGTTCAAATCCCAGCAACCACATGGTGGCTCACAACCATCTGTAATGAGATCTGATGCCCTCTTCTGGTGTGTCTCAAGACCGCAACAGTGTACTTATATATAATAAATAAATAAATCTTAAAGATTTGATGGTCTTTCATGTGATTCTTGAAATAAACAGAAAAGTTATTTTCAGCTGCTGTATTCCTGGGTAAGAATTTCTGGAAGAGTATGTCATAATAATGGCAGGAGTGGAATGATGAAATCATATGAAAGTAGATACTGGGTGTGATGTGTGACGATGACTGGGGCTCCCATTTCTCCTCAATAAAATTTTATTTATTTATTTATTTAACTTACATACAATAGAGTATATACCTGAGTTTGTAGTGTTGTGTTGGAATTGGTTCTCTCTCTCTCTCTCTCCCTCCCTTCCTTTCTCCCTCCCTTTTATTTTGAGACATGGTCTCTACACAACCATGACTGTCCTGGAACTCACTATGGAGACCAGGTTGGCCTCAAACTCATAGAGTGCTGGGATTATAGTTATGTGCCCCTATACCATGCCCCATTGCTTTCTTTTAAAAAAGGGACATCAAGAAAGCTACTTCTAACATTTCCTATTGATTCAATACAGGAAGTTGTCAGACATAATTTTCCTTTTTTAGATAGAAACCAAGGTTTTTAAAATATTTTGTTTATTTTCCTCTCATGTAACACATCCTGATCACAGCCTTCTCCACCTCCACTCTTCCCAGTTCCTTGCCCAGACTTTCCCTTCCCCTCTATATTTACTGTTCCTACATTTTTATATTAAGATAAAAAAAAATCAGTTAAAAAGTCAACATTCAGGTCACATAACTTTTATTATTGTTGCTATTATTAATTATTGATTTTTTTGAGCAAGGTCTCTCTGTATAGTTCTGGCTGTCCTGGATCTTAATATGTAGACCAGGTTCCTCTGTCTCCCAATGCTGGGATTAAAGACATGAAACACCACACCCATCCTGAGTCCACATAATTATTATTTTTATTTTATTTTATGTGTATGACCATTTTATCCACATGTGTGTTTGTGTACCACTTGCATGCCTGAATCCCACAGAGGTCAGAAGCATCAAATCCTCTGGAACTCCACTTGATGGCCGTGAGCCACCTGTGGATTCTGGGGATGGAAACCAGGTCCTCTGCAAGAGCAGCCAGTGCTCTTAACTACTGAGCGATCTCTCCAGCACCTTAGTTCTCATAATTTTAAAGGAAAAAAAATTATATAACACTGAGGCAGTTATTAAATCTAATGAATGTTTTCCAACAGAAGAAATATCATTTCAGAAAGGATTCTTGTAAGGTTAGTAATAAAAGGTTATTCCAGAAAGTCCTTTAATGTCCTGGATCAAGTTTTCAGAATGTTTTTTTTTTCTTGCTATTTTTGAACTAGGAAGAAAATGAGGTGGGGGGGCTTCCTGCCCCCTTGTGCTCTTCCCCATTGAGAATGTAGGCAGTTGGGTTGGGGATTTAGCTCAGTGGTAAAGCGCTTGCCTAGCTAGCGCAAGGCCCTGGGTTCGGTCCCCAGCTCCAAAAAAAAAAAAAAAAAAAAAAAAAAAAAAAAAAAAAAGAGAATGTAGGCAGTTTCTCTTCTCATACTTCAGTCATGTGACATTTCAGTCCTGTTTTCCAGCTGTTGGTCTTGTTACCAACCATATTCTTACCATGTCTCCATTTAGGAGTATTTTCGATTTGATTTATCTCTTGGTTGATTACATTTTAATATCAATTTTTTAATTGCTTGTTAGTTTGTCTTCCTACTTTTCTTGTTCTTGTTTGGTTCAGAAAGACTCAGATACTGCATTCTTAAGGTCTTCCACATTTGAAGATTATCTGTTACTTTCATGCTTAAAACAGAAGTGACAAATACATGAATTTCTAAGTTACATTTTCTCAAGGCAGTGGACTTTAAGTTTCTCTCCCTTAGACACTTGCTTCAACCTTGTCTGGTACTGAATAATCTTCAGATGTTCAAGGTTGACTTAATGTTTCCCCCACTTCCGGTGGCTTCTTTTCTCTCCTTGATAAATGAAGAACTATTTTCCTTTGAAATTCTATAATTTAATTGTGCTACATTAGTTAGCCTACACTATTACTTAGTCTATTTAGTCAGAGGTTTTTATTTCACCTCCCATCTTGACTCACAAGAGCCATTAATAGGAAAAAGTGGTGGTGGGGTGTTTGGGGATGCTGCTCAGTAATCGTTACTGTTTTAGTTGGGGTTTTATTGCTCTGAAGAGACACTGAATCACTGCAACTCTTATAAAGGAAAACATTTAATGTGCTTTCAGTTTCAGAAATTTAGTTTATTATCATCATGGTAGGATGCATTGCAGTGTCCAGGCAGTCATGATTCTGGAGAAGGAGCTGAGAGTTCTGTATCTTGATCCATTGGCAACAGAAAAACACTGTGTGTCACACTGAGTATAGTTTGAGCATAGGAGACCTCAAAGTTACCCCAAGTGATACACTTTCTCCAACGAGGCCACAGCTCCTAATAATATCATTCCTCATGGACCAACCATTCAAACACATGAGTCTATGGGGGGTCCAACCTATTCAAGCCACCACAGTTACCTAACAAGGGTGATGTCCTTAGGTTTGATCCTCAGTAAAACAAAACTGAAGAAGACAAGCAAATAGGCAAGCGAGGAAGAAACATGGGTACTGGATGGTAGGACAGTAGACTGTGTCACTAGTAAAAATACTGTTGAGGTTGAGTGGATTCAGGAACCCTGGCAATTCTCATAATTGAGAATGGTGGGCGATTAACTCTACCTCTACTCCTGACCAGGTTCCTGTTCTGGATCACACGACACCCCATCAAGAGGACTGTGACAATCAGTCACATAGGGGCAACACCCAAAGCCCCTCCACATGCAGATGGGGCATCCCTAACATCTCAGACGAAGCCAATAGAAAGCATCTGCCTTTAGACCCCAACCCACCCCAAAGTGTTTATAAGGTTCTATCCACAAGGAATAAAGTACACAAGTTATTTCACCAAAGACAAACTGAGAATACCAGTTCTATTGGGTTGTGATACCCTAAGGGAAGGGTATTCTCTCCCCAAGCTTTCTTAGCTGGAAGCTGCGAGAGGAGCCCACCACAGCCACTTCCTGCTCAGTGGCTAGGACCTTGGCAACTAGCCACCTGCTGCTTCCCATGGCCTGCCACCAATTCCAGGGCTAACAACTCACATTGCTCTGGCTCTCCAGCTGGGCCAGAGCCCTGCAGATCCCTGAGGATAGTGCCCAGTACACAGGCTGACATTGGATTGGAAATAATCGTCATAGTTCATGACTTGGATGTTTGTTCCTGTATGGTAGAGCTATTTTCAGGGGGAGCCTTAAGGAGGTGGGGGACTAGCTGTGACACGTGAGTGGTTTGAGAGTTCCAGCTGTGTACTATGCTTCTGGGTCCACTGTCGTGTGACGAGTTTCCCTTCCACATTCCTGTCCCTATGAGCTGAGTTGTTCCAACATGCCTTCCCTACCAGGACACACTGAAACTCTAAAACTCTTACTTGTTTCTCTTGGGGATTTTACTTGTAGAAGTTACCAACAACAGGAAACTTATTTTTTTTTGATATGAGTTTATTAATGAGCACTGGACAAGAGACACTCAAAATCCAGTGCTGATTTCATAAATCAGTTCTTCAAACAGCAAATGGTGTCTACCGCATCTTATGCTGTAGGCCACATTTGATGTTCAGTTCTGGATATCATTTCTGAAAGATCAGTCTCATTCTTGTTTACTAGATGTCTCAAAATCTGACCCTAAACAAAACCTTTTTATATAGCAATTTTCTACAAATATAGAAAGATTTGGTTAAAATGATAGGATGGTAAAGGATGCTTATGTAATGGGTTGTTTTGTGTTCAGTATTTCTCTTATATCAATTTTCTTTTATTTGACCTTTCCTGTTTAAGATGTATCCCCTCTTCCCAATAGTTGGTATTACAGGCCTATGTTATAAGGTCCAATTCCACTTTTTCCAATACTTAGTGTTCATCAAAGTCAAGTTTTATTTTGTGCTGTAATTGGTCCTTAACACACCGATTGTGTTTGTTGTACTAGATAGACCACCTGACCTGGAACTAAGAGAGATCAGCCTGCCTCTGCTTCCTGAATGTTGGGGTTAAAGGTGTGTAACACCATTCTTGCTTTACTCACTAAGACACTTAAAGCTTTGACTTAGTAAATACATACTGAGGAAAACAAACAAACAAACTCCTTTGATGAAATAAACAGAGACGCTTAAAGGTTTTATACTCTTATGAGTAGTGATGTTTTTAATTGATGGCATATATTTAATATACTTCATAGAAAGTCTAAAGCACACTTAGGTACAATTATGGAAGCAGTCATTTCAATATTCACGTGACTCTAGTAAGCAGCTGCTTCCCACTGGAGCCTGTGATTATCCCTATTTGTGAGTGGCAGGTGTGGCTACTGTAAGATCAGTTGCTGTTTCTGTAGCTCACTATTGAGTATGGTGCTTTCCTTACCTCTTCCCATCCCTTCTGTTTTACTCGATGGCACTGTGGTTACAGTCCACAGTTTCTCTAAGTATTTCTAAGTAACAGAAGAGGAAAGGATCATCTTCAGATTTGAAAGGTCACAGTTAGATCTAATCTGAACATTAAGATCTCATCCAATTTCTGATAGCTTCTCTGATGTTGAGTCTCTATTGTTACATGCTAAACTATCTCAAAACTTGATTGCTTAGGAATCAAGAAGAAATGCTATTTGTATATGTCGCCCCCACCCCAAATACCTAGAAATAAATGTAATGAATGAGGTAAAAGATTTCTTTAATAAAAGCTATGCCATGGATGAAAGAAATGGAAGACACACAAAATGAAAAGCTATCAAGTGTTGGCGGATCAGAAAAAATAATCAAAATTATATAATGTCTAGATTGTCCATGACATCCTGTACTAGAATGGTTTGCAACCTTCTCAATGGGGCAACCCTTTAATGCAGTGCCTCATGTTGTGATGACCCCAACAATAAAATTATTTCATTACTACCTTATAAGTATAATTTTGCTACTGTAATTGTAAACACCTGATATGCAGGCTATCTGAGAGGTGACCCCTGTGAAAGGGTTGTTCAATCTCCAAAAGGGTCGTGACCCACAGGTTGAGAACTGCTGCTCTACTAAAACACTAACAGTATTCTTCACAGAACTGGAAAGAAAACAACCCTAAAATTCTAATGGAACCAGAAAAATCCTAAACAGTCAAAACAATTCCTAGCAATGTGATGTATCCAAGAAAAATTAAATTGACAGGGAAGATAAAAAACAGAGAAAATAAAATATAAGATTGAAAAAATCATATGTAAACAAAATCTTGCAAATAAGAATAAGGCAATGTAGAAAGGCAAAATGTATTGGTCACCTGAAAATCATCACATAATAAGATAATTCGTCAAAGAAACGTAAAAATCACGAGCTCCCATGTTCCCAGCGTTATTTTTTTTTATGTAAATGAGCTTTATTGTCTTTCTCTAGGAAGTCATACAACCTATGTACAAGTTGAATATGAAACAGATGAGACTGTAGATTTTCAGGGATTTCAACTCTAAGTCTGATATTTAAAACATGCCACTTGAGGGCTCAGCAGATGGCTCAATGACCCGAGCTTCATCCCAAGAATCCACAGAAAGATGGAAGCAAGGAACAGATTCCACAAAGTTCTTTTCTGACCTCGATATATCCTCTGGGGCAGTACACACCCACAATGCACACACAAAATAATAATAATAAAATTTTTGAAATTAACAAATGCCACTTGACAGTGTTTACCACATGACAACATGACAGTAAAAAAAGAATATGAGTTGATAGGCTTGTTTTACTTATATCTATAAATTGATACAGTTCCATCAATCCAAAACTGGTCATGATAGGCCAAAAGAAAACAACTGGAAAAAACTGAAATATCACACCATTGGGGAAATCTAGAAATTAACTCTGACAGATTGAACAATAGAAAACAATTCAACAATAAGCAGGGATGAGTTTCTTTTTTTTTTTATCTTTATTAACTTGAGTATTTCTTATTTACATTTCGATTGTTATTCCACTTCCTGGTTTCCGGGCCAACATCCCCCTAACCCCTCCTTCTCCCCTTCTATATGGGTGTTCCCCTCCTCATCCTCCCCCAATTACTGCCCTCCCCCAAACAATCTTGTTCACTGGGGGTTCAGTCTTGGCAGGACCAAGGGCTTCCCCTTCCACTGGTGCTCTTACTAGGCTATTCTTTGCTACCTATGCAGGTTGGAGCCCAGGGTCAGTCCATGTATAGTCTTTGGGTAGTGGCTTAGTCCCTGGAAGCTCTGGTTGGTTGGCATTGTTGTTCATATGGGGTCTCAAGCCCCTTCAAGCTCTTCCAGTCCTTTCTCTGATTCCTTCAAGGGGGTTCCCGTTCTCAGTTCAGTGGTTTGCTGCTGGCATTCGCCTATGTACTTGCTGTATTCTGGGTGTGTCTCTCAGGAGAGATCTACATCCGGTTCCTGTCGGTCTGCACTTCTTTGCTTCATCCATCTTATCTAGTTTGGTGGCTGTATATGTATGGACCACATGTGGGGCAGGCTCTGAATGGGTGTTCCTTCTGCCTCTGTTCTGAACTTTGCCTCCCTATTCCCTGCCAAGGGTATTCATGTTCCCCTTTTAAAGAAGGAGTGAAACATTCGCATTTTGGTCATCTTTCTTGAGTTTCATGTGTTCTGTGCATCTAGGGTAATTCAAGCATTTGGGCTAATAGCCACTTATCAATGAGTGCATACCATGTGTGTTTTTCTGTGATTGGGTTACCTCACTCAGGATGATATTTTCCAGTTCCATCCATTTGCCTATGAATTTCATAAAGTCATTGTTTTTAATAGCTGAGTAGTATTCCATTGTGTAGATGTACCACATTTTCTGTATCCATTCCTCTGTTGAAGGGCATCTGGGTTCTTTCCAGCTTCTGGCTATTATAAATAAGGCTGCTATGAACATAGTGAGTTACACGGTCTTTGGGGCATCTTTTGGGTATATGCCCAAGAGAGGTATAGCTGGGTCCTCAGGTAGTTCAATGTCAATTTTCTGAGAACCTCCAGACTGATTTCAGAATGGTTGTACCAGTCTGCAATCCCACCAACAATGAAGGAGTGTTCCTCTTTCTCCACATCCTTGCCAGCATTTGCTGTCACCTGAGTTTTTGATCTTAGCCATTCCCACTGGTGTGAGGTGAAATCTCAATGAGTTTCTGATAAATACAACAGTATAAATAAATTGTAAAAATAGCCATGTGAACAATAGAAGTTTTGCACAAGAATGATGAACTTATAAAATTATACAGTAGAAAAAAAATAATGAACTCTAAGGGTTAAGGACAGAGACTTACTGGATAGGAATATGACAACTTTCTGGGTTATATCCTTTATTTTGATACGGATCTGGCTTGACCAATTAGTTTTATGCCTCTATTTGAATATACCAAGTGGGATACTTAAGATGTATGGGAGAGCATATGTTTAATTGTATGTTAATTTAACCTCAAGAGACAAAAAACGCCATAAGCCAATACTGAACTTCGGTTCGTGATATGCATACAGATGTATTTGAGGCGAAGTAAATTCGTGCCTGCAAATCACTTTGGAACACACCTCAAAATAACATGGACTGATGAATGACTGAGAAAGTAAATGCCCATTGCATAAAGTAGGCATTGGGTATATGCGTGTTTCCTGTAAGTTTGATCGACTTTTCTGTGTGTTTGCTTTTGTATTTTCCATTGAAAAGGAGAGAATGTAACCAACTTAAAATGAGTTTTCATTCAGAATCAGTTTGCGTTTAGGATTCTGAATGCATCCCTGCCTGAGTGGCCATTGTTGCTGGACTCTCTATTTGATACTTCCTTTTCTTTGCTGTCTGTCCTTAGGGTTTTTTTTTTTTTAATTACCAGGCAAGCTCTATGCAGACTTTTACCGTCATACCTTCCTTGTGAGCTCCTGTCCTACCTACAGTTCTATTCAGTAGCTAAGGGTAACTTACGAATACATAATTGTTGAATGCACGCTATTCAGTTGTTCCCAAGATTGCAAACACGTTCTTAGGAAGCTACTGTGATTACTCTTGGTTGCACAAGGAGAACATTAGGGATATTGAGTTTGATAAATTGGCTAACAATACTCCCACTTCCCTCCTTCCTTACCCATCTCCTGAACTATATTGAATTTGTAATGACAGTATCGCTTATTTTTCCAAATTGTATTATAAATCCAGAAAGTATACATTTTCTGAATTGGCATCCCCATCTTATAATCTCATTTGGCCAGAAGCTTGGCTGCCATTCGCCTGCAGGTTCCCATGCCTACTTTTGTGGGCTAAGCTGCCCCTGTACAACCTTCTTACCATTGAAATCTATTGCTCATGTACATTTAGCAGAATGCTAAGCATAGGTCAAAAGAGGCTGCCAGGAGAATGCTTTAGAAAGGATCCTTCTTTTTCTTGCTTGTTAGTTCGAAAAAGAATGCTGCATTTGATATTTTGTATAGGGCAATGGGGAAAAAGGTTGACACACATGTAAACCTTTGCTTTGATGCAGGGGATTGTGGAAATTAACTCCTGCCATAACATGGCGAGTTATTTCTACCAGAAAGTTTCATTGAGACTGAGGGCACTAATTCATTTGATATCATCGGGGCCAAAGTCACTTGAAGAGCAAGCTGCTGGCCCACATCTCGGTTTCTAAGGTAATCACAAATCATTTGTGCTGACATTTAAGATTTGACAGTCAGGGTTGACCTTGGAATGAAAGCCAGGATTCAGCAAGGAGAGCCATGCATTTGCATCAAGACCTGAAAACAGGGATGAAGTTGTTTCTGGGGCCAGGCTGCAGGAATGGTGTTTCGGTCAACATTTATCGAGGACCTAGTATGTGCCAAAAGCCAGGTTCAGGCTCTGTAACTTCTCCATAATTCTGGTCATCTGCTGGGCTCTAGCACTTTTGGTTAGCCTTTTTTAATATAAAAAACTTTCCTCAAATGTTCTTTCATTTCTATTTTATTATAATGTGAAGCTGCACATTTTGCATGATGGGTCAGATGCAGATATTTGAATGATTGTCACTACAGCATAGAAACAGCTCACCTGAAAGCCTGTAGGTAGATAAGAGTACTCTAGCAGTGTGCTTAGGCTCCTCTTACTCATCAGCTACCAACTCCTTCTTGAAAAATAGGAGGGGGGGGGCATGCTTGGTAATGCAAGAAATGCAAGGCTCTGGGAAGAGTCTACTTCCTGGCTGAAATATTGAGCTCTGAGTAATGACCTTCAGCTGTTGACTCAGCTGGTGTTCCTACACATACATATTCCTGGCTCATTTGGGTGGTGGGCAGCTTCCTTGGTGCCTATGAACCTAAGGGAAAAGCCTTAAGTAGAACTGACTGTTAATTATCGTTACTGACTAATCTGTAATCCCTAAACTTGGAATGTTGAGGCAGAAAGGTTGTAAGTTCAAGGTCATTTTTGGACTACATACGGAGACTGTCTAAAAAAAACCAAAAAACAGAAAGCAAACAAACAAACAAACAAAACCCCAAAAGTAGTATACTTTTTCCCTCTAAGTTAAGACAAAGAATGTGTAAACATTTGTGTCTTTCTGGGGGTGCACATATATGTTTGTGACAAATGCTTTTTCAGGGTTCTAAGTGAAAAAGAAGAACAATTAAAAACAAAATTAGTGACCATCATCAAATATTAGAGGCACTGATGATGGAATGTTGCTGTTTGTATTAGCTAGCTTCTGGTGTGTAACAAATCAGCCTATAAATGTTAAAGCTCATGATAATGGTTAAAACTTCTATATTTCTGTTTGGGTAAAATAGTGGGACCGTGTATGTATTTGTGATTTACTGTTGATACAGACACAGATTAGTTTTTAAAAAATAACCTTTGCTCTCCAGTACATATAATTAGTAACAGAGAAGAAAAAGTATTTAGGGACTCTGCTAACTCTTTTTTAAAATTTTACTAGTCACACACCCTAGATTTGTGTTCTCTTTTATTTACATTGCCTAGTGACATGTATTGTGGGATGGGAAGGACACAAAAACTGTGTCTTGTAGAATTTGTAAGAGTCTAAGCAAAGCAATGTAGCACAGAAACATTATAACTTATAAAGGGCAAGAAGAAACAATGTGGAGGCAAACCATGTCAGCTCTGTAGGATAGAATCCAACTTCTCTGAAGTCCTCTTCCAAAGCAAAGCTCTTTCTCCTCATTTCTTTTTTTTTTTTTTTTTTTATTTTTATTATTAACTTGAGTATTTCTTATATACATTTCGAATGTTATTCCCTTTCCCGGTTTCCGGGCAAACATCCCCCTCCCCCCTCCCCTTCCTTATGGGTGTTCCCCTCCCACCCCTCCCCCCATTGCTGCCCTCTCCCCAACAGTCTAGTTCACTAGGGGTTCAGTCTTAGCAGGACCCAGGGCTTCCCCTTCCACTGGTGCTCTTACTAGGATATTCATTGCAACCTACGAGGTCAGAGTCCAGGGTCAGTAAAAATACCAAACTCTCACAATTAGATAAATGTGTTAGGTTCATAAGCATACTTGACAGACGGAGGACTAATGCAGGGCTTCCAAGCAATACTAATGGCTTGATCTGCATTCCAAGTCAGAAATCATACATTCTTTTTCAAGGGTACAGTAAAGAATAAACACTGGCCAGGTAACTGCTTTCAAACAAAAAAAAATGTCAATGAAGGCCAAAGGAAATCATAAGAATGTAGAACATTAAATGGAAAATCAAAGCAAAGTTATTTGGAAAGACTCCATGGGGTTGTAAATTAAGAAATTACTGTTATGTAAGTGTCCAGAGGAGACTACCATGGAGATTACAACCTGTTCACAGCAGGATGGTAATGGAAGTCCTGATTGTCAAAACCACTGAGAAAAGGATCATAGATCCATTTGAAGACAATTGGGTTATGGGGCAACTCAGAAAGCTAAGGAAAATTGATGAAAGGTTGAGGAGAGAGAAAAAAAGAAGAAATGTAAAAGAGAAAGTAGAAAACAGAAATGGGAGAACAATGAAAGCTAAAAAATAGGTTAAAAATATTTTTTTTGTGTATGTATTCAGGTACACATGTGTACATGTTTGTGGAGGCCAGTTGTAAACATCAGGATGGTTCCTCAGGTGTTGCCTGTCTGGAACTCACAAATAGACTGTTCTGGCTGACCAGTAAGTCCCAGAGATTCCCCTGTCTGTACCTCCATTGTACTGTGATTACAAGTGGGTATCATGCCTAGTATGTTTTTAAAATTTGTTTTGTGTGCATGTGTGTTTTGCTTGCATGTATGACTATGTCCCATGCACATGTAGTACTCTTGGCGTCAGATCTCCTAGGACTGGAGCTACACGTGGTTGTGAGCCACTATGTGCTAAGAAGTGAACAGGGATCCTTTGGAAGAGCATCTAGTGCTTTTAACCACCGACATTTCTTTAACTGAGTTTTTCTTAGGTGGGTTCTAGGGATTAAACTCAAGCCTTTTGCTTGTAAGGGAAATACTTTATGACTGAATTATCTCTACAACCCCAACATCTCGTTATTTATTAAGATCTTAGGTATTTATAAACTTGTATATGCAAATCTCTGTCTCCTGAGTGTTTTGTCAGAGAAGCAATGGAGAGAAATATATTTACATTCCTTAGAAGGTAGTCTGTCACATTATCACATCGCACAGATATTATATTTAGCCTTCGCCACCTGCTTATATTCTGAGGAACAATATTGCCCTTTAAAAGTTCACAAAGTAATATTTTTACTAATACATTTTCCAAAGCATGACAGTCCTGTTATATATTTAAAGCAATTTTCTGTGTGTGTGTGTGTGTGTGTGTGTGTGTGTGTGTGTGTGTGTGTGTGTGTGGTGCTGGGAGTCAGACCCAGGACATCATGCATGCTGGCATACATCATACCATTGAGCCACTTTCCCAGCCTTCAGAGCAAAAATATCTGGGGCAAAATTAAATCTAAATGTAAGAATGCATATTCAAGGCAGAAATAATTTTAAATTTCTCACAGGGAAGTGCAGTAGAAAGCCTACGTGGCAGGCGTGAGGGTCTGCTTCAAGTACACAAGATCTGGTGGATTGTAGGTTTCTCTCAACTCGTCAGGGTCCAGGCTTTGTTTAGCTGCAGTTTAATGCTCTGTAGCTGTGTCTATTCTTCACAGTTGAGCTCTGTCTGTATCCAGGACGGTGCTACCCAACTATTAGCTGCTTGTGAACTTTCTGTACAGACTTTTTATTTAAAACACTAATGAAGGCTACAGAAAAGCCTGCATTTGACTGAGTAGTTTCATTTATATAGCTGCAGTTTGCACTATTTTTCTTCTCTACAAAGCTTTAATTTCCTTGTCCAAATTACTCAAAATGGGTTGCTTGCAAATGCTGTAAAGTGAGTAATGAAATGAGTTTTGCAGTCAGATTATCTTGGTAGTCTCATTTAAGGCAATCATGTTATGCCTAAATCAGATAGGCTCTGTATCCTTCTCTTCAATGCTTTGTAGTTAAGAAAAATAGTGTTATTACTCTAGAATAATAATATTTTCCTATTTTTGAACTTAAATGCACACCCTGTCTCTTTTGTTAGAATTTGCTCTCAGAGTACCAGTCTTATGTTTTTCGTTTGTTTGTTTTGTGTTATCACTTTGTCTTCAAGGCCAACCTGTATTTCAGTCATATTAGGGTAAAATTGGCTTTCTGGTCTTTGTCAAAAGGAAATGGGAATTTATTGAATATCTAAAGGTGTTTCCTTTTGATGGAGAAATATAACCAGACAAGATTATTTTTGCCTACTGAAAGCATGAGTGGCAGGTGCTGCAAACGTCGCAAGTCACATCGGAAATTTCAGCTGTGTCTATAAAAAAACGTTGACAGGCAAAGGTTGGAGTTGGCTCTCTCACATGACAAATGCGTGGTGAGTGCCTATCACAGAGTACAGGATACAGCTGTCAAAAACGCATAGGTGGGGACTGGAGGGGTGGCCTGGAAGTTAAGAGTTTATACTGTTTTTGTAGAGGACCATTCTGTTTCCAGGGCCCATGTTGGAAGGCTCACAATCTCTTATCACTCCAGTTCCAGTGTATCTGGTGCCCTCTTCTGATCCCTGCAGGCATCTGCACTCGAGTGCAAATACCCACATATACACATGCCCATAATTAAAAATGAAATAATAAATCTTAAAAAAAGAGCTTTACTGACTGAGCTCACCCACCTTGCAGCTGAGCATCTTTATAATAGGATGTTAGCAACACAGTGTCAATTCAAAGCTCCGTGTCTAGTTCTCACTCTCTTGCTATTTCTACCACATCTGCACCTATTACCTCCTGAAGTTTGCACTCCCCTTGCCCCCAGGCATGCATCAGGTTTGAAGTCCATTTTCCCCCAAAGCTTCATAGTGTTTGCTATCTTGAGCACCTCTCATGAACATTGAATTAAGCACACTCATGAATCACGAATGGTCCTAATGTCACCCAGGATGATAAACTCTTCCCAGAAGATTTTCAATAGCAATTTCCCAGATCCATTAGAGGCACCACAACCTCTTGTATCCATAGCCTTATAAAAGACTTAAATAATAAGTCTTGACACTCAGACTGTATTCCTGTTTCATGGGCTGCAGAATATATGCTGTTGGGTTAGGGACATGTATACAATGCTAACTTCACTCCACTGTATATCTACATTGGAACCCTTGGATGACCAGATGTATTGTCAGTGGTAATACTTTAAAAGGAATCTTCTCTTCTGAGTAGTAGGTATCAACAGTGGACTTAAAATACTCACTACACCATGCTATAAAAACACTCAAGTCATCTAGACCTTGATGCTCTATTTATAGAGCACAGGTAGAGTAGATATAGGATTATTCTTTTTAGATTTATTTATTTTATTTATACAAGTGCACTGTAGCTGTCTTCAGACACACCAGAAGAGAGCATCAGATCTCATTACAGATGGTTGTGAGTCACCCTGTGGTTGCTGGGAATTGAACTCAGGACCTCTGGAAGAGCAGTCAGTGCTCTTTATTGCTGAGCCATCTCTCCAGCCCTGGGATTATTCTTAAGGCTAAAGGATTTGGAGGATGTTAAATAAGTGCTGACTTCAACTTGAAGTTACCAACTCCATTCATCCCTAACTAGACAGTCAAGCTGTCCTTTGAAGTACTGAAACCAGTCATTTTATTAACTGTTTTCTAGTTAAGATTCAACTTAACTAGCCTTTTTACTTTTTAAGTGAAGAAGGTCTTAGACTATGTCTTTTTTTTCCTTCCATTTTTATTAAATTGGGTATTTCTTATTTACATTTAAAATATTATTCCCTTTCCCGATTTCCTATCCATCAGCCCCCTAACCCCTCCCCTCAACTTCTATATGGATGTTCCCCTCCCCATCCATGCCTCGTTAACCCCGTGCCCAAAAATACTACACTGTGGTGTCCAGCCTTGGCAGAACCAAGGGCTTCCCCTTCCACTGGTGCCCTTACTAGGCTACTCATTGCTTCCTATGAATTTGGAGCCCAGGGTCAGTCCATGTATAGTCTTTGGGTAGTGGCTTAGTCCCTGGAAGCTCTGGTTGGTTGGCATCGTTGTTCTTATGGGGCCTCAAGCCCCTTCAGTTCTTTCAGTCCTTTCTCTGATTCCTTCAATGGGGGTCCCGTTCTCAGTTCAGTGGTTTGCTGCTGGCATTCGCCTCTGTATTTGCTGTATTCTGGCTGTGTCTATCAGGAGAGATCTACATACACTTTCTGTCAGCCTGAAATTCTTAACTTCATCCATTTTATCCAGTTTGGTGGCTGTATATGTATGGGCCACATGTGGCGCAGGTTCTGAATGGGTGTTCCATCAGTCTCTGTTCTAAACTTTGCCTCCTTAACCCCACCCAAGGGTATTCTTGTTCCCCTTTTAAAGAAGGAGTGAAGCATCTGCATTTTGGTCATCCTTCTTGAGTTTCATGTGGTCTGTGCATTAGATGATGTCTTGATCCACTGGAATTCAGACTCACACACTGGAATCTGAACCCAGTATGTGGTCACCCCCATCACTGCTCTTAGTCAGATGCACCTCTGACATCGACATTTGCTGTATCACCTGCATTTTCATGTTATGGAGACAGACTTTTCTTCTCACTAACCAGTCTATTATGGCTTCCAACTTTTCTTCTGAAGCTTCCTGATTTCCCTTAGCCTTCACCCAACTGGGGGGAGTAGGGACTTTTCTCTATATTTGGCTTGGGCTTAAAAGAATGCTGTGGGTGGCTATCTCGTCTATCCAGACATCTGAAGCTTTCTCTATATCAGCAGCTGTTTCTTAAAATCTCTCACATGTTCCTTGGAGTCCTTTAAAGACTTCTTTTGCATGCACACCTTGGCTATTAGTGCATGATACCTACATTTCACCACTTCCTAGTTTTCCTTCAGCTTCTTCCTGAAGTTAAAATTGTTTAGTTTTGATATAAAGGGAGAGAGATGTGCTTTCTTTACTTTTATACTTAGAGTCCATCATAGGCTTATGAATTATCCAAATAACATGATGATTCCCTTTCCCCCACAGGGAATGAGGACACTGAGGAAAGACCAGGTGACATCAGGTAGGGACACAGACAGGACACCAACAACTCTGCTAATTAGTCTTGTCATCTTATATAGATGAGCTTGGTGCCACCAAAACAACTGCAGTGGTCACATCAAAGACTTAGTCACAGAGCAGCATATTTGCTAGAATAACAATGACAAAAATACTATGGAATTACCACAATGTGACAAAAAGAGAGAATACACTACAGGGAAAATAGTACTGGTAGACTTGTTTGCCACAGTAGGTAAAACCCTGAGTTCCTATGATGTGCATGAAAGCAACAAAGTCAAAAAAGAGGAAGTTTCAGGGGTAGATCTGAAGAAAGAATGATTGAGAATTTTCCAAAATTAAACATAAGCACTTCACTATAGATCTAGGAAGCTTAGAGAATAAAAAAAAAATTCATCTGAGGCATATCACATTCAAATGGAAAAAGCAACCTCTGAAAACCAAAGATAGAAAACATCATGGTTGAAGTCAGAGAAGAAAAAAAACAAAAAATAAATAAACAAATAAACAAGACCAGACAAGACCAGATCAGACCAGATCAGACCAGGACCAAATCAAACCAAACTAAACCAAATATAAACCCCTTTATATCCTTCAGGACATCTCTAGAGAAGGGAGGAGAGGAGATGTCCCACATTTTAAAAACTACAGAAAAAAGAAGGTGTTTTAATGAAATATTTGAAGTGTTGGGGTTGAGGGGGAGGCAGTGAAATTATCTTTTAATATCAAAGGAGAAATAAAAGATATTGTTAGACAAACTGGCAGAATTTGTGGCCATTTGATATATTTTATAAGAAATGGTAAAATAAAATTACCAGAAAGGAGAAAAATAATTTAGACAAGGAACTTGGATATAATTAAACAAAAGTATTACAAAAATAAATTTAAATGACATAATTTTGAAAAAATTCTTATTCATTTTTTAAAAAATATGTATGTATACACACATATGTATATATGTATACTCTATCTTTGTGTACACTGGCATGCCAGAAGAGAGCTTCAGATGCTATTATAGATGGTTGTGCTCCACCATGGGTTGGTGGGAACTGAATTGAAAGAACAGCCAGAATTCTTAAACACTGAGCCATGTATAGCCTGAAAATTTCTTATTTTTAGTTGATCAAACAGATAATGACATGTTCAAATTAGTTCAACAAATTAGTTCAACAATGTGTTCAGAAATTGTATCTCACAAATATGTGCAGTGGATGACAGTGTTGGAAGGGACAGAAGGAAAACCAAGATGTTAGAAGTTACTTGAACTATTTGAAAGAGTGTAGACCAGCTGTAAATGCATCCTGAAGATTCAAGGGGAGCAGCTGTAAAAAGTTCTTAAAAAGTATAATCAATATAGTAAGAGAGGAAGAAAAACAGAATCATATAAAATGCTCAGTTAGCAAGACAAGGCAAAAAACAGTACGAAACAAAAATACAGAAGCAACAAAATACCAGTACCCAGCACAACAGAAAGTAAGCAGAGACACTAGTGGGTGTTAATCTAATTAGTTATTTTTCTCATTGCTGTAACAAAATACCTGACAAAAGTAACTTAAAGAGGGTTTATCTGTGCTCACAGATCAAGAGAATATGGTCAGCCATGGTGGGGAAGTCATGGAGACAAGAACTTGAGGATGCAGCTGGTCACATTGTGTGTAGTCAGGAAGCAGAGGGAGATGAATGAAGGCTGTGCTACCTTCCTTCTTTTCTCCCTTTTATTCCATCTGGATTCAGACATTATGATAGTCCCACTCACCTTCAAGATAAGTCTTCCTTTCTCGGTTAAACACCTCTAGAAACACTCACATGGATAGAAGAGGTATCTTCTATTTGATTCCAAATCCAGTCAAGTTGACAATGAAGACTAACAGGTACATAATCTAACTAAACCAATAATCTACTTTAAACATCAACAGTCTAGATATACAAAATGTGAGACAATGAGCTTGAGTTGTTGAAACCCAACAAAATTCAGTTGTAGGTTGTCTAAAAGAAACCAGCTTTAAATGGAAAGAAACAGATGAAAAATGAAGGGACAGAGAAAAATATACCACATAAAATAGAAACCAAAAATGTTGTCTGGAAGTAGAGAAGCCATCTTGAGGTACTAGCATGCAAACTCCTTGGGTCTTAGATAATTTCTCACGTACTGCACCCCTAGACTTTGTGTTTTCGTCCTTGCTGTGTTATGAAAAGAAATGTCTAGTGTGGTTGGGGCAACCAACTACACAGCCCTAACCATCTTTAATGGACAGGGCAGGAAAATGTAATGGCTGGCCTAGAACCTGATATGTAGCCCAAGTTAGCCTTGAACTCAAGAGATATTCCTGCTGCTTTTTCCTTAGTTAAGTGCTTAGATTAAGGCTGGAACACAAGGCCTGCTCAAGAATAATTCTTTAACATAACTTTCAGTGAACGTGAGTTCTTGTATTCGTGTGTTTGCTTGTATTTGGGGTTGAAAATTTTAAGAAATGAGGAAGGACATAGCTTTTTCTCTCCCCGCCCCCAAAGCAAGAGTCAAGAAGAGACTAAGTATGTTCATGTGGCTTCTATGCATAGTTGCCAAGTACAGAACTCCAGTTGAAATAAAATAAAAAGGCAATGAAAATAAATCTGTAAAAAAACTTTTATTTCAAGGTCGGAGAGATTGCTCAGCTGTTAAGAGGATTGACTGCTCTTCCTGAGGACTTGGGTTCAAATCCCAACACCTAGATGGCAGCTCACTACCTTGCCCACTGTAATTCCAGTTCCAGGGAATCTGATACCCTCTTCTGACCTGCATGGATATGACATGTTACATGATGCACAGACATACATGCAGGCAAAAACGTCCACACATAAAATAATAAATAAATCTTTAGAAAATTCAAAAAAACCCAGCCTTTTATTTTACTCTCTTGTGAACCTGGTTAACAAGATGTCATGATGCTAAGCTCAAGAAATGTGCAATTGGGAAAGAACTAGGGAGGTTGGATCAGAGCGAGGGAGTGCACTTACTCAGGGAGAAACATCTTGAAGGCTCATAAAAAAGAAAGATTACAGGCTGTATTTATGCACTCCTTGTCAGAGACGGATAACTCTAAATGGTTTTGCACTATGAAGCTGTCCTGTAGAAGTTTCTGGAATGCATTAAGTTCAAGATCATGAAGATCATGGTGCTTTTTTTTTCAATAATTACTTTTGTTTTAAATTGAGAAAATCACCTGATTTGCAGGGAACAGCATTTATTCACACTACATGCTCACTTTATTAATTCAATATAATCTTGAGATAAAAGGGCTTTGGGGAGACCGGAATTTAGGTTTTCCTTTGTCTCTAAGAGGGAAAAAAAAGGTAATGGCAGTCCTACACTATAAGTTATAATTGTGTATGCATGCTGCTTCATGTGATCCCATTTATTAAGTTGATGTCACTGGGGTTATTCTTCTCATAAATTTACTTCAGGTACATGGATGTAGTAGTGATTTTCCTCATTGTTGCAATTATAAAGCTGCAACTGATAAAAATAACTTGAAAGAACAACTTATTTTGGCTCTTGCTGGGAGATGTAATTTATTAAAGCAGGGGAGGCATTTTAAATTTATTTTATTAAAGATTTACCTTATTTCACAGTTTGGTCACAAGTCCCTGAAGGATCCAGATCTCAATGTCACCAGGGCTGCCGGGGTGGAAATCTAAGTATGGTCCCTACATCAGTTGGAGATGGAGCTCAGGGTGAACTCTTCATGTAGTCCTTACAGGGACAGTGATTTGGGGCTGTAGTTTTGGTGTGCTCCCTTTCTCAGATGGCCATGGGCAGAAGTTGAGGAAGAACTGTAAGCAAGTTCTCTCCCTGGGTAGGAGAACCCCAGAAATGGACGAAATACTGGCTTGTTCCCTACCTCAGACTGAGATTTCCAGCTGGAGTTGAAGCCTTGGTGTATGGTTCTTACTTCAGATGGTCACATGATTTGCACTCATTCCTCAGATGGCTGCCCCAGAGTTGGAGCTATGGTTGAAGTAGAGGTGGGTTCTACCTCAAGTGGAGTTAGAGCTGGGTGTTAGGGCTGAAGTCCCAGGCACTGATTGCTGACCCTGATGTCTTGATGCTCCTTTCCTAGTACAGCAAACGTAAGTTGGGGAAGAAGTTCAGGGACTCAGAGCCATGCATGGAGACCTCAGTGCTCTCCTACCTCAGATGACTGCAGAGCTGCTCGGTGGGCTCCCTACCTCTTGAATGTCAGACATGAAGGTCAAACCCTATCTCAGATGCCCCAGGGAGTCCGAGTAGGAGTCTTGGTGGGTTTCTTCCTCAGACAGTGGTAGGGTGTTGAGTCTGAGGGAGAAGCAGGGTCCCCTCATCAGATGAAGGTGGAATTGGTGTGGAAATCTCAGGACTTTCTGTTCTTTGGGTAGTGCTTGGGATTGGGGAGGATTGATGGAAAGGTTCTCTACTTCAGATGGTGAGTAGAGTTGGCACTGAAATATGGGCAGGCTCCCAGCATCAGATGCTACATGGAGCTGCAGAGCAAGGTGGCAGTCCAAGTTGTCTTCACGCCAATAGTTGAGGCTCAAAACATATTTCTTAAAAAGCTATACCAAATTATTTAAAATGTACTTTTATTATTTCTAACTATGTGTTTGTCTGTAAGTTCAGGTACCCACAGAGGCCAGAGAGATGTCAGGTTCTCCTGGAGCTGGTTGTGAGGCATCTGATGTGGGTGCTAGGAGTTAAACTCATGACCTCTGGAAGAGCACACCACTGAACCATCCCTCCAGCCCCAAAGGGATAACACTATGAATAGATTGCACACATTGATCTTGGAAGCAAATGGACATGCTTTACAGGTATATCTTCAGGTTTAGTGATGAGTCAAAGTTTACATGGAGCAGAACAAGGATGGGCTCAGGATGACTATTCCGTGTCTACTCAAAGATCAACCACTGAGCCGTATCTCCATCTACAAGAGTTTTTCTAAAGATAATTACCTAGTTGATACATACTAAACTGGTGATTCTCCACCTCCCTAATGCTATAGAGCTCATCATAAATGGTTGGTGACCCCCAACCATAAAATTATTTTTTTTTGCTACTTCAAAATTGTAATTTTGCTGCTGTAATGAATGGTAATGTAAACATCTGATATGCTGATCAGAATACCATGGGGATCATGACTCACGGGTTGAAAACACACTGCACTAAACAATATTTAATTTCTAGAGGTCTTGACACAATGTCAACTGAAAATTTGTTTTGTTCAAATTCACCGTAATTAGGTAAAAGGGCTGAGAGTCTAATTATATACAGTGACATCTCATTAATAACATTCTGCTGGCTTGCACCATTGAGTGTCAGTAAGGAGAACATGAGTACCGGACTTATTAATTCAGAGGGTTATTACCAAATACCTCAGGCCATTTTTCTTCATGACAGATTTAGATAGCAATTAGTCAAATATCATCCCACTTTGCAGACTAGGAAGCCAAAGTATTAAGTGTCATGATTCACACCCGGTTTATAGACACAATTAGTGGTGAACTAAATTAGTCCAGACCTAAGAATCTTAGATTCCTGCTCCCAAGCCCTTTGCCCTTATGCCATACGGCATGTGACTAGGCTGTAGGTCGGGGTGAAAAGTGTGAGAAATGTCTGAGGACACAGTGCTGCTCTCCTCGCATCCCTCCCCCTGAAATACCTCTGCAAATGTGGTGAAGGGAGTTTAGATGGCAGAACTGAAAGCTAAGAAACGTTTTTAGCGACTCACAAGGAATGGTATTAATTATGCTTGACATGAGAGATATGCACTATTTTTTAGTCTCATTACTATCTCGTACTTTTGCACTATTTTGACTTATTTTTTGCTATGAATCACTTTCATTTAATTTAGGGACAAGGTTGCCATTACTCATATTGCTTTATTTCATAAGGTTACTTTCAAATTTATTTACTTATGCTTTTGGACCGACTGGCATTTGTCTATTAGATTTTAAATAGTTAAATTTATTTGATGGAATTATTTTCTTAGAAGCAGGCAACTTAACTACTAGATTGCCAGGAGATAGAACACGAGAAAAACTAGACAAAGACTTGAATGAACAAACACATGGTGATCTTAAAATATGTTTTATAAATCCCAGTTTTTTTTCTTAGAATCCAATGCTTCTATACTAAATTTTTATACTTTATGTACTTCATCTTTGTTGTTTGAGCTCCATACTCACATGGGATCTTTCAATTCTGAGTAAATGATTTGACTTAAGTCACTTTCTTCTGGTCTCTAAAAGTAGCAGCAGAACCCACAGTTCTAACTAATCCATTACCATCTAGATGTTGGTATTCATGTGTGAACTATTATGGTATTTATGGTGCAAAGGCCAAAGTCTTAGGCTTATTTATTTAGTTTACTAATGATCTTTACGGTCTTAAAGCAGGCCCTTGGGGATCGTCAATGCAAAGCAGGTTGTTTTAGGTTCACTGGCGAGCATGCTACTATGATTTCTCTTAGAGCACTGTAAGATCAGCGATTTTTAACATATTAACTCCATGGTCATGTTACCCAAAGGATTTACATCAACTACTGACATATTTTTTTTTTTGAGAAAGAAGAACTATATACCTTTTGTTAAATTCTGGGTAGTAATTCCTTGATATTTAACAGAAATTGTGCCAGAGGAGGCTATGGCTAGCCTGCTCTTTCTCCCCACCTCCACGTCAACTTATAGGCAAGACAGAAGCAACTCTCTGGTATTATCAGCCGAGGATTGCTGGTATCTTAGTTGCCTGATGTTGGGGTTCATAGGAAATGAGCCGAGAAGCACACCATTCATCTGGCCTCCTGTGGTTAAGCTGCCTGGTAGTCTATCTGGTTTCTGTTTAACGCTCTGTAGGTAGAAAGTCCATTTTTCCCCCACTCATTTCTTGACTAAACAAATATGTACTGGACATCTGATATATGACAGACACGATTCTTGGGCTTTGAATTGCAGGAGTGGACAGGCAAATACATTTGTGTTTAGTGACACAGATGAAAAACATGCAAAAATGGACAGCATGCTCTTAAAATAAGACAAATGCTACAGAATGAAAAAAAAACACACAGCAAGAGACTGTGCTGAGGAGTTCTATTTTTAAATCAGGCCATCACCACGGGGCCTTACTGGAAAGGGTGACATTTGAGCAAAACCATGGATAGGCAGGGGAGTGAGTCACTGGGTTAATTTTTAGTAATTGTCCTCATTAAGTGGTTATTGATTTGGAAGAATAATTTAGCTTTTAGCCAATTTAGAATATATATATGTAACATTTTTCAGGATGATGAAAATGCCTAATAAAAATTTCCAGATGTAGCTCAAAGCTTCAGTGATATGTGGAGATTTACATCCTGCCAGAGGCTTCTGGAGACTGTCTTTGGAACAACGTGTCACTAAAAGGAAGGCGGCTCCTTGCCTGTGTGTGAGGGAAAGTTGGAATCCTTGAAAATCCAGTTAAATACAATAGTATTCCTCCAAAGGTTTTTGTTAGTGACATAATCTCAGTGCTCATAAATTACTGGTTTCAAGGTCCATTATTTTATGAGTTTAAATTTTTTTGGTTATTTTATTTATTTACGTTTCAAATGTCCCCTTTCCTGGTTTCCCCTCCATAAACCCCCTATCACATCCACTTCCTCCCCTGCCTCTATGAGAGTACTCTCCCACCCATCCACCCACTCTCACCTCACCACCCTAGTATTCTCCTACACAGGGTCTCCCCTCATTGATGTCAGATAAGGCAATCCTCTGTTACATATGCAGCTGGAGCCATGGGTCCCTCCGTGTGTACTCTTTGGTTGGTGGTTTAGACCCTGGGATCTCTCTGAGGGGTCCAGTTAGTTGATACTGTTGTTCTCCCTATGGGGTTGCAATCCCCTTCAGCTCCTTCAGTCCTTCCCTATTCAGACTCCTCCATTGGGGTCTCCTGCTCAGTTCAATGGTTGGCTGCAAGCATACACATCTGTATTGGTCAGGCCTTGGCAGAGCTTCTCAGAGGACAGCTATACCAGGCTCCTGTCAGAAAGTGCTTTTTGGCTTCAGCAATAGTGTCTGGGTTTGGTGTCTGAAGAAGGGATGGATCAAGGACCTCCACATAAAATCAGATACGCTGAATCTAAACAAAGAGAAAATGGGAAGAGCCTTGAGCACATTGGCACAGGGGAGAATTTCCTGAACAGAACACCAATGGCTCATGATCTAAGATGAACAGTTGACAAATGGGACATCATAAAACCACAAAGCTTCTGTAAGCAAAGGACACTGTCATTAGGGCAAAATGGCAACCCACAGATTGGGAAAAGATCTTTACCAATCCTACATCTGATAGAGGGCCAATATTCAAAATATACAAAGAACTCAAGAAGTTAGGCTCCAGAGAACCAAATAGCCCTATTAAAAAGGGACACAGAGCTAAACACAGAATTCTCAACTGAGGAATACCAAATGGCTGAGAAGCCCCTAAAGAAATGTTCAACATCCTTAGTCATTAGGGAAATCCAAATCAAAATGACCTCAAGATTCCACCTCATGCCAATAAGAATGGCTAAGATAAAAAACACAGGTGATAACAGATGTTGTCGAGGATGTGGAGCAAGAGGAACACTCCTCTATTGTTGGCAGGATTGCAAGCTGGTACAACCACTCTGGAAATCAGTCTGGTAGTTCCTCAGAAAATTGGACATAGTACTACCTGAGGACCCAGCTATACCACTTCTAGGCATATACCCAAAAGATGCTCCAACAGATAACAAGAATCCATTATGAATTATTTTAATTTTAACTTTTTTACTCAAACTGCCAAATAGCCCCAATTATTTAACTTAGAAGGAATAAAAACACTTATACATTCTAAAGTTGACATCTAGGACGGGAGATGGATCGGTCAGCAAAGTGCTTGCTGTGAAACATGAAGATCTGAGTTAAGTTCTCATACTTTTCATAAAATACCTGGGTGTGGTGGTGTGCATTTGAAATCCCATTCCTGGGAAGGCAGAGGCAGGGGTTCAGTGGCCAGCCAGTCTAGCTGAATAAGTGAACCCCAGGTCATTGTGAGACCCTGTCACAGAAAACAGATCAGTGGCTCCTGTGGCATGACACCTCAGGTTGTTCTTTAGCTTTTCACCTCCACATACACATATATGTTCACACACTGTGAACTGTAGGAGGAGTGACTAATGAGAATAGAGTTTTGCAGGAAGTTTGCAGGGACTTTATCACACACACAAACACACACAAACACACACAAACACAGTCACAAACACACATATGCACACACACAAACATCCACACATGCACACACATATGTACACACACACAAACACACATGCACACACAAACAAACACACTGACAAGCACACACATGCACACACACATGCACACACACACACATGCACACACACATGCACACACAAACACACAAACACACTCACAATCACACACATGCACAAACACAAACACACACATGCACACACACACACACAAACAATTCTTTTCACAATATTGTCTGGAAGAGATGTATGACATTGTTCATACTGAACCAATTGCTGTCTATTTTGCAACATTGTTTATATTGAACCAATTTATCTATTTTACAGAGAGAATTGAATTAAAGCATGTTGTCAGTATTCATCTCCACTCCTACCACTGCCTATATATTTTTAAAATGGTTTTATTTACTTCTAATTATGTGTATGTTTGGGTCACTATTTGTACACATGAGAGCAAATGCATGCAAAGTCTAGAAGAGTGCATTGGATCCTCCAGAACTGTAGTTCCACGCTGATGTTAGTATCTGATGTGGGTTCTGGGAACTGAACTTGTGATCTCTAGAAGAGTAGCAAGATCTCTTAGCCATTGAGCCATCTCTCCAGCTCTACTGTGCATGCACTTTTATGAATACGGGCATATATGTGGTAGGTGGCTGTAGGAGGAGTGACTATTGAGAATAGAGTTTTGCGGGAAGCCTGCAGGGACTTTATCATGTCTATTTAAGACCAATTTTTTTGTTAGTTTAGGCAAATCTTATGGTATAAATTTGTCAATTCAGCAACAATTATTAGGTTTTAAGATTTCTCGCACACACTGATAAGTGGATATTAGCCAAAAGCTCGAATTACCCAAGATACAATCCACAGACCACATGAAACTCAAGAAGGACAACCAAAGTGTGGATGCTTCAGTCCTTCTTAAAAGGGGAAAAAAGATATTCATAGGAGATATGGAGACAAAGTTTGGAGCAGAGACTGAAGGAAAGGCCATCCAGAGACTGCCCCACCTGGAGATCCAGTCCATATATATACTGCCACCAAACCTAGACAATACGGATGAAGCCAAGAAGTGCATGCTGACAGGAGCCTGGTATAGCTGTCTCCTGAGAGGCTCAGCTAGAGCATGACAGAGGCAAATGCTAGCAGCAAATCACTGAACTAAGAACAGAGTCCCCATTTGGAGGAGTCAGAGAAAGGATTGAAGGAGCTGAAGGGGCTTGCAGCCACATAGGAACAACAATACCAACCAACCAGCTCCCAGGGACTAAACCACCATCCAAAGAGGACACATGGACAGACCCATGGTTTCAGCTGCTTATGTAGCAGAGGATGGCCTTGTTGGGCACTGATAGGAGGGGAAGCCCTTGGTCCTGCCAAGGATAGACCCTCCAGTGTAGAGGAATGGAGGAATGTCAGGGCAGGGAGATGGGAAGGGATGGTGGTTCGGGAGGGGGAACACCCTTATAGAAGAAGGGGAAGGGGATGGGATAGGGGGCCTATAGATGGGAAACCAGGAAAGGGAATAACATTTGAAATGTAAATTAAAAATATCCAATAAAAAAAAGAAAACAAAGAAAATGACTGACAGAGAGCACAGAACACTCTGATGTAATGGAAATATCTGGAACCTTGGTAGACTGATATTCCATGAGTCCTTATACAAAACAAAATTCAAACCGGCCATGCTTGGGGGCCCATGCTTAGAACTCCAGCACCATGGAGGCTGATGCAGGAGGATTGCGAATCTGTGCTACTTAATAAAGACACCCTGCCTCCCAGGTCGTGGGATCAAACTGTACCCTTATGGACTCCCTCTATTGAATTACATCTTTTCCTTCAAATTGAATATATAAAGTAAATCATACCACCTGCATATAATAAACAAAAATGAATACACCCAAGAGGAGTAGAAGGCAGGAAATAATCAAACTCAGGGCTGAAATCAACCAAGTAGAAACAAAAAGGACTATACAAAGAATCAACAAATCCTGGTTCTTTGAGAAAATCAACAAGATAGATAAACCCTTAACCAGACTATCCGGGGGCACAGAGAGTATATCCAAATTAACAAAATCAGAAATGAAAAGGGAGACATAACAACAGAATCTGAGGAAGTTAAAAAATCATCAGATCCTACTACAAAAGCCTATATTCAACAAAACTTGAAATGGACAATTTTCTAGACAAATACCAGGTACCAAAGTTAAATCAGGAACAGATAAACCATCTAAACAACCCCATAATTCCTAAAGAAATAGAAGCAGTCATTAAAAGTCTCCCACCAAAAATAGTCCAGGACCAGGTGGGTTTAGTACAGAATTCTATCAGGCCTTCATAGAAGACCTCATACCAATACTATCCAACATTCCACAAAATAGAAACAGATGGAGCACTACAAAATTCCTTCTATGAAACCACAATTACTCTTATACCTAAACCACACAAAGACTCAACAAAGAAAGAGAACTTCAGACCAATTTCCCTTATGAGTATCAACGTAAAAGTACTCAACAAAATTCTTGCAAACTGAATCCAAGAACACATCAAAATGATCATCCATCATGACAAAGTAGGCTTCATCCCAGGGATACAGGCATGGTTCAATATATGGAAATCCATCAATGTAATTCACTATATAAATAAACTGAAATATAAAAACTACAAGATCATTTCATTAGATGCTGAGAAAGCATTTGACAAAATTCAACACCCCTTCATGATAAAAGTCCTGGAAAGAACAGGAATTAAAGGACCACACCTAAACATAGTAAAAGCCATATACAGCAAACCAGTAGCTAACATCAAACTGAATGGAGAGAAACTTGAATCAATCCCACTAAAACCAGGGACTAGACAATGCTGCTCACTCTCTCCCTACTTATTCAATATAGTTCTTGAAGTTCTAGCCAGAGCAATCAGACAACAAAAGGAGGTCAAAGGGATACAAATTGGAAAAGAAGAAGCCAAAATATCACTATTTACAGATGACATGATAGTATATTTAAGTGACCCCAAAAGGTCCACCAGAAAACTACTAAGCCTGATAAACAACTTCAGCAAAGTGGCTGGGTATAAAATTAACTCAAACAAATCAGCAGCCTTCCTCTACTCAAAGGATAAACAGGCTGTGAAAGAAATTAGGGAAATGACACCCTTCACAATAGTCCCAAATAATATAAAATACCTCGGTGTGACTTTAACAAAGCAAGTGAAATATCTGTATGACAAGAACTTCAAGTCTCTGAAGAAAGACATTGAAGAAGATCTCAGAAGGTGGAAAGATCTCCCATGTTCATGGATTGGCAGGATTAATATAGTAAAAATGGCCATTTTGCCAAAAGCAATCTACAGATTCAATGCAATCCCCATCAAACTTACATCTCAATTCTTCATAGAGTTAGAATGAACAATTTGCAAATTCATTTGGAATAATAAAAAACCCAGGACAGAGAAAACTATTCTGGACAATGAAAGAACTTCTGGGAGAATTCACTATCCCTGACCTCAAGCTGTATTACAGAGCAATAGTCATTAAAAACTGTATGGTATTGGTACAGAGACAGGCAAGTAGATTAGTGGAATAGAATTGAAGATTCAGAAATGAACCCACACAACTATGGTCACTTGAGCTTTGACAAAGGAGCCAAAACCATCCAATGGAAAAAAGATAGCATTTTCAGCAAATGGTGCTGGTTCAACTGGAGGTCAGCATGTAGAAGAATGCAAATCGATCCATTCTTATCACTCTGTACAAAGCTTAAGTCCAAGTGGATCAAGGACCTCCACATCAAGCCAGATACACTCAAACTAGTAGAGGAAAAAGTGGGGAAGAGTCTCAAACACATGGGCACTGGGGAAAATTTCCTGAACAAAACACCAATGGCTTATACTCTAAGATCAAGAATTGACAAATGGAACCTAATAAAACTGCAAAGCTTCTGTAAGGCAAAGGACACTGTCATTAGGACAAAACAGCAACCAACAGATTGGGAAAAGATCTTTACCAGTCCTACATCCAATAGAAGGTTATTTTCTAAAATATACAAAGAACTCAAGATGTTAAACTCCAGAGAGTCAAATATACCTATTAAAAAATGGAGTACAGAGCTAAACAAAGAATTCTTAGCTGAGGAGTATCTAGTGGCTGAGAAGCACCTACAGAAATGTTCAACATCCTTATTCACCAGGGAAATGCAAATCAAAACAACCCTAAGATTCCAACTCACACTAGTCAGAATGGCTAAGATCAAAAACTCAGGTGACAGCAGATGCTGGCAAGGATGTGGAGAAAGAGGAACATGTGTCCATTTTTGGTATGCTTGCAAACTGGTACAACATCTGTGGAAACCAGTCTGGAGGTTCCTCAGAAAATTGGACATGGTACTACCTGAGGACCCAGCTATCCCTCTCCTGGGCTTATACTCAAAAGATGCTGCAACTTATAACAAAGGCACATGTTCCACTATGTTCATAGCAGCCTTATTTATAATAGCCAGAAGCTGGAAAAAACCCAGATGCCCTTCAACAGAAGAATGGATTAAAAAAAATGTGGTACATCTACACAAAGGAGTACTACTCAGCTATCAATAACAATGACTTCATGTAATTCATAGGTAAATGGAATGAACTAGAAAATATCATCCTGAGTGAGGTAACTCAATCATAGAAAAACACACATGGTATGCACTCACTGATAAGTGGATATTAGCCCAAAAGCTCAAATTACCCATGATGCAATGCACAGATCACATGAAACTCAAGGATGACCAAAATGCAAATGCTTCACTCCTTCTTAAAAAGGGGATCAAAAATATCCATAGGAGGGGATATGGAGGCAAAGTTTGGAGCAGAGACTGAAGGAATGGTCATTCAGAGCCTGACCCACATGTGGCCCATATATATATATATATATATATATATACATATATATATACAGCCACCAAAACTAGATAAGATTGATGAAGATAAAAAATGTATGCTGAAAGGGACTGGATTTAGATCTCTACTGAGAGACATATCTAGAGCATGTCCAATACAGAGGTCAATGCTAGCAGCAAACCACTGAACTGAGAACAGGACCCCCTTTGGGGGGGAAATTAGAGGAAGGATTGAAAGAGTTGAAGGAGCTTGCAACCCCATAAAAAGAATGCCGCCAACCAGAGCTTCCAGGGAGTAAGCCACTACCGAAAGACATACATGGACTGACCCATGACTCCAACTGCATATGTAGCAAAGGATGGTCTTGCTGAGCACCAATTGATGGAGAAGCCCTTGGTCCTGCCAAGGTTGGACCCCCAGAGTAGGGGATTGTTGGGGTTGGGGGGCAGTAAGTGGGGGGGGATGGATGGGGAGGGGAACACCCCTATAGAAAGGGAGCGGAAGGGGTTAGGGGGCTTATCGACAGGGACTAACATTTGAAATGCAAATAAGAAATACCCAATTTAAAAAAAGGGAAAATAAATAAATAAATAAATGTTAAAAATAAAAAATATATAAAAAGAAAATTTTAATAAAACTATACTCAGAATTAAAAAATAAACAAAAATGGTTGTTATAGAAAAAATTCTCTAAAATATACTTCATGAATTGCTAGTATTAATTGAGAAACTAATAGATACTGTTTCAGATTATGTCAGTAACACAAAATTCTTTGCTGTTCTGCAGTGTTTATTTTTATTGAGATGATAAACAATAAACAAAATAAGAATTAAATTATCTCCAGACATGAAGGCACATACCTTGAATCTCCCTACTCAGGAGGTAGAGGCAGGAGGATCTCTGTGAGCTTGAGGCCAGTCAAATCTATGTAGTGTGTTTCAAGGATAAACAGTAAGATCCTTTCTCAAAAAATTACCTAATAGAAAATAAATATTTTTAATGAAGCATTCATAAAAGGCAAAAAATGAAGTGACTGGCATATTTTCAACTTATCTTGAGAAAGTAGAATACATATGTATATATACACATATATATGTATGTGTATATGAAAATATATGATGACATATATATATATACACACACACAGACCACACAGACACATATACAGGTACCCACATATATATTGGCCAATTGATCATATATACTACATATATGGCAACAAAATACACATATAATGACAACAAAAGATGTAAATCAAATCAAATCTACAGAGAATAAAGGCTTGTGAATCTAGTGCTCACATTTGCAACTTCCCTTCTGAGTTTGATATAGTCATTAGGATATGGATAGTTTTAAGTCCCAGTATTGACTTTGAATACCCTTAGACAAAGCACTCTGAGTCTCAACTTTTGCATCAATAAGATGATGATAGTATCTATGTTTAATGATTATTGTGAAGACTATGTAAGTCATTGCATGGAGTGAGGAGGCTTCATTGAGCCACACAGGTGATTCTCATATGTGTTAGAGAAAGAGACAGAGACGGAGAGAGAGAGAGAGAGAGAGAGAGAGAGAGAGAGAGAGAGAGAGAGAGAGAGACAGACACACAGACACACAGACACACAGACACACAGACACACAGACACACAGACACACAGACAGAGACAGGAGAAAGTTTAAAAAAATTTAGTATTAGTGTGCAGGGTGATGATTTCATGTGCTGACACTGAGTGGCAAATAAAACCAAATTTCAACATTGTATGTTTCTAGAGTTAATCGACAAATACGAAGTCTTATAGTGAGGAAATATAGATGTACAGTCTACTAATTTTGCAACCAAACATTCTGAATCAGAGAGAGCTTCTGTGACTTCCCCTAAGATCAGCTAATTAATGTCAGAACATGTCATAGGCCCCGCAGTGGTCTTTTCTCATGTTGTGACTATTGGAAGGAAATACTGAACATCTTTGCTCATGTATCTTGGGATCTTAGGACTTTTATAAAAAGCTAAATTCAAGACATTTATGTTCAGGATGGATTCAGAACTTATTATTAATTCTGTTTCACTTTTTTCCCTACCTTTCCTTAGGTCAGTTTGCTCAGTCTGGGACAATAATCACAGTAAAAACACATTGTTGATATGTAAGAGAGAATATCAAGGTGGTCATTGTCTTCTATCAGTTACCTATATTCAGGGTGCAGCCAGTTATCTGCTTCTTGTAAACGTTATTTGTTGCACTTGGTGATTTATATTACCTTTAAAAGCAGATTGGCGAGCTCAGCCTGAAGCCTCCAGAAGGAGGCTATTCAGAGGTGAGGCAATCAGGAGATTGCCTTGAAATCAGAACTGTGCTATTGGGAAATGAACGTACAAGAGAACTCAAGAGGCCTAAACTGTCGTCATGTGACACATCAGTAATCATGTCTGGTGCAACCTTGTAGTTCTTCTGGAAACCAAGACACAAATTTGGTAGAAGAACAAAAGCAACTGAAAGCTAAGGAACCGAAGGTTTCATTTCCCCTGATCCCATTGATAAGTGGGAAGTGTGATGAGATTTAGTGATATGCAAATTCCCCTACTGCCTAATTAGGTTCACTTTGTGAGGGGGATTCTTGAGGTACACACACACACACACACACACACACACACACACACACACACACACATTTTAAAATATACAACAAAATAAGCACTCTTTTGCTAAAAGCCCATTTCTGCAACACTAGCAAATGTTACGCAAAAAAAGACCTGCTGCGAGCATATTGTCACTCAGAATGAAGAACTTAAATGATCTTTTGCAAAAGCTTAGCCGCTGTCCTAAACTGAATTATTTGAAAAGGCAGATCATTGAGCAGCAATGGCCAGATTCTCATTTGTCTTCCTCTCCTGGCCTTTTTAAAATTTTCTTCTGAGTGTCCCCAAACCAAACTTCAACATCTGGACCCAACTCTGGATGTTCACAGTGTGTCCTTCAAACATCTCTTTGACCACAGTTCTTGCTGTACCTTATTCTTTCTGCTTCTGAGAGCAGGCCCAGAAATCTTTCAGTGACAGCAGCTGAAAAAGCCCTCAAACCAGAAAAACCTTGTTTAGACATTAACTTTTAATAATGCACAAAAGCATCTTAGGATTATCCGATAATAATGTAGTCATCTCTGCCCCCCACTCCAATAACCCGATTTAGGAAAGTAATATCAGCTATAAAGAGTGACTGTGACATAACTATTTGGAAGACAGTCTGACTCTAACTGATCTTCTTTTCAGGGTGATTTCTTTTTTTTTTTTTTAAGATTTATTTATTTTATTTATATGAGTACAGTGTCACTTTCTTCAGACACACCAGAAGAGGGCATCAGACCCCATTACAGATGGTTGAGAGCCACCATGTGGTTGCTGGGAATTGAACTCAGGACCTCTGGAAGAGCAGTCAGTGCTCTTAACTGCTGAGCCACCTCTCCAGCCCTCAGGGTGATTTCTGAATGGTGTTCATGGGGATTTGCTGGAGACTCATGCCAGTTCCCTTGTGGAGATCACAGAGAAAACAGTCATCACTAATGGAGCACCACCAGAGGATGCACAGCCATTCCTACGCTAGCCAGTGTTTCTAAATGCCTTATGCATATTCATGAGGCTTTTATTACAGAATGTTACTTAGTGGTTTTGTTTGACACCCACCCTTTCTCTTTACTGTAGGCCCTTTGTGTGGAAAAAGCTGGCCGTGCTGTAATAGATTGTCCTATGCATATGCAAGTGGATGAACACTTAGGACTGTCTACTCATCTGTATTCAGTGCCACACACAAAAATTGTGTGTCACTATTTGTATATTTTCAGAGAAGTTAGCTTTTGAAGACTCTGTATTTCCTAGCTGTTTAGTGGGAATCACAATTAGAACTTGAAGTTGTTCTAAAAGGAGTGTGTGTCACTGAATGTTCAGTGGTGTTCAGTGGGTATGCTGGCAGCAGCAACTCACAGAACACCAGACTTACACTAGGAAACTAAGCAGTTACTTTCAGTGAACATTTCTCCTACTATGTCCAATGCATTGGATTTGGGTTCAGGGTAATAGTGAGTAATATACAGCAGAACTCTTGGCTAGAATATTAATGATAGCTCTTGGCTAGGAAGGGAGGAAGCAGTGTGGGATTCTGACCGAAAAACTGGGACATCTCATTTGTTTGGAAAGCTTAGTGGAGATGGCTTTTATGTGCCTAACAGCTGGCATAACATGTCTGAGTGGGGTTTTATATCTTTTTAGCAAAGTTACTCCTGAGCTTCATTGATTTTTTGCTACCTAAAAGTATAATCTGTTTCACATGTGATTGGTGTAGCAATGGTTATGGCTTCTGATAATCATTTTATGGAATCTAGCCTGTTGCAATAGCTTTTTCCTGCAGCCTTACGGAAATTTGAAAAGTAGAAAGAAAGGGTAAAGAATGATGTGCAATTAAGTAATGTGTAGCAAGACCGTGCTGTTCATGTATAGAATAGCTTGATTATACCAGTTCATCTTGTGAGTTTGGTCGCTAGTCTGATCTGTAGTGACATAATGTCTGTTTAGTTTCCTTTGATCCTACATGTTGTATACCTGGGCCCTCAGTGGATCTTCTCTGGGCATTTTACTGACAGCTTCTGCTGTTGCAGTTGTTGGAGCTCTTAGCTAGCTGTATGCTTCATTTGTTATCAGCTGTTTGTCAAATCTCCTGGGAAGAAAAGAAAATGCATTGGTTCTTCTCACTCTGAAATATCTCCCCAATAAATCTAAAGATGACTTCTGCTTACCAGGTACCAAAGTTAAATCAGGAACAGATAAACCATCTAAACAACCTCATAACTCCTAAAGAAATAGAAGTTATAAAAAGTCTCCTAACTAAAAACAGCCCAGGACCAGATGGATTTACTGCAGAATTCTATCAGATCATCACAGAAGACATACCAATACTATCCAAACTTCCACAAAATAGAAACAGATGGAGCACTACAAAATTCCTTCTATGAAGCCACAGTTACTCTTATATGTAACCCACACAAAGACCCAACAAAGAAAGAGAACTTCAGACCAATTTCCCTTATGAATATTGACCCAAAAATACTCAGTAAAATTCTTGCAAACTGAATCCAAGAACACATCAAAACTATCATCCACCATGATCAAGTAGGCATCATTCCAGGGATGCAGTGATGGTTCAATATATGGAAATCCATCATCGTAATCCACTATATAAACAAACTCAAAGATAAAAACCACATGATCATTTCATTAGATGCTGAGAAAGCATTTGACAAAATTCAACACCCCTTCATGATAAAAGTCCTGGAAAGATCAGGACTTCAAGGCACATACATAAACATAGTAAAAGCCATATACAGCAAACCAGTAGCTAACATTAAACTAAATAGAGAGAAACTTGAAGCAACCCACTAAAATCAGGGAGTAGACAAGGCTGCCCACTCTCTCCCTACTTATTCAATATAGTTCTTGAAGTTCTAGCCAGAGCAATCAGAAAACAAAAGGAGGTCAAAGGGATACAAATTGGAAAGGAAGAAGTCAAAATATCACTATTTGGAGATGATATGATAGTATATTTAAGTGACCCCAAAAGGTCCACCAGAAAACTACTAAGCCTGATAAACAACTTCAGTAAAGTGGCTGTGTAGAAAATTAACTCAAAAAATCAGTAGCCTTCCTCTATTCAAAGGATAAACAGGCTGTGAAAGATATTAGGGAAATGATACCCTTCACAATAGTCCCAAATAATATAAAATATCTCAGTGTGACTTTAACAAAGCAAGTGAAATATCTGTATGACAAGAACTTCAAGTCTCTGAAGAAAGACATTGAAGAAGGTCTCAGAAGATAGAAAGACCTCCCATGCTCATGGATTGGCAGGATTAATATAGTAAAAATGGCCATTTTGCCAAAAGCAATCTACAGATTCAATGCAATCCCCATCAAATTTACATCTAGAGTTAGAATGAACAATTTGCAAATTCATTTGGAATAATAAAAAACCCAGGACAGAGAAAACTATTCTGGACAATGAAAGAACTTCTGGGGGGATTCACTATCCCTGACCTCAAGCTGTATTACAGAGCAACAGTCATTAAAAACTGTATGGTATACAGAAGGGGAGCGGGAGGGGTTAGGGGGATGTTGGCCCGGAAACCGGGAAGGGGAATAACAATCGAAATGTAAATAAGAATACTCAAGTTAATAAAGATGAAAACAACAACAACAATAACAAAACTGTATGGTATTGGTACAGAGACAGGCAAGTAGATCAGTGTATTAGAATTGAAGACCCAGAAATGAACCCACACACTTGATCTTTGACAAAGGAGCTAAAACCATCCAATGGAAAAAAAGATAGCATTTTCAACAAATGGTGCTGGTTCAATTGGAGGTCAGCATGTAGAAGAATGCAAATTGATCCATTCTTTTTGCCCTATGCAAAGTTTAAGTCTAAATGGATCAAGGACCTCCACATCAAACCAGATACACTTAAACTAATAGAAGAAAAAGTGGGGAAGAGTCTCGAACATATGGGCACTGGGGAAAATTTCCTGAGCAAAACACCAATGGCTTATGCTCTAAGATCAAGAATCAACAAATGGGCCCTCATAAAACTGCAAAGCTTCTGTAATGCAAAGGGCATTGTCATTAGGACAAAACAGCAACCAAGAGTTTGGGAAAAGATCTTTACTAATCCTACATCCAATAGAAGGCTAAAATCCAAACTATACAAAGAACTCAAGAAGTTAGACTCCAGAGAGCCAAATAATCCTATTAAAAAGGGGTACAGAGCTAAACAAAGTATTCTCAGCTGAGGAATATCTAATGGCTGAGAAGTACCTAAAGAAATGTTCAACATCCTTATTCATCAGGTAAATGCAAATCAAAACAACCCAGAGATTCCACCCTACACCAGTCAGAATGGCTAAGATAAAAAACTCAGGACAGCAGTGCTGATGAGGATGTAGAGAAAGAGGATCACTCCTCCACTGTTGGAGGGATTGCAAACTGGTATAACCACTCTGGAAATCAGTCTGGAAGTTCCTCAGAAAATTGAACATTGCCCGACCTGAGGACCCATGTATACCTCTCCTGGGTATGTGCCCAAAAGATGCTCCAACATACAACAAAGACACATGCTTCCCTATGTTCACAGCAGCCTTATTTATAATAGCCAGAAGCTGGAAAGAACCCAGATGCCCCTCAACAGAGGAATGGATACAGAAAATGTAGTACATCTACACAATGGAATATTACTCAGCTATCAAAAACAGTGACTTCATGAAATTCATAGGCTAATGGATTGAACTAGAAAATATCATCCTGAGTGAGGTAACCCAATCACAGAAAAACACACATGGTTTGCACTCACTGATGAATGAATATTAGCCCAAAAGCTCAAATTACCCAAGATAAAATCCATAGACCACATGATGCTCAAGAAGAAGAATGACCAAAATGCATATGCTTGCCTCCTTAACAGGGGAACAAAATATCCATAGGAGGAGATATGGAGACAAAGTTTAGAGCAGAGACTGAAGGAATGGTCATTCAGAGCCTGACCCACTTGTGGCCCATATATATATATGTATATATATATATATATATATATATATATATATATATATATATATATACAGCCACCAAAACTAGATAAAATTGATGAAGCTAAGAAGTACATACTGACAGGAACCCAATATAGATTTCTCCTGAGAGACACAACCAGAGAATGTCAAAGATAGAGGCGAATGCTAGCAACCAACCACTGAATTGAGAACAGGACCCTCGTTGGAGGAATTAGAGAAAGGATTGAAAGAGCTGAAGGGGCTGGCAACCCCATAAGAACAACAATGCCACCCAACCAGAGCTTCCAGGGACTAAACCACTACCCAAAGACTATACATGGACTGACCCATGTTTCCAACTGCGTATGTAGCAGAGGATGGCTTTGTGGAAGGAGAAGCCCTTGGTCCTACCAAGGTTGGACCCCCCAGTGCAGGGGAATGTCGGCATGGGTTGGTAATGGGGAGATGGATGATGGGTAGGGAATAGGAGGCTTATGGACAGAAAATCAGAAAAGGGAATAACATTTGAAATGTAAATGAAGAAATATACCCAATTAAAATAAAAGAAGAACTTTCCCAGTACCATGGCAAATGCAAACATGTAATTGTTTGTGCCATGTTTACTTGAGTTTTGTTGTATGTTGGGGGTATTTTGTTTTTTTGGCCTTAAACTGAGGACAGGAACTTTATTTTTCTTTCTGCCTCGTGTATACCCTGCACATTTCATGGATTAGGGAAACTTAACAAAGCAAAGCAATCCTGTTAAATTTACAAATACCAACCTAAGCAGCATAGAACATAAGAGTAACATGTTTTAGTTAACACTTTTTAAACATGTTTTCGCTGGCTAAAGCAAAGAGAAATAGTTAATAGATAATCACTGCAATCTGTCTGTTGTGTTCCAGAGAGTGATGAATCTCAGAGGACACATGCACACAAGTTAGCCAAGATGCCCAGGTGTGATTCTTCATAAGACCCCAGCCTAGCAGAGTTAAATATGAGAAACATAATATTTATAGATGAGCAGGGTGCAGGTAGGGCCTGTGTGAGGCAGATCAGGCACAGTTCTGCTGAGTGACACCCAGGACAATTGACTAGCATGGCTGGTAATTTTAGTAGTGCCAAGTATACAATAGGTGCTGGTTTTTATTGATCATCAATAACTATTAAGGTGAGTGATGTCCGAGCAAGCAGGACACTAAAGGTAAAAGGAGAATCTTCCTAAGCTAAGAACTTTGATAATCACCAGGTGATTTAATTGTTGTCTTCAGACATCATCAAATGTCCTCAATTTGCCATCTACTTAAGTTCCTTATTCTGTGATTTTTTTTTTATTTGCTAAAGCTACCCTGACACAGACTCTACGTTGTCTACTATGTCTGCTTGACTGAAGCTCCCACTTGCTCTAAATAAGAGTAGTATTAACTTTGAGATAAATCTTAGGAAAGACACAGAATGAAAATCAAAAAAATAGGTTTTATGAATGGTAGGAGGCATGTGACAAAACGTATTTTTACTTGCATGAGGATGTCTAGTTATTCTAGCATTGTTTGTTGAAAATATTACTTTTGTCTCATTGTTGATGCTACTCCTTTGCTGAAGGAGACCATATCAGATAGCCATACTTACTTACGAGTGTATTTCTGGTTTTCCTATGGTGCTCTGTTGGTCTGTTTGCTTATCCATTTGTAGCACAGCACCCTGTTTGCTGTAGCTTTCAGTAAGTCTTGAAGTTGGCTGAATCGGTAGTTTCATTCCTCCAGCTTGGTTCTCTCAACACCATTGGCTATGTTGGGTTGTTTGCTTCTCTTCTAGGAAGAAGAGGTGACAGGAGTGTAGTGTGTTGAATACTCAACTTGAAGTGCATGCACGGCTGTACTTAAAACATTATAAGTCAGGGACCATTGCTATGACATAAACATTTCTATCATCTATATGTCCACCTATTACTTATAATCAACTAACCACCTATCTGTTTACTTCCCATCTATTACCTATATATCTACCTTTATCTACATATTATCTATTTTATCCTTCATCTGTCAATCATTTATCAACTATCATGTTTCTATTCATCTCATCTATCTTTTTCTATTATCTGTCACCTATCATCATCATCATTATCACCATCATCTGTTTCTATATGTAATATCTATCAATTATCTCTCAATCAGGGTCTATCATCTATTATCTTTCTACATATCCATCTCTACCTATAATCTATATTACCTACCTACCTGCCTACCTGTAAATCATGTATCTATAAAATCTCCCATTCATTTGCTTCACTAGAAAACTTTCATCAATACAGGTAGTATTTATGAAAAGTTATCATCTCATTAAAGTAACTGTGGTGTTCAATAAGTACAAAAAGTTAGGAAACATTTGAATATAACTACCACAGTAAAGTCCCAAGGTTGGAGAAAGAAGTATTTTAAATGCAATTAATTGTTTTATAAGATATATTATTCCAGATAAATATATAACTAATAGATCGGACATTTTCACATTTAGATTTTAATATTTATATTCTTTCTGGTTTTGCAGATATTTAATCAGGCCCTTATTAGCATTTTCATTGTGCATACAATGCACTTGACTGTTAAAAGATCTATCTATCTATCTATCTATCTATCTATCTATCTATCTATCTATCTATCTATCTATCTATATTGGGTTGTGTTATGTTTACAATGTAGAATGGTCAAACCAGCCCATTAGTACTGTGCCAGCACCTCAGTCATCACCATCCAATTTCTACCACACTAGACCCATCTTAACACAACTTTTCTGTCTGCCTTCATCATTCTTGAACTTCCTAGACATTGATACAGCTTTTTCAAAGTGTGTAAGTTCATGGTAGAAGGCTGAGAATCAACTATCCTTCATTCGTTGTCATTTCTGGCAAGTGCTTAGAAAGCTGACAGTTGGTAATCCGTGTCTACTTTTACCATGCTCACCACTTCCATGGGAAGCCCGAGATGTCAGTCCCCTTTACTTGTATCTGTCTCCTTGACGTCCTCTCTGGTATCCATATATCCCTGTGCATACTTCTCACTCTCTAACCTTTCTGGTAAGTTTGTCTTTTGGAGTCCCTAAGGACAGCAGTTGTAGCTCCCATTATTATATATTATCAGCCTTGCATGTAATATAAAGCTGATGCCCAACTAGTACTGACTTGATGGCTGTACCACAGTGGTGGAAGGCAGGCATGAAGGTGTATACATCAGAGAGCTTAAACATAAGGCATTCAAATGGTTTGTTGGTGAGGTAAAGGCAGGTGAAGTGAGCAGGACTCCTCTTTTGATTTGGCGATCAATCAAATCAGGTGAGTAGAATTACCTGCAGAAAAAATTTCAAGAAAGTCAGATCAAAATTATCTCTCTGTTTCATCAGTGGCTCTCGACCTGGGGCACACTGAAATAAAATGTTAAAAAAACCATGACCTTCCTTGGCACCACTTCTACTCATAATTCCTTTTTTAAAAAAATATTTATTATGGTTACTATCTTTTTGATTGACATCATAACTATGCATTTCTCTCCAGAGAAATTTAATTTTTTGTGGGTCGTGGGTTTGGAATATTTTAACCATGTTCTGTTGTCCATTACAAGCTGTTGGGTCTGAAGATCTTGGGTTTTAATGCTCAGTTGCAGTTCCTTCCACTGTTGCACTGACATGCCCTGAGGACAGAATCAGTTAGCAAGAGGACTCGGGATCTCTTCCTGCCAAGGAGGTTAACTGAGTTTACACAAGGATTTAGAGGATTGAGGGAATTGGGTGATTTAAAAAGCACACTCACTGTAATCAGCAGTTTGTTTTTGAAAGAGAAAATTCCTATTATTTGTAAAACTTAGGCTATGAAAAAAATACTTGTAGGAAACAAAAGATTGCTCTTTTCAGTGCAGGTGTGTTTCCTTTTTAAGAGAGAGAGAGAGAGAGAGAGAGAGAGAGAGAGAGAGAGAGAGAGAGAGGAGAGAGAGAGGAAGAGGAGGAGGGGGAGGGGGAGGGGATGGAGGAAGGAGGGAGAAGGAGAGGGAGAGGGAGAGGGGAGAGGGGGAGGGAGAGGAGAGGAGGGGAGAGGGCTTATCAAAAGATGTGTTTCAGTTGCCTGAGGCTATTTGGTGTTAAAGGAATGTATGGCTCCTTCTCTAGCTTCTTGCTATTTTGTGTCATGAGGACTTCTTTCTCCTTCTGGTAGCATGTAATGAGAGGGCAGCAAGATAGTGTCATCTCTTTATCCCTGTGTTTTGTAGCCAGTGGCCCTCAAAGGGTTTGTGGGTGAAAAGCAAGAGGATGCTAAGTAGTGGAACATTCATCATTGGTTTGATTGGAACATGAAGCAAATGAGGTCATAGATGCGAGCTCAGGCTGGACCACTGCCAGATGGTCACTCAGAGATGTTGTCCCATGACCATGAAGCTACTCCTCAGTCTCAGCTGTGCATATGCTGGTCCTGTTACTATTAGCAGCCTGGGGGCTGAGTTCCAGCAGTGTTTGGTTCAGCACTATGGGGCATGAGGGCTGATTTCATTTTTTCCCCTGCTCTGTAGATTACAGATGGCACTGCTCCTTGTTGGGGGAGTCATGAGTTGTAAAAAAATAATTGAGGTCAGAAAGGGGAGAGATTCCTTAACTTCCCTTGAAGGGGAGGAAATTCACAATGGTCTTGACATTTGGACAGAAACAGGAGATTCAAGAGTGGAAAATTTGTTGGACTGGTGGAATGAGGTTTCAGTCATATCTGGAACTCTATTGCCTCCTCTCATAGCAAAGATAAAGCAAAAGTCTGGAAAGACAAAACAATTACCAGTTTTCTCAATGACCCTTTCTTCCTGATTGTTGAGTTGGAGGTCTTCCAGGACACCCTATCCCTAGGTCCATGTTCTCTCATAGAACACTACTGCTCTTATCAGAAGTCATAACTACATCTGTTTATGTATTTACACACTAAGCTATGAAGTAAGTAGACATTATATTGTTATTTGTGTGTGGGTTTGTGTGTGTGTGTGTGTGTGTGTGAATATAGGCATGCAAGTGCCATAGGGTCAAAGGACAAACCTTAGGTGTTAATTCTTGCCTTTCACCTTTTGACAAGATCTCTTGTTTTGTTGCTGTGTATGCCAGGCTAGATAGCTTGTGAGCTCTTGGGGATTCTCCTGCTCTGCCTCTCACCTAGCCATCAAAGTGCTTGGGTTACAAACGGTTACTACTGCCTTTGCCTTATATAGGTGCTAGGTATCTGAACTCAGGTCATCACACTGGGTGACAAGCACTTTACCCACTCAGTCATTTCTTCCAGCGTGAGAAAATTACTTTTTGTCCCTACAAAAATCTCTCTAGTATTTGTTCAATTAGTAGATATCAGATTAATACATTCATTAATTTTAATGTATTTCCTAATGTAATGCCTACTTTTGAGAGATTCAAAGTAGATTAAGGATAATGTGCTACTCATTAATTTATTTATTCATTCATTTATTATGAATATGTTCTTTTCATTGAAAGTAATTATTACAAAGTTTTAAATCTGACCTTTCATTTTTTTAACCCTATTTCTACCATGTTTTATGATAACTTTTTTCACATTGAACAAGGATGCTTCAACACTCTTTGTTATGAGGTCCACAATTTCCTTATTTTTTTAATTCTGTCTCCTACTGCTTCTGTCCCAGACCAATGACTTTCTCAGTAGTGTGCTAACAGCCGTAGTGTGCTATGAGACAACATGGACCTAGAGATATGTCCTGGAAGTCCTCCAACCCAACAATCAAGAAGAGAGGGGCAATGAGGGAACTGGTGAGTACATTTGTGGTGTTAGTGAATATTTAAAATAGTTTAGTCTCTGGTATTTAAAAGTAAGACCCCAGTAGAAGTAAACATATTTACCAAAAGTTTAAAACTCTGATCTTTTGGAAGACTACATGTAAAGGTATGTTGAGTATGACCCTCAACACAGACAGCACCACTGACATTCTAATTCTTCTCCTTTGTTCATTCCCCTTTCCCTCCCTACTGCTTAGTCCACCTCCATGGCTACTCTGTGTATATATCACTACCCAACACATCTGCTCTCTTTCTTCCCACTTCTACTCTTTCCCAGGTTGATACCGAGGTTTATTGCAGACATGTTAGCTGACCTCAGCTTTTTGATTTTTTGTTCTTTCATTTCCTGCAGCTGGTAGGACCAATGGTCTGCCTCCTCCATTCTGTTTCCAGTCAGCTTGGAGAGTAGCTGCTATCCTGGCAATAACATTGGCACTGTCTCTCTTTGAGTTCCTGCTCATGAATTGCCAGTGAGGTCTCAGAACCATCCAGTTGCCTTGAGAGGCTTTCCTAACACATTTGTTTCCCAGCTCCAAGGTGAACCTCACTCTTATCTCCGTGAATACCCACCATTACCTGTGCCCTCTCTGTTCCCATACATTGAACTCACAGTGCTACTGAAGAGATGAAAATGGTTATTGCACGATCAAACCACTACTGTTAAATTCCTAGGGCACCTTGATTCCTAGAATTCTTTTCTCCCTCCATAACCCTTGGCTTCCCCACTACTGCCTGAGGTCAGACTCACCCATCACCTGACATTGCCTTATGAGTTTTCCACGCTATCTTTTCAGGTCCCTGCTCCTGATCATAAGCTGATCAGAACACTCTAGCTGGGTAGGACCAATACTGCGGTTACATTGTCTTTGTTTCCTATGAGTCATGCCTTCCTAGCTGTAGTAGCAGGAGGACTAAGTTGGGAGATACTTCTGGGTTCTGGTGTCACAGCATGTCACCTTGGAGAGGCCAGGAGTGACCCAGTGCCACCTGGTGCCTGCCTCTTGTTTTATTCTGAACCCTTTTGTACCTGTCCTAGACTGATATTTCTCAGACAGTGGACTGTGATCTGTTAGTGAATATTTGAAATACTTGCATCTCTGCTATGTAAAAGCGAGATTCTAATAGAATCATACACATTAAACATATTTACTAAAAATGTAAAACTCCTTTCTTTTGGAAAACTGGGATCTGACGGCTCCATAAAGGGGAAAACAGAAAAGAATATTTGGCTTAGGGGAGAATACACTTCTACTTCTCAGATGTTCTGGGAAGTTGCCTTGCTGTGTTGTGATAATAGAGTGCGTTTTCCTAGTACAATTGTCTTGCATTTGTGGGAAAATATAAGAAGACTCTTCCTTTTCTCCCTGAAGGTCCAATTTTCTTTTTTAAACAGGATTTGCCCTTCCACTCTTCCCACAGTTATTATCCTGATGTCAACAGCAGAGAAAGTTAAAAGGTCTTTTCTCACTGGGACCTTGAAGCACTAATTTGCAGCATTTATGGTAAAAAAGCCCTGCTGCAAGCCTTTTTCTGGCACATGTAATTCCACGCTCTGACCTTTCAGAGCTGGCCTTTCAGAAGGAACAGTTGTCAGGAATGGGAAGTAGTATGGACAATCCACAAATTGTACCATTTTCTGTCAAAATTGACCTCTTGATCATCTCTCAGAGGCCTTCTGTTGGTGGCCAGCCACCTAAGGGGATCTCAGCTGCCAGGATCCCTTGCAGACACTGCCTAGAAAGGTCTGTACTCAGTTTCGCATCTCCCAGTACATCTGTTACATGTAATAAACAACTCCATGAAGTGCTCCCTGCTTCTAGGATTGCCCTTCCTTTCTGAAAATGCCCATTGGTCAGATGTAGAAGGAACCTAAGTTTAGAGAGGAAAATGAAGTTACTTAGGCCAGTTTGGGAGCCTGCTAAATACAATGGAACCAGAACTTTGGAACTTCTCCCTGGGGAGTTCTTACCATAGCATGGCTTTACTGCACTGTGCCAGGTTTGTAAGAGTTCATTTGCCTTTAAAAATTCAGCTTTTTCCATGGGTTCCACTTACCTGGAGTTAGAGTCCTAAGGGGATCAGAACTAGAGCACAAGTTTGTGTGCATATGTTCCTGTGAACCCACACACAGGTGGTTAACACACACACACACACACACACACACACACACACACACACACACACACACCTGCATTTCTCTCTATCTATCCCCCCCCTGAGATATATAGAGAGATAGGTGGAGAGAGAATTTCTGAAGTTTCATTCATTCTCTGATTCTACACGCCTTGCCGTGGTTGGACTCCCAGGAACTGGTAGTTATTAGCTACCCAGATGTTTGTGCCAGGAACTGAACTTGAGTCTTCTACAACTGCACCCTTAGCTACCGAGCCATCTTTCCAGCCCTTCCTTACTTTCACTTTCTACAAACACAAAACTACTTCTCCCTGTACTGTAACAGTGGATCAGATGGAACATTTAGAAGAAAAAAAAAGAACTCAAGTGCCTTGTTAAACCTTATCTTTTGTCTTCGGGGATTGCCCTATTTATGGGGTTCTATCTAGGTTATTCTGCTTCCTGTAAGGTAATTTAAAATGGAAAAAGAATCCAAAGTTATAAATAAAGTTATAAATATTTTGCAGTTTATTCAAAAAAGTTAATGTGTCTAATATACATATACAAATATAAAAATATATATGTATAACTTTACTTGGCAATAATTTCAAGAGTTTAAGTTTAAGGCTTTTCACACAGATGAAGTTCAAAATGCTGATCCTCTTGTAGCAGTTCTTCTGCCCAGTGCTGACTTCATACGGCACTGGAGGCTCAGGGCTTCACTTTGCACATAGGTACTTGGGTCTCAACTCATGTTGTTGCATAATGAAGGCGTGCTTTTATATGTTATACAGCAAATGATGAAAATCATGCTAGGACAAGAGCTGTACAGGAGGCCCAGGCACTAAGTTTGTATAAACTGGGTAGGCTTAGTGATCTTCATCTGGGGGTAGGTATTGAATCCATGGGGGACTCCTAGACATGGAAGCTGGTTAATTCATGAGTCAGAATAACGCAACCTCTGATTTTTTGATATGACTATGAATAGAGTTTGCATCTTGGTAATTTCATTTTCCCAAACAACCCAAATCTTATTAGAATATTTTTTTTTATTTTTAGATATCGAGGGAAAGGGTTGTTAAAACAACCAAGAAAGGCATAATTTAGGGGTTTGTCACACCAAACATATTTCTTCTCTTACTTGAGCTCAGATACTTTTCAGGCCACCGAAGAAATTTGGTGTAAAGGTGTCCCTCCTGCCTTAATGTTGCCCAGTGCAATATCAGCCCTTTGTACTCAGGTTTCTACATCAGATATTCAAGATGAAGGAAATAGATTAGAGATGGCCGCAAGTCACTGTCAAACTAGACTGGACCACATTTCATAGGGAGATGAGACCACAGTGTTTTTTGTGGCATTCCTATGAATACTAGTTTCTCTTGTCTGCATTTCCTCTTTTCCCTCTGGCTATGCATTTTCCTTAAACATGTGGGCCTGGAACTGCTAAATGCCTCATTTCCTTAACAGGTATGTGTCTACATGTGGCCATGTGACCAGAGCTGGCTGGTAAAATGTAAAGATGAGTGGAAACATCATGCCCTTTTCTTGTCAGCTCCAAATCTCTATGCTCATCCTTTTCATGGGTTTTAAATGGATTTGACCATAGTCTGTCACATCGTTGTTATTAGTCCTCTTCCCCAGTCCTCTCTGGCATATGCCATGCAGGAAGAGTTGCAGGGGGTAAGTGAGCTCCCTGTGGACAGCCTACCATTTTGCTTGGCTGTGATGATGTGCTTTGGTGAGGCAAGGCCCCAGAGACTTTGTCCCAGGACTGCTTCTTACTACCGATGTGCTTCCTCATGTTTGTCATTGCCACATTCCTCGTTTATCTGGCTTGGTGTGAGTAGACACGGAGAGACCCTCACTGCCTATAGTCTGGTGTGATTATTTCCTGAGCGATACAGCCTACCCTTTTGGGTAAATTTCCTGCAGATCAACATGAAGATGAACCTTCATGCATTAATACTGTTTAGATGAATTAATGACTTTATAGAATTCCTGATTTTATTAAAATAATTTTAGGAAGAAAATTTAAGGAGACAGTTTTAGTTGTTTTGCAACAAATATGTAATAGTTAGAATCAAGAATATAATGTGCCCCCTACTCATATATTCCTGCATAATTAGGAATACAATGAGTTTTCATAAATTGCACTAAGAGAATTAGGCTTGGGACAAATTTGTGATCAAGGAAAAACATTCCTTCTAAGTCAAGCCCAAGGATGAGGTCACAGGTGTGCACTATGATAAAGTTTGGCTAAATGAAACTGTTGCCTTGAATTTATAGTGAGCTTATAGAATGAGACACTACTTTGAACTTACTATCAACATCCTTCTGTAACTCCTTTTGTGTAACATTTTATCTGTAAAGTAAGTTTATAAGGAAATTTTGTCCAATAAGGTATAAAAAGGCTGAAAGAAAAGAAATAAAGTATGGTTGTTCAGGCTGTGCTCCATCTCCAATTGTGTATGTTTGTGTGTGTGTGTGTGTGTATACATATATATATATGTATATATATATGTGTGTGTGTGTGCATGTGTATGTGTGTGTACATGTGTGTGTGCATGTGTATGTGTGTATGTACATGTGTGTGTGTGCATGTGTGTGTGTGCATGTGTGTGTGCATGTGTATGTGTGTGTGTACATGTGTGTGCATGTGTATGTGTGTATGTACATGTGTGTGCATGTGTGTGTGCATGTGTATGCGTGTATGTACATGTGTGTGTACATGTGTGTGTTCATGTGTGTGTGTGCATGTGTGTGTATGCATGTGTGTGTGTGTTTGTATGAGTATGAATTACTTTCCTTTTTCCCTCCTCCCTTCCGTCCTTCCTTCCTTTCTGCTTTCCTTCCTTCCTTTTTTCTTTACTGCCTTCTTTTTCTTCCTTCCTTTCTTTCTCTCTTTTTTCTTTTTCTGTCAACAACAGAACAGTAAAAGTTAAGGGTCATCAGCCTTGTCTGAGCTATGTCCTACCTCAGTACCTGACACTATTGGGGCTGCCCCCAGCACCTTTCCCTTCTCATCTTCTTGTTCTTGCTTTCTTTCTTGTAATACCCCTCTGCTTTAATGCCACATGTATTTTATTGTCCCCTATTAAGATCTTTTCTTTCTCTCTTCCAGTTCTATGACCTACTCCCATGTATATATGTATATATTAGATATGTATGTATACACATGTACACACATATACACAAATACAAAAATTTAAAATCTAGGCTTTGCATTTGACAGAGGAGATAGCGTTGGCCGCCTGTGTCTGGTTTACTTTGTTCGACATGATATTTTCCATGATTTTCTTGCTAATGCCATGATTTTAATTCTTCTGGCTGGATAACATTCTATTGTGCACATGTATCCATTCATCTGTTGGTGGCTATCCAGGCTAGCAGGTATGCTGACTCCTCTGGGTACATACCCAGGAGTGGTTCAGCCAGATCATATGGTAATTGTGTTTTTTAGTGCTTTGCGAAAACTCCATACTGATTCCACACTGTCTGCATAAGTTTTGTTCCCACCAGCAGTGAATAAAGTGTCCTCATTCTTCATCTCCTTTCTGCCATTGTCACCAAGGAAGCACTTCCTTCTACTTCTCTGTCTCCTCTTCCTGGTGATGGACAAATAGGGGTGGTGGTAAACTAACTGTGATTGTGCTCACAGGGGAAACAGCCTACTCAAGCTGTTGAACAGCCTACTCAACAGTGAATGGAAACAATAATAAGAATAGGTCGAATCATGACGAGTTTTGACAGCAGTTGTCCTGGCTTACACAGAGGAGTGACAATACTAATGATGTTGGTGTCTTAGATAATCTACTAGCATCTTCTTTTCTTCCTTCCTTTCCTTTCCTTCTTTCTTCCTTTCTTTCTTTCTTTCTTTCTTTCTTTCTTTCTTTCTTTCTTTCTTTCTTTCTTTCTTTCTGAGATAAGACTCAGGGATATATAGGCCAGGCTGGCCACAAACGCAAAGAAATCTGCCTGCCTCTGTTTGCCTTCAGAATGGAATTAAAGGCATGCACTATCATGCCTATTTATTTTTAACCAGCTTAATTATTACTAATCATTTAAATTTTGTTTACTGCATCTTTAGCTGCAAATCAAAATACACTATGGCAGACTTTGGATTTAGACTTTTAAATAATCTAACAGGAGCCAGGTACTTAGGTGAGATTTTGTTTAAGTTCTTGGGTGTTCTTCACTAACTCACCCAGTGCCACCACCAGCAAAGGGCAGGGTCAGCTCTCCTGCTCTCATGTTCTTGGGGTCAGCTCACTGGTGCTTTTGCCACCAGGGCCAGGTCTCATGTGCTGCCTAGGCAAGGGGTGGGGTGCCTCAGGCGTCAGTCTAGGCCAGGGACATCTGCATGGCCTTGGTAGTAACACAGGCCTAGGACATCAACACAGACTCCAGCTGCCATAGGACCACAGACACAGAGATGTCCCCCAACAGCAGCATGGGCCTGGTTGTCCCCATGGCTGCAGGTGGCAGTGTAGGCCACTCAGATTAGCATGTCCCCCAGTGGCAGCACATGGTCTCCCATGGCAGCACAGACCAGGGACATCTGCTTAACCTTTAGTGTAACTCAGGTCACAGACCTTGACGTAGTGCAACTGCAGCAGACTATGGACTCAAACATGGCAGCCTGGGCAGGAGTTCACCCATATCAGCCTGTTCATCACCATCATTGAGTCTCCAGTTTCACCTTTCTCCACAGTGTATACACTCCTTAGCATTGCTTTCTCCTCCTCTGTCCTCCAGTGTACTCCATCACACATTTATCCATCATAGTGGCGGTGCCCACAGCAAGTGCTTGGGCGACTTTCTTCCGGCTGCCCTGGGCCAGCATGGCCCTCTTTTCCTCTCTTTTATTCTCATCTCCTCTTCTCCCCTCCTTCCCTCCCCTTCTTCTCCTCTTCCCTGGTTAAAGATAGAATGAATTGGTTTCTTGGCCAAATTCCATCATAACAACCATGAAAATCATTGAGAAACTTTAGAATCAAAATTTTCATCAGATCCATCTAAATTTTAGATAAATCCAAGCTCAGCTTTGGGTTTTGCTTTGTACTGTATGGCTTTGACTTCTCAGGATTACATAGACAATGAAATTTCCTGCCCGCAATGATGTTTAGATCTGGGAAAGAATCAATTTCACTCCCCTAACCCTACTCTCTTTCTTGCCATTTCTTTCTGCTTCAACTTTCTATACCTTATATATTCCTTTAAAAATTTCATGTATGGGTGTTTGGCCTACATTTGTATCCATGTACCATGTGTGTGCTTGGTAACTATGGAAACCAGAAGATTGTGTCAGTCCCCTGGAACTGGTGCTGCACAGTTGTGAGCCAGTGTGTGAGTGCTGTAACTCACACTTGGATATTCTGAAAGGGCAGCTGATGCCTTTAAATACTGAGCCATCTTTCCAGCTCCTGGAACCTTATATATTCTTGTTTCTCAGGCTCAGATTATGAAGCATGCTTTTAGGCTCATATCTGTAAAATAGTCTCATGGAGTTATTATGGTTAATTAATTCAATATCCAGCCAACATCCAGAGATGTTCAGCAAACAGCAGTTGCTATGACAACACACATATATGTAGACTTATTTATGTAATAGACAAGTAATGAACATTATACGTAAAATTAAGTGAAACAAAATGTCAATATAAGTTACAAATACATGAATCATTACATGAGTTGGAAAGTAAAATTCTGGGGACATGGGTCATGGATATCTTTAGTGAAAAATAATGATGACCCTAGAGATACTAGGAGAAAAAGATAGATGTTCAGGGTCCAAGAGTAATGATATTTCCTCTGCTGGCACAGAGGATATCATTGCAACTACTTCTCAGTCTTAGCCTTGCCTTGTAGATATCCTTGTGCAGCTGATGGTCCTTACCACTTACCAAAGGTCTGACTTGTCCTCTGGTTAATCAGATGCTTGATGGCTTCTCAAGGCATTTTTTTTTGCCACAGACAGATGTTAGGCAGAAGTTTTCAGTTTCCCCCAGTAACTAAATTTTTAATGGTCCAATTTAAGTGGTGGCTGGATGGAGTCTACTATTGCATGGATTTTGTGTGTCCCAAGAAGAAGTGACAAAATAGTAGTTAGGCAGTTTACCTGAAATGGTTTATGAAAAATACTCTAGGGAATTAGATTACATATGTTAAAAATGACTGTGAATTTGTTTTTAATGGCCGGAAGCCAGGAAAGATAAGGGTTCAACCTTTGGACTGCAACTCACATGGGAGTCACAGCTGCTCCATGTCATAAACTGCTACTGTTAGAGAAGGCATTATACCTTTGTGTGTTGTCTTAGGGTTTTACTGCTGTGAACAGACAACATGACCAAGGCAACTCTTATAAGGACTACATTTAATTGGTGCTGGCCTACAGGTTCAGAGGTTCAGTCCATTAGCATCAAGGCAGGAACATGGCAGCATCCAGGCAGGCATGGTGCAGGTGGAGCTGAGAGTTCTAGATCTTCATCTGAAGTCTGCTAGCTTCCAGGCAGCTAGGATGAGGGTCTTAAAGCCCACACCCACAGTGACAGACCTACCCCAACAGGGCCACACTTTCTAATTGTGCCAAGAATATACAAACGATCACATATGTGGTGTGCAATAGCAGGTGTAATGCAGACATACAGTCATTGATCAGATCAGGAGCTTGGCTCTTTCCACTCAAAGGCAGCTAAATATGGAGAATGATAACAACTTCCTAGTATAACAATTTGTGTTCCAGTAAGCCAACTTTCCATGAAACCCCTTCTCCAAGCCCTCCCCATGACTGAGCCTGCCCAGGCCTTACAACCAAGTGGCACGGGGAGAAGTAGGGAATAAGGAAAAGGAAGACATCACACACAACTCCTCAACAGGTCATGATTAAAAAGAAGATAAAGTAAAAACTAATGGGCACAGCTTAAACTAACAAGGATTTTTAATCATCTTGTAAAACTCTCATCTTTATTTTCACTTTTAACTCACACAGGAAACCTGGATTTTTATAGGCTGCTTGGAGAGAAGGCTTCTCATCTCTCTCCAGTGAATGACCATGTTTATTTCTCTTTTATAGTTTTCAGTAATAGTTAAAAACCTTAAGATGGATGCCAATAAGTATTTTAATAGCTATGGGCAACGTGTTACTGTTAAAAAGATGTGGGAAGACTCAACGGGAAACCTGATTTTTCCCATCCTCTTTAGAAAGTAGCTTGACTAAGTAGGTTCTGAGGCACTGGATAGGAGTTATGGTTATTCCTGTGTTCTTTTGGGTTCATGTTTCAGAGGCCAGTGACGCTTAGCACGATTGCACTCTGAGTTACAGCAATCCAGCACTTCACAGCTTCTCTGGGTCTTCACCTCAGTTAAGTTATTGTGGTTACCTCATGGCTCCAACTGCATATGTAGCAGAGGATGGCCTTGTTGGAGAGGCCCTTGGTCCTGCCAAGGTTAAACCCCCAGTGCAAGGGAATATAGAGGTGGTGGTGGTAAGGGAGGTGAATGGAGGGGGAAACACCCTAATTGGGGAGGGAGAGGAGAGGGAGAGGGGATAGGGGGCTTATGGACAGGAAACTGGGAAGGGGAATAACATTTGAAATGTAAATAAAGAAATATATCCAATTAAAAAAAAAGAAAAAAAATACAACAGTAAAAAAAAAAAAGTTATTGTTTCTTAGGTCCCAGTCTCCTTTTCAACCAAATGTAGTGTTTGGTGACCTCTAAGGTTTCCTTTAGCTTTTAAACTTTAATTTACAGTATCAGATATTTTTCCGTTCACAGCTTAGAGTATCCCTTTAATATTTTAGAGGAAATAATTCAAAGACATACCTTAGTTCACTTAGGAAACTTAAAAATAGGGCATATGAATTTAATTGTGTAGAGGTATGTAACCAGTATCATTGTAATATATAGTTTGAAATCTGATAATTACCAGATTGACTGGATTCCTCTCAGATGAAATAGACAACTTAGACTTAAGATCGGGGCATTCAGTTACTTAGGAACATAGTGAAGAAAAAGGTAAAAGAAGGGTTGAAATAATTCAGGAACATTTCTTGAACATATTTCAGGATACCCTGGATTTCTACCTAAAATATGAATTTCAGGCAAAGATAAAAATTTGTAAAATATCCCTGGAAGACAGATTCTGCAAATACATGAGGGAATTCAATAACTATTACAGAAATGGGTGATTTGCAAAGAATTTCAGAAGAGATAACTCTAGGCCAAGTCCGAGGAAGATAAGTCACACACATTTAGATAAATATTTTCTGTTCATTGTATTTAGAAAAATAATAAGTAACTTTTAAAAACTATAATCTGTTTATTTAGGAAGTTACGTCCCACTACTACCAATCAGAGTCTTTAAACTGTGGCTCAGAGAGAAGCTCAGGGGATTACACACAGTCCCCTAACATTTTGTGCATTTTTTGTCTATTATTGAAAAATGTTTATTTTGAAATTATTTTAATTTGGAAATAGAAAACGTCATAGGAAGGAGGAAAGAAACAAAAACCACAAAGCATCCAGGCAACTTTTTACTTCATGAGCTTGTCACCCCGTCATTGGTTCATCAGTCCTAAGATGAGAAAGGACTCAGCCACCCACAATAATGTTATTAATAGGGATGTGGATCAGTTTCACAAAGAAGCCGACGAATCCCATGATATAGAATCCTATCGCTGCGGCCATGGTGATCTTCTGGAATTCTTTTTTACCAGATTTGGTGCATCTTTTAACCAGCTGAATTGAATCCTTTGCAAACTGCCGACTTGGCTCGACAAACTGCATTACCTGATCCATTTTTGTGGGATGGCAGTTTGAGAGTGTAGAGACACATAGCTCAGGAGAAAATTGAGCCCCCATTTTGTTCATTTTTAAATAGAAGGATTGGGGTTGGAGATTTAGCTCAGTGGTAGAGCGCTTGCCTAGCAAGCACAAGGCCCTGTGTTCGGTCCTCAGCTCCGGAAAAAATAAAAAAAGACAAAATAAATAGAAGGATCAAGAATTTCAATAATATATTTTTAAATTTTTTGTTTTTTAGAGACAGGATTTCTCCATGTAACCCTGGCTGTCCTGGAACTTAGTCTGTAGACCAGGCCTCTAACTCAGAGGTCTGTCTGCTTCAGCCTCCTGAGTGCTGGAATTAAAGGCATATATCACCACCGCCTTTATAAGAATCTTAATGTACTATTGCTTCAACATTGTCCTCCATCTCTGGAATTTGTCCCTTCTGTTGCCTGCTGATGATGCTAATATGTTTTTATTTGATGAATTAATTCTTTCATTTTCATAACTTTTGTTTGGTTCCCTTTCAGTGTCTGAGCAACCAAATATTCTGAGGTTAAAAGTAAATGTACTTTATTGGTGACCTTGTGCACATGTGTCTCTGGGAAGGGAGAAAAGTTACAGATTGGATTGAAGCAATGGGAAGAAAACAGAAGTGGAAATAGAGACTGTGTGTTTTTGCTCATGTGCTTTGTGTAGGAGTATTTTCTACCTGGACTTTTTTTTCTCTCATACAGTATGTCAGGGCCTGGGGAAGTTTGGAGAAGTATAATCTGCTTCACATCACAGAAGACTCAGTGTGGAATGGGGTTTGGCAACACCTGGCTTCTATTAGTCCTCTGTGGAGATGGAATCACATGGCATTATTTGGGGGTGATTCATTGGTCTTTTGTGCTCTGTAAATGGTCTCTAAATTTAATAGTGGTGTTGTGTAATCAGTCTTATGGGTCTTGTCAGATGGAGAAGGTAGTGAGTGTGGTTCTGTGCCTGTATCCAAAGGGCTTCTGAGCACTGTGACTCACTGTGACTTCCTGTCATAAAGACAGGAAGGAACTGAGGCTGAGCACCCAGTTCCATTGCCTTGACTGTAATTCAGAGGCGTCTCTTCTTCCGGGATAATGCATTGTGCCCTTTCCCTCAGGCCCTGACTCTCAACTCCATCTACACTACTCAGTCTCCCACTATAGATGGCCATTTCTCTCTCTAGGCTCAAGATAACATCTCTTCAGTAAGCATGGAAACAGCATGCAGCCAGGGAAAATCATGACCCTGTTTCTAGAAATAGAAGACATTGAAAATTAATGCTAATGATACATTTTGAACTGCAATTAGAATGTTATTTTTTTTTTCCGGAGCTGGGGACCGAAACCAGGGCCTTGCGCTTCCTAGGCAAGCGCTCTACCACTGAGCTAAATCCCCAACCCTGTTTTTATTAGTTATCTTATTTATTTACATTTCAAATGTCACACCATTCCTGGTCTCCCCTCCACAAACCCTCCACCCCATTCTCCCTCCCCTTTGCCTCTAAGAGGATGCTCCCCCACCCCCCATTCCTGCCTCACCCTCTAACATCTCCCTTAGCTGGAGCAGCAAGCCTCCACAGGACCAAGTGCTTTCCCTCCTATTGATGCCAGATAAGGACATCCTTTGCTACATATGTATTGGGAGACATGGACCAATCCATGTATACTCTTTGGTTGGTGGTTTAGTCCCTGAAAGCTCTGAGGGGTCCAGTAAGTTGATATTGTTGTTCTTCCTATGGGGTTACAATCCCTTTCAGCTCCTTCAGTCCTTCCCCTAACTCTTCCACTAGGGTTCCTGGGCTCAGTCTATGGTTGGCTGTATCTGCATCTGTCTTAGTCAGGTGCTGGCAGAGCTTCTCAGAGGACAACTAAATATCACTGCTCCTGTCTGCAGGTACTTTGCATCAGCAATAGTGTTGAGGTTTGGTGTCTGTGGATGGGATCCCAAGGTGGGGCAGTCTCTGGATGGCCTTTCCTTCAGTCTCTGCTCCATTTTTGTCCCCCGACTTTCCTTTAGACAGGAACAATTATGGGTTAAAGATTTTGAGGTGGGTAGGTGGCCTCATCTCTCAACTGGGGGCCATGTCTATCTACTGGAGGTGGCCTCTTCAGGTTCTATCTCCCCTCTGTGGGCTATTTAGGTTAATGTCATCCCCACAGGGTCCTGGGAGCCTCTGGCATCCCTTGCATCTGGGACTTTCTAGTGGTTAACCTAATTCCCCAGCCTTTGGTAAAACATATTTCTATTCATTCCCCTGGCTTTTTGTTCCTCTCTCCTGTCTCTTTTCACACATGATCCTGCCCCCTTTTCCCCTCCTCCTCCCCTCTCCCAACCAGGTCCCTCCCTCCCTCCTTCCTTCCATCCCTTCCTTTGCCTCCTGTGATTATTTTGTTCCCCTTTCTAATTGGGATTAAAGCATCCACACTTTGGTCTTCATTTTTGTTAAATTTAATATGGTCTGTGAGTTGTATCATGGGTATTCTGAGCTTTTGGGCTAATATCCACTTATCAGTGAGGACATACCATGTATGTCCTTTTGGGTCTGGGTTACGTCATTCAGAATGATATTTTCTAGTTTCATCCATTTGTCTGCAAAATTTGTGAAGTCATCACTTTTAAAACTCGAGTAGTATTCCATTGTGTAAATGTAGCACATTTGCTATATCCATTCTTCCATTGAGGGACATCTGAGTTGATTACAGCTTCTGGCTATTATAAACAATGCTGCTATGAACATAGTGGAACATGTGCTCTTCTGGTGTGGTGGAATATCTTTTGAGTATAATCCCAAGAGCGGTATAGTTGGGTCTTCAGGTAGAAGTATTTCCAGTTTTCTGAGGAACTGCCAGATTGATTTCCAAAGTGGTTGTATCAGTGTGTGATATCACCAGCAATGGAGAGTGTTCCTCTTTCTCCACATCCTTGCCAGCATCTGCTGTCATCTGAATTTTTGATCTTAGTCATTCTGATTGGTGTAAGGTGGAGTCTCAGGGCCATTTTGATTTGCATTTCTCCTATGACTAGGGGTAAAAAACATTTCCTTAGGTGCTCCTTGGGCATTTGAGATTCTTCAGTTGAGAATTCTTTGTTTAGCTCTGTACCTCATTTTTTAATTGACTTACTCAGTTTTCTGGAGTCTTACTTCTCGAGTTCTTTGTAAATTTAGCTCTCTATCAGATGTAGGGTTGGTAGAGGAGTAGACTGCAGGAAATAATGAAACTCAGGGCTGAAATCAACCAAGTAGAAACAAAAAAACTATACAAAGAATCAACAAAACTAAGAGATGGTTCTTTGAAAAATCAACGAGATAGATAAATCCTTATCCAAACCAACCAAAGGGCTCAGAGGCAATATCCAAATTAACAAAGTCAGTGAAAAGGGAGACATAACAACATAAACTGAGAAAATTAAAAAAAATCATCAGATCCTACTATAAAAACCTTTACTCAACAAAACTGAAAAATCTGGATGAAATGGACAATTTTCTAGACAAATACCAGTTACCAAAATTAAATCAAGATCTGATAAACTATCTAAATAGTTCTATAACCTTTAAAGAAATAGAAGCAGTCATTAAAAGTCTCCCAACCCTCTCCCCCCAAAATAAGTTCTGGGCTTTTAGTGCAGAATTCGATCAGACCTTCAAAAAAGACCTAATACCAAAACTTCTCAAACTATTCCACAAAATAGAAACAGAAGAAACACTACTTAATTAATTCTATGAAGCTACAGTTACACTGACCCCTAAGCTACACAAAGTTCCAACAAAGAAAGAGAATTTCAGACCACTTTAGCTTATGAGTATTGATGCAAAAATACTCAATAAAAATTTCACAAACCGAATCCAAAACCATATCATAATGATCATTCACCACGATCAAGTAGGCTTCATCTCAGGGATGCAGGGATGATGGTTCAATATACAAAAAAATCTTTCCATGTAGTCCACTATATAAACAAATTCAAAGAAAAAAATCACATGTTCATTTCATTAGATGCTGAAAAAGTCTTTGACAAAATGTAAGACCCCTACATGTTAAAGTCTTGGAAAGGTCAGAAATTCAAGGCATATATCTAAACATAATAAAAGCAATATACAGCAAACCAACAGGCTACATCAAATTAAATGGAGAGAAACTCAAGCATTTCCACTAAAATCAAGGAGAAAATAAGGGTGTCCACTCTCTCCCTATTTATTCAATATAGTACTAGAAATTCTAACTAGAGCAATTAGACGACACAAGGTGGTCAAAGGGATACAAATTGAAAAGGAAGAAGTCAAGGTATCCCTATTTGCAGATGATATAATAGAATACATAAGAGACACCAAAATTTCTACCTGAGAACTTCTACACCTAATAAACAATTTCAACAAAGTAGCTGGATATAAAATTAACTCAAACAAATCAGTAGCCTTCCTCTACACAAAGGATAAATGGGCTGAGAAAGAAATTAGGGAAACAACACCCTTCACAATAGTCACAAACAATATAAAATATCTTGGTGTAACTCTAACCAAACAAGTGAAGATGTGTATGACAAGAACTTCAAGTCTCTGAAGAAAGAAATCAAAGAAGACTTCAGAAAATGGAAAGACTTCCCATGCTCATGGATTGGTAGGAGTAACATAGTAAAAATGTTCATCTTACCAAAAGCAATCTACATATCAATGCAATTCCCATCAAAATTCCAACACAATTCTTCAAAGACATAGAAAGAGCAATTCTCAAATTCATCTGGAAAGACAAGAAACCTAGAATAGTGAAAACAATTCTTAACAATAAAAGAATGTCTGGGGGAGTCACCACCCCTGATCTCAAGCTCTACTACAGAGCAATAGTGGTTAAAAACTGCATGTTATTGGTACAGAGACAGACAGGTTGATCAATGGAATAGAATTGAAGACCCAGAAATAAAACTACACACTTGTGCATACTTGATCTTTGACAAAGAAGCCAAAATTATACAATGGAAAAATAAGCATCTTCAATAAAGAGTGCTGGTCTAACTGGATGTCTGTATGTACAAAAATGAAAATAGACCTATATTTGTCACCATGCACAAAGCTCAAGTCTAAGTTGATCAAGGACCTCAAGAGAAAACCAGATACACTGAATCTAATAGAAGAGAAAGTGGGAAAGAGCCTTGAACTCATTGGCACAGGCAGAAATTTCCTAAACAGAACTCCAATGGCTCATGCTCTAATATCAAGAATTGATAAATTGGACCTCATGAAACTGGAAAGCTTCTGTAAGGCAAAGGACCATAGTCAGTAGGACAAATCAGTAACCTACAGATTGGGAAAAAAATCTTCACTAACCCCACATTTGATAGAGGGCTAATATCCAAAATATATAAAGAACTCCAGAAACTTATCACCAAAAAACCAACAACCCAATAAAAAAAATGGGATATAAAACTAAACCAGGAATTCACAATAGAGGAATCTCGAATGGCTGAGAAGCACCTAAGAAAATGTTCATCATCCTTAGTCATCAGAGAAATGCAAATCAAAATGGCCCTGAGACTCCACCTTATACCAATCAGAATGACTAAGATAAAAAAATTCAGGTGACAGCAGATGCTGGCAAGAATGTGTAGAAAGAGGAACACTCCTTCATTGCTGGTGGGATTGCAAACTGTTATAAATACTCTGGAAATCAATTTGGAGGTTCCTCAGAAAATTGGAAATAGACCTACCTAAAGATCCAGAAATACAACTCTTGAGAATATACCCCAAAGATGTCCCACCATGCCACAGGGGCACATGTTTTACTATGTTCATACAGTCTTATTTGTGATAGCCAGAAGCTGGAAACAGTTCAGACATCCCATGACAGAAGAATGGACACAGAAAACATGATTCATTTACACAATGGAATACTAATCAGCTATTAAGAATGAGGACACCCTGAGTTTTGCAGGCAAATGGATGGAACTAGAAAATATCATCCTGAGTGAGGTAACTCAGACCCATAAGGTCATGCATGATATGTTCTCTCTAAAAAGTGGGTATTATAAAAAAAATTACAGAATACCCAAGATACAGTCCACAGAACTCAAAAAGGTCAACAAGCTGAAGGGCCCAAGTGAAGACGCCTCAGTTACACTTGGGAGGGAGAAGAAAGCAAACTCAAGTGAGGAGGGAGGGAGGGACAGGAGAGGGAAAGGGGTTGGTGGTGGGGAAGAGAGGGGAACGTGATCTGGTATTAGATGGGGGAAAGGACTGAAGCCCTGAGGGCCAGCAGAAAGAATGGTGACCTTGGGAGGAAAGAGGTTGGGAAGATCCTCTAGAATGTACCAGAGGGGAGAGAGAACTTATTGAACACACCTCCAGCAGAAAGACAGGGCATCAAGTGAGGAATGAAGTTGCTATCCCACAGCCAAAACTCTGACCCATAATTCTGCCTGTCTGAAAGAAATGCAGGGATGGAAGTGGAGAAGAGCCTGAGGAAAAGGAGGTCCAGCAACAGGCCCAAAGTGGGATCCAGCTCAAGGGGAGACCCCAAGACCTGACACCATTACACAAAAAGGGACCTACCATGGCTGCCCTCCAACAGACCTAACAAGCAGCTGAAAGAGTCAGATGCAGATATGTGCACCCAACCAATGAACAGAAGCTGCTGACCCCTCTGGCTGAATTAGGGGAAAGTTAGAGGAAGCTAAGGAGGAGGGCAACCCTGTAGGAGGACCAGCAGTCTCAATTAACCTGGACCTCTAAAATCTCTTAGACACTGGATCACCAACCAGGCAGCATACACCAGCTGAGATGAGGCCTCCAACACATATACAGCAAAGGACTCCTGGGTCTGGGCTCATTCAGAGAAGATACACTTGATCCTCAAGGGACTGGAGGCCCCGGGAAATTTAGAGGTCTGGTTTGGTGGGTGGAGTGGGGACATCTTTGTGGAGACAGGGGTAGGAGGGAGTGCTGGGGGATGTGGAGAGGAGGTATTGGATGTGGAAGCCTGGGGGGGTGGACCAGGAGGGGAATAAAATATGGAGTATAAAGATACATACATACATACATACATACATACATACATACATACATACATACATACATGAAAGAAAGAAATAGCAATACTCAGCTTCATTGGAATAACAAAAACCCAGGATAGTGAAAACAATTCTTAACAATTAAAGAACTTCTTGGGGAAATCACCATCCCTGACCTCAAGGTGTACTACAGAGCAATTGTGATAAAAACCACATAATATTGGTACAGAGACAGGCAGGGAGATCAATGGAGTAGAACTGAAGATCCAGGAATTAACCCACAGACCTATGATCTCTTGATCTTTGACAAAAAACCCAAAACCATACAGTGTAATAAAGAAAGCATTTTAAACAAATGGTGCTGGTCTAACTGGCAGTCTGCTTGTAGAAGAATGCAAACTGATCCATTTTTATTCCCCATGTAGAAAGCTTAGGTTCAAGTGGATCAAGGACCTCCACATAAAACTTAGAAATGTAAATAAATAAAATAACCAATTATCTTTGAATATATATTAATATCCATGAAGCTACCAAATAGCAACTAAGTGCTAAAAATTTTATGTGTATTGAAGGTTATTTTGCTGAATAAAATGAATTTGAGGAGCCTGTGCACCTCAAACTCTGCACTATGAGACTTAAGTTTGTATCAGGATGCTAGTATTCACAGAGTAGATATGGCATGAATATTAGTTAAAAGTATTTATTGACAGGATGTGGTGACATGTTTGGGAGGCTTAAGAAGGAATAAGCCATGGGCTATGTAGTGAGGCCCTGTTTTAAAAGCTCAATAAGACAGATTGATAGATGATGAATGAATGGATAGATGATGGATGGATAGATGGATGATTGGATGGTTGCATTGACTGACTAAAGGGAACAAGTTAGGTTAACACAAAAACCTTGATGGGAATGTTCAATGTAGTTTTATTTAGGGTGACTAAAAACTGCAAAGAGCTCAACTGATAAATAGAAAGCCAACTGTTACATCCATACAAACACTTCTCAGCAACAGAAGGAAAAACGGACCGACTCCTGTCACGACATGGGAGAGTCTCAAAGGGCTTTAAGTGAAAAGCTTAACACAGAAGGCCCATGTGTAAGTCTGATCGTCTGACCTTCTGAATGAAGCAAGTTTGTGTACAGAGAAGAGACTAGTAGTTTCCAGGACTGAGGAATGGCTGACTGGGGTGAAGGGCCTATTCTTTTTCTTGATCGTGGTGTAACCACATAACTGTACTCAGAGCTGGCATCAAGGAGGGCGGATTCCATTGTGTATTAAATTAAAAATTACACTTCTCTGGTTGTTTCCAAAACCACAATCTTTCCATGCTTACCAATTAATTTTATGAGAACAATAAAGATTAATGTCCTGGTTGAAGAATAGCAGATTTTCTATTCTTTTCTCAAGAGATACACAAAGCCATCCATTTCTGTGACCTCTCTGGAAAGAGCTTGAGGCTAAGTAAAAACAGGATTTCTATTGCTATAAATAAGTAAACAAATTGAAATGAAAAAATATGGTTGCTAGGCAGACCATTTAGTGATGTTCGGTTTAAAAATCCTAGTGCACTTCGCAGTTGGATCCATCCCCAAATTTTCATGCTGTTAATCCAGTCCTGACCTAGAATCTTTACATGTTTAATGTCAGAATGTGAAAGCTAGAACTTCAGATTTTGCACATTCTTTTTCTTGGAAGCATAAACTTTTGAAGTCAACCCAAACTTTTCATTCTTCTGGGTTGATTTGATTTTGGCAAAATCTTCTTAGTTCACAAAGCTTTTAAGCTCTCAAACTCTCTGCTAGACACTGCAAAAATAGATGGATATCAACCATATGATACTTTCTTAAAAACAGGCACATACCTTTAAAAAAAATCAGCCAGGAGGGGAATTCAAACTGTGCTAGGATTAGGTGAGAAAGAGAATGTTTGTGAGTGAGATCATTTGTGACAAAAAGCTATGGAGTCAGGGGTCCTCCTTTGTTAACCCTCTGGCCATGTTTGGGAGCATCTGTTGTGGACCATGCTCAGCAGAGTGGCTTATTTGTGAACAAGACTTAGCTCTTTTGTCACTGACTTACATTTATGATGATCAGAAACTAGGTGGAGATTTTTAGCTCATCCTTGGGTAGTTTAGTCTGTACACTAGGCACTTGTTGAGTGATTCAGTGAAGTTAATGATGTGGAAAACACTGAAATGCAGATCCTAGTATCTTCCTAGTCAGCCAGTTCCTCTCCAGCTTACAGAGGACAGAGTTCTTGTCCTCAGTTGTTTGCCTTTCCCCTTAGGTCCACAGTAGGAGACCTTACTTCTGGTCCAAACAATCTCCTGATTCTCTAAACACCAAATCCACGAACTTCCCACCTCCCTCTCTATACTGTTTTTCAGCCCTTCATCTTGGGTTCTGGGTCCAGGCCCTCTTGTTACATACATACTCCTGCGTTACCTCCTGCCATTCCCAATAATGAATCTCCCGCTGCGTAAACACACGGAATTTGTAAACTTGTGTAAGATACCATCCCAGGATGCCACTTATGCCTTTCAGCGAAGATCCCATGGCTCCTCCTTTTATGGGAATGTTGAGGAAGTTATTTATAGAGTCAACGCACTCCTTGTCTTCCAATCTCTCTCAGAGTCAGTTTGCTTAATCACTCTTATTAGGATTACTTAAGACTTTCATGTTGCCTAAGTTAATGTCAATATTCAGTTCTCATTTCAAGAGTACTCGATGGAGATTCTTTTTCTTTCTGAGCGTCCTGTTTGGAGATGCCCTAAATGTGTACTCTGGTTGACACTAGAATTGGTTACTTTGCTGCATAATCTTGCTTCTTAATTATTTTATTTCTTGAAAGTAAAATAAAATTACATGACACTTTTTTTTACCTTCCTTTCCTGTCTCCAATCCTTTGCATACACTTAAATATATAAATACATCCTGTTCAGTTTGTATAGTATTACTTGTATGCATATGTTTTCAGGGCTGACCACTATGTATTAGATGACCAGTTCAAACGCTCTTCCTTGGGGAACACTCCATTCTTGGTATTCCATACTGCCTGTAGTTCTTTGTCTAGGGTTGAGGCACCATGAGATTTTTCACATGGCCATTTGCTCTCTGCATTTTGATCAATTGTGGTTTTCTGTAATGGTCTCCATCTGTTGCAAAGAGAAAACTCTTTTGATGAGTGGTGAGAACCTCACTTATCTGTCTATGTAAGGATAAATATTTAGAATGTAGGAATTAATTGTTTTAATGAGGTGGCAGTTGTAGGTTCTTTTCCATAATTCATGACTTCACTAGTCCTGGGGGATTGGCTGGCTTTCCAGTACCAGGAACAACTTACTTCTTATTGAGTAGGTCATAAATTCAACTACAGATCTGTTGGTTACTGCAAAGAAATGAGTGCCACTATTGCACTCTGTTGTTTTAGTTCATAAGCATCCTGTATGTATATGAGTATTGTTTGTTTCCCCCTCTTGGAAACTTGCATGATGACTTCTGATATTAGGAAAGATAGTCCTTAGGGAGAAGGCTTTCATGTTAGAACCAGCTCAAGTCCTCTGTGTCCTGTGTCTGAAGTACATGGTATCTTCAGGAAGAGGGATTTATCTTCCACCTCTTGGGGGCAACCAAGAGTAATAGCAATAGTCTGTTTATGTTTACATGAGTCTTGGACAAACCTGACCAACAGACCAAATGGGGTCTTCTCATGTTTATTGTTGGGGTTTTTGTTAGGTGACCTCTGGCTTTTAGAGAGAGAATTGTCAGCCCAGATGGGAAATTTCACTTAAAAAGTCTATCTATATACTTATATATATATTACTTGCAATTTGGGGTATATAGGTAATGATTCTTTATAACTTTTTCAGGTGTCTTTATGTTATTTTATCATCCTACCTTCTTCTTCTGTATTAATCTCTCTTCTATCCCTAATTAAAGACCTCTGTTTTCCCATTTTCTCCTTCAAATCAGCTCGGAATACCCACGATACAACTTACAGACCTGATGTATAAGGTCTGTAAGAAAGAAGAAAGAAGATCACATCAAAGTGTGGTTGCTACAGTCCTACTCAGAAGGAGGAAGAAAATCATCTCCAGGAAGTATTGGGAGAGGGATCTTGGAGGGAGAGAGGAGGGAGAGGGAAACTGTGGGGTGGCAGTTCAGATATGGGAGATGGGGGAGACGTACAGGGGGTCAGAAATTTGAAAGTAAGTGTGTAGCAGTGGGAGAGGGGGAACTTGGGGTAGCCACTAGAAAGTCCCAGATGTCAGGGACCCAAAAGGTTCCCAGGACCCAACAGGGAGAACATTAGCCAAAATACCCAACAAAGAAGAGAGAGAACCTGTAGAGACCATATCCAGAGGTTAGGCAAGGCTCCTGGTTGAGGGATGGGACCACCCACCGACCTCAAAAATATTAATCCAGAATTCCTCCTGTCAAAAGGAAATGCAGGGACAAAGAGTGGAGCAGAGACTGAAGAAAAGGTCATCCAGAGACTGCCCCACCTAGAGATCCATCCTATCTGCAGATACCAAACCCAGACACTATTGCTGATGCCAAGAACTGATGCTGACAGGAGCCTGGTATAGCGGTCCCCTGATAGGCTCTGCCAGAGCCTGATCCACACAGATGTAGATGTATGCAGCTATACATCAGACCGAGTGTGGGGAACCCAATGGAGAAATTAGGGCAGGATTGTAGTTGCTGAATGAGTTTGTAACCCCATAAGAAGAGCAACAATACCAATCAACCAGAATCCCCGGAGCTCTCAGGGACTAAACCACCAACCAGAGTACACATGAGGGAACCCATGGCTCTAGCTGGATAAGTAGCAGAGGATGGCCTTGTTGGACATCTATGGGAGGAGAGACCCTTGGTCCTGTGAAGGCTCGATGCCCTAGTGTAGAAGAATGCCAGGGCAGGGAGGTGGGAGGGAGTGGGTGTGTGTGTGTGAGCACCCTCACAGAAGCAGGGGGATGGGGGATGGGATAGGGGTTTGTGGAGGGGAAACTGGGAAGGGAGACAACATTTGCAATGCAAATAAATAAAGTAACCTCAGATGAAAGGGAACCTCAGATGAAAGGGAACATATGACATTTATTTTTCTGGGTCAGGTTCCTTCACTTAATCTGATCTTTTCTAGTTTCACCAATTTACCAAGCTTGACTCTTGTGCAGAGATACAGGATCTGGCTGTGCATAGAGGTTTGAGTATAGTTTACAAAGAGGCTAAAGGTTGGTGTAATTTCACTCTCTAAGACCTTTAAACTCTGGAGGACTTAGGACTCAGTTTCAAATTTCCTTTTTCCATCTGTATTCACTCTCTGTACGATCTCATCTCGAGACTTTAACAGCATCCTTATTCCACTTATACCTCTAAGGTCTAATCTGATGGTTTCACAGGAACCTCACCTGAAGTACATAAATGTGAATTTCTGATCTCTCAGCCTCCTCCAATTCTATTCTTCATATACTATTCCCAACCATAACAAATAACATTTAATTCACGGAGTTGCTCAAAACTCCTAGAATAATCTTTCATTCCTCTTATAATTTGGCACCCCAGACCCAATCAATTAACAACTTATGCTCTGTAGCTGGCCACTTCTCACCTCTTACAGCTGAATTGTCACCTCTGTAGCAATGGCCCACTGTGTACCTGCCTTCCCACTAGGCTTCTTGCTTCCATATCAGGTTGTGCCCACCCACTGGCTTCATGTATCATTGTATTCAAGGTTTTACTATTACTTACAGACATTTATGCAATCCAGCTTCCTACCTCCGATCTCATTTATTAACATTGTTCACTGAATTATATTTCTTTACCCAGTTCTTGAGGATTACACATTCTCCAGGGCCATCACATCTTCTGCTAAATATAGCTGCAACACTCCTTTCTCAGCTATTTTCGGGGGGAGCAGCTCTATGGCATGAATGAGAGGTTATGGCATTTCTTCAATGAAGATGTCCTGTTCACACAGCTTACTTTATTTATTCATGGTGCACACCTCTACCTGGTATATCACCCACCAGTAATGGCCTTCATGTGAAAACACAAAGTCTCTGAGGCATGGGCTTACTGCATTTGGATCACAATTTTATTCTAAATGTCTAGTACACAGAAAGGCTTCCAATATGTATTGACCGAGATGCCAGATGTTGCAATAAAATAAAATATGCCCACTTAAATGTTAGATCAATAGCAAATAATATTTATAGTGTAAATATGTCCAAAGAATTGCCCAAATTTGATCTGTCAGTTCTATAAATTATTCATTATTAGCCTGGAACTGTGGTGAACTATATTATACGTGTCCAGCATTAGTGGCTACAGTAACACGTGTATCCTGAAGACTTTGTTTTTAAATGGTTGGCCACTAATTTGAACTTGGAAATGTATGTTTATTCTGCCTTCAGAGAAAATCACAAGAGCTGGAAATTGTTCAATTTGGGGGTAAACGTATGAGGAGTGCCATTAACTTACCATGAAGTGAATTAACTTACCATGTTAGAAGCATCATCTATGCCTCCCATGACTAAAAGGTCTCAATATTAAAGGGTTTGGACCACTTAATTGCTTAAGAATATTAGGGATGAGCTATCTAAAGGTGAGGACAATCAGTTTTATATATTATGCACAGATAAAGTGAACTAAATTTTGTTCACTAATAATTTAAGGGAGTTGGTGAGAACCACAGTCAGTACTGCCAGCTGGTAGTGAATATGAGGTCACTCTGATGCTGTTACCATGGTTACCTATAGACTCTGAGACATGAAGATGCAATTTGGATCAGTGACTGATCTTTGGGGAACTAACATCCACATGTGTAATCATTTCATTTATTGGAGCTTACTTTTATTTCCCCATCTTTATTAACTTGAGTATTTCTTTACATTTCTTTTTTTTTTTATCTATTTTTTTTTGGTTTATTTTTTTTTTTTATTTATTTTTTTATTAACTTGAATATTTCTTATATACATTTCGAGTGTTATTCCCTTTCCCGGTTTCCGGGCAAACATCCCCTTCCCCCCCCTTCCTTATGGGTGTTCCCTCCCCACCTCCCCCCCATTGCTGCCCCTCCCCCGACAGTCTAGTTCACTGGGGGTTCATTCTTAGCAGGACCTAGGGCTTCCCCTTCCACTGGTGCTCTTACTAGGATATTCATTGCTACCTATGAGGTCAGAGTCCAGGGTCAGTCCATGTATAGTCTTTAGGTAGTGGCTTAGTCCCCTGGAAGCTCTGGTGGCTTGGCATTGTTGTACATATGGGGTCTCGAGCCCCTTCAAGCTCTTCCAGTTCTTTCTCTGATTCCTTCAACGGGGGTCCTATTCTCAGTTCAGTGGTTTGCTGCTGGCATTCGCCTCTGTATTTGCTGTATTCTGGCTGTGTCTCTCAGGAGCGATCTACACTTCTGCACTTCTTTGCTTCATCCATCTTGTCTAATTGGGTGGCTGTATATATATGGGCCACATGTGGGGCAGGCTCTGAATGGATGTTCCTTCAGTCTCTGTTTTAATCTTTGCCTCTCTCTTCCCTGCCAAGGGTATTCTTGTTCCCCCTTTAAAGAAGGAGTGAAGCATTCACATTTTGATCCTCCGTCTTGAGTTTCATTTGTTCTAGGCATCTAGGGTAATTCAGGCATTTGGGCTAATAGCCACTTATCAATGAGTGCATACCATGTATGTCTTTCTGTGATTGGGTTAGCTCACTCAGGATGATATTTTCCAGTTCCAACCATTTGCCTACAAATTTCATAAACTCGTTGTTTTTGATAGCTGAGTAATATTCCATTGTGTAGATATACCACATTTTCTGTATCCATTCCTCTGTTGAAGGGCATCTGGGTTCTTTCCAGCTTCTGGCTATTATAAATAAGGCTGCGATGAACATAGTGGAGCACGTGTCTTTTTTATATGTTGGGGCATCTTTTGGGTATATGCCCAAGAGAGGGATAGCTGGATCCTCAGGCAGTTTAATGTCCAATTTTCTGAGGAACCTCCAGACTGATTTCCAGAATGGTTGTACCAGTCTGCAATCCCACCAACAATGGAGGAGTGTTCCTCTTTCTCCACATCCTCGCCAGCATTTGCTGTCACCTGAGTTTTTGATCTTAGCCATTCTCACTGGTGTGAGGTGAAATCTCAGGGTTGTTTTGATTTGCATTTCCCTGATGACTAAAGATGTTGAACATTTCTTTAGGTGTTTCTCAGCCATTCGGCATTCCTCAGCTGTGAATTCTTTTTGTTTAGCTCTGAACCCCATTTTTTTAATAGGGTTATTTGTCTCCCTCTTGGTCTAACTTTTTGAGTTCTTTTGTATATTTTGGATATAAGGCCTCTATCTGTTGTAGGATTGGTAAAGATCTTTTCCCAATCTGTTGGTTGCCGCTTTGTCCTAAATCCACAGTGTCCTTTGCCTTACAGAAGCTTTGCAGTTTTATGAGATCCCATTTGTCGATTCTTGATCTTAGAGCATAAGCCATTGGTGTTTTGTTCAGGAAATTTTTTCCAGTGCCCATGTGTTCCAGATGCTTCCTAGTTTTTCTTCTATTAGTTTGAGTGTTCTGGTTTGATGTGGAGGTCCTTGATCCACTTGACTTAAGCTTTGTACAGGGTGATAAGCATGGATCGATCTGCATTCTTCTACATGTTGACCTCCAGTTGAACCAGCACCATTTGCTGAAAATGCTATCTTTTTTCCATTGGATGGATTTGGCTCCTTTGTCAAAAATCAAGTGACCATAGGTGTGTGGATTCATTTCTGGGTCTTCAATTCTGTTCCATTGGTCTATCTGTCTGTCTCTGTACCAATACCATGCAGTTTTTATCACTATTGCTCTGTAATACTGCTTGAGTTCAGGGATAGTGATTCCCCCTGAAGTCCTTTTATTGTTGAGGATAGTTTTAGCTATCCTGGGTTTTTTGTTATTCCAGATGAATTTGCAAATTGTTCTGTCTAATTCTTTGAAGAATTGGATTGGTATTTTGATGGGGATTGCATTGAATCTGTAGATCGCTTTTGGTAAAATGGCCATTTTTACTATATTAATCCTGCCAATCCATGAGCATGGGAGATCTTTCCACCTTCTGAGGTCTTCTTCAATTTCTTTCTTCAGTGTCTTGAAGTTCTTATTGTACAGATCTTTTACTTGCTTGGTTAAAGTCACACCGAGGTATTTTATATTATTTGGGTCTATTATGAAGGGTGTCGTTTCCCTAATTTCTTTCGCTTGTTTCTTTTGTGTAGAGGAAGGCTACTGATTTATTTGAGTTAATTTTATACCCAGCCACTTTGCTGAAGTTGTTTATCAGCTTTAGTAGTTCTCTGGTGGAACTTTTTGGCATCACTTAAATATACTATCATATCATCTGCAAATAGTGATATTTTGACTTCTTCTTTTTCCGATCTGTATCCCTTGATCTCCTTTTTGTTGTCTGATTGCTCTGGCTAGAACTTCAAGAACTATATTGAATAAGTAGGGAGAGGGGCAGCCTTGTCTAGTCCCTGATTTTAGTGGGATTGTTTCAAGTTTCTCTCCATTTAGTTTCTTGTTAGCCACTGGTTTGCTGTATATGGCTTTTACTATGTTTAGGTATGGGCCTTGTATTCCTATTCTTTCCAGGACTTTTATCATGATGGGGTGTTGAATTTTGTCAAATGCTTTCTCAGCATCTAATGAAATGATCATGTGGTTTTGTTCTTTCAGTTTGTTTATATAATGGATCACGTTGATGGTTTTCCGTATATTAAACCATCCCTGCATGCCTGGGATGAAGCCTACTTGATCATGGTGGATGATTGTTTTGATGTGCTCTTGGATTCGGTTTGCCAGAATTTTGTTGAGTATTTTTGCGTCAATGTTCATAAGGGAAATTGGTCTGAAGTTCTCTTTCTTTGTTGGGTCTTTGTGTGGTTTAGGTATAAGAGTAATTGTGGCTTCATAGAAGGAATTCGGTAGTGCTCCATCTGTTTCAATTTTGTGGAATAGTTTGGATAATATTGGTATGAGGTCTCCCATGAAGGTCTGATAGAATTCTGCACTAAACCCGTCTGGACCTGGGCTCTTTTTGGTTGGGAGACCTTTAATGACTGCTTCTATTTCCTTAGGAGTTATGGGGTTGTTTAACTGGTTTATCTGTTCCTGATTTAACTTTGGTACCTGGTATCTGTCTAGGAAATTGTCCATTTCCTGTAGATTTTCAAGTTTTGTTGAATATAGGCTTTTATAGTAAGATCTGATGATTTTTTGAATTTCCTCTGAATCTGTAGTTATGTCTCCCTTTTCATTTCTGATTTTGTTAATTTGGACACACTCTCTGTGTCCTCTCGTTAGTCTGGCTAGGGGTTTATCTATCTTGTTGATTTTCTCAAAGAACCAACTTTTGGTTCTGTTGATTCTTTCTATGGTCCTTTTTTTTTCTACTTGGTTGATTTCAGCTCTGAGTTTGATTATTTCCTGCCTTCTACTCCTCCTGGGTGTATTTGCTTCTTTTTGTTCTAGAGCTTTTAGGTGTGCTGTCAAGCTGCTGACATATGCTCTTTCCTGTTTCTTTCTGCAGGCACTCAGCGCTATGAGTTTTCCTCTTAGCACAGCTTTCATTGTGTCCCATAAGTTTGGGTATGTTGTACCTTCATTTTCATTAAATTCTAAAAAGTTTTTAATTTCTTTCTTTATTTCTTCCTTGACCAGGTTATCATTGAGTAGAGCATTGTTCAGTTTCCACGTATATGTGGGCATTCTTCCCTTATTGTTATTGAAGACCAGCTTTAGGCCGTGGTGGTCCGATAGCACGCATGGGATTATTTCTATCTTTCTGTATCTGTTGAGGCCTGTTTTTTGACCAATTATATGGTCAATTTTGGAGAAAGTACCATGAGGAGCTGAGAAGAAGGTATATCCTTTTGCTTTAGGGTAGAACGTTCTATAAATATCCGTTAAGTCTATTTGGCTCATGACTTCTCTTAGTCTGTCTACGTCTCTGTTTAATTTCTGTTTCCATGATCTGTCCATTGATGAGAGTGGGGTGTTGAAATCTCCTACTATTATTGTGTGAGGTGCAATGTGTGTTTTGAGCTTTAGTAAGGTTTCTTTTACGTATGTAGGTGCCCTTGTATTTGGGGCATAGATATTTAGGATTGAGAGTTCATCTTGGTGGATTTTTCCTTTGATGAATATAAAGTGTCCTTCCTTATCTTTTTTGATGACTTTAGTTGGAAATTGATTTTATTTGATATTAGAATGGCTACTCCAGCTTGCTTCTTCTGACCATTTGCTTGGAAAGTTGTTTCCCAGCCTTTCACTCTGAGGTAGTGTCTGTCTTTGTCTCTGAGGTGTGTTTCCTGTAGGCAGAATGCAGGGTCCTCGCTATGTATCCAGTTTGTTAATCTATGTCTTTTTATTGGGGAGTTGAGGCCATTGATGTTGAGAGATATTAAGGAATAGTGATTATTGCTTCCTGTTATATTCATATTTGGATGTGAGGTTGTGTTTGTGTGCTTTTCCTCTCTTTGTTTTGTTGCCAAGACTATTAGTTTCTTGCCTCTTCTTGGGTATAGCTTGCCTCCTTATGTTGGGCTTTACCATTTATTATCCTTTGTAGTGCTGGATTTGTAGAAAGATATTGTGTAAATTTGGTTTTGTCATGGAATATCTTGGTTTCTCCATCTATGTTAATTGAGAGTTTTGCAGGATACAGTAGCCTGGGCTGGCATTTGTGTTCTCTTAGGGTCTGTATGACATCAGTCCAGGATCTTCTGGCCTTCATAGTTTCTGGCGAAGTCTGGTGTGATCCTGATAGGTCTGCCTTTATATGTTACTTGACCTTTTTCCCTTACTGCTTTTAATATTCTTTCTTTATTTTGAGCGTTTAGTGTTTTGACTATTATGTGACGGGAGGTGTTTCTTTTCTGGTCCAATCTATTTGGAGTTCTGTAGGCTTCTTGTATGCCTATGGGTATCACTTTTTTTTAGGTTAGGAAGTTTTCTTCTATGATTTTGTTGAAGATATTTACTGGTCCTTTGAGCTGGGAGTCTTCACTCTCTTCTATACCTATTATCCTTAGGTTTGATCTTCTCATTGAGTCCTGGATTTCCTGTATGTTTTTGGACCAGTAGCTTTTTCCGCTTTTACATTATCTTTGACAGTTGAGTCAATGATTTCTATGGAATCTTCTGCTCCTGAGATTCTCTCTTCCATCTCTTGTATTCTGTTGGTGAAGCTTGTATCTACAGCTCCTTGTCTCTTCTTTTGGTTTTCTATATCCAGGGTTATTTCCATGTGTTCTTTCTTGATTGCTTCTATTTCCATTTTTAATTCTTTCAACTGTTTGATTGTGTTTTCCTGGAATTCTTTCAGGGATTTTTGTGATTCTTCTCTGTAGGCTTCTACTTGTTTATTAATGTTTTCCTGTGTTTCTCTAAGGGAGTTCTTCACGTCTTTCTTGAAGTCCTCCAGCATCATGATCAAATATGATTTTGAAACTAGATCTTGCTTTTCTGGTGTGTTTGGATATTCCATGTTTGTTTTGGTGGGAGAATTGGGTTCCGATGATGTCATGTAGTCTTGGTTTCTGTTGCTTGGGTTCCTGTGCTTGCCTCTCGCCATCAGATTATCTCTAGTGTTACTTTGTTCTGCTATTTCTGACAGTGGCTAGACTGTCCTATAAGCCTGTGTGTCAGGAGTGCTGTAGACCTGTTTTACTGTTTTCTTTCTGCCAGTATTGGGGACAGAGTGTTCTGCTTTCGTGCGTGTAGTTTTTCCCCTCTACAGGTCTTCAGCTGTTCCTGTGGGCCTGTGTCTTGAGTTCACCAGGCAGGTCACTTGCAGCAGAAAAGTTGGTCTTACCTGCGGTCCCGAGGCTCAAGTTCGCTCGCGGGGTGCTGCCCACGGGCTCTCCGAGGTGGCAGCACCCAGGAAGATCTGCGCCGCCCCTTCCGGGAGCCTCCGTGCACCAGGGTTCCAGATGGCCTCCGGTGTTTTCCTCTGGAATCAGCAATGTGTGTAGAGAGCAGTCTCTTCTGGTTTCGCAGGCGTGTCTGCCTCTCTGAAGGTTTAGCTCTCCTTCCCACGGGATTTGGGTGCAGAGAACTGTTTATCCGGTCTGTTTCCTTCAGGTTCCGGCGGTGTCTCAGGCAGGGCTCCTGCCTCACCTGGGCCCTCTCCCACGGGAGCCCAGAGGCCTTATACAGTTTCCTCTTGGGCCAGGGATGTGGGCAGGGGTGGGCAGTGTTGGTGGTCTCTTCTGCTCTGCAGCCTCAGGAGTGCCCACCTGACCAGGCGGTAAGGTATCTCTCCCACGGGTTCTGGGAGCAGAGAGCGCTGCGGGCCGGGATCCGCGGGTGTGGGCTCTTATTTACATTTCAAATGTTATTCCCTTTCCCAGTTTACATGCCAACACCCCCTAACCCCTCCTCCTCCCATTCTATATGGGTGTTCCCCTCCCAATCCTCCCCCCATTACCACCCTCCCCCCCAAGAATCCAGTTCACCGGGGGTCCAGCCTTGGCAGGACCAAGGGCTTCCCCTTCCACTGGTCCCCTTACTAGGACAGGTGACTTAGTCCCTGGAAGCTCTGGTTGCTTGGCATTGTTGTTCATATGGGGCCTCAAGCCCCTTCAAGCTCTTCCAGACCTTTCTCTGATTCCTTTAACAGGGGTCCTGATCTCAGTTCAGTGGCTTGCTGCTGGCATTCGCCTATGTATTTGCTGTATTCTGGCTGTGTCTCTCAGGAGAGATCTACATCCAGTTCCTGTCAGCCTGCACTTCTTTGCTTCATCCATCTTGTCTAATTGGGTGGCTGTATATGCATGGGCCACATGTGAGGCAGGCTCTGAATGGGCGTTCCTTCTGCCTCTGTTCTAAACTTTGCCTCCCTATTCCCTGCCAAGGGTATTCTTGTTCCCCTTTTAAAGAAGGAGTGAAGCATCCGCATTTTGGTCATCCTTCTTGAGTTTCATGTGTTCTGTGCATCTTGGGTAATTCGAGCATTTGGGCTAATATCCACTTATCAATGAGTGCATACCATGTGTGTTTTTCTGTGGTTGTGTTACTTCACTCAGTGGAGCTTACTTCTTATGAAACAAAAAAAGCGAGGATTTATTTCTTGTGACTTCAGCATGTTTGGGAAATGAAATGTGTTGATTATGGGCCAGGCTCTTGAGGATATTAGCAGGTAAAGCTCACAACTTTTCTACAGGATGAAGTTTAGGGAGCATGTGGTGAGAAGGTTTCAGAGGCACACAGATGTATGTTCAAGTTGAAATTCCAGGAAAAGAAAAGGTACAGTGAGAGCAGACGAAGGGAGGTGTGGAAAGTTGCCAGTAATAGTCAGACACAACTATGATGTGGTTTTGCTGCTTTTTTAGTCCACTAAAAATCAAAGTTACCTGTGAGCTGAGTTTGTGGGAAAGGCTGAAAGAAGAAAGGAAATCAAAGGTCAAATGAGAGTCCAGGAGCCGACTCTAATCTAGAGCCTGAAAATGGCAAGAGGGAACACTTTGATGAACAGAGCATTTCTGGACTAAGGAGCATAAGCAGACTGAGGTCCAAAGAGTGCCAGAGGCTTGCTGAGGTAAAAAAAAAAAACCCTGCATGTTCCTATTTCTTTTCAGTCATTCAGTGGCATGGGTTGGGGAGAGATGCCCCCTCCCAGTGTGGGAGAGCTGGCCCTGAGAGCTAGAGAGTTGGAGTTCTGACCCCTCCATTTGTGCCTGCTGCACAAATGAAGAGATGTCCTCTCTCTTCCCCATGCTCCTTGCCCAAGCAGGAGAGTATCTCCTCCCCCCAACTCTGCTCCTTGCCCAAGCAGCATAGGAGAGCTGGTTTTTATGGTAGGGTAGTCTGGAGAGCAGACTCTGTACCTTGCTTGAGCAGTGTTGTAGAGCTGGCCCAAATGGTACAAACACAAAGGAACTTGAGGGCTGACCTACTCAGCTACCACCCAGGCCCAGATCCAGGGATTTGAGTTGGCCCACCCCAACATCTACCTCATATATGAACTGTTGGGATTTGAGTTGGTCCACCCCAACATCTACCTCATATATGAACTGTTGGGATTTGAGTTGGCCCACCCCAACATCTACCTCATATATGAACTGTTGGGATTTGAGTTGGCCCACCCCAACATCTACCTCATATATGAACTGTTGGGATTTGAATTGGCCTACCCCAACATCTACCCCATATATGAACTGTTGGGATTTGAGTTGGCCTACCCCAACATCTACCTCATATATGAACTGTTGGGATTTGAGTTGGCCTACCCCAACATCTACCTCATTTATGAATTGTTGGAGCACATAAAGGGACTGGTCCTGCAAAACCAAAGCTGCAGGGTCTCCATGACACAGGACAATAGCAGGATACCCTAGAGGAGTCTCAGTGAAGATCCAGTATTGATAGTGTAGCAGAAGCCAGAGGCCTTGAACTAGACCAGTGACTCACTACAATGAACGTTTGTAAGTAAAGCTGTTTGGGTGAAAGGGTCTACTGTGTGACACACTGTGACATACTGTAGCTTCCATGGTGAGGTGTTGTTTTTTTAATTATTTTTTAATTTTTATTTGTAGTTTTTTCTTTTGGAGGGGAGGTTGCAAGGGCAGAGGATGAATATGGAGGGACAGAGAGATGAGTGGGATCGGGTGGCATGAGGTGAAATTCACAAAGAATCAATTAAACGTTAAAACAAAAACACTGCAATTTGCTAAGTGTTTGGATGTGACGTTCCAGAGTGGCTGATGAAGTGTTAAGGACCCAAGCTTCAAGGAAAGCCACTGATACTGATTAATTCAAAAACACATTTGTTTTCCCCTTCAGCATCCTGAAATTTAATAGTCTATATTAAACTTATAGAAGGATGTGTAAACTGTCTTTAAATGAGCCTTACCTTAGTCAGAAAAGCTTTGGTAGCCCTCCCTGTCAGCTTTCCTGTCTAGGGACTCTGGTCTCATTCATCCTCTGATGATTAGGCTCTGATGCTATGTCCTCTAGGCCTCTAGTCAACCAGAGCGACAACCAGCTGTTAGTAGAGAACTGCAGCTGTCTTGACGTAAAAATACAGGGTTAAAAGGCCCATAGTGGGCTAAAAGGTCCATAATGGATTAAAAGGTCCACAGTGGCAACCATGATGGGGGGTCGGGGGGAAGGAGGAAGGACACCATCAGAATGGTGAACAAGCTACAGAGAGGTCACCTTCCTGTGAGCTTCCTGCTGATTCACTGTTTGCACCTACCGCTCTGGAGAGGTGTGACTTTTGTTTTCTCATGAAGGCCCTACATTAGGCTGTGTGCACATTCTCTGCTAGAATATGTCCCCCGTATCTCAAACAGCATCGAGTCCGAGTGTGTACACAATAAATATCTCACACCTACAAATACAGGATAACGTAAGATTTCTTTTTCCTTGTATATATTCTCGAAATCATTTTTTTGTGCCACAATTATTCCAAATCATAATATAGCTTAAGACAACGAATATTGGTAAACTCCCACTGTCACTGCCACAGATGCATGGTAACACTGAAATGGGTGGAGGTAGCCCAGGACTTTTCCTGAGACTACTTTATGAACAAGCAGAGGCTGGAACCACCTGAAGTCTAGGCTGGGTGGGAAGCCTTGCTCCAAGATGGTGACTCACATGGCTATTTCAGGGGGCCTCAATTCTAAGCCAGTGAGTCTCAAGTTTTCTTCAGTGTTTTTGTGGCATGGCTGCTGATCTATCCCCTGAACAAGGGATAGGAAACACAGACAGAGATACACAGAGAGAAACATGGACACAAATACTGGACACAGGGTCCAGACACAGAGAGAGCAACACAGACACAAAGACACAGAAACAGAGATCATGTCACAGAGACAAAGGGACTGACCCAGTGAAGTAGACAGAGGAGAGAGAGAGAGAGAGAGAGAGAGAGAGAGAGAGAGAGAGAGAGAGAGAGAGCCAGCCTATAGTAGTATCTTTTACTGCCTGGTCTTGAAGTTTAACATTATTGTACCATGCTCTACTAAAAACCACATGCTACCTTCAAGGGGAGAGAAATTCGACTTTTAAAGACAGGGACTCCAGCTTACTATTTTTTTAGTTAAGCTTTTTTCATAAAATATATTTTGATCATGTTTTTCCCTCCTCCAACTCCTCCAAGACCTTCCTCAAACTTCCTACCCACTCAACTTTATGTTCTTTTTACTCCAAAATCAAACCAAACCCCCACAAAACCATAAAAATGAAAATCAAAACAGACAAAAAGTCAATAAGACAGCCACAACAAAGATCAAACCTAAACAAAAAAACCCAAAAGTCCATAAAATCCCCAAATAAAAACATGAAGTTTGTACAGTGTTGGACAACTGCTTATGAGAATGCCCTGAACTGTAGTTAATATATACAGTGAGTCTATATAGGAGAAACGGATTTTCTATTTGCCAATGGGCCTCAATTACAAATAACTTAGAGCTGGAATCCTGTGTCTACTTCCCCTTCTCGGTGTGGAATCCTGTCTGGCTTGAACCTGTGCAGGTCTCGTGCATTCAACCGTGGCCTCTGGTGAGTTCATGTTCTGTTGTGTCTGCAAGACACTCTCTCTGGAGTCATCCATTACCCCTGGCCCTAGAAAATATTTCTTTTTCCTCTTCTCATAGGCCCCTGAGCCTTGAGAAGAGGGCTTTGGTGAAGATCCTCAATTTAGGATTGAGTACTATAACATCTCAGATTCTCTTTATACTGTCCAGCTGTGGGTCTCTTTGTTAATTACTGTCTACTGCAAGAAGGAACTTCTCTGATGAGGGCTGACCAGGGCACTGATCTTTGGGTATAGCAGAATGTTATTAGGAGCAATTTTACAGCTGTATTCCTTTATCACAACAATGATACTTGGTATTATCCTAGGCCCATGACCTGTCCAGTGCTCAGTTTCTTAGGTCCTTTAGCAATGTCACATATGGGTCCTTATAATGGGTTGGGCCTCATATCCAATGCAAAAGTTGGTTGGTTACTCCCATTGTATTTGTGCCTCCATTTTATTGGTATGTTTTGTAGGTAGGTCATGGGCCCTCATGGTTGTATGTCTTAAAAGGATTTTCAGACATATTTGAAAAGTAACACACTATTGAAGCATGGGGTGGAAAGCTGTAGGCCTGTTTCCCATTTCTTTCTTGGGCTTCTATCAGATGCCTCTTCAACCCTTTCCTGTACAGTCAAGCCCAATAATGATTGGAGAAACAGTATGCTCAGTCAAAACATCACATGTTTTACTCTACAGAGTTCACATTAACCATAGGTTAAAGGTTAGGGAGGCTGTGACTCCAGAAGCCGTAGAACCTTCGATGTTTCTGTCCTGTCCTTCCTCTGCTCTTTAGCATATGCATTTGATTGGGTGTTGGTGGGTTCTCAGGAGAGCCGAACCAGGAATGATCTTGAGAAAGTGAGGAAGAAACACAGGGAGCACTGAATGTAATGGATATTGACCGAGGAGCCATCAAACAAGCTTTTGACAAACTACCTCTTCTGTTCTGTTTACACTAGTGAGATATAGATCAGACTAATGCCTGTGCACATGGCCCTGAGCAAATGATCTGAGTTTTCTTAGTCTCCTTTCCTGGGGAATTGTCTCTCCTCTCCTGAGAAAACCATGGGCAGAGATTCTTGGGACTGTGTTGCTCCTGGACTGGGGACTCCTGTCTCCATTTCAAAGCATGGAACTCTGATCTCTCCTTCTTTCATCTAGCTTTGCTTCTTCTCAATTGAGTATCCCTTCTATCACCAGTGGCTACTATTTATAGTCACTTAGATAAGCCTAGATCCTCTTATCCTCCTAAGATCCTTAAGTTAACAAAACATCTCTTGTTATAACAGTCATAGGTCCCAGGGATTAAATAATACATAATTTAGACTGACTTCGCTGTGTGCATATGTCATTCCTACATATATCTATATCTATATCTATATCTATATCTATCTATCTATCTATCTATCTATCTATCTATCTATCTATCTATCTATCTATCTATCTATCTATATGAAACCATTCCTCTCTCCCATATTCCCTCCCCATTTGTGTATACTCACAGGCTCTTTGGTGCCCATGGAGGTCAGAGGGCTACTTTTTGCTGTGTGATCCAGGGATCATACTCAGGCTATCAATTTCTATGACATGCACCTTGACCCACTAAACCATCTCCTGGGACCTGTGAAATAAACTCAAATAGTATCTTTGGAAAGAAGTGGTTTGGAATATGGAACATAAGACCTGAAACCATCACTAAACTGGAACACATAACACTTCTGCTTTTTAAAAGCTGCTGCTAAAGTCACAGACTCCTCGAAGGCATTCATTAAACTCTTCCCCATGGAATGTTGGTCAGATCCCTTAACTAGCTACACTGACTTGGGTAGAATATATTTACTTGCCTCTCTTCTGTCTAGAAGATGATAAAGTATAGGACCCAGGTTAGAGGAGAAGTGGAGGTGGACTTGAACCCTCAGCCTCTCTAATAAGTTCCCTTCCGACCCTGAGCTAGCGGATGCAATTCCTTCTCTATGCAAGGAAGCTCACGTTGCTTCTGGGGCCTTGTCTTCTTGTTTCTAAGAGGCCCTAGGGCTTCACTGGTCAGATCATGGGATCGCCAGGGTCAGCAGCTCACCTTTCAGCTGCCATGGCCTCCTATGACTATGGGATTTATGTTTCAGCTGGGCTAGACTGTGTCTTGACAGATGACATTGAATCTCTAACACACGGTTTAGTTTGTAGTGCTTTTGAACTCCATGCCACATTAAATCTTTGTCAGAAACATGTATAAAGCCATTACTACCCATAGAAAGTGGTGGGTGAAACACAGCCAGAATTGCATATTTGCAAGCACCTACTCTATTCTCTGTCTTCATCACTCAGCAGCCTTTTCACTGGTTACTGGTGGCAGAGAGACTGGCAGAATGTGAGGAGACTTGACAGTACTGCTCTTCTCAACAATACAAGTGATGGGATGAGGGAGACTCAGGTGCATGTTTTGAAGGCCTCCCCAGCAGCCATGTGTCTCTCATGGGAACACTGTGAACCTTACAGAGTATGATTCTCTGCTAGTTGTGGTTGGCACTGTCCTCTCGCCCTGAAATCAGTTCAAGAGTGTGTTTGCGGTTTGCTTCTGGAGGATGAGACCCATGAGAATCTTTCTGAGAATATTCAGAGAAAGATTTATTTCCTGTGCTTCTCCAGTCCAATGTTTAATGGAGGGAGACATAGTCATTCCCTAGGGGTTCAAAGAGGGCCAACACACACACTACGTGTCACCAGATGAATGAGGCTGCTGACACTTTGCTAGCTACAAGTTGTCCCAGCCCAGGTTGGGAGAGAAGGACAGAACAAACAGCCATGGCCGTGGGACACAGGGTTTGTGATATGAGAGAGTAGGGTCCTGTGAAAGGTTTTCATGGGCCTACTTGAACAATTCTGCAAACTGTTAGGAACCTGAAGCCTTTGCCACCCAGTGACTAGTAAAAGCTGCCCCTGACCACCTTGTTTTGGGACCTCATCTTTGGTGGCAAAGTGTGAACCCTAGGACTCTTCTTTAGTTTTACCAGCTGTCAAGGCTGCACATTATATGTGGCCTGAACTTTAAACTTTACACCACTGTGGTTGGAGGGATAGGAAGGGTAAGGATAAGTGGAGGGAGTGAAATAGGGAGAGATGCATTGGGGAGGAAAGGGGGAAGGGTAGGAGGAAAGGAGGGAGGGACGGGAGAGATAGAGAAAGAACATGAATGTGAAATAATAGTTAATGTTCTTTCTGGATATTTTGGATCCTCTGCTGTTCCATTTACCAATGTCTTCCTCAGGGTCTCCAACAGAGGTTTGTTCAGCTTACCTTCTGGATGTCTCTGCATGTGCCATTCCTCTGCTGAGCCCATGGAAGCCACCTCTTAAGTAGTGGAGGGTTATCCCCCATTCTGACAGTGCCCATTACCAAGTAGGTCTCTTACTGAGCCCTGGGCTTCATAGACGCTCCAGCTTAAGGCAATCAGTGGATTCATAGTTGCTAACTTTTCATCCTTTTAACTAAGTGCTGTGTTCAGACAACATAACAGCCCAAGTAATAGTAAAGTAAGATAGAACAAAAACTTTAAATCTGGACATGAGGAGTAAGCAACAAACTTGGCCTTTTCTCTTCTTTCACAGTGAAGTCCCAGGATTGACTCTGCCCTTGGGGGTCTTACCACCCTTGGTTTCTATGATCTTCATCTTCCTTGGACTTCTCTGTTGCTCTGTCTACATTTGAAGCAGCAGACAGTTCTGGTTACAGTCTGGTTCCAACATCTTCATGATGATTCTAAATCCTGGCTGAGATCTGGAAGCCAGGAGGTTTTATACTGTCAGAGAGGAAGAAAGTGGAAGGTTGTTGTAGCCCACTTGGCTCAGTGAAACTGGGACAATGCAGGTAATTCTGAGACCTCCCTTTAGGAGAGACAGGTGGGCCAGATGGCCTGTCTTCTTCCTCTTCAGTAGGACATTGAAATGAGTATACTTTTGGAACACAGTTCAATTCTTTTTAACCCTCTGAAAGGAGCCTCAGGGTGGCTCAGTCTTGTAGGGTTTTGATATTGAGGGAGTGACTATGCAGCAGCACTGGGTGACTGGGGGCAGACTTGAAGCAAGTCGTCCTGCTTAAAGTATTTCCACCTAAATATATCTTTAGGCCAATAAATTATTCACTTAGAGATAATGTATATGTGTATAGATTTGAAGATAATATATGTGTTTATACATTTACAGATAATATATATGTATACATTTAGAAAAATATGAAGAGAGAATAGTACAAAAAGTAGTGCTGGCTTATAACCTCAGAGCAAATTTAAATTCATTCTGTGTAACTTAGTTTTTAAAGATAAGCATGAATATATATGCACATAAGTGTGCTGTATGCATGTATTAGTGTGTATGTAGCTATATATGTATGTGTACGCATGTATTTCTATACATATAAGTTTGCATCCATCTCTATCAAGATATTAGTTGAAGATTCTAACACATGGCTGTGGTCATCTCATCAAACTAGATTTGTTAAGAATGTCTATGAATTTGTGCACTGAGCGATGATTGGCTGTTCTTGGATGGTCTTGGCCCAGAGACTCTCTAGGGTTCAGAAAGCAAGCAGTAGTAAATTCAATGTGACTGGCCTTATATGTGAAGCTTTTCCTGGAAAGGCAGTGGTGCCGAATCTTTATTAGGAAATTGTAGAAGATTGGATTCTTTATAGTCTGAGAGTTAAAAAAAATCTTTTTTGTTATTGTTGTTCAGCACTACATTTTCTAAGCACCAATATATTAGGTACCATCTGAAATGTATAGCAAGGCTGTAATTTCAGCTCTAGGGAGGTTGAGGCAGGAGGATTGCAAGTTTGAAGACTGTGTGGGCTACAGAGGATCTACATGTAGGCTTAGAAGTTATGGAAGTGTTGTGTTTGCATTTTTAACGTGGTTTATTAACACATATGCACACAATAGTTTATATAGTCTCATGGGAATATAACACACACACATGTGTGTGTGTGTATATATATATATATACACACAGGATTTGATGTAGGCCTTACATGTGTAGCATTTCTGAAAACACAGAACCCTTGACCTCCATGGTTCATGTTCTAACATGGGAAAGAGGGCAGATGGTGATAGATGCAAATGCAAATTCTACTGCAGGGAAGATGCAGAGCTCAGCATGAGGGGAGGGCTAGAATGTTGGTGGTGCAGCCACATTAGAGAGGTTGTGTGGTTCAACTTGGAAAGAAAGTAGTATTTGTTCTAAGATCTGAAGAAGGTCACCAGGTGAGTCCTGAGATTATGTGGCAAAAGAAGCCTCCAGGTGGAGAGGCAGGTGAAAGGTGGGCATGGTGGTGGTGAGAAGAGCCTGGCTAGAGAAGCAGTGAGGGTGGGGAGGGTAATGGCAAGGGCAGAAACAATACCTTGCATGGGGCCATTGCTTCTGCTCAAGAGGCTAGAGGAAGATTGCAGAGGAGCTGTAAGATCTAGATTTTTACATCTCTAGAGCAATTGTCCTGCCTGATCTGACTGAAACCAGTTTCTTCTAGTCTGCATGGTTGTGGATTTTTGTGGCTTTCAGGGAAGTTTGATTTGAGCGGTGGGTAGAAGCAGACACAGATCATTCATTTCATGCATCAAAAGGAACCTGAGTTCATGAATTGTAGAAAAAAAGGTCATGACTCAAGGGATCCTCCCATGACTCTCATGGGAGAACAACGTAGCAAGAAAGATTGAATACAGAAGGATTCCATTTGGGAAAGTCAACTGCAGATACATCATGTCAGAAGACAGGGAGAGGATTATTTAAGAACACAAGCTTTAAAAATGGACAGAATGAAACATCACCTTCACTCGTTGTCTACTAAGATTGAAAACACACACTAACTCATTAGTGTTTATTAAACATCTCCATGTTCTAGGAGTTTCTAAGAACTGAGATGTAGCACCGAATCAGACTGACATCATTCCCAACACTCCCCTTCTTGTGGAGCTTTCCTTTTAATCTAAGACAGGATAAAACAAATGAGTACATTTAATGTTGTGTTTGATGTTGTTAAACACCATGGTGTTTGGAATAGAATCAGGCAAGGAATCGAAAAAGCAGTTTGCAGGAGCAGGGGGCTCAGTCAGGCAGGGCAGCAGGGAGGCCTTAAAAGAGTAGAGGCTTCATGGACTGACAGAGGGAGACACATTAGAGGGGAAGGGCTGCTTTGGAAGAGGGCACAGGAAATGAAAAGACTCAACGTGGGGTGCACAGGACATGAAAGGTATCTGTGTCCACAGCTCAGTAAGCAAAGGGAAGTTGAAACTGTTGAAGACTCAATGTGTTCTTTTCCAAAGGGAAAATTAAGCACGAAAACATAAAATGTAAGTCATCGAGTACAGAGAACTACTGACTGGAACAGGGTAAGAAATCAAGCAAAGAATCAAGAAATGATGACACTCTCCCACCTGTAGAACTGAAACTTAAAAAGCCACAATTAAACCCAGAATGTTAGCTTAACAAGGATTGATAAGTATGTCAGAGACCTGAGCTACAAACATGTAGGCCTGTGAAAACAAAGCACCCAGAACAAGTCGGTCGAGAGACATAAGGACGGAGGGAAATGGTACTAGCTACCGATGTCTGTGGCATCAATTCATTTCTCAGTAGCTTTGAACAGATATTTATTACCTCAATGGCTCTATAGGTTGTAAGTCCAAAAGCCCCCAACAGGCCTCTCAGGGTGTCACAGCCTGCATTTAATGTGTTGGCCGGACATCTGAGGCTGCATCTGGGAATGGCCTATTCCCAGGTCCACCAACAGCTGACAGGATTCAGCTCTTTGGCTACAAAACTGAGGGCTGAAACTTCTTGTCTGTGTTCATTGGATTCTAAGTGAGATGCCTACAGGCTTTACATATAGTTCCTCACCACATGTGGAGACTTAGCAGAGTTGTAGGTGTCCACAAAACTTAGAGGGAAGAAAGAGAGACACCCTAGAATCTTACATAACAAGACGTGAATTCAGGGGTTCCCTTTTTACATTTCACCACCTTTCCTGTTGTCTGTTGTGTAGAAGTCATTACAGAAGCAGACAGTGGGCATAGGTAATGTAAGTGCCTGAGCTTCAGGAATCAGGAACAAGGGGCCACTTCAAGGATGTCTGTCACCGAAATGACCCAGGCAATGTCTAATTGATAGTGTAAGGCAGTGGTTCTCAATCCTCCTAATGCTGTGACCCTGTAACAGTTCCTCATGTTGTGGTGACCACTAATTACAAAGTTATGTTGTTGCTAATTTATAACTGTAATTTTGCTACTATTATGAATTGTGATGTAAATATCTGAAATGAAAGATAGCTGATATGTGACCCTTGTGGGGGTCATGACCCACACCCGCCTTAGACTCTAAGGAGAGGATAAAGAACATGGAAAGAGAGTTCCTGTGAGTTTCTTCCTGCTGTGAACATCAGGGCTCTGGCCTCTGTCTCCTGGCCACCTCCCTCCTGCCATGGCCCTGAAGTGGCAATCTTCGATCCTGCCTCAGCCCAAGAAACTCAGACCCATTGCTGCCCTGAAGCTGGAGGACCAGTCGGCCTCTCCTGGCCTGCCGAAGGGAGAAAAAGAACAACAAGAAGCAATTGAACATATTGATGAAGAACAAAATGAAACAGACAGACTTAATGAACAAGCCAGTGAGGAAATTCTGAAAGTAGAACAAAAATAAAACAAACTCCGCCAACCACTTTTTCAGAAGAGGTCAGAATTGATCGCCAAAATCCCTAATTTTTGGGTAACAACATTTGTCAATCATCCACAAGTGTCTGCACTGCTTGGCGAGGAAGACGGGGAGGCCCTGCATTATTTGACCAGAGTTGAAGTGACAGAATTTGAAGATAGTAAATCAGGTTACAGAGTAGATTTTTATTTTGATGAAAATCCTTACTTTGAAAATAAAGTTCTCTCCAAAGAATTTCATCTGAATGAGAGTGGTGACCTGTCTTCAAAGTCCACTGAAATCAAATGGAAATCTGAGAAGGATTTGACAAAATGCTCAAGTCAAACGCAGAATAAGGCCAGCGGGAAGAGGCAGCATGAAGAGACAGAGAGCTTCTTTACCTGGTTTACTGACCATTCTGACGCAGGTGCTGACGAGTTAGGAGAGGTCATCAAAGATGGTATTTGGCCAAATCCCTGGCAGTACTATTTGGTTCCCAATACGGATGATGAAGAAGGAGAGGCAGAGGATGATGATGAAGATGATGAAGAGGAAGAATTGTCGGAAGATATTGATGAAGGGGATGAGGATGAAGGTGAAGAAGATGATGAGGAGGAGGAAGGGGAGGAAGGAGAGGAGGATGAAGGTTAGGATGACTAGCACAGAAGACCGATGGATCCAACCTTCTTTTTCATTTTCTTTTTATTTTTTAATTTTCTCCAGTCCCTGGGAGCAAGTTGCAGTCCTTTCCTCTCGGTCCCTCTGCACTCAGTTGCCCTGTTTTTGAGGTCTCAACATCATGGTTCTCAACTAATTTGGGGGAAAATATCTTGAGCAAAATACAACAGGAAAAGAATCTTCACGTTTCTGTTCTAAATTTATTTTTATCCTTGTCTCAAACTGTGGATTCAACAAGGGAAGAAAGAAAGCCCTCCAGTTCCCTTGGCTCTGCTGGAGGCTGGAGGGTGCTAGGCCCCTGTGTAGTAGTGCATAGAAGTCTAGCTTTTTCTTTTCTCTGTATGTTGGGCTCAGAGATTACACTGTGTCTCTATGCGAATACAGACAGTTAGCATTTACCAACATGTATCTGTCTACTTTCTCTTGTTTAATAAAAAGGGAAAAAAAAAGAACAAAAGGGGGGTATAGAGGGTGAACAAGGGTGGGATTGAGATGTATGGGGGGTGGACATCTGACAGCATGGTTTCTCCTCTGTCATGTTACATTGCAACGTTTAACAGATATCCTTGCAGTTTAAGGTGACACTTAAGTAAAATTCTCTCCTGATGATGGCTTGAGCCCTGCAGTCAATGAGAGAATCAGCAGAAGCTGTAGGGTTTTATTTGGAGTTGGCATTCTCTGTTGTAACTTTTATCTTTATTTTTTTTCTTTTTCGGTTTTCACTGGAAGGAAAAAGATGCTCATTTTAAATGTCGACGTGTACAAGCTGCTTTGTTGCAGTAAAATCAGTGTGTACACAAAGGACCTGATGCTTTTCTGTCAGAACAGATGCTCCACAGACCTTCCAAGTTTGACCTGCATAATGGCATCATGTCAAACTTTGTCTCCCTAACTTCGTTTTTTTATCTTTCTTTCTTTTCTTTTCTTTTTTCTTTCTTTCTTTTTTTTATATATGCACTTTGCAGGATGACCTCAGGGCTGGGCATATTGAGTTAAAGGGATTTCAATCATGTCTTAACGTCTCCGTAACTGAGTGGGCACAGCTTGCTGCTGTGGACTCATACCCTTGATTTTTATCTCACATTTGGCATTTTTTTAAAGGGCCTTTAGTTACTTGGATCTCACGGCAGCACCTGCTCCCACTGTCACTGACCTGATGCTCTAACGCCATCTTCAAAGGACAGCTGCTGGTGTGAACTGGCAGTGTGAACTGACCGAGAAGGTGGGCTATTAGGGTAAGCGGTTGGTGAGGCGGTATCTGTCACAGGTGTAGCAGAAACACTCAGATGTGACTCTGAACTGGGTGGATGAAGTGCTTACTGCTCAGTGCCATTGTGCAGAGAACAATGCTTGGGGAAACGACCTGATTGATGCAAAAGCTTTTTAAAGCTGTAAAATAGAGCTAAAACGGAATGCCACTTTTTTTCAGGGATGATTAATGGACAGCCTGGTCAAATTCAAAGCTTTCTGATGTATAAAACCTTATAAATGGAACTACTCCATCAATAGGCAATGTGTAATCCACATCTGTCTACATGGATAGTGTTTAATTTCTGCACAGGACTTAAGATTCTGTTTAGTAAATACATTACTGTACATGTCAGGAATCTTGCTCTAATAAAGGAACATAAAGATTAAAAAAAAAAACAAAAAACAAAAGAACATGGAGAGCAACATTCCAGAACAGATGACGAAGGCACAGAGCTGATGAAATATCCTGCTATCTAGATCCAGAAAGGCTGATTAAACTGAGGCGAGGAGAGACAACTGTGAAGCCCAACACTGCTGTGCATTTGTGTACTGCGCATGGTCATGTTTGAATTGCACTTTGGAACAACACAGAGAAGGAACAGGATCTTCCCACAGTTCAGACCAGGGGATGAAGGGAAACTGAGCACTTCAGAGAACACCAGCAGCCCACACTCTACAGGAGCAAGGGTGTGGCTAAAAACCCTCAATCCTATATTAAAACAGCTCGGGGAAACAGTAATATGCCACCAGCTGTGTGCACGCAGAGGTGAGAGTGTGCTAAAACTGTTATGTCATCTGTGACCAAGGCACACTTTCAACTTTCTCAGGAAAAGGACTAGAAGTAATAAAATGATAAACTTTAGAAGAAAATAAAAACACAGGATCAACAACAAACTCAAAAAGATACTTGAATTTGTTTGAGGCCCTTGGTGTGTGTGTGTGTATGTGTGTGTGTGTGTGTGTGTGTGTGTGTGTGTTTTAAATTAATTAATTTATTTATATGAATACACTGTAGCTGTCTTCAGACACACAGAAGAGGGCATCAGGTCCCATTACAGATGGTTGTGAGCCACCATGTAGTTGCTGGGAATTAAATTCAGGACCTCTAGAAGAGGTCTTAACCCCTGGGCCATCTCTCCAGTCCCTCATTTTTATTTTTTATTTTTTATTCTTTTAGTAAATTGATCAGTGTTGAGAGCAGCCCTGCCTGGAGCATGCTATCATGAACTTTATAGTTCAGGTGAAGTTTCAGGTAAGTAAAGATCAATGCATGGATGCTTTTGGTGTAAAAACAACAATAAAAAGATTTAACAGAATTAGAAGTATTAAAAATTAAAACTAACAAAACGGATAAACTTCTGGTTTGATTGTTCAACACAGTAGAGAAAAACAACACATTTTCTCAGAGGGAAGAGGGTTGCAGCAGCTGGGAAGTCAGTGCTGACGGGCAGGCCCAGTCTTTAGGAAGTGTGCACATCTGCTCATACTTGAGTGATAGATTGCAGCTACCCATACTGTATGGATAGACACTGACAGTGTAAAGCTGAGAGAGAAGATGGTTGGTTTTAGATTACTCATGGTATGCTAATGTTTGATTAGATCCAAAACTAAAAAAAAATCAAGTAGTATAGTAATCAAAGAAAGGATAAATGAAAAATAAGTATCATGCATTATTCTGAAGTAGAGGGGGGAGTAGTAAAAATATGGGTTGGTGTCACATGCTCTAATCCTTAGTCTTGGAGGTACAGTTTGGTGAAGCCGTGGCAGTGCTGTGTAGCCATGGCAGTGCTGTGAAGCCGTGGCAGTACTGTGTAGCATTTGCAGTGCTGTGTAGCATTTGCAGTGCTGTGTAGCCATGGCAGTGCTCTGTAGCCATGGCAATGCTGTGTAGCCATGGCAGTGCTGTGAACCTGTTGCAGCGTTGTGTAGCCATTGCAGTGCTATGTAGCCATGGCCATGCTGTGTAGCCATTGCTCTGGGTTGATATACTCTGTCCTGGAGGAAAGAGATTGTGCAAGTTTTTATAGAGCTCAGGAGTCCAGAAAGTTACAAGTCCACAGTTATGTAAGCAGTGACAGTTGTTGGCAGGAGAGTCTGCTTGGCCCAAGCTGCCTGTACGTTGTGTACAGAGCTTCAGACACAAAGCGTTTGCAAGCTGTTGTCATGCTAGGTTGGGTTGGACTTTTCAGCAATTCAACTAACTGCCTGAGTCACGATAGCTCATGTAAGTAACCTCTCACCTATGCTCCCCAATATTGCACTGGTTTGTTAAGCCAGACTTGAGTGGAACCATATCTCTGGCCAGTCACTGAGGCTCTATCTGCATAAACCAAACATTCGTTCATGTCTCTCCAAGGGTCACCGTCACACTAATAACATGTTATACATAACAGCTTCGAAAACTTTCATGTTTTATAAGTAGACTTTAATCTTTTACATTTATTTTTTTTTTTTGCTTGGGGAGGAGAGGTCAAGGACAACTGGCAGGACTCCATCTTCTTCACAATGTGAGTCTCTGGCATTTAATCTCAGTGGAGGTTTGGTGGCAACCACCTTTACCTTTTGAGCCATCCCACTTGCCCTGAACTTTTAAAAATGTAACACATTCTCTCTCTCTCCGTCTCTCTGTCTCTCTCTGTCTCTCTCTCTGTCTCTGTTTCTCTCTGTCTCTCTGTCTCTCTCTGTCTCTCTCTGTCTCTGTGTCTCTGTCTCTGTCTCTGTCTCTCTCTCTGTCACACACACACACACACACACACACACACACACACACACACATGGATATTTGTTGTAAAATCTGAGAGAGGATTCTGACATTTGCATTGTGAATCCTTATCACTTCTACTTACATAAAGTGTGTAGTCATTTATTTGTTTGAGCAGGGTCTCTCTACATAGTCCTGGAACAAACTGTGTAGTCTAAGCTGGTCTTGAACTCACAGAGATCTGTCTGCTTCTACCTCCTAAGTGCTGGGATTAAAAACTAGGTGCCAAGCTCTTGGGCTAATATCCACTTATCAGTGAGGACATACCATGTGAGTTCTTTTGTGACTGGGTTACCTCACTCAGGATATTTTCTAGTTCCATCCATTTGCCTAGGAATTTCATGTAGTCATTGTTTTTAATAGCTGAGTAGTACTCCATTGTGTAAATGTACCATATTTTCTTTATCCATTCCTCTGTTGAAGGAAATCTGTTTTTTTTTTACAGCTTCTAGCTATTATAAATAAGGCTGCTACGAACATAGTGGACCCATGTGTCCTTGTTATATGCTGGAGCATCTTTTGGGTGTATGCCCAGGAGTGGTATAACTGAGTCCTCAGGTAGTATTATGTCCAATTTTCTGAGGAACCTCCAGACTGATTTTCAGAGTAGTTGTACCAGTCTGCAATCTCACCAACAATGGAGGAGTGTTTCTCTTTCTCCACATTCTTGCCAGCATCTGTTGTCATCTGAGTTTTTTATCTTAGCCATTCTAACTGATTTGAGGAGGACAGAGTTGCTTTGATTTGCATTTTCCTGATGAGTAAGGATGTTGAACATTTCTTTAGGTACTTCTCAACCATTCAGTATTCATTAGTTGAGAATTATATGTACCCCCTTTTTTAATAAGATTATTTGGTTCTCTGGAGTCTAACTTCTTGAGTACTTGGTATATATTAGATATTAGCCCTTTTTTGGGTATAGCATTGGTAAAGACCTTTTTCCAATCTGTTGGTTGTTGTTTTGTCTTCGAATACCTAAGAAAGAATTCACAGATCATATGAAGCTCAAGAAGAAGGAAGATCAAAATGTGGATGCTTCATTCCTTCTTAGAATGGAGAACAAAGTACTCATGGGAGGAAATACAGGGACAAAGAGTGGAGCAGGGACTAAAGAAAAGGCCACCCAGAGACTGCTCCACCTGAGGATACATCCCATTTGCAGCCACCAAACCCAGTCACTATTGCTGATGCCAAGAAGTGTTTGCTGACAGGAGCCAGATATTGGTGTCTCCTGAGTTGCTCTGCCAGAACCCTACTGATACAGATGAGGATGGTTGCAGCTAACCATTGGACTGAACAAAGGGATCCCAATGGAGGAGGTAGAGAAAAGGCTGAAGGAGCTGAAGGGATTCATAGCCTCATAGGAAGAACAATAATATTAACCAACCAGACTTCACCAGAGCTCCCAGGAACTAATCCCCAGCCAATGAGTACACATGGAGGGACCCATGGCTCCAACACAAATAAGAGGAGAAGCCCTTGGTTCTGTGAAGGCTCAGTTCCCCAATATAGGGGACTGCCAGGGCATTGAGATGGGAGTGGGAGCATCCTCATAGAAGCAGGGGAAGGAGGAAAGGGTATGGGAGAGGGGGGAAAGGAAATAACATTTGAAATGTAAATACATGAAATATTCAAGAAAAATAAAATTAAAAAAATAAGGAAAAAAAAGGCCAGGTGCTACCCTGCTTTCCTAGCATTTTCATCTTAATTCAACCGATTTTGCTCACCCCATCTTCTCCTTAACAATGATCAATTTAAAAATGCTCATCCCTAAACAGCAGTACCCAGAATATTAGCTAAACACTAAGCTAGATGGGAACACCAGGGGTATGTTGGGAAAGCACTGAACATGGTGAGCAGGCTGTGGGTTCAAATCTACACCATGTCTTTGTATTTGTTATGAATCTAACAATATTTCTGGGTTTATACTGAACACCACACATTTCTTTTCCTACATCACATTTCTTGTTCCTGTTTACATGGAGAATCCAGATTTACTGCACCAGTAGCCGTGGTGCACGTCTCCGGGAGACACGACTAAAAGCTAATTTTAAATGAGATTGTGAGTTCCTCTAAGTGGTCGCCTCAGCGTGGTATCAAGAAATAACAAATGGATCCAATCACTCACTGCCTTATTTGTTATTGGAACTCTTGATCCTGACTGGGAACAAATGCATGGCTGAAAGGCCAATGAGTTTTCATTTAAACTCTAAGCAAGGTCTGGTGATGTGGTCTCTCTTCTTTCTTTACCTAAAGCTACCATCACCTTGGATTGAACTACCCTGCAGCAGCTGCCCTCTTTTCCCTCATCCGTTGCCTAGCAGCCAGGACATTTGCAGCCTGCTGCTCACCACACAGCCTCAAAGAGCAACACGGACTCCAGAAGGAGAAACCAATGGTCCGGAAGACCTCGGAGCAGGCACCACACTATGTTCCTAGAGCTCAGATAGCTGTGTACCACTCCTACAATCTCACTCTTTTTATATTCTGTGGTTTCTCTTTATTTTTAAAAACTTTTAAATCTGGTTTTTAAAAAAATTCAAACCACGAACCTGAATCCCTCTCATCTCCACATTCTGTCCTAAGCTCTTGCAACCTCCTTCCTCCCAAAATGAAGTGGAAGTAAAAACCACACAGTATTCCCTTTTGTCTACATATTTTCCATTGGTCTTGTCTGTGATAGATGTTGGAGTGAAGCCCTGGATATGGGCCTAGGTAGTAGCTGAGTTGGTCAGCCCACCAGCTCTCTCACAGACACACCACCAGGGCCAGCACTCCACTTCCCTGGTTAGCTCACCCAATGCTGTAGTCAGCAAGCAGTGGGACCAGCTCTTCTGCTTGCCACAGGTGGCAAGTGGCAAAAAGAGCTCTCAATTGCCCTCACCACCACAAAGCAGATGAGGGGCAGGGCCACTCTCCTGCTCTCATGCCCTCTGGGCTGGCTTTCCCACCACCAGGACTAGCTCTACTGTGCTGCCCAAATAAATGTGCAGAGCCAGCTCTTCCAAGTACCACAGCCAGTGAGGGGCAGGGCCAGTTCTGAATATCAACATGGGCCCAGGTGGTGTTCCATACCAGGGATGTCTGCATGGCTTGGCCTTCGGTGGTAACATAGGTTATGGATATCAACACAGATCCCTGCTGCTGCATGGCCATAGACTCAGACAAGACCCTCAACACGGGCTGGTACTTTACCATGGCCTCAAGTGGCAGCACAGGCTACTAAATCAGGCTGTTCTTCACTACCCTCACATCTCCAGTTCCATCTCTCGTCATAATGCTCAAATCATTCTCCATCTCTTCCTTTCCCATCTCTCTACGAAATGCTTGCACATTGCAGTGGATCCTGCTGTGAGCAGGCCTTGTTGCAGGTAGGCCTTTAGTGTTCTCTTTAATTTATCTAAATTGTTGGTACTCTGGGAGAATAAAGACCTTAAATATGATCCACATAATCTCTTTCATAGTGTATGACATTCATTATTGTTCCTTAACTACTAATAACCTACAGTTAACTGTTATTATTAAGACTGGGACAAACATCCAACAGACACAACTCTTTTATAATGAGTTTTTGAATTTTTTCTTTGAAACAGTGAATGGTAGACCAGAGTGGCCTCAAACTCAGCGACCCTCTTGCCTCTAGTTCCTAAGTACTGGGGTTAAAGGTATCACCTCAATGTTCAGCCTGAAATAAATACATACATACATACATACATACATACATACATACACATATATGTATGTATATGTATGTACATGATCCAAGCTAGGTACAGAAAACTGAAGGAGTTATAATAACTTATGTATGTGACCGGCATCTTCAGAATGAATCTTTCTCTTAGCATCCAATTAAAAATATAGCCCTGGCCACACCTATGCCGATGTAATTCTTCCCGCTGTATTTTCCTCCCTACTGTTATTGAACTCACACATCATTTTACATTTGTTTATCTTGATTGTTTCCATCACTTCTAGAAGTTGAGCTTGTGGAAACAGATATTATCCCCCTATTCATCTGTATTCTTAGCACTGGTGTTTGTTGGAAGCATGAATAAATGAAGGGATGGATGAATTATACTTATTTTATGTGATGAAGCCAATCAAGTATATGTTTACTGCCTTTATATTTATTCTGGGTATCATCATTTATAGACTGAAAAGCTCCTTCTGTAAGTTAGCGTAGATGGTAAATGATAAAGGCATGTTTAGGTCGGGTCTGTGCTCAGTACTAGACTCTACATAGTGTGTGAATAAAATAATGGCTTACAGGAATGGTAATAGGCTGCCACTGCTCACTGACCCATTGTAACGTTCTTTTCCTCCATAATAGTATAAATCTGAAGCAGGTTTGCTTAAGGAAGCAGTCTAAATGGCGTACTTTACTAGAACATTCTTGGCTCTGTATCTTTCCTTCTTGCCAGATTTTTTTGGGGGGGCGGGGGGATGGAATTCTGAAATGCATCTAGGATGTGTGCTGGAGGAGTGCATTCCTTATTAAGGCTTGGGCTCAGGAATTTGGGGTGAAAAAGAACACCCTTCTTTTAAGCACGCCAACAAGGCAGTTAGTAAATCAGGAAGAAAATGTTGTCTGGATCTTGCACCTCTTAATTGATGCCAAAGCTTCTATGGGCTGTGGATGCTGCTCTGATATTCTGAAAAGCCTCTTGTTCCCATAAAAATGACAGAACACATTTCCAAATTGGCTGACAAATTGTGAGGGCTTTAAGCCCAGGATAGCACTGACCCTGCCTCCAACAAAACCCAAGACACGGGGTGGTTTTAAAACAAGTTATAATAACAAAAAAGAGATAAAAATAGTATTTCTTTGTACATATGGCGTATGTAAAATATTAAAATGGTAACATTTCACATAAAATCTTACTCCAAGGAAAACACAAGACAGTGTACATCCACCTCAGAAATGGATGTTGACAGAACAGCCATGAAGGTGCCTCTACACAGTAAATGACTATTCTTGATGCTTGATAAATAATTTCAGAAATAGCAGCTTCTAGTATCTGCATTTCCACTTGGCTTTCTCTCCCTGATTTCGAATCCCAATACTTTGCCACAAATAGAGCTGTCTACAAAGGCCACTTTCCCATCACAGTGCTTCAATTTGTAGTATCTATGGTTGTATGTAAATGTCATAGATACATTTTGTTGTAGAGGCTGCAACAAAAATTGTAAAGGGTGATTGAAAGAAAAAAAAACATGAAAATATGTATATGTTTAGGCCACACCATGTCCTAGCTGTCAGGCTACAAACAGGAGACGGGGTCATTCATAGCAGCCCTAGTGCTTGAATGCTGTCTTCTATTGCCAACAGAGGCCCCCTTTCCCAGGCCTGGACTCAAAGGAGAAGGTGTTCAGGGTTAGGTAGGTGCATTTTGAATATGAGCAAAAGAGTGAGAGAGTCAGCAGTCTATTCAAGAAGGCCCACTCCAAGTGCATCTTAGAAATGAGTGACAAGGCTGTTCTGAATTCTGAGATCCAGTCCATGGCATGCCATGCAGAGATGCGTGGGCCATGGTGGCGGCATACAGAAGTACTCCATCTCTATTTTTTCTGTGTTAGAAATATCCATGAAGTTTTGCCAGAAAGAAGTCACAGGTGATTGTTTTTGTTAGGCTAAATATTCCTCAGTGCTTTTTATTTCTGTCAGGAAAAAAATGGAATGCTGTCTTGATTCAAACAATGCTAAATTAAAAGACCTGTTTGCTTATCAGTTCATGCAGAGGGCCAGAGGGTCATTCTGCACTCAATTATATAGTTATTATTTGACAAATATCTTAGTACATGACAAGCAATCATGGTTTTACTAATGTTTCAGATCCTTCTGAGGAAGGATTGGCTTTTGCATTATGGGTTTTGTTCGTGGCTTAATGTGTTTGCTTGTTGAGTTCTGCACAACCCTGATGAATACTTGCCTGCGTTATTGGTAAAACTTGAAGTGGGCCAGCCACATTTCACTTGCTTCCTGACAGTTTTCAGGCTAAATGCTATTTGAGATGCCTGATTCTTCCTCCTAGTTATTACTGCGTACTTTCTGGCAACTATGGGTTCTATTTAACAAGATGAGTTTGGGCACACTGCTGGACTCAATGGATGAATTCTTGTCCTTACAATTTTAATCTTGTTTGCCTAGTTGAAAGAAATAGTTGACCTTGTTGACTCTGGATGTCTTCTCTTCATCTTTTTTTTGCAGCATATTTAAGGACAACCACACTTCATTTTCTCACACAGTGGAGTGTCAGCTAATTATAGATAATAATCTCCCAATAGTTTTCAACTCTATCCACCACGTCAAAGCATAAAGACTTCTTTTGTTTCCAGTGATGCAGTCACACAAACTCATAATAGCTTGCAATACCTATTATGGTTTGGATATGAAATGTTTTCCAAAGAATCTCATGTCTTAAATGCCCGATTCCAACTGGTGATTCTATTTTGGAAGATTTTAGTAAATTTTTGAAATGGAGTTTCATGTGTTATGTGTATCACCAGAAGGTCTTCCAGTCTAACCCCCCTCTGTGACTTTTTCTCTGCTTCCTACCTGCCATGGAACCCCCTTTGTTCCATGTTCTTATTGCCACAATGATCTGCCCAAACACTTGGTCTAAGCCTCCTTGGATTGAATTCTCTGTAACTGAGTTACTCCTTATACTACATGTCCATTGGTCAAAGAAATAAGGTTAAGGGAGGGAATATGACCAACTTACCAAGTCACAAGGTGGGAGGGGGAAGGTGGACATCCCTATAACAAGGTGAGAGAGAAGTACTAGAGGCAGATCTAGTCCACCACACCTCTTCTCTCAGCTCACTGTGATATGTCCATGTTATTTATCTCCTGCTGACAGAGTACAGAGAGAGAGATGAGGAAGAGCTGAAGAGAACAGAATCCTAGATAACACAAATCTGTTTTTATTTATTTATTTATTTATTTATTTATTTATTTATTTATTTATTCATTCATTTATTTTATGTGTATGTACACTGTAGCTGTCTTCAGACACACCAGAAGAGGGCACCAGATCCCATTACAGATGGTTGTGAGCCAACATGTGGCTGCCTGGAATTGAACTCGGGACCTCTGGAAGAATAGTTGGTGCTCTTAACCACTGAGCCATCTCTCCAGCCCAAGACAAGTCTGTTTAAACTCAGTCTTTTGACAAGAAGAGTATGACAATATTTCATGAGGTTCTGGTCAAACATTGTAGGAGCACCATCCACCTTTCCAGTGAGAATGCCCAAGTGTTGTTTTAAATGCAGGCATACGACTTTCACCAACTACTTAGTGTAATATGACAAACACAGTGTTACTTATCTGTCATAATTATCACTTTAAATCCTATAAAAACAATCCTGTGATGTTTATAAAGAAACTGAAATTTAGAAAGGTTTAGAAAGGTTTCCACAAACACAAGAAGAGACTAATTGTTCTGCAGCCCTGGCAACAGCTGGTCAGCAGAATGGGGTTTAAATTCAGTTACCTGAACAATCGATGGTGAAGTGTTTCGAGAAGCAACTGATTAGGTAAAGAATTTTCTTTCTAACAGCCAATCAGGACTCACTCTACTAAACACATCTGAGTTTCCACCAGTCAGCAATAGCTTCATCAGAAACCACTATTTCCCTACATACATTAGGTTTGCTCACCTCTACCTGTCTTCATGCTTCCTAGACTTCTGCCCAAGGCCAGTAGAACTTGTACCCTATGAGTAGCAACTTCTTTGTTTCACTGATCAACACATGGAGTGTTGTCGAATGACGCATGATGGGTGGGTTCATTGTCCTCTGACATTAACTTGACCAGTTGCACACAGCAGGGAAATATCAGGTAACATCATGTGATACACTGGAGCCAACACACTGACCTGCCTTCCCTCACTCTGTAATTGTCAGACTGGTGGCAGAAGGTGGCTCTGGAAGCTTTCTCCTCTGGTAGTGCTGCTACTTAGATTTGTATGTCTTTTCTCTCTAACAAGTTGGAGGATTATTTAAATATTACACATTTTCTTATTCCCATGGTGGCCAATTAATTAACTATTTATTAGTTAAAGAATTGCTCAGTTCATTGCTTCTGAGGGCCAGGCCACTAAGATAGTGATAAAATTAGGAAAATTTAGTCTGGAAGGACTGAAAGTATCTCCAGAGAGGCAGAAGACATTGTGAAGTGTAGGGCCCAGGGGGCCTGTGAGGAAATGAGTTCCTAAGCCTAAATGGCTATGGGCACTGAGCAGCTCAAAAATGACTATTATTAACCACTTATTTGTATATATGGAGTGGAGAGATGGCTCAGTGGTTAAGATCACTGGCTACTCTTCCGAGGATATGGGTTTGATCCCCAGCACCCACATGGTCATCATAACCTTCTGTAACTCCAGTGTCAGGGAATCTGATACCCTCTTGTGGACTCTGTGGGTCCCAGGCATGAACATGGTACATACACATTCATTCATACATACATACATACATACATACATACATACATACATACAGGGAGGCATATATTCATGCATGCAAGAGTAAGTTCTCCTAAACTAGGGTTAGAGCCAATTGTGGGTTACCATGAGAGTGTTGGAAATCTAACCTGGTTGCTCTTAACCATCTCCCATATTTAACTCCTTAAAGCAAACACTGTTTAAAAACTTAACAAAATCTTCTTCTTCTTCTTCTCTTTATTTTTTGGAGGTACTCAGAGTTATGAGTTTTCCTCTTAGCACTGCTTTCATTGTGTCCCATAAGTTTGAGTATTTTGTGCCTTCATTTTTGTTATCAAAAGTATTTAATTTTTTTCTTTTTTATTGAATATTTTATGTATTTTGTTCTCCTTATTCCTCTTTTCCATACCCCTCTCCCTTCCCCCTGCTTCTATGAGCATGCTCCCACTCCTACCTCAACACTCTAGCATTCCCCTACACTAGGGAAACGAGCCTTCACAGGACCAAGGGCTTTTCCTCCTATTGATGCTGGACAATGCCATCCTCTGTTACATATGGAGCTAGAGCCATGGATCCCTCCATGTGTACTCTTTGGTTGGTGGTTTAGTCCCTGGGAGCTCTGGGGGTTCTACTTGGTTGATATTGTTGTTCTTCCTATGGGGTTGCAAATCCCTTCAGCTCCATTCCTCTCTCTGACTCCTCCATTGGTACCTGTGCTCAGTCTGATGGTTAGCTCAACTAACCTCATCTGTATCAGTAAGTCTCTGGCAGAGCCTCTCAGGAGACATCCATATCAGGCTCCTGCCAGCAAGCACTTCTTGGTATCAGCAATAGTGACTGGGTTTGGTGGCTGAATATGGGATGGATTCCCAGGTGGGGCAGTCTCTGGATGGCCTTTCCTTTAGTCTCTGCTCCACTCTTTGCCCCTGTATTTCCTCCCATGAGTATTTTGTTCTCCCTTGTAAAAAAAAGACTGAAGCATCCACATTTTGGTCTTCCTTCTTCTTGAGCTTCATATGGTTTATGAATTGTTTCTTGGTTATCCTGAGCTTTTGGGCTAATATCCACTTATCAGTGAGTGCACACCATGTGTTCTTTTGTGACTGGGTTACCTCACTCAGGATATTTCCTAGTTCTATCCATTTGCCTAAGAATTTCATGTAGTCATTGTTTTTAATAACTGAATAATACCTCATTATGTAAATTACCACATTTTTTTGTATCCATTCCTCTGTTGAAGGACATCTGGTTCTTTCCAGGTTCTGGCTATTATAAATAAGCTGCTATGAACATAGTGGAGCATGTGTCTTTGTTATATGTTGAAGCATCTTTTGGGTGATGCCCAGGAGTGGTATAGCTGAGTCCTCAGGTAGTACTATGTCCAATTTTCTAAGGAACTATCAGACTGACTTCCAGAGTGGCTGTACTGGCTTGCAATTCCACCAACAATGGAAAAGTGTTCCTCTTTTTCCACATCCTTGCCAACATCTACTGCTACCTGAGTTTTTAATCTTAGCCATTCTGACTGGTGTGAAGTGGAATCTCAGGGTTGTTTTGATTTGCATTTCCCTGATGACTAAGGATGTTCAACATTTCGTTAGGTGCTTCTCGGTCACTCGATATTCCTCAGTTGAGAATTAATTTTTAGCTCTGTGTCTCATTTTTTAATAGTATTTTTGATTCTCTGGAGTCTAACTTCTTGAGTTCTTTGTATATATTAGATAATAGCCCTCTATTTGATGTAGGATTGATAAAGATCTTTTCCTAATCTGTTAGTTGCTGTTTTGTTCTATTGACAATGTCTTTTGCCTTACAAAAGCTTTGCAAATTTTCCAGGTTCCATTTGTTAATTCTTGATCTTAGAGCATAAGCCATTGGTATTCTTTTCAGGAAAATTTCCCCTATGCCTATGTTTTCAAGGCACTTCCCCACTTTCTCTTCTATTAGTTTCAGTATATCTGGTTTTATGTGGAGGTCTTTGATCCACTTGGACTTGAGCTTTTTACAAGGAGATAAAAATGGGTCAATTTGCATTCTTTTTTAAAATTTTTATTAGATATATTTCTTTACATACATTTCAAATGTTATTCCCTTTCCTGGTTTCCTGTCCATAAGCCTCCATCCCCTCCCCTCCCCTCCCCCATAAGGGTATTCCCCCCACACATCCCCCTTACTGCCCCCCACCCCATATTCCTCTGTACTGGGGGTCCAACCTTGGCAGGACCAAGAGCTTCCCCTTCCACTGGTGCCCCAACAAGGCTATTCTCTGCTACATATGCAGTTGGAGCCCTGGGTCAGTCCATGTATAGTCTTTAGGTAGTAGTTTAGTCCCTGGAAGCTCTGGTTGGTTGGCATTGTTGTTCTTACGGGGTTGCAAGCTTTTTCAACTCTTTCAATACTTTCTCTAATTCCCTCCAAGGGAGTCCTGTTCTCAGTTCAGTGGTTTGCTGCTAGCATTGACCTCTGTATTGGACATGCTCTGGATGTGTCTCTAAGGAGAGATCTATATCTGGTCCCTTTCAGCATGCACATTTTAGCTTCATCAATCTTATCTAGTTTTGGAGGCTGTATATATGGGCCACATGTGGGGGAGACTCTGGATGGCTGTTCCTCAAGTCGCTGCTCTAAATTTTGCTTCCATATCCCCTCCTATGGATATTTTACCCCTTTTAAGAAGGAGTGGGAGCATCCTCATTTTGGCAATCTTTCTTGAGCTTCCTGTGGTCTGTGGATTGCATCTTGGGTAATTCAAACTTTTTGGTTAATATCCCCTTATCAATGAGTGCATACCAAGTGTGTTTTTCTGTGATTAAGTTATCTCACTCAGGATGATATTTTCTAGTTCATTCCATTTGTCTATGAATTTCATGATGTCATTGTTTTTGATAGTTGAGTAGTACTCCATTGTGTAGATGTACCACATTTTTTGAGTCCATTCCTCTGTTGAAGGGCATCTGGGATCTTTCCAGCTTCTGGCTATTATAAATAAGGCTGCTATGAACATAGTGGAGCATGTATCTTTGTTGTATGTTGGCACATCTTTTGGGTATATGCCCAGGAGAGGTATAGCTGGGTCCTCATGTAGTGGAATGTCCAATTTTCTGAGGAACCTCCAGATTGATTTCCAGAGTGGTTGTACCAGCTTGCAATTCCACCAACAATGGAGGAGTGTTCCTCTTTCTCCATAACCTCGCCAGCATCTGTAGTCATCTGAATTTTTGATCTTCTCACTGATGTGAGTTGCAATCTCAAGGTTGTTTTGATTTGCATTTCCCTTATGACTAAAGATGTTGAGCATTTCTTTAGGTGCTTCTCAGCCATTCGATAATCCTCAACTGGGAATTCTTTGTTTAGTTCTGTACCCCATTTTTAATAGGGTTATTTGGCTCTCTGGAGTCTAACTTCTTAAGTTCTTTGTATATTTTGGATATTAGCCCTCTATCAGATGTAGGGTTAGTAAAGATCTTTTCCCAATCTGTTGGTTGCCATTTTGTCCTAATGACAGTGTCTTTTGCCTTACAGAAGCTTTCCAGTTTTATGAGGTCCCATCAATTTGCATTCTTGTGCATGCTGACCTCTAATTGAACCAGCACAATTTGTTGAAAATACAGTGTTTTTTTCCATTGGATGGTTTTATCTCCTTTTTCAAAGATCAAGAGGCTATAGGTGTGTGGGTTCATTTCTGGGTCTTCAATTCTATTCCATTGATCTGCCTGCCTGTCTCTGAACCAATACCATGCAGTTTTCATCACTCTTGGTCTGTAATACAGTTTGAGCTTAGGAATGGTGATTCTACCAGAAGTTCTTTTATTGTTGAGAATAATTTTTGCTTTCCTGTTTTTTTGTTATCCCAAATGAATTTGCATATTGCTTTTTCTAACTCTATAAAGAATTGAGTAGGAACAAAATTTTTTTAAATTTGCTAAAATTCATTAAATACCAAATATTAAATCAGGATTTACACTAGCCTGTGTTTGTGCTATTTAGAGCCATATTACAAAAATGCAGTTTTAAAAACTCTTTTTAGATGTAATATTTGTGAATTTATACATGTATATATGCAATAGACTGTGAGCATATGCATCCTCTACCATTTTCAATCCCCCTCCCACTCCTACCAGCTTAACTAGCTCCTATCAGTTTAACTAGCTCCTACCAGCTTAACTAGCTCCTATCAGTTTAACTAGCTCCTACCTGCTTAACTAGCTCCTATCAGCTTAACCAGCCTTTCTCATGTGTTATTTTTTCCTTATGTTTTAATTTTTGGTGCTAGTCTTGTTTAGGTAACCATAGCTACTCTGTATTCATATTACATTAGCCATGTCATACACAGAAGACAGTGCTCCTGCCCCTCCTCCAGATCTTTCAACATTTCTGCCTCCCCTGGTATGTTCCTTGAGTCTTTGAGGGTGTAATATTGATACCTTACTTAGGGCTGAACAGTCAAAGCTTTATTCTCAGCTCTCTGAGCAGCTACAAATCTCTATATTAATAGTTGCACACTGTGGAAAGAGACTTCTCCTGGCATGGCTGAGAGCAATTGCTAGTCTAAGGACTAAACAAAGATATTTAAAGGCATTTAGACCACACAGCTTATTAAAAGATAAAAGTTGCATGTAAGAAATGGTATTTTCTGTTTATATCACCAGAAAATTTATTTCTTATATTTCTTAACAAGTATCCTCTCAGTTGTTCAATATAGTTTATAACAGGTTTCCAAAAACTGATACAGGATTGTAAAAATATGAAATTTGGTGATGGCTGATGTCCATTGTCAATCTGATAAGGTCTGGAGTCACCTAGGAGAATCACTCTCTAGCCACACCTGAGGAATGATCTACAGATTAGCCTTTGGGCAGTGTTGGCCAGGGTGACTCAGGTGAGAAGACTTATCCTAATAGTGGATGGAAATCCCCTTGGCTTGGTTCTGAAAGTTAACTGAGCATCAAACTCCTGCTGCTTCCTGACTTTGGGAAGTCAGGAAGTGTGACCAGTTGCCCCAAGTCCCGCTGACAGGATGTTTGAAAAGTACCTCCCTGCAACTATGAGCCAAAATAAATTTTTTTCTCCCTTAAGTTGCCTTTGTCCCAAAAAGAAGAAAAACAAGACAGAAGGAAAGACTCTAAAGATGATTTTCAATTTAGTTTAGACTAGTTCTTAATTAATTAATTAATTAATTTGTGCAAGACTATCTTTCTGGGTTATTTTACCCATCCTTTCCTTGGTACACTTTACCAGTCTTGAAACATGATGTAACCAACCAAAGTGGCGTGCATAGGAAAATCATCTCTAGTTTATACAGAAGCTGCCCAAGCTTTGAATACAGAAGCAGTGTTTTCATTAGCTCTTGATTAATGCCTGGACGGGGACTTAGATTTTAGTATTTTCTTGCTTTTCCAAAACAATTCTGACTTTTGCTAATACATTTTTTTGGCTGTACTTGGAGCTGCTGCAGGACGGTTGCTTCTGCTACACAGAGAGCCAGCTTCTCCTTGTTGGCTGGGTACTTGCTTAGTTACCACCAATCAGAGCCTGAAAGCCAGGAAATACATCTTTCAGGCCTATCTCATTGGGAAAGCCAGAGAGGGCTGTTTACCAGACTCTTTCTTCCCTGTGGCACTCTTGTGTCTTTGGTCTGCCCATCTACCAGTGAAGGCCATGGCACTTCTTGCTTCCTGTGCCTGTATCCTGTGCTGGAGACACTCTGTGCATGCCCCCAATGTGATGTTCATGGATCCCCTTGTTATCATCCCTACTTCCGCGGTGTGAATTGTGACAGATGTAGCTTTCTAACTGGGCCACCCTCATGGCAACACCCACACCACTCCGGACACGTGTACTTGGTTAACTCCTTTGCCCACAGTCTTAGTCCAGCGTTAGTTCAGTCTAGATTGCTAATGGTTGGAACCCATTAGCACCCTTTCTCACATGTCCTGCCATCTGGACCTTCCCAATGACGGTAACTCATGCCCTACGCATTGTTCTATGCATTCCTGGATCCATCTCCTTCATTCTTCATCAACATTGTGGAGCAGCAATTGGTATCACCCCCATCGTGCAGATGAGCTTCAGAGACTCAGAAATGCTCATCCACTTATCTAAATGGCAAGTGGTCAGCTGGAATTCAAACCCAGACAGGCTGGCTCCAGGGACCTTGTTATGAGGATCGCTCTCTTCTCCTTCTGTTTCTTGTCCTGATATCTCTGATAAATAAGAAATAGAGTCCTTATTTCTCACCACTCTCAGTCTTTGTTTATTTACATTAAGTTTTAGTACAAGTCCAGACAAGACCAATGCCTGTGTACTCAATATTGGGGACTTAGAAAGTAAATAAATCATCTGACAGCAGTGTGCTCAGCTACATTGCCAGACACCAGTGGGTTTTGAAATGCATCTGGAAGGAGGCATTGGCTTGTGTAAAGGAGCAGAGGCAGGGTGGGTCCGTATATATAAGCAGAATGCTAAGAAATCTAATGTATGTGCTGATTGGTCAAAGGAATTGAGATAACATAGATACAGCACAGGGGGCTATGGTGAGGGGAAGAAGTCTTAGGAAGAACTTGATGTCTGAGAACCAGAGGGTTGTGATGTGTAAACTTCATGGCAATTTCTGGAATCAGTGATTTGGGTGCTCTGAGACTGTGTGAAGTGAAGCAATTAACTGATGTTCTTTTTCGGCAGCAAAAGGTGTGGAGACAACTCAGGCAGGAACCATCTGTTCTATTACAGAGCTGGAATGACACAAGCACCCCCAGAGAGCTAACAAGTCCCCTCATATGCACATATAAAACATAAACTCAGTATTTACAATATAAAATTTCCTTTGCCAAGTTAAAAACATTTTTAACTAACACATATGAACAACTGTGCACTTTAATGGAGCACAACTGGTATATTTTGATATGTCATAATGGTGTCATGTTTAAATTAAGTTAAACATAGCTATATCCTTCAAATGATAAACTATTTTCTATGGCTAAACAGTGAAAAGTCTAATTTTTGAGATATAGAACATAAACATTACCTACAGACACTGTGGAGCAGAATCCTATAGGCTTCTACTTCTAGCAAACTACATCTTGGCACCCATCAATCAAGATCTCTCCATCCTATCTCCCTTCTGGTGACAGTGTTCCACTTTCAACTTCTATGAGCTCAACTGTTTTAGAGTTTGCATGTGAGTGGGATTGTGACTCTTGTGTTTCTGTTCCTGGCTTATTTTACTTGTCATTATGACCTTTCTCTGTTGTTACAAAGTCAAGATTCCCCTCTGTCTTATGACATAATAATATTCCGATGTGTTTAAACATCACAGTTTATCTGCGCATCAGTTGATGAATGTTTTGGTTGACACGAATCTTGACGGTTGCTTCACAAGTATCTTTTCCATCATATGCATGTGTTTCATATAATATTTCATCTTCTAGTGCCCTCATTACACTTTGTATCCTCCAACTCCTTCTGCTGCATCTGCCTATCTAATACATTTCAGTTATGGGTCATGTGCTGCAGAATGATGTTTAACCAGTGACAGACCAAGCCCAGCACAGTGGTCTATGAAATCACAGCACCTACGGACATCACAGTTTGTCTAAGTGCCCCCTTAATTTTCACACAATGACAAAATTCCCAATGATGATTTCTCAGTACATTCCCCTGTGGGTAAGTGACTCATGATTCCACCATTTTTTTTCCAGACCCAAGATTTCATTTTGCTCTTTTATCTCTCTACTGGGACTTTCTATGTTCCTGTTTGCTTTCAATAGGCTTATAATTGCACACTACATGGTTTATCTATGCTCTAAGTCATTTGTTGGACAATTCTTCCTTCTCTGTCATCTTAGTATTGTAATCTAATGATTGTTCTTTCCCCCCATTCATTTGAGACCTGTTGAAAATAGAATTAGCTTTTCCTTTTGAAATATTATAATCCCTGGATCTTATTTAAAACTTTAGCTGTTCATAGTTCGCTTGCACCCATGGAGTGGGGACTATGCATACACAGAGGCTCCCCCACCTTATTCCCCATAAACCTAGGAGTTAGTACTTATACTTTTACAGTTCACAGCTTATATACTGTGAGTATGAAAGGGTTCCTAGCTTTTCTAGACTATCTCTGGCTACAGCAGATCATTTATGCTTCTAAAATATTTCCCAGTTCTCGGCAGTCCACTCTCTAATTGTTTAGCTAGAAAGAGTAAGCTGTGTTCTTGTTTTTCTCTTCTGTTTCCATACATTGGCATTTATAAGTTTCAAGCCTTTTGCAACTCTAGGTACAGGGTGTATTAGGTGTGAGGATTAAAATTCATTACAAACTTAAATGAATTTAGGATTTTCCAGGAGTCTGTAAGGTAAGCCTTTGGGTATGCCTATGATGTGTTTGCAGATGTGATTAGCTTGAGTCTGGAAAAATTTACCCTGAATATTCACAGTACCATCTCTGGGCTGGAAATTCGGAGGAAAAGAGGAAAAGGGAAAAAAAATCTACCTTAGTTCCAGAGCTCCTTGCTTTTCTTCTGCATCTGTTGACCCTTTTCATGCTACTGGACTCACCTTGTTGTGATGGACTGACCTTGAATCCGTGCTCCCACGGAAACCTTTCCTTCCTTTAAATTGTTTATTTTGGTCACAGTGGCAACGAAGCTGATCAATAATAAAACAATTAATATCAAAAGCAATTAGAAAACTTAGGAGGGGGACAGTGAGAGGGCTCAGTGGGTAGACATGCTTGCTACCAGGTCTGATGACCTGAGCTTGATTCCTAGAACCCACTTGATGGAAAGAGTTAACTCCCACTAGTTGCCCTCTCCCACCAGCCCAAGCTCTCTTGCTCTCCCCCATACACTAAAAAGCCTCTCCTAACTCAGCATAAGCTTTCTTGCTTTCCCCAACCCACACTAAAGAAATATAACAATCCTTTCAGAAAACTCAGGTACTCCCCATAAAGATATTCTTTAGGATGAAATGTCTGTAGCTTTCTGCTCTGCAGAGGACCATTTCTCCCTCTCTCCCTCTCTCCCTCTCTCCTCTCTCCCTCTCTCCCTCTCTCCTTCCCTCTCTCCCTCTCTTCATCTCTCCGTCTCTCCCCCACCCCCCGTACAATGTCTAATTTTTTCTTGGGTGGAATAGGGAAGCGTATAGGTGCTTTAATTCTACAGAAGTAGAAGCATCAGGATTCTGGAAGGAACTGTGGTTATTTAAACAAACTTTTGAAATAGAAGGCTATTTTAAGCCCTGACTAGATCCCATGATGGACTTACTGAGCATCTGACTGACTGGGAGCCTTTATATCAGTCAGCAGAGGCTGTGTGAGTTACAGGATGGCTCTGGGGCTGGGATTGGTAAGGGCTATTTTTCCTGCCCCGAAGTCAACTTCCATGTAAGCTAATGAAAATGGAGTTCTGGGTGCCCCACACCGCACTACGGATTCAGCTCCACCCTCAGGTTGTCACCAACACTGCAGGATTAGGAGATTCAGGAAATAAAGTTTTGGGAAATAAAATAAAGTTTTAAAAATTCTCCAATATATTTACCTCCCAACCACAGTTTCCCCTCTCCTTCACCATGTGCTAGTCTCTCCCCCTCCCCTCTCCCCCACATCTGTCCCTCATCCTGACCTCCTGGGGACATCAACCAAGCTCTGAATTCCAACTCCATATAATAAACTACAATAAGACAAGGCAACATCATCACATCAAGGCTGGATGAGGTAACCCAGCAGGAGAAAACAGGTCTCGTAAGTATAAAAAGAGTCAGGGAAAGCACCATCCTCACTGTTAGGATTCCCACAAGAACACCAAGCTACTCACCCATAACATATATGCAGAGGACCTAAGTGAGACTCCTACAGGCTCTCTAGTCTCTGTGAGCCCCCATGAGTCCCAGTCAGTTGATTCCATGGGCCTTGTTCTTGTAGTGTCCCTGACCCCCTTGGTTCCTCTGTTACTTCCTCCACCTCCTCCACAGGACTTCTCAAGCTCGGCCTAATGTATGTTTGTGGGACTCCATCTGCTCCCAGCAGTTGCTGGATGAAGTCTCAATGGTCTTGATGGTGGTCCAGTCCAGTCCTGGAATACTCTGCAGGGCAGGAAAAACTGTAGGTCAAAGGTTTTGTTGCTGGGTTGGTGTCCCAAACCCTCCACTTAAGGTCTTGCCTGGTAACAGAAGATGATTGGTTCAGGCTCCCTGTTCCCATTTCTAGGAGTCTTAGCTAGGGTTACTCCTGTAGCGTTCCCTTTTGCACTAGGTTTTTGGTTTTTTTGCCTCACCCCTGAAATACTCCCTAATTACAATAGTTTCTTCTTCAGCCTGATTCTGAACCTGCTTGATTTCATTTGATCTTGGAAGCTATTTTTTTTTTCATGCCCAAGAATCAGTGTGCTTCTTCGTGTGACTTTTTACACCTTCCCATGCTGTTAGTTCATCTTTGCTGTTTATACACTTCCACAAAGGATATCAGGAAGTAATCTCTGTGATTCTGAGATTACTCTCCCACACACAGTGTCAGTTAGAATCACCAACAGGGTAAGCGGTTAGTTCATGAAGGCAGAGTCTTGAGTTTCATGTTAAAGTACAGATCACTCTTCGGCAGGCGCTCTTTAACAATAGCCAATGTGTTAGCTGCTCAAATGCAGTTTACAGAGACACTCGCTTACTTGAAAGAATAAAAAGTGATGCTTTCCTTCTCAACAGACTGTACTTTGTTAGTGTTTGATTACCTGGTGACCAGGCATGACCATCCTGCTAGACCCAGTGATTATTGAAATTGTTTAGGGATTCCCCAGTGAGCTTAAAAGAATTCTGAAAATGACAGGGAATTTGTCTTAACTGAAGAGGCCAAGATTAAAGAACCACAAAATTTCTTAGAATATATTAGTGAGAATAAATCATTGTGGGGAAACACTAGCATAGCAAATTGTTCTTGGCAAAAATTGATCAACAGTGTGCCATTGCCTGAATCAATTATCTATACATCATACCCAAGCTAGCAGATCATTTTGTCAAAGATCTTGTTAAACAGTAGGGAAGGGAGATAGCAAAGTCATGTTTTGTTACTGTGACAGTTTGAACGTTGAAAGCATACACATCAGAAATGAAATAATACACATATCATTGTTATTTTATATTTTCCTGTAAAATAGTCATGACATAATATAGATGTTGCCTGGAAAATGAGTTTTCTTTTTTGGCTGGATTTTCTGGGCCAGCCTGAGAGACAAGCATTGTCACAAGTCAATGGGATGTGGGTAGTTCAGAGAGCTTTCTCTAGTCACGATATTCCAAGTCTATTCATGGTAAAGCTAGTTTCTCTTTTGATACATTATGTTCTGGGTTAAAAAGCAAATTCATGGCACACACACATTCCATACATTTACTATGGTCCATATTTCAGCACCCTATCTCCAGTAACATCTGCACTATTCTGCTGACCTACACATGAAAGCATCCATCGTTCAACCACCCACTTATCTATGTATACCTATGGCTATTTGTTTGTCACCGTATGAATCCATCTCTAGAAAGGGTCTCTAGTTATCATTCAACTCTTTGACATCTTAGCTGTGTATAAATGGAAAAGCAACAATATTCGGAGAAAAATGTTGGTGCAAAAATAGACTGAGTCAATGTAGACAGTCTGTGACTGCCCAACTCCTAAAAAGTATATTCCCCAGCCTCAAATTTATTCAACAGAAATTTTTCTGTGTTAATGAACATCTCACGATGGTTGAATAGACAAAGATCTTTCCAGACAGCAAAGCCCGAAAGAGGTGGGTAAGGGAGGTACTATAGACAAGATAATCCTTTGCTTTTGCCAGGTCGAACAGATGCTTACGTTTTCCTTTGATTGTATTAATTATTTTAATTTTGAATTTAATATGAGCTGTAGATATTTTGCAGGTTGGGGCACATGGAATTTGTCTTTTTAGTTTGAAGTCACTGAAGCATGGTGGAACGGCCCGTCAAACGGTCAAAGAGCCAGAGCTGTAGAGCTGTAGAGGTCAGCTGTAGAGCACTTGCCTCACATGAGTGAGGCCCTGGGTCTGGATGTACTCAGGAGCTCACTGATGCATACGCATCATCTGAAACTGTAGACTTTGAATTTTTGTGAGATTTTTTTCTGCCTTGGGAGAGAGGGTGATTTCTAACATAAGGTATGATATATATATATATATATATATATATATATATATATATACACACACACACACACACACACATATATATATATATATTCTGAAAGTCTGTAAGGGAGCTGAAATTTTTGATGATGGCAGACTTTTCAGACAGCAGTTTCAACATATGTAAACATGAAGATGGCAGTAGCATAAATATAGCTGGACTTTTGGCTACTTTATGGGTTCCTATTTCTGTCACTCTTCTCCAACCTTATCCCTTTCAACCCCCAACACCAGGTAGGAGAAAAAGGGGGTGAGAGGGGAAATGGCATCAATATCATTAGACTACCTCCTGTTGGTTAGGAGTGTTGAACTCCTTGGGGGCAATTTTGATCTTCATTGTTAGAATATCTCCAGCCAGTATCCAGTAACAACAACAGCAATAGCAATCACCAGGAGAAGAAGGAAAGGACCAGCTACAGCCCCTTTGGGGGTGCTAGCATTTTCATACCCTCTCAAGAATCTCCAGAATTCCAAACATAATACTGTCTGCATCTGTCAAAATTACTCTCCTGCCAGACCATCAGGCAAATCAGTCTGCTGCTGTGGACAATCTGAGGCAGCCCCATATCCCACACCTGGGATTAAACCAAAACTATAATCCCGTAAGGATAATCTCCTGTGTACTGTGTAGGAGCATCACCTGTCAGTCAAAAAGCTGATGAACAATAAGGTGAGGCAGGATTAGAGGGTGAGACACCTGGTAGAGGAAGAGGAACTCTGGGAAAGAGTCAGGCTTTCACCACCCAGACTTGGAGGAAGACAGAGATATAATAGAATGGTGCGAATGGTTCAAATAACATAAGAGCTAGTGGGAACAAGCCTAGATGACGGTCTCAGCATTTTTAAAATAAAGAATAAACTGCTAGAGTTGTTACTTGGGAATTGGGATATGGGTAGAAATGTTCATGATTACATTATTCATATAACATTTCTAAGTTTTTAAAGAAACCAAAATTCTTACTACAGTAAAAGGCTTTAGTAACACTGGGAGCTGTGGTTTTGTTAGACAACTAAATGTTAGCTATTTTCAGCTTGGATTTCTTCAACATGAGAAAAGTAATCATCTGCGATGCTCCCTCTTGTCCTGGTATTCAGCACAATGTCAGTGCTGTCTTCTCCCCTCCTATGGGGACGTCATCCATGAGTTTGTTGATCATGTGTAGGTAATAACTAGTTTTCTTGTTGGTCTTTGGTGTTTATTAGTTAGGATTTCATCTTTATCTTTTCAACTTGAAAATTTATGTATACCACAAATTTGAGAAAATTTAAGGAATCTTTTCTTTCTATATGTATATATAGTTATATAGAAGACATTAAGTCTGGTTCCTCCTTCCAGCCCCATGCTCCCAGAAATAAGACTCAGACTCAAATATATTTACAAATACCTTGGCCATATAGATCGGCTCCACTCTGTCTACAGTCATAACAATATAACCCATTTATTCTGATTCACACTCTGCCACATGGCTGGTTACCTGGGCTCAGGTACCGTATGTTCATTTCCTCACATCTTCCCAGGAGATTCTTCCACGCCATCCTCTATCCCAGAATTATTTCTGCCTCCCGGTCGTCTCGGCTTCTATTCTACCCTCTCCTATAGGCCATAGGTTTTTTAATTGACAGGTGATGCATCCATACAATATACAAGATATCTCTCATATCTCTCTACAATATACTATATTCTATATTGTATATATGCATTATATACATGTGTATATGCACATATATACACACACTTACATATGTCATATACTATATGTATGCATAAATACAAAAGTTTCCTTCATCTAAGACTTTCCCTCTGAAAATGTTCCAGACAAAGGTGGGAGCATCTCAATCTGCTGTTTATTACATTTCTTAGTTTTTCTGCCTTCTATTTCACTTTCCCTCTGCGTGTTATACTTCCAGTAAGTGCCTACCTTTCCAGTTCGGTTGTTACCACTCATCTGTGTCTGATCTTCTGTTTGGCTTGAAAACACCTATTTCCTTAACCTCTTGCAGGATGCTCTGTATCTGAGATGAGTCCGCATCATTTGTTTTCCTTTGGGAAATCCTGGTATGTTCCCAACACCAGACTCTTCACTTCACTTCACTGACCATCTCCCCATCACACAACTAAGTAGTTGAACTTGAATATCTCTAAATTAAAGAAATGCCTGCTTTGTATAAAATAATTTGATGTATGGAATTTATGAAAGAATATGCCTTCCTATATTTCATTTCCCACCAGAGACACAGATGAGGGTGGACACTCAGTATTAATGGAGGTGAACTCTCAATGGCATTGATAATAGATTCAGTCTCTGGTCATAGTACCTACAGCATTGAGTACAAGTACAATAAACATTCCTTAAGTATATTCATATGTATGCTTTTAGTGAAACTGAATATTATTTAAGTGAAACAATATTAAATTGTTATATAACTGTTATTTTCAATAAGCATGAAATTTAATGTTCCTGTGGGACTCTACCCTCTGGAGCAGGTTGTGTCTTATGGCCAGTTATGTTTTGGTTAAGGATATTTGGGTTCATGGAACAAACTACAACCCAAGGCAGATTAAACTGAAACACAAGACCATGAATACCAGCATGACTTGGACTTTATAATTTTTGTGTATGAATCAGATTTCACATCACATTACTTCCATGTTACTGTGGCCAAAATACCAAACAAAAGCAGCTTAATGGAGCAGAGGTTCATTCCAACTCATGGTTTCTGAGAGTTGTAGCACATTGGAGTGGGTATAACATATGAAGTTCATATGTCTGGAGCACACAGACCAGGCCCAGGGGCAGGAATAACTTTCAAAGCTCCTCATCTATTGACCTACTTCAGCCATCTGACTCTACCTCCTAGAGCAGTGGTTTTCTATCTGTGAGTCAAGACCCCTATGGGGATGTTAAACAACCCTTTCACAGGAGGCTCCTAAGACCATTGGAAAGCACAGATATTTACACTATGGTTCATAACAACAGCAAAAACAGGTGTGGAGTAGCAATGAAAATAATTTTATGGTTTGGGGTCACCACAACATGAGGAACTATATTAATGGGTCACAGCATTGGGAAGCTTGAGAACCATTGTCCTAGAGACTCCAAAGGTCCTTAAAATAGCTCCACATAGTGCTTAAAATATGAGCTTGTGGGAGGCTAGCTTAGCATTTCCATTGTTGTGAAAAGATACCATGACCAAGGCAATTCTTTTAAAGGACAACATTTAATTGGGGCTGGCTTATAGTTATAGAGGTGAAAACCATATTATCATGCTAGCAAACATGGCAGCAGGCAGGCAGACATAATGCTGGAGAAGCTAAGAGTTCTACATGTTGATCGGGAAGTAGCCAGTAGAAGACCCTCTTTCTACACTGGGCAGAGCTTGAGCATAGGACCTCAAAGCCCATAGCCACAGTGACATACTTCTGCCAACAAGACCACACTTCCTAATAGTGACACTTCCTATGGGCAAAGCATATTCAAGCCACCCTAGAGACATTCAGGACCCTAACCATGATAGTTCTGTATTAATTTTATTAATCTTTTTGAATGTGCATACTTTATTATTTTATTTCTGTTTTGTTTTGTGTTCATTACTTTGTTTCCTCTGCTTTGATTTCATTTTATACTTGCTTGGTCTCATTTTTTGAGTAGCAGTGTATGTGACTGAATGTTGACCTTTTTAAGTTTTAATATGTGAATCTAGTGCTATCAGGAATCTCTAAACCCTGCGTTACCCACATAACCACAAACGTTCATTATTAAGTTTTTGTTATTATTCATTTAAAATATCCTCTAGTCTCGTTTGTGAATTCCTCTTTGCCATGAGAGTTATTTATAGTGTGCTTTAATTTCCAAGAATGTGGGAAGGTTTCAAACATCTTTGTGTTATTAATTTCTAGTTTAATTCTACTATGATCAAAGTATATATTTGTAAGATTTAAATAAGCTATGTCGGTGTGGCTTGATTTATTTTCTAAATATGAGCTATGATGCTGAACATCCTCTGTGGATGTGAACTGTGTCTTCCGTGGCTTTGGTTTGGCCAGCTCTATAAATGGCAATCGGGTCAAGTTGATTTTATGTGTAGTGTTTCCTCTCCTTTCTGATTTTTCCATCTTCCTGTTTTGTAAATTATTTAGAGATGAGTGCTGAAGTTGCCAACCATAAGTGCAGATTTGTCTGTTTTTTCTTTTTTCCCTTTTGGCTTTGCTCTGTGTGTTTCTCTCAGGGACTTTCATATTTAAGACTGTCACTTCTATCACCATGTGGGGCCTTGTCCTCTCTAGTAATACTCTTTGTTCTGAGTTGCATAGACCTGGTACTAATAAAATAATTCTAATTTTTTATTAGTGCTTGCATGCTGCTTTTCTTAGCATATGTTATTTGCAGGTTATGTTTGAAGGTTAATGTTTTCATTTTTTTGAGATTATAATGTAATTATATCATTTTTACTTTTTTCCCCCTCCCAAACCCTTCCATAATACCCCATCTTGCTCTATTTCAAATTAATGGCCTCTTTTTTTATTAATTGTTATTACAAGAACGTATGTATATACATATATATTGCTAAATATATTTAACCTGGTCAGTCTGTATGGTGTTAGTTTATGTATGTGTTCAGGGCTGACCATTTGGTGTTGGATAACCAATTGGTATACTCATCTCTGTACTTTCTCCTATTCCCAGGATTCCTTAGTTGCTTGGCAGTTCTTTGTACAGGGCTAAGGACTTATGATCTTTCCCATGTCTGTTTTGTCATATCTATTGCTGTTCCCCCTGTTCAGTTTATGTTTGGTCAGTCATGTTGGTAAGGATGTTGCCTCTGATTACTAGGAGCCACAAATTTACCTCCAACTCTGATTTTCAGCCTCTTACAGTCTTTTTGCTCCTTCTTCCTCAATGTCTGAACCTTAGGCGTGGGACTGTTTTGTAGATATATACATTGGGACTGGGCTCTACAACTCTGTACTTTGATGGGTTATGATTTTCTGTCTGTGCAAAGAGAAGTTTCCTCGACGAGGCATGACAATTGAACATGTCTATGTACATAAGAATAAATGTTTATAGATTGTTGTTAGGGATTATGCTATGCTTAGTAAATTAGTGGTTGTATAGTCTCCTCCAATAACCATGACTTCACTAGCACTGAGCAGTTAGCTAGGTACCCCGTGTTAGGCATGATTTCCTTCTTGTTGAGCAGGTCTTAAGTCTAATTAGAGAGCTGTTGGTTACTGCCAAGTGTGTGCCACTACTGCACCTATAGAAATATTGTACATCCTGGTCATCAATGTGGTTCATAGGAGTCATAGCTGGGTAGGATTGTTGATTGCTTACGTCCTTTGGAAGCTTGCATGATGCCTTCTTGTGCCCCCAAAGGTTAGGGAGGTGCTCAGGGAGGAAGCATTGAAATAGATGTTTTATAGGTAATATGGTTATACGTCTTCTTTTTTGTATATTTGAAACAGGGTCTCAGTGTGTATCCTTGGCTGGCTTGAAATTCACAAAGAAATTCCTGCATCCTGTACCATCATGTTTATGGTTGTTGTATATTTGTTTTGTTATTCTTAATTTTTAATTATTATTTATTTTATGTGTATGTGTATATTCCCTGAATGTATACCTGTGTGCCACATGCATGTACGGCCCCTGGAGATTTCCAGAGGACATTGGATCCCCTGGAACAGGAGTTATAGAAAGAGGTGCCATGTGGGTTTTGGGAATTGAACCCAGAACCTCTGTAAGAGCAGCAAGTGCTCTTAACTCTAGTGTCAGTGCCACCTTTCCAGCCCTTAACCCCTCTTCCTTTTAAAAAAAATTAAAGTAGAATTTTCATATAATATATTTTGATCACAACTTCTCCTTCATTTTCTTCTACATCCTCCCTACCTTCTTACCCATCTTACTCCATGACTTCTCTCTCTTTAGAAAAAAAAGACAAAGCAAATAAGAATAGAATAAAAGAGAGAAAAAAAAACCAACGAAGAATGAAAAGCACATGCACACAGAGAGACAGGGACACACACAGAAAACACATAAAAACAACAACAACAAAATCAGAAACCATAATATGTAAACTAAAGACAAGTAAGGTGAAAAAGGCCCAAAGCATTATAGGACAAAAAAGTCTCAAAAATACCATTGAGTTCTTTTTGAGTTGTATAGCCAGTGAGACTCTGTTGGAGAAAACTCAGTTTTCCTTTATGAAGATTTGGTTAGTTGGAGATAGCTTCTTGGTGAATGGGGAATTAGGCTCACTCGCTCCCCTCAGTCCTCAGTGCTGAGACCTCATGTGCTTGGATCTGTGTAGACCTTGTGCATGCTGCTACCATCTCTGTGGGTTCACATGTGCATCATATGCCTTGTGTCTAGAAGGTGTTTCCTTGGTGTTTTCATTTCCACTGGGTCTTACAGTCTCCCCACCTCTTCTTCCACAAAGTTACCTAGTCCTGAGGGAAAACATTTGATGACCATTTCACTTAGGACTGAAGGTCTCTAAAGTCTCTCATTCTCTGTACAGTGTCCAGGTGTGGGTCTCTGTATTTGTTCCCATCTACTGCAGGTAGAGGCTTCTCTGTTCGTGGCTAAACAAGACTCTGACCTATGGGCGGAGCAGAATGTTATTAGTCATTATAGTGCTATACTTCTTTGGCAGAACACTAATATTTGGTTTTCCCCAAGGTCCCTGGTCCTAGTATCAGGTTCTCAGTCACCTGAGCAATGTCAGGCATGGGTTCCATCTCACAGAATGGTCCTTAGATCCAATCAGATAGTGGTTAGTTACTTCCACAACTCTCGTGTCATTATTGTATTTCCATATCATTTAGGCAGGTTACCATTGTACACCAAGGGGTTTACAGCTGGGTTGGTGTTTCCGTTTCTCCTGGGGTGGCATGCAGAGGACTTTCAAGTACCATGAACACTAGTCATTAAGAGTCAAGGTTTTAGAACAGGACAAGATCAACTTCTCTGTGTTCAGTGAAAACTATGTAGGTTTTTGTCTTCAGCAATAGGGCTTTACTATCAGTTTGTGGGGGACACCAATGGCCTGGGCAATAGCCTCAGTTGTTTAGAGGTTTCTCTGGAACTCCTTTGTCCAAAACTTGATTAGATGTTATCCATTCCTGGTCCTGAGGTTTCACTTGGTGTCAAGTTGTCTAGTTGGGGCTTTGTCTCCCCATTATTTGGTAATTTCATTAAATTTCTCTCAGTTATGTGTGTATGTTAAGAAGCTTCTACTTTAGTAGGTTTCTATATGACCCCTCAGATGACCCTTAGCCATTGCTCCCCACATTCTCTCCCTCATCCCCTCATTTAATCCTCCCATTCTAGTTCCTTATGTCCTGTCTCTCCAGAACTTTATATTCTATTTCCTCTACTCTAGGAGCACCCCACCTCAGTCCCTTACTTTAAACCTAAACTCTGATTTAGCAAGGGCTACTTAGAAAAGGCTTAAAAGAGAACATCTACATATAAGGAAATGCATATCATATTTTTCTTTTTGTGCTAGAGTTGCCTCATTCAGGATGATTTTTTTTTCTAACTCCATCTATTTACCTGCACATTTCATTTATTTTAACAGATAAGAAATATTCCATTGTGTAAATGTAACACATTTCCATTACCCATTTATCTGAAAGACTTTTAGGCTGTTTCCAGTTTCTGACTAATATGAACAAGACAACAATGAATATGGATGAGAAAGTATCTCTGTATGGTTACTAATATAACCTGACAATGCTTGGCTGTCCTGGAGTTCTCTGTATAGATCAGAAATAGCAGAGATCCTATTCCTTCTACCCCTGCCTCCGAACAGGTGGGATTAAACTCATGCAGTGCCATACTCAGTCTTAAGATTTGACTAATATTAACTATTTTGTTAAATTTTTAATTTTTGACATTTGTTTTCCTCCCTTCGGTTTTACATCACATTTTCACCAGGTCTTATGGCCCAGGCTACATACTCAAACTCACTGTATAGCATTGGCCTTGAACTTATGATTCTTTTGCCTTCACATCCTATGTATAGGTATATGTCATCATGCCTGATGTGAGTGGTAGTAGGGAAGGAACTGAGGACTTTGTGCATGCCAGGTAAAACTCTACAAACAGCCATATCCCAGTTCCTCAACTGAATAGTTTATGGTTACATTGTATTTCTACTATTGAGTTATTCCTAGTTCTCACTTTAATGTGCTAGTTATCATTGGATTTATAATGGAATTAATTTAATTAAAATATATCTTCTGAGTTTAAATGTGGTACGGAAAATTAAGACAACACTTTCAGCATTTCTGATTTGCATTGTGTGCCACTGTTAGCAAACACCCTAATTTTACACATACTTTGAACCCACAATACATTGGTTATACTTACTTTCATGTAAGCAATGTATTAAATTAGAAAATAAAGTTAGTACTTTCTATTACATTAAGCATTTCCAGGAATCCACTTTTTCTTTCTGGTGTCCTGTTTCCTTACCTTGAAGAATTTTTTTAAAACATTTCACACAGTTCTTATCTGCCATTAATTAAATTTCCTAGTCTTCCTATCACTGTAGAAGGCTTTCATCATTTTTGAATGATGTTTTAATTGTGTAGAGGGCTGACAGTTCTCTGAGCACTATGAAAATGTCACTGTATATCCTTGTGTCATGTGAAGTTTCTGTCAGAATAACTGATAAATTCCATTTCTTCTTGATTAGCATACAATATGTATAAGCTACAATGTCATATTTCTCTATATACATTGTTTAATATTTGACTCTGGGTAATTAGCATATCGATCTCATTAAGCATTAGATATTGCTTGTGGTGACATCATTTGAAACCTTTTCAGCTTCTTGAGGTGAATTATTATTAGCGCTTATCCTGTTATGCAGCAGGACACCAGAATTTATTTCTCTTCTCTCATCCTGATCCCTCTTTCCCCCAACCCTTTCACCTCTGGAAATCACTGCTCTTTTAGACCTGCACATGCATTTCTCTTTTGAACACTGAGTTATAAGTGTATTAATTTTGTTTTCCTGATTTATTTTACTTTTTGTTCTATCTCAGATTCTCTGAGCTTCCAGAAACAATGTCTTTCTCTTCTAATCCTCTCTAGTATTCTCCTTTGGCCCTGACCAGTGTTCTCATAGGTTAGATGAAGGCTTTCTTCATCTCTGTTGCTGTGATTTATGTTTTTAGCATTTCTATTGAAGTCATTTTTTAAAAAAATTTTTACATCTCGTTCTGAAACTCCCCACCTGCTCAGGCATGTGGTCTATTTCCTTTGTTTGATGACATGTGACTCACAGTTATTTTAAACTCTTCTTTAATAAAGACACCATCTGGGCTATCTCTAAATTTTCTTGCATTGATTCATTTGTCTTCAGAGTGAATTATAGTAGTTTTTAAAAATTCTTTTGTAGCTTTTACAGAGAATTATGCTAATTATGACTAATCTTTGTTTTGCATATTATCAATATTTTTAAGGAAAGAAAATATGAAAACCAGAAGAAATTATTTTAAGCAAAGAAAGATGCAACTTTCTTTTAATGTTATTCGAGGTTACATGTCAGAACTGGTTTAAATCAGACTTACTCTGGTAGTTGTTTTATTCAAGGGTGTATGAAAGTATAATTGCAAGTTTTACTGCTTCGAAAATTTCAAAATGGGGATACACTGGTGGGAGCCCCATGACTTTAATAGCCTATTTTGTACCTGGTCACTGAGCATCTGCTAAATGTTGGATGTATTAGTTACTCTTTTGTTCCTGTGATAAAACATCACAACCAAAAGCAACTTAATGAAGAAAATGTTTATTTTGGCCTGTGGTTTCATAGGGATGGAATCTATCAGGGTGGGGAAGGCACAGCATTACAGCAGCAGCAGGAAGCTAGCTGGTCTCATGTCCATGAAACTGTTGTATTGGGTAGATGGTGAGGGTACAGGAAGTCCATTTCATGATCATTTTTATGCCATGTTATATTTTATGTATAAGGCATGATTTGAAAAAAATATCAAGGCTTCTGAGAAACTTCAGGCAGAAATAACTATGTCTGTAATGCAGATCATGGAAATTTGTATAAAAGAATTTGAAGGTGATGGACAATGGGTGACTCTCTCTTTGAAGTGAAATGTTTATTTAGCCCAGATACATATCGTTATCTAATCCTAGGAATGTGTGCTTCCCTAATCCTATTTATATTCTATTACTCAAGAGAGTAAAATGGGACTTCTCACACAAATGACAACCCCAGAGTCTATTGAATGGGATTGTCAGACATAAAAATGTTGCGGAAGTGTGGGCTGTGCTTTTAAGACTGATTCCTTTGTCTTATTTATGGGCAGTTTTCCTGAATGAAAGACAGAAATGGGGAAATAAGAAGGTTTGCTTATGTAACTTCCCTTAGCAATCTCACTCACAGTCAGCTTTATTTCAAAGGAGCTACACTGTGGTTGGGTTAGTGTAGTCAAAACCTTCTTTGGCTTACCACTGGGGAAAATAGATATTTGTAATAAGCTTTGATCTCAGCTCAGTTAAAGCCATGGAGGATGAGCTTGACATTCAGGAAACACACCCTTGAGCCATTCTGATGTGACTGCCAAACTTTACTCCCCGGCCACAGAGAAGATAAAAGCTATGCTTCTGTGATTTAATAAAGGAGAGAGGCACAAACGTTTCTATTTAAGTGGAGCCTTCTAGAATGTTTGCTGGAAACTCTGATGCATTTCGGTTCTGGATCCTTTCACATCTCAGAGTGCTCAGATGCTTTGAGAGGGGAGTGATCATTATGTCCCTGAGGGGAAGCACAGCGTCCGGTGTAATTAAATCCGATACAGAGTTTGTCCATAGCATGCCGGTGACCTTGGTTTCTTGGGGGAAAGCATGTTTAATATATTTTGTCCACATTGAATGCCAAGCACATATTTCTTACAGTTTAATCCCACAACAGATCTGAGACTATTATTACTATTTTTGTAGATAAAGAAATGTCCCTGTATCACACAGTAAGGATCAGGCCTGGAATTTGAGCCCAGATCAACATTTTTGCTAAGATATTTCCTACTAACAATAGGTAACGGGACATAATATCTGAAAACAAAGCCTGTAGAATCACCTGCTGTGAACTTTGGGTAAGAAGTTCCCTTTGTTGATGGATAAAAAAGCCAAGGGTAGAAAATTGAAGATAGAACAACTTAAGTCATCCTATCCACTCTCATATCTGATGGCACTGAGAACCTTCTTCAGATGACCCACATTTCTGTCCATCTCAGGAAACATTACTGAACAAGCAAGGGTTAGTGGTGCTGTTGCCTCTGTAATAGAATTTCCAAGAAGCAGTGCAGTGAGTGCCACTGCTGCCTGTGATAGTTTAACTAGTCTGACCCAAACCCCACTGTTTTGGCTACTCAAGACACTTACATATTTGAATTATTTCTATTGTGGTTGTGTATGGGATGCAGATGCAACTTTGAACATGTGGAGGTCAAAAGACAACTCTGTGAAGTCTGGTCTTTCCTTTCATCTTTAACTGAGATTTCCCTAATGCTTACAGCAAGTGTCTTTGCCCACTGAGCTGTCTCACTGTCTCTGTATAGTTACTGGACTTTCTTTTTGCCATTTAAAAATATTTTTCATGTTCATGTGTCTTATGTGCAGAGTGTTTTTTTCTGAGTGTGTGTCTGTGCATGTGTGACATGTGAAATGCCTGACCTCATCCACATGCTCTTAAAAATCTTTCTTTTCCTTACATTTATGAAATGTGCTAGTATCACAGCCAGAATCAAATTGGACTCCAAGTCAAAGGAATGGTTTTTTTTATTTGTATCTTCTTATGTGTATATTTCCTGCAGATTTAACTGAGGGCCTTGAGCATGCTAGACAAGTGTTCTACTACTGAGCTGGATGGATCCTCAACCCCTTGACATTTTGAGATTGATACAGGATCTTCCTAACTCACCCAGGCTAGCTTGGTATATAGCCCAGGCAGGACTTGAACTTGTGATCCTCCTGTGTCAATCACCCAAGGAGCTGGATGGTCTTACAAGAGAAAACATTTGGACCTTATGAAGATTTGTGTAACCAAGTGGGAAGGAAAAATCCACTAGAACAAGGGTCACTGAAGTTAAACCTGGGTTGATGGTCCTGAGGCCAATTCTGAAAAGTGAGGTGAGGATAAAATTAGGATTCAAAGCTAGTGGGATATGAAGAGAATGACAATGTTAAAGGATGAATTGAGACAAGTTGACATTGATTAGGAAAGTGTTGCAAGTCCTGGTTTTAGTGGAATTTGATGCACAGATGTGGTAATGGGTCACAGTCACTTTCTAGGAGTGAGTTCTATTTAGTGTTGTGTTAAATATGTTATCAAAAAGACTCCTCGCTGGTAACTTCTATGTATAAAAGCTCCAGCCTTCTGTTGTTGCTTTGACCTTGACTATGTGTCCCAAGTAAAAGATGAAACATCTTGATGATTATTTTTCCTTGGAAGGTTGTGTGATGGTTTGAATAAGAATGGCCCCCATATGTGAATATATTGAATATATTTGAATGTTTAGTCACCAAGGAGTGGAACTGTTTGAAAGGATTCAAAGGATTAGGAGGTGTAGCCTTATTGAGGAAGTGTATTAATGGGGGTGGGCTTTGGGGTTTCAAAAGCATGTGCACAGCCTAGTCTTGCTCTTTCTGCTGCCTGTAGATCATGATGTAGTTCTCAGTCATTTCTGTAACACCATGCCTGCCTGCTACCATGCTCCTTACCATGAAGATGATACTCTCACCTATAAAATTATAAGCAAGCCCCCAAATAAATTATTTATTTTTTGAGTTGCTTTGGTCATGGTGTCTTTTCACAGCAATAGGACAATGAGTAGCATATATGCACAAATCAGGAAGTGTGAAGGTCACAATTGATCTTAGAAAAACCTTGCCTCTCATTTCTCTTATCTCTGAAAATAAAGTAAGGGAGAGACAAGTCATTTTCTTCAGTGAGGCATTACCAGAATGCAAAGCACTAACATGTCCCCTCCCTAACCCTAATACTTGTCCTCAAAATACTAGATGGAAAAATGAACTTATGTCAACTGGCTGTTCCGATTAATGAACAATTTAGTTCATTTCAAGCAGATAAATAATATTGAATTAACAAAAGGATATGGTAGCTCTGAAAGTTCATGTGTGGGCAGCATAAAATGATCAACTCTCCACATACTGGTGTAATGTTCTTAGTGCCTGACACAAAATATCCAGGAAATCTGGGACACTATAAAAAGACCAAACCTAAGAATAATAGGAATAGAATAAGGAGAAGATTCCCAGCTCCAAGGCCCAGAAAATATTTTCAACAAAATCTTAGAAAATTTTCTTAACCTAAAGAAAGAGATGCCTATAAACATACAAGAAGCTTACAGAACACCGAATAGATTGGGACTAGAAAAATATATTCCCACCACATAATAATCAAAACACTAAATAATCAGAACACAGGAAGAATATTAAAAGCTTCAAGGGGAAAAGGCAGACCTATCAGAATTACAGATGACTCAACAGAGTCTCTAAGAGACAGACAGGCCTGGACAGATATCTTACAGACTCAAAGAAACCACAGATGCAATCCCAGACTACTATACCAGAAAAATTCTCAATTACCATAGATGGAAAAACCAAGATATTCCATGACAAATCCTAATTTAAACAACATTTATCTACATATCCAGTCCTACAGAAGGTACTAGAAGGAAACTTTCAAACCAAGGAGGCTAATTATACCCAAGAGAACACAGGAAATAAATAATTCCACACAAGCAGAAGCAAAAGAAGGTAAACATGCACACATACAGGCACACACAGTACAATCATCAATGTCAAAATAACAGGAATTAACAATCATGCTCACTAATATCTCTCAACATGAATGAACTCAATTCCCCAATAAAAAGACACAGGCTAACAATGGATGCAAAAGCAAGATCCATCATTCTGCTACATGCAAGAAATACAGCGTAGCAACAAACATAAACATTACCTCAGACAGACCCAAGAAACCAGCTGGAGTAGCCATTATAATAAACAATAAAATGAACTTTCAACCAAAAGTAACTAAAAGAGATGGGGGAAGGACACTTCATACTCAAAAAATTGTCAGGATAATATCCATTTTTTCCCCTTAAACAAGTTTTTTTCCTCCATCTTTATTAAATTGGGTATATCTTATTTACATTTCAATTGTTATTCCCTTTTCCAGTTTCCAGGCCAACATCCCCCTAACCCTCCCCCTCCCCACCCTCCCCCCATTACTGCCCTCACCCAACAATCACATTCACTGGGGTTTCAGTCTTGGCAGGACCAAGGGCTTCCCTTTCCACTGGTGCTCTTACTAGGCTATTCATTGCCACCTATGAAGTTGGAGCCCAGGGTCAGTCCATATATAGTCTTTGGGTAGTAGCTTAGTCCCTGGAGGCTCTGGTTGGTTGACATTGTTATTCATATGGGGACTCAAGCCCCTTCAAGCTCTTTCAGTCCTTTCTAAGATTCCTTCAATAGGGATCCCGTTCTCAGTTCAATGGTTTGCTGCTGGCATTTGCCTATGTATTTGCTGTATTCTGGTTGTGTCTCTCAGGAGAGATCTACATCCAGTTCCTGTCAGCCCGCACTTCTTTGCTTCATCCATCTTATCTAGTTTGGTGGCTGTATGTGTATGCGCCACATGTGGGGCAGGCTTTGAATGGGTATTCCTTCTGCCTCTGTTCTAAACTTTGCCTCCCTACTCCCTTCCAAGGTTATTTTCTTGTTCCCATTTTAAAGAAGGAATGAAGCATTCACATTTTGGTCATCCCGCTTGAGTTTCATGTGTTCTGTGCATCTATAGGCTTCTGCTTGTTTACTTGTGTTTTCCTGCATTTCACTAAGGGAGTTCTTTATGTCTTTCTTGAAGTCCTCCATCATCATGATCAAATGTGATTTTAAATCTAGATCTTGTTTTCTGCTGTGTTTGGATATTCAGTGTTTGCTTTGGTGGGAGAATTGGGTTTGATGATGCCATGTAGTTTTGGTTTCTGTTGCTTGGGTTCCTGTGCTTGCCTCTTTCCATCACGTTGTCTCTGGTGTTACCTTGTTCTGCTATTTCTGACAGTGGTTAGACCGTCCTATAGACCTGTGTGTCAGGAGTGCTGTAGACCTGTTTTCATATTCTCTTTCAGCCAGTTATGGGAACAGAGTGTTCTGCTTTCAGGAGTGTAGTCATTCCTGTCTACTGGTCTTCAGGTATTCCTGTGGGCGTGTGTCCTGAGTCCACCAGGCAGGTCACTTGGAGCAGAAAAGTTGGTCTTACCTCTGGTCTTGAGCCTGGAGTCACTTCTCGGAGCCAAGTTTCAGCTTTCCATGAGGGCAGCAACCAGAAGGGCCTGCCCCACCTTCGCTCCGGACCCTGTGCACAGGGAGCCCAGATGGCGCTAAGTGTTTTCCTCTAGATTCAGAAAAGGGGGCAGAGAGTAGTCTCCTCTGGCTTCCCAGGTGTTTTTGCCTTTCTGAAGGTCTAACTCTCCCTCACAAAGGATTTGGGTGCAGGGAGCTCTTTGAACAGGTCCCTTCAGATCCAGGTGGTGTCTGGACTGCAGTGTTGAGTGCCCCTATCTTCCTGTTCCCAGAGGCCCTATACAGTTTCTTCTTGGGCCAGGGATGTGGGCAAGTGTGGTCAGTACTGGAGGTCTCTCCTGCCCTGCAGTCTCAGGAGTGCCCACCTGTCAGGGCAATGAGCTCTCTCTCCCTTGGGAGCAGGGAGCTGTGAGCCAGGATCAGAGAGATTCGGGCCCAGCTAGAAACCAGAAGTCCAAGATAATGTCTTAATTCTAAATATCAATGCCCCAAATGGAAGGGTATGCACATTCATAAAATAAACATTATAGTTAGGCTAGAGTCCTTGCTTATCCCCTGCACAACTGGGAAACCCCATCTGCCCTCTTTTCCCCAACCTTGCCCCACACAGAAAACTCCCCATCTGCTTGGAGAAAACTCTAGCATATTCGTCCTTTCCCCATTTCCAACAACCCACCCAAAAGTGCTTGCCCAGGAGCTCAGTTTTTGAGGATATATGGACACAGTCCCAGCTCCTAGTTGGCACATCATCATTTCTTTCCTAAACTCTATAAAACGCCCTCATTTTAGCCCGGATGTGTGACTTCATTGACCTTCACTTGTGTTATCAGTCAATGCCATCCTAATAAACCTGACTTGATCTACTTTTAATCTGGTGTAATCTGACCTATATCTGCATCATTGAGGCAGTGAAAGGTCAAGGAAGGAATAAAGAAAGAAATTAAAAACTTTCTAGAATACAATGAAAATGAGGGCACATCATATCCAAAGTTATGGGACACAGCGAAAGCAGTTCTAAGAGGAAAGTTCATAGCAGTAATGCCCTCATAAAGCTTGGAGAGATCTCATACAAGAAACTTAACAGCACACCTGAAATCTCTAGAACCAAAAGAAGCAAACACATCCAAGAGGAGTAGACAACAGAAAATAATCAAATGCAGGGCTGAAATAAATGAATTAGAAACAAAGAACAATACAAAGAATCAATGAAACCAAGAGTTTTTGCAGAAGATCAACAAGATAGGCAGACCCTTAGCCAATCTAACTATAAGATAGAGAGATAATATTGAAAGTAACAAAATCAGGCAGGGAAAGGTTATAGAGCTAAGTCTGAGGGAGTAGCCAAGCAATAACATGCCCAACTACAGAACCATCCCATGTATAAGCACCAACCCCTGACACTATTAAGGATACTTCATTTTGCTTGCAGACAGGAGTCTAGCATAATTGTCCTCTGAGATGTTCCACCTAGCAGCTGACTCAGACAGATACAGATACCCACAGCCAAACAGTAGAAGGAGCTTTGGAACTCTTATGAAAGAGTTGTAGGAAGGATTGAGAGCCCTTCAAGAGATAAGAACTCCACAGAAAGACCAACAGAGTCAACCAACCTGGTTCCTTGGAGTTCTCAGAGACTGAGCCACCTACCAAAGAGCATGCATGGGGTGGACCTAGGCTGCTCATACATACTCATATATTCAGCTTGGTCTTCATGTTCTGAACAACTGGTGTGTGGGCTGTACCAAAAACTGTTGCCTGTCTATGGGATATGCTCCTCTAGCTAGGCAATCTTGTCTGGCTTCAGAGGGAAAGGATGCACCTAGCCCTGAACAGAGACTTGATGTGTCATGGTGGAGGGTTACCCAGAGGGTGTCTCCACCTTCTCAGAAAAGAGGAGGGAGATTGGGAGAGGGATTTTGGGAAGTGGTAACTGGGAAGGGGGGCAGCAATCAGGATGAAGAACTCGGCTTCTATAGAGTCTTGCCTCCCTGGACACTGCTGTGCTTCTTGCCCTGATGATAATGGACTGAAACTCTGAACCTGTAAGCCCGTTGCAGTTAAATGTTGTTCTTTATAAGGCTTGCCTTGGTCATAGTATCTGTTCAAAGCAGTAAATCCCAAACTAAGACAAGGCTATAACAACAGACACTGAAGAAATCCAAAGAATCATTAGGTCTTCCTTCAAACATTGTGCCAGAAAGTTGGAAAAATCTATATTAAATGGATGATTTTCTTGATATGTTCTACTGACCAAAGTTAAATCCAGACCAGGTAAACAATTTAAAAAGTCCTATAACCCCTAATAGGAGAAGTCATCAGAAATCTCCCAACCAAAAAGCCTAAGGCCAGATAGTTTTCATGCAGAATTTTACAAGGCATTCAAATAAGAGCTAATGCCATTACTCCTCAAACTATTCCACCTTTTTCTCTCCCATATTTCCTCCTTTCTTTCCTTTTCCCTTTTTCACTCCTCTTCCCTTCCCTTCGTCCCCTATCTCCATAACTATCTTTGTCTCCATGTCTTCCTCTATTTTGATATCTATCTCCATGTCTATCTCTGTCTCTATGTCTGTCTCTATCTCCATATTTATCTTCGTGTGTATGTCTGTCCCCATGTGTATCTGTCTCCATGTCAGCCTTCATTTCCACGTTATCTGTCTTTATGATCTATCTGTCTTCATGTCTACCTCTACGTCCATGTCTGTCTCCAGCTTCCCTTCATGTTCATTTCTAACTCCACATTTAGTTTATCTCTATTTCCATGTCTATCTCTAGCTTTATCTAATCTACCTCCATCTATGTCTGTTCCTCTTTCTCTGAAAAGCACTTTGCCATGGGAACAAATCTGAATTCTTACCTTTTTACCCATTTCAGATTCTTCAAAATGGCATGTGAACAGTGTCAAGATTCAGCCTCAGATTTTCTTTTATACTTGATCTGTTTCTACATTCAGACATGTTCTGTTTGCATTAGCGTGATTTTACTTTCAACCTCTGCCTTACCTGACTTTATTATTACAGGAAATCCTTGTCTGGAAAAACCCCTAAACTTTTATGTGAAAATCAATTTGTTCTCGTTAAGTGAGTAGCATCTTCTCAGAACAAAAGATCTGTTGGTGGGGCTCATCACATCATCACTTGCTATTTTAAGACTCTTCAAGTACCTGTCCTCACTGCCGCACATTAACCTTATCCTATTAAACTATGAGCTTTGTTCAGAGCCAAGCACATCATGCTGAGCCTTAAATATGCCCCCAGACTTTAAAAATGCTGCTTCCTAAAAGAACACAGAAGAAATGTGTCAGAATGTTTGCAAGGAGGTTTCAGACATGACCCTAAGACCACAGGAAACAAAGACAGAAATAGACAAAAAAGTGAACTTTCATCAAATTACAGTGTGTCCTCACGGCTCCAATGGGATGAGGGGACAACCTAAAGCATGAGAAGATATTTTCAACACATGCATCTGTTGAGGGACTATGTCCAGCATCGACAGAGACAAGTCAGTGTCAGAAACAGCAGCAGCAGTGACAGTAGTCTGAGAGCAGGTGGTAGGTCTAAACAGACAGTTTTCAAAGTAAATGTTCAAAAGCAGGCATCTGAAAACAAACCTGGTCATCTCTTGTTACCAGGGAAACGGAGATGAGAACCAAACTGAGATATTACCACAACCTAGTAAAAATGGCTATTTTCAAAAAGACCGAAGATAGTACTGGCAGGGGTGTGGTAGGCACGGAAAGTGGGTCAGACATTATGGAAAGTAGCATGGGAACTCATCAAAAAGATCACAATGATCCAGAAACCTCACTCGTGGGTGTGAATCTGAAGACAATGAAATTTTCTTCAAGACATTCACACCCCTTTCTTTATTATGTAGAAACTTTACCCTCTTCCAAGGATGAGGCCCCTTATTGGTTGTTCAATGCAAAGTGGTTAGCCTTGAAGGCATTCCACACCACCAACAAAAATGGACTTAGCTGGTTATATTTATATGTTTTTTTTGTGTATACACACACACACACACACACACACACACACACACACACACGGGCTTATATAAAACAATAATAATCAAAGAGAAAGCGACTAGTGACTTGAGAATGGGGGAGGGGTTTAAAGACAGAGTATCTGGGAGGGGTTGGAGGGAGGAAAGGCAGTGGAGAAAGTGAAGCAATTCTGTTTTAACTAAAATAATATTTTTAAAAAATTAAAGAAATAGAAACAACAGGAGAGTAGATAATGAATGAGCAGATAGTGAAAATATATTGCAGCTATATCATGGATGCTAAATAGCCAAACAAAAAGATTTTTATCATATGTGAAGACGTGAACGGACTGGAAATCATTATGGTTAGTGACACATAAAGACAAAATCACATGATCTCAGTCACGCATGTTATCTAAAAAACATGGATTTCAAAGACATAACTGGAGGGTGGGAGGAGAGTGTGCAGGGCAGCCTGGGCAAAGGCTGACCAGTCAGTTAGGTAGGAACGAGAAGCCCTGCTGTGTTTCTGTGCAGCAGGTGACTGTAGACAGCAGGGATGTGCTGTCTGGACTTTTTTTTTTTTTCAAAACTAGCAGAAAAGATTTTAAATGCTTTCTGCTTATCAATGGAGCAATGAAAAATACTTGAAGGGATAGACACATTCCACCAGATTTAAGTAATGTTTAATGTGTAATACATAGAGTATTTCATGATGCTGAATGTGCATGTATGTGTAAAGACTAATTTAAATGCTGTTTTAGAGTGAAAGGCAAGGTATCAAGAAGCACTAACTAAAGCTCAAGAGGGACTGGCTCACTGTAACAGGAGCTTCCCTTACTCCAAGGCTATTTTGCTTTCAAAAGACTCTAGAAGTCTGAAGGCATCTGAAGTAGAACCTGTTGTAGCACAGTGGGGAACTCTAGATACATCCAACCTGTCAGAAGATCCCTTCTCCTTGGGTTTCCCTCACCAAAATGATTAGGGACACACAGTCGATCAAGGAAGCTTACAACCAGTGTGGCAGAAAGCTTTTGTCTCTCTTAGGGAGAATTTTCACTCTCTAGCATTAATCTGGATATAAACGTTGTCAGTTTCATGGATCGGAGACAAAGGAAAGAATTTGGTTTGTTCTAAGCAGGAATGGCAGAAAGACTGAGTTTAATAGGGTTGTGAATCCACTGCACCATAACGGCTGCTAAACATGGTACCTGATGCAGTCGTGTGCCAACTTTGACAGGTTTAGCTTTCCTTGAACACCGTGTACTCTTTATGAAAAGTTACAGTCACTCCAAAACTTAAGCAGTTATGGGTAGATTTAGTCGGTAGCCATTGAACTTTTTATGCCACCATGCCTCATGCCAGATGTCCCGTGAAAGTGTCAGAGTTCACAGCCAACAGCTGTTGAAAAGGGCTGAGCAAATGTTTGCAGCACTCAAATGTTATCTAGGTGGTAATGTCCCAAGATACCAGTGAAGGTGCTGAGAGTTAGGGAAACCCGAAAGAGTACTTAGGGCAAACATCACGTCAGACTGCCATGCTTTGGAGGTATGGGGAGTACATGCCGTGTGACCCAGTTTCCAGTCACCATGGGTCATTGGAGCTGTGATTGTCTAGTGTGATTATTTTCAACAGTGGAGCTCAGCTGTTTTCATCCTTCCTTTGTCATTTAAAAGGAAAGGGAAGAATCCTTTTTATTACAATGTAAGCCAGGTATTCTTCTATATCCCAATAACAATAAGCACGATATGGCATTTGTGTCAAATCCCAGTAAGAACTGACTTGTGTGTAGTTTGTCTATCAGTAATATTTTCCAAGAGCGTGGGTAGTAATCACAAGGTTGGTTGTAATTTTTGCTTTTAACATGCATGGTTCTGTGAGCCCTAGACGATCCTGTGAGGGTGCAACAGATCGATTTTACGGAGAAGATGGTGTCCGACCAGAAGACATGACTTTCCATGGGTCACATAGTAAATCACAAAACCGGAGCCAGAACCCAGAACTCCTGTCTTCTAGAAACATTCCCCTTCTTCTACAATACCCAGATCCCCATTAATATATTTAAAAATAATTACAAAAGAGATGTTACAGATCCCTCAGATACAATCTGACAAATGTTCATTTTGAGGAAAGTGAACTAATCCAGAGTTAATTTTAATTGCATTCTCTATTCCAGAATAGCAACAGCAAACACACACACACACACACACACACACACACACACACACACACACACACACACACACACACATACACAGAAATTAGAAGATGGTATTCACAGCCAGAATACAGCAAATACATAGGCGAATGCCAGCAGCAAACCACTGAATTGAGAATAGGACCCCCGTTGAAGGAATCAGAGAAAAGACTGAAAGAGCTTGAAGGGGCTCGAGACCCCATATGAACAACAATGCCAACCAACCAGAGCTTCCAGGGACTAAGCCACTACCTAAAGACTATACACGGACTGACCCTGGGCTCCAACCTCATAGGTAGCAATGAATAGCCTAGTAAGAGCACCAGTGGAAGGGGAAGAGCCCTTGGTCCTGTCAAGACTGAACCTCCAGTGAACGTGATTTTTGGGGGGAGGGCGGTAATGGGGGGAGGATGGGGAGGGGAACACCCATATAGAAGGGGAGGGGAAGAGGTTAGGGGGACGTTGACCCGGAAACCGGGGAAGGGAATAACAATTGAAATGTAAATAAGAAATACTCAAGTTAATAAAGATAAAAAAAAGAGAAGATGATGTTCAAGATTGATTTTCTTGTCTTTATTGCAACTCCTGAAGCCATAGATAATTTGCAGCAAGTTCTTCTTAGGGTCTGCTTGGTTTTGTTGTACCAGAGTATGAAAGACGAACTTAGAACATTCTCAATTTCAGTGGGCTCTGACTCAGGCCTCCCTTGGTGGGTGTGTCCATTCATTGCAAATAGATTGTCTGGGCAGCAATGTGCTCATTTGTGGCACATCAGACAATTTAACTGATATCTTCAGATTTCAAGTACGAATGTACTTAAGGTATGATACAGGATACTTGTTTTACACACAGCTTGAAAATTAACATTTCCATTCATCCTACACCTGTATCATACATGTGAACATAGGCTCTGTGGGCTTAGGGAACTTATCCTAGTTCATACAGCTTTACTTACCCGAGTCAGAACCTGAACACAGGTCTGTATGGGTCTGAAGTTGTGTCTCTGTTCTACCACTCTGCTGTCACAGCTTTGAGCTTTGGAGGGAGAAAGAGATGGAGAGGGGTCCTGGAGAAGGAGGGAGGGGAAGGACTAGAGAGACAGCCTGGTGCAAGAGTTTAGACAGGCGGATATCACTTGTAGAGATGACACATGGTTCTGGTCCAGTCTAGTCTGAAAGACAGGGTTCTGAGATGCCACCTGACCTTATGCCATGCCCTTGCATTGCTGAACCTCACCACAGTGTTGTAGACCAGTTCTGTGAGTCACAGGGTCTGATTTGGCATGGTTTTTTAGAAGTGGGGTTTACCTTTGAGGAAAGAAAGCCTAGATAGCAAAACAAGTTTTGTTTCCACAAACCACTTAAATTGCTTTTCTCAGCCTCTGTGGTGTGTGTGCTATGCTTCCTGAGTGCAGAGAACATTGTTCTCCAAGTCACAGGAAGATACAGTCCATAAGATGTGTGGAGTAATAAATGTGGAGATACAAATTGTGGTAGACACAGCTTTAAAAGTTCAGGATGGTGCTGGCCATGGTGGCCCATGCCTTGAATACCATTACTCAAGAGGCAGGGGTAATTGATCTCTGTGAGTTCTAGGCCATCTAGGCTATTTAGAGAGACTCATCTAAAAAATTTAGGATAGTATAAATTCTGAGACTTTGTAGTGGATGATTTAATTTAGCTTAGTGTAGGCATGGAAGGTCTCTCAAAGGGAGTAGGACTTACACCAAGAGCTGGAAGCAGAGGGAGGGAGGGAGGGAGGGAGAGAGGGAGGGAGGGAGGGAGGGAAAAGAGGCAGAGACAAAGAGACAGAGAGACACAGAGACAGACAGATAAAATGAATGAATGAAGATTGTAGAAGAAATATTTTGAATCAGACCCCCTAACAGGAAAGCCACATTCCCTAGGATCCCCCCAGGATAGCCACAATCACTGGTTACCCCTCAGACCCTCTTGTTGAGGTCAGGCTGTGCTCTGCTTCCAGTTACTCTCTTTTGTGTGAAAGTAGTTTCAGAACATGGCTGGTCTTGAGTGACTCCACTTTATAGGCGGCATTTGACTCCTGTTTGAGGGCTGATGCAGAGGCAGGATGCTCTCAGATGTCATTAGCACCACCAATGAATGAGGTACATTCATTGACCAATGGCATATTCATGAAAGTTCAAAAATATTATCTTTGAGCTTATTAAAGTAAGTTGGAACATATGAGAGTATTGCAATCACATCAGGAAAACCAGGTATGGAAATCTTTCAAACACACAAAATCAAGAAAGGTTTAAATACCCTCACTTGGACCCCAAGAAGAAAGACTCCTGGATGACGATGACAACAACCCCACTGACCTGTCATATGACTTCCTGATGTGCATGTCAAGGGACCACAAGCAGATAACGACTGCCCATCTCAAGCATCATCTAACCATCTATCTGTCTGTCCATGCACCCATTCAATCACCTATCCACTTGCATAGCCATCTGTCCATCTCTTTGTCCATCCATCCACCATCCATCCATCCATCCATCCATCCATCCATCCATCCATCCTCTATCCCCCAGCTCATTTGGACCTGTTCCTGCATTTTACTTTAATGGAACTTCACTGTTGTCCCTGGGATTGACCCCGGGACCCTGTGACTTGACTTATCCTTTAGCAACATTATTATTAGTACGTAGTAGCCACTTGGATGAACTCTCAAGTGTATTAGCTCCCTGTCTCCTGTAAGGCCTCTTTGAACTTTGATGCCTCTTAATCCATCTGTACCCATCCTGTAACTTTTATACAGAGAGAGAGAGAGAGAGAGAGAGAGAGAGAGAGAGAGAGAGAGAGAGAGAGAGAGAGGAGTATGTGTGATTTGAGAGTCAGTTTTAGCACTTAGGACTGGAAACTTCTCCATGAGCTGGATCTATATGCAGACCTATACTCTTAACATATATTCTTGAATGGATCTTGTGACCACATATTCAAAACTCAAGTCATGACTTTTACCCCCAAACCACTTATGTTTAGCCTTTCATATGAGCACAAATTGAGAAATGAAATAGGTAAGAGGAAAATCACTGTTGTGCCCACTAGGAGTCCAGACTGGTAGGGTCTTCCTCATCTTGTGTGCCTTCCCTTCAGATTTATGTAGCAGGGAAGACCCTGAAGACTCATTTTTGGTGCTTTTGTTAAAATCAAAAGTAAGGATAATTATCTCATCTTGTCTTATTTTGGTGACCAAAGTAATGGTTGACCTTTGTTTTAGGAAGGCACATGCTCAGAAGGAAGTATATTTAGGAAACTCTGGTGATGGCAACAGTGCCTTCTAAACTTATCTCTGTCTTCTTGTTTTGGTAACTGTACTTTCCTATCTCCATCTGTCCTTCTCATTCTGAGTCCTACACAAACCCTAAAACTAACCCTAAACCCCTAACCCTAACCCTAACCTCAACCCTATCTTTAACCCTACCCCCTAGCCCCCTAAACCTAACCTTAACCCTAACCCTATCCCTGAAGTCAGGAGGCCAGAATCTTAAGGGACCCCACATGAGTTTTCAGCTGTGTTTCTTTCTCTGACCTTTCTCTCTTCTTCCTGGGATGGTCTATTAGTATTTTCCCCATGGAGCTAGGACTTCCCTGACTCCATAGGCTGCATTCTCGCCTGATTCAGTCAGTTGTTCCATCAGGTTTTACTTTCTGATGTTTAAAAGACAGTTTAGTGTTTAGAAAGCTACTTTTTAAAAAAAATTCCAGCTCCCAAGACCACCTCTGTAATGTTAGACTAAACCACAAGGTCTAATTTAAAACCAAACCCATGCAATGTACCCTTTGTTCTGGGGTACAATCTGTACTTTCCCTGAGGGAAATAAACATTACTGTTTTAATGTGTGAGAGGTTACAGGATGAGGCTTAGCAGGGACCAAGAAGGCATCAGATAGGGTCTTTAACAATGTTATGGCCATGGAACATGCTTCTCCCTCAAGATTCATGAGACTGGGAGGCAAACAGAGAGTCTGATCCAACACTGTTGAATTAAAATACTCTGTGAGTGAGATGGGGGAGGGATGAACAGCATGGAGAACGTTACCTCCCAGAGTAGATCAGTAAATTAACAAAACAGAGAAAATACACACCTTTACAATCTAATCTACGTTTCTGAGTTTGTCTCTAGAAGTAAAAGAAGCAGAAGAACAACTGTGGTGGAAAGACCTGAGATGCGGGGAAGCTTGGCTGCATCGTTGGGATCTCAGGGCCCAGAAAGCATGCAGGGCATGCATAGAATTGCTGATATGGTTTTAAGACAGTCCTGGGATGTGTGTGTGTGTGTGTGTGTTAGGTCCCAGAGATAGATAGACAGACAGACAGACTGACTGACAGACAGGTAGATAGGCAGCCACCGACACAGAAACAGAGAGACAGAGAGAGAGAGAGAGAGAGAGAGAGAGAGAGAGAGAGAGAGAGAGAGAGACAGAGAGACAGAGACAGAGACAGAGACAGAGACAGAGACAGAGACAGACAGAGACAGAGACTGAGTACCAAACAAGAATGAGGTATTTAGGAGTATTCACTCAGAGACAGGAACTTTCTGCAATGAGTTGTCAGGATGCAGAACTGGGTGTGGGATCCTTTCCCAGGGAATTAGCCACAGGCAAGGTTGCAGGGTGGTGCCCCTGTGAGCAGAGGATAGTAAGGAACCTACAGCAGCCAAGTCCTCCAGTGTTATTGAGGTAGAGGACTGGGTCTGACACATTTGGGATCACAATTCACTAGGGACCAAGAGGCAATTCAGGGTAAACTGAAATTCTCCCACAATGGAATCCAGCCAGAGGCCATCAAGATATTATACACCCAGAATTGTCTCCAGGGCTGGAAGATTTCAGCGAGCCAAGGCCATACACAAATGTTAATTGCTTCATTCTAGCAAATATCTCTCTACTTGGACATTTGAGAGGAAAAAGAATGATTCCCCTGAGAGAGAAATTATAGAAAAACTGTCTAAGAAACAATTCTTTGTTCTTACTGGAGTTAGGAGAAAATGTCCTAGAATTTATCAACTATGAGGAGGTAATTCAAAATTATCATCATGATGATATGGGTCTGGAAACATACTTCTAAGTGTCTATGAGGGTTCAGCTGAAGGGGGAAGATCCATTCTGAATGTGAGAAGCTCCACCCCATGGACTAGAACCCCATACTGAATAAAAAGAGAAATTAAGCAGAGTACCACATTCATTTTTTTCTGTGTCCTTTCTGCAGGCACAGTGTGATCAGCTGTATTTGCAGCTGTGCTTTCCCATAGTGATAGACTTGACTAAAGTCAAATAAATGCCTCCTCCTATAGATTGCTTTTTGTCAAGAGTCTTATAGCAATGAGAAAAGTACAGAACACACAGACACACAGACACACACACACACACACACACACACACAGAGGCACAGTGCACACATGAGCATGCAGAGCATACACAGAGAGAGGCACACATGCACACACACACACACACACACACACACACACACACACGTGCACGCCACACACGTGCATGCACGAGGATGGGGTGGGGTGCATACATGAGCACTTCATTTAGAAATGAGGCCGTTGCTGTGGTAAACCTGACCATATGGTTCACAGGCCTTTGGAACTTGATTTGCATGAGGAAAAAAAAAAAAAATTGAAGCTGCAAACTAGAGAAGTGCCAGACACTGTAAGCACAGCTCAATAGGCCAATCTGCTGGGGTTTGGAAAGCTAGAACACTTAAAAACACCCTACAAACACACACACCACAACCCATAGATAGTGGATGGGACTTGGCTCATGAGGTGTCAGAAGGGAACAAGGACTTTACCAGAAACTGGCTAGAGGCTATTCATGTTATGTTTGACAAGACACTGGGCTGTATACTGACTGTGGTTTTGTTGTTGTTGTTGTTATTTTGTTTCTGTTTTCATTTTTAATTTATTTGTCTGCCCTGTTTTGAGAATTTGAGTAATAGGATAATTTCTTTTCAAGACAGTATTCAGGCTACAGCATGGTTACCACCCACTAAGGCTGCAGTGGGAAAGAACAGAAAGGAACAGAAACATAGGAAAGTGTGCAGTTTGGTGAAGCAAAGAGCAAAACATAGTTTAGGAATACAGACAAAAGCAGCAGTAATTATTAGATGTCAGATGGGTATCATTAAAGAGAACCCCCCTGCTTGGCATTGAGACTCCACCCAACAAAGATGTCAGCTTGGGCAAGTTTATCTTGAGAGCCTAATGCCACCGAAAAGCAACTACCTAGACTGAGCCTGGAAGGCATATGGAGGCCAGTGCAACCATGGGTCAAGGGAACCAAGCTCCATTTCCAAGTGGTAGCACACAGCAGTGTCATGCAGTATTGCAGGCACAAACCGTGTTGGGGTGAGAGGCTTGCACCACCACAGAGACCAGGCACTATGTATGTGGAAGGGTCAGATTTTCTACAGAAGAGCTCTCAGAGGCCATTAAGTGAAGCTGTGAAAGTGATGTCTAAGATGCTATGGAGACCCCAGGGTGCTGGAGGTGCCTGGACCATAGGATCTTCACAGAGGAATGCTCCAGGCATGAAGCAGAGTGAGGCATGTGTATGAAGGCAGCCACTGTAAGGATGAGACTTCCCAAGGCTGTTAAAGCCTGAGTCGTTCCCATTAAGGGCCAATATAAACATCTTTAGTCATCAGGGAAATGCAAATCAAAACAACCCTGAGATTTCACCTCACACCAGTGAGAATGGCTAAGATCAAAAACTCAGGTGACAGCAAATGCTGGCGAGGATGTGGAGAAAGAGGAACACTCCTCCATTGTTGGTGGGATTGCAGACTGGTACAACCATTCTGGAAATCAGTCTGGAGGTTCCTCAGAAAGTTGGACATTGAACTACCTGAGGACCCAGCTATACCTCTCTTGGGCATATACCCGAAAGATGCCCCAACATATAGAAAAGACACGTGCTCCACTATGTTCATCGTAGCCTTATTTATAATAGCCAGAAGCTGGAAAGAACCCAGATGCCCTTCAACAGAGGAATGGATACAGAAAATGTGGTACATCTACACAATGGAATATTACTCAGCTATCAAAAAAACAATGACTTTATGAAATTAAGAGGCAAATGGTTGGAACTGGAAAAATATCATCCTGAGTGAGCTAACCCAATCACAGAAAACACACATGTTATGCACTCATTGATAAGTGGATATTAGTCCAAATGCTTGAATTACCTACCGTAGATGCCTAGAACAAATGAAACTCAAGACGGATGATCAAATGTGAATGCTTCACTCCTTCTTTAAAAGGGGAACAAGAATACCCTTGGCAGGGAAGAGAGAGGCAAAGATTAAAACAGAGACTGAAGGAACACCCATTCAGAGCCTGCCCCACATGTGGCCCATACATATACAGCCACCCAATTAGACAAGATGGATGAAGCAAAGAAGTGCTGGCTGACAGGAACCGGATGTAGATCTCTCCTGAGAGACACAGCCAGAATACAGCAAATACATAGGCAAATGCCAGCAGCAAACCACTGAACTGAGAACAGGACCTCCGTTGAAGGAATCAGAGAAAGGACTAGAAGAGCTTGAAGGGGCTCGAGACCCCATATGAGCAACAATACCAACCAACCAGAGCTTCCAGGGGCTAAGCCACTACCCAAAGACTATACATGGACTGACCCTGGGCTCCAACCTCATAGGTAGCAATGAATAGCCTAGTAAGAGCACCAGTGGAAGGGGAAGCCCTTGGTCCTGCCAAGACTGAACCCCCAGTGAATGTGATTGTGGGGGGAGGGTGCTAATGGGGGGAGGATGGTCCGGTAACACCTATATAGAAGGGGAGGGAGGGGTTAGGGGATGTTGGCCCGAAACCAGGAAAGGAATAACATTCAAATGTAAATAAGAAATACCCAAGTTAATAAAGAAATAAGAAACAACAACAACAACAACAACAACAACAACAAAAGAGCCAATATAAAAGCTTTGCAGTTTTATGAGGTCCCATTTGTTGATTTTTGATCTTAGAACATAAGCCATTGGTGTTTTGTTCAGGAAAATTTCCCCAATGCCTATGTGTTTAAGACTCTTCCCCACTTTTTCCTCTACTAGTTTGAGTGTATCTGGTTTGATGTTGAGGTCCTTGATCCACTTGGACTTAAGCTTTGTACAGAGTGATAAGAAGTGGATCGATTTGAATTCTTCTACATGCTGACCTCCAGTTGAACCAGCACTATTTGTTCAAAATGCTATCTTTCTTCCATTGGATGGTTTTAGCTCCTTTGTTGAAGATCAAGTGACCATAGGTGTGTGGGTTCATTTCTGAGTCTTCAATTCTGTTCCACTGATCTATCTGCCTGTCTCTGTACCAATACCATACAGTCTTTATGACTATTACTCTGTAATACTGCTTGAAGTCAGGGATGGTAATTCCCCCAGAAAATATCATCCTGAGTGAGGAAACCCAATCACAGAAAAACACACTTGGTATGTACTCATTGATAAGTGGATATTAGCCCAAAAGCTCAAATTACCCAAGATGCAATCCACAGACCACAGGAAGCTCAAGAAAGATGACCAAAACGTTGATGCTCCCACTCCTTCTTTTTTCCTCTTTTTTTTTTTTTGGAGCTGGGGACCGAACCCAGGGCCTTGCGCTTGCAAGGCAAGCGCTCTACTGCTGAGCTAAATCCCCAACCCGTCACTCCTTCTTAAAAGGGGAAAAAATATCCATAGGAGGGGATATGGAAGCAAAGTCTAGAGCAGCAACCGAAGGAACGACCTTTCAGAGCCTGCCCAACATGTGGCCCATATATATATATATACAGCCACTGAAACTAGATAAGATTGATGAAGCTAAAAAGTGCATGCTGAAAGGGACAGGACATAGATCTCTCCTGAGAGACACATCCAGAGCATATCCAATACAGAGGTAAATGCTAGCAGCAAACCACTGAACTGGGAAAAGGACACCTTTGGGGGTAATAATAGGAAGGACTGAAAGAGCTGAAGGGGCTTGCAACCCCATAAGAACAACAATTCCAACCAACCAGAGCTTCCAGGGACTAAACCACTACCCAAAGACTATACATGGACTGACCCAGGACTCTAACTGCATATGTAGCAGACAATAGTCTTGTTGAGGCACCAGTGGAAGGGGAAGCCCTTCTGCCCTGCCAAGGTTGGACCCCAATGCAGGGAATGTCGGGGGTAAAGGGGTGGATGGGGGAACACCCGTGTGGGGGAGGGGTTGGGGCTGGGGGACTTACAGATGGAAACCAGGAAAGGGAATAACATTTGAAAATGTAAGCAAAGAAATATATCTAATAAAAAGAGCCAATACAAGGCTGCCTTGTCAATGGACATCCGGACACATCACTTTAAGTCTTAATGGTTTGCGCTGACTCTTCAAGTAATTTTTATCTTATTATTCGAAGTGCATTTAGTACTTATGTAAACCTGAGCTCAAACATTTATATAAAGAATAGATCCTGCCTATATTTCTAGAATGTAGATATACAAATGTGTTTCTACTTCATAGGCATATATCATTTTTAATTTTTAAGAACATCCACTGAACAATTTTAAGAGAATATCTGGAGATTGAAATTTTTTTAACTTTATTTTAGTATTCCTTTTTCACTTCTGAAATGTTCCACTTTGGGAACAACTTTTTGGTCAGCCTGTTTGATTTCCGATATTCCTTTCCTGCAAAAACAATTTTTAAATCTGCTCAACTCACAACTGTTTCTCCACATCTTCGTTTATTAAAGTTCTCCAAATACCAAGTCTACACCACCCGTACTTTCTATTCTCAAAGTTTAGCTTTCATCTACGGTGCAATAGTTGGTCTGGATGGTTGTGTACGTCCATATATCCTGGAAGACATATTTCACAAATGTAAGCCAGAACTGCCTAATCACTTGAATGAATTAAGCTAAGATAAAACTCAGACCAGAAGTCATGCTCTCCAGACAAGGTTGAATTATAAACTTGTGTGTTGGTGACTGCACCTCGACTACAGTCTAACTTACTGGTGACTCTACCACCCTCCATTTATTTGCATTGCTAGAGGCTAGTGTAGCGCTTCTCTGTAGTGTATGTCCTTCTCTGAACACAAAAGGTGGAAAAAAGTGGATGTAGGGATGAACGTGGATAAAAAATTATGATTTAACTTTATCCTAGTCCTTCATTAATATTAGCTAAATAAAAAAATAAAAGGAGATGAAAATGGATTTTGTCCCCCCAGTTTCACATGAGGAATATTTCTACCACTCACATATTCCTATTTCTGGTTTCCCAGAGGAATGGGCACCATTAAGGAACTCATCCAGGGACAGGGCTTCTTGAAGCCATGCAGTGGAATAACTGTCCTTCTGTCCTCCCAGGATGCAGTCAGATTCTTGGCTGTCACTCAGGCACATGTTCTCCAGCTTACATTTGTAACTAGAAATCTGAATGGACTTGCACTTTATGTTACCATGGGGGAAAACAAAAACAACAAGCAAGCAAGCAAATAAGCAAACAAAAACCCAAAGAGTTCTCTCTGACATTCTCTTCCAAGGTGAAAACCCGGAGCGTGGGCAGGTAACAGGAATGGACTATGATTTAAACCTGAGGATAACACACATATCTATCAAGAACAACCCAGTGGTGTGTTTGTTATGCCTCAGTGACCTTACCATACATAGCACATGTTGCCAGCACCTGGGAGCCATTTTTCTCATGAAGCTAAAAAAATGTGAGTTTATCCCATGAGAAATGTAGAATGGAGGAGGAAGCTCTCACATATATCTGTCCGTCTGCTAATGGCATGAAATGTACTCATTTCTGGAGATTTGGGGTCATCTATGCCAGGCTTTGCGGGGAAGAATTCATTTGCTAGTGAAGTGGAAACCCAAACCTCCTCAAATCAAATGGAAGAGGCTAATGTCTGCTGAGAGAAGGATGAACTCATCAGGCAGATCACACCGGGGACTCTGAAGATCAACAGTGTCATCTGGGCTGAGATCCATGGCATTTACAGTCATAATGGAGTCTCAGTAAAAAAAAAAAATATCTAAGTGTCTAATTACAAATCCCATTTCACAGGTCATGTTAGTTACATTTATGTTATTACCAAAATGCCTGACAGAAAAAAACAAACAATGCAAGGTTTAATTTGGCTCAGTTTCTGAGGAGTTTTGGTTCATCATGGTGGAGAAGGCAGGGTGTAGTGTCTCTAACCAAAGCAGTAGAAGAAGCAGAGAGCTGACCAGCATGAAGCTCAATAGCCTAGGTCAACAGGCTCACCCCTGTTCACTTACTTCCAGTCAATGCTGATCTTTACAGAGACAGCATTGTGAGCTAGGACTATAAACACAAGCCCCTATAAGACATCCCATATTCAAACCCTCACATTTCTAAAACCTGCTAATCTATTTTTTTATTTTAAAAGAATTATATTTATTTTTATTTTATGTGTTCTGAGTGCTTTGCTTGCATTCCTATGTACCTGGTGCCAATGGAGGCCAGAAGGGGATGCCACATCCCCAGAACTGGAGTTACAGACAGGTATGAGTCATTGTATGGACATGGGGAACTGAACTGAGGTCCTCTGCATGAACAGCCAGTTTGTCCTTAACACCAAGTCATCTTTCCAGCCTACAAGTCTTTTATTATAACTGTTGATGAGGATGGAAATTGAATTTTAGTTCATAAATCTCTGGTGGAAGGGAAAAAGCTTGAAGTTGGTTGGGAAAGAAGCTCTTACTCTTTATAGTTATATCTATCCTGACATTTGCTGTCTAGACGGAAAAGTTTCTGCAAGGTGAACTTGTCTTTTGGCTAAATCATTATTCTCAGCTGCTCTCTTTCTGATTTAATTGTTCTAGATTGAGACCTAGATAAGAGACTTTTGATTCAAACTTCCCTGGATGATTCTGACATGACAGTGTCAAAACCCAGCAATGTCAATCAGACTTCCAAAGAGTGATTTGTTTCTTCGAATATAAACATTTGGTGCGAATGCTAGCAGCAAACCATTGAACTGAGAATTGGGTCCCCATTGGAGGAATTAGAGAAAGGATTGAAGGGGCTTGCAACCCCATAAGAACAATAATACCAACCAACCAGAGCTCCCAGGGACTAAACCACTACCCAAAGAGTACACATGAATAGACCCATGGCTCCACCTGCATATGTAGCAGAGGATGGCCTTGTTGGACACCAATAGGAAGAGAAGCCATTGGTCCTGCCAAGGCTAGATGCCACCTAGTGTAGGGAAATGTCAGGGCAGGGAGGGAGGGGTGGTTCTGGAGGGGGAACACCCTCATAGAAGGAAGGGGGATATGGGATAGGAGGTTTTCAGATAGAAAACCAGGAAAGGGAATAACATTTGAAATGTAAATAAAAAATAAAAAATTGAAGCAAAAAAAAATTAAGCATTTGGTGGTCATAATTTCTAAAGTACATTAGAGAAATAGAACAGCAGTTCAGTGTCATTGTTGCTCAAGATGAAAAACCCATGTCATTAAATGTAGATTTATTCAAAACCAAACACTCATCCATCTGATCAGGTTTGCAAAAGTGGGGTACTTTAGGCTAGATTGTGAGGTGAGAGATAAAAGATAAAAGGATAAAAGAGGAGAAAATTTGTGAAGATGATAGGTTGTTGAACCTACCAGACAGAGGATGAGGATGAGACATAGAGCAAATAGTCTAGGAGAAATGCCACATTCTCAGGTGCTTCTAATAGGGCGTACTATCAAGGTGTTTAAAAACAAAGCACGTGGCCAGATAGACATTCTCTGTGGAAACAGAGGAGTTTCACTCATTCTCCCAATGGGTAGATGGCCAAACTGACTCTCCAAACTAATAGACCAGCTTGAGTTAGCAATGAGGTGAAACTCTGGGCACCATCTCCACCTATGGATATCTTGCAGGCTTATGAACAGAAGAGAAACACTGAAAGGTGACTTCCACAGAGTGAGTCTGATTACACTGACCAGGTCAGCAGCTTCCACTAACTGCAGGGCTGTTTTGCTTCTGCTCCTAGAGCATGCCTTCCATGTGGAGAGTGGTTCAGAACAGTGAGAAAAGTCACAGCAGGGAAGTGAGTAAGATGTCAAAGACACTGGCCTCTGTGTCTGGAAAATCACTATGGCACCACAGCTTTCTCACCCAGCTGGTTTCAGTCAGCAGTGCTGAGCTCTGGAGTAGGTATGTTCTCAAGGAAATGAGTGTTTTCATCGGTCTGATGTCAGACAGGACCATGGGTGGCACAGAAGAGTGGCCATACTGGTCATGTTCTCCCTTTCTGAGTTGGCTAATCCTACAGTTGAGGGATTAATAGCCAGACTAATCAATCATCCTGTTGGGGTAGAACTTGGCAATTTAAAGCTAATGAACTGTGTTGAGAGATGGGCATGCATCTCCGTGGTGGATGACCAAAGAGAGCTCCTTAGACTAGCATTTTGTAGCACTGACGGTTTGTGCTTGCTGGTAAACTCTTCATGCTGTGTGCACTGCTTGTGCCTAAAGGAACTCTTCTTCTTTCTCTCAATGCACTTCTTCAATTTGCTGCTTACACTGACTGGCCTTTCTCATGTGTAAGAAGCAACTTGCAGTGATATGCCCTCTATTGCTTGTTACATCCTGACAAGCACATATAAGCTGAAGTGTGGTGTACTCAAAATCTACCCAGTGCACCCAACCTGCCGAATGTGAGCCTAGCAACAGGGTCACCAGTAGTGCTGACTGGATGTTTGCTCTCATAATCAATGGCTCTCTGCCATTGCCCAGCACCGAGAAAGTGCTGCCCTTTCTACCCTTAGCTGTGGAAAAACAAATCAAAACTTAAAATCCAAAGTACACTTTTTACTGAATGCATATTACCTTTTGGCCCTTACAAAACTACAAAGTTGTAAGTCAAGCCATTGTCAATCAGGTACCATTTGCTCTGCCATTCCCACAGTTCCAGAACTCTCTTGTGTGGTCTTTCTTGCTCTTTGTTCTATAATTCAATGTCTACCCACCAATCTATCTATCTGACTATTAAGTTAGATATGTTTGGAAATTAAATTATTTTTAAGAGCAGCCTTCAGATTTAGCTGTCCCTGGATACTAATTCGTAATTTAATATAACAATAAAGACACTGAGCAATCAACCTGTCTCTCTGTGCTGGGACACTCATCTCAGACATCTGTTTTCTAAGAAAGCTTGAGTGTACTGTTAGAAGAAAAGCAATATGAAAAGGGATTCTATATCCAGATGTTAAACTGCAAGAGCTCTCTGTTTGCTGCACACATGATGAGGTGCAGCTATGAGTGATACTCTGAGAGAGAGAGAGAGAGAGAGAGAGAGAGAGAGAGAGAGAGAGAGAGAGAGAGGAGGTGAAGTGAAGACTGTATATACAGGCATTCCCCATCAACACACTTACTCTGACGAGACCATCTGGGGTTCATACTTAATAGAGCTACACTAGTTTTAGAAAAAATTGTTATCTTTCTTGTATATATGGTCTTATTTAAAATAAACACATTTATTCATATTATATACTGATATAGGCAAGGAAGGGGCACAAAGGATACTTAGGAGGAAGCACTGCTCTAAATTCAGAAGGAGACAGAACATCGAAGAGGGTCTCTGCGGAAAGTACAGTATTGGAGAAACTTGAACCATCAGTAACTCAAGAAAACCGAGACTATCAGGGTGTGGGTGTAAGGAGAAAGTGAAGGAACAAGGGCTCAGGGCTGAGGAAGAACATGCAGCTCACACTGCTGAAAGTGCTCATCATGACACGACCCAGTGGTGGAAGAAGTTGGCAACAGATTGCATACAATGCCAAGTCAGAGGCTTCTGAACTGCAGCCTCCAGACAAGGAGGAAGCCTAGATGGGTTTTAATCTGTTTTATGCACTAGAATCTCTTCCTTTTCTGTTCCTAAAAGCATGAATTTATGTGCTGCAGAAACCAGAAGAGCATGTTAGATTCTGAGACACTAGATGGAGGTGGGGGGACCCAATCTGAGTCCTCTGCTAGATCTTGTAGAAAGTGCCTTTAGCCTCTGAGCAGCAATCTCTTTAGCCTCCTCTTTTCCTTTCTTAACATAGACATGATGTATGTTACAGAAGTTGTTTGGACAAGTTGGATCTCGTTTGATTGATCAGTGGACAGTTTGGAAACATCTCAGTGAACTCTAATGAGAACTACTTGATTCACAATTGATACCTTGGAACCAAGGAACTGAGACCATAGTGATTGTCCCAGGGATCTGTGGTCTCATTCAAGAAAACAGTGGTTCTCCTCTGTGGGGGCCTCACAGGCTTCTCCACCAATGTACAAGAGCTCTTGTTGGATGGGACAAAGAAAGGAACCACTTTGCCTCTCTCTGATGAATGTGTCTCCCGTTTGCTGGTAAACAAGCTCAATGTGGCCATGGCACGAAAGAGAGTTTGTCAGCACACCTGATGGAGAGGATGGGGTGATGGACATCAGGCATCGTGAGTCATCTCTCTGTAGATGGCTGTGCTTCTCAAGTGCTGTTGCCACGAAGAGGAACGATACAAACATTGATTTCTATTATATTTTCAGCTTCATTGTACTGAAGCAGAACTCAAACAAGAATCACCAAGAAGAGTTCATAGGACAACCTGGTGAGGAAGTAGATATGGAAAGTGGGGGAAGAGAAGGTGCACAGTCCAGCAGAACCAACTGTGAGGGACTCTGGCTCAGTCCCCAGAGGATTGGGGACACCATTTTCCTTTTAGCATTACTGTGATGACCAAGTGAAGACTAGTCAGAGTTGAAGCCAGGTCTCTACCCTCCTCTGCCTCCTGTTCCTTTTTCTGAGTTCAGGTCTTCCTCCTATCACTCCTCCTCCAGTGTTGTTCTTAGAGCACATTTGAGTCTTTTTTTTTTTTTTTTTTTTTTTGCAGTTAGAAGTTAGAGACAGGTTCCATGTTATTTAGGTTCACTTTAAACCCTGGATTCTCCTGCCTCCACCTCTAAGTACTAAGACTTCAGGTATCCCCTCCATGATTGGCACACAGGCCACTCTTCAGGGCTTAGTTACTTGGTGTGGGAACTCTGCTTAGCTTTGACCTATGTACTGTTCATCACAAATCAATGCATCCATTATAACTCATGCTTGTGTGTGTGTGTGTGTGTGTGTGTGTGTGTGTGTGTGTGTGTTGAGGACTCAAAATCTGCTGTCTGAACAAAGAAGTAAGCCATGCAACAGTACTATTCAGTACACTGTAATCAGATCTCTCAGACTAACTGGACTTGCATGTGAAAGTTTGTGGCTGTCACTAGTATCTGGCCACCCCCATATGGCCATCCTTGACAACCACCAGACCACTGCACTCTTCTGCTACGAAGGTGGTATGTTTAGACTCAAGAGATGAATGACATCACACAACATTCATCTTCCTGCATCTGGCTTTTCTCACTTGGTCTTTTTGTGGATGCCACCCTCTGCCCTCATTCCCCCACTTCATATGCCTACAGCTTCTGCTGCTCTATTCATGATGATTCTGAGGTAAAAAAAAAGTAATGACAACAAAGGAGTAATGGCAGCAGTTAAGGAATGCTTTCCCTAAAAAATGTGAGCATTGGCGGGCTCTGCATACTGCCTGCCTCCTGTGTGTTGGGTACTTCTCTCTTTTCTTCCCTGAAAAGTACAGCCCTGCAATATTGAAGTCACTTGCTACACTTTAAAGATGAAATAGGTGTGTATTTTTCTTGAGAACATTATATCTAGTAATTAAGGAAATTAAAATTGAATTTTGCTCCTAAAGTTTCTACTTCTTTGTCCACTGCTACGCTACATTAAATGCAGACACCCAAGACCAACACTTAGTTCAGAGAAGAGGCCTGAAAATGTATATTATTGGCAAATCCTATGATTCTTCTCATGTGTAAATTTCAGAAATGCTTACAAAACATTGTGGAACATCCTCAGCCCACCCTGGTAAAACCTGACTCCTGACTGTGACTCTACAGCGTCTCCTTCAAGTTACCAAGTCCTTTGGAGTGTTCTAGCAATAGCTGGCCACTCGCTGTGTCTGAAAACACTGGGCATTTCACATGTTCAACACTCATGCCTGCTCTCCTGCCTTTGGTGAATGCCTGCTCCATGTTCCTGTCTCTAGTTAGCATTCTTGCCACTGTGAGTGCTCCCACCCTACCCCTGTACTGTGACTGCCACTTACTTCCTCTTGTCTAATTCCCTGATACCAGTATCACCTGAAATATATGATTGCTACAGTAGTCTCACTGTATGCCTTATCACATCAGTTCACGGAGGTCCTTCTAAATACAAAGGAAATAGAGAGTGCAGTAAAACTAACCATTTCTTATTGAGTATGTAGGACAAGGAGAAGTTGTATGTGCTAGTTGTAGAAGACTACTTCTCACACTCTCCACAACACTAGGCAAGTGTTTAAGTCTATTACTAGAAACATTTTTGACATTGTTATTGTAAGTCAATGTGCTAAGTTGACTTAGTTCACTACTTCCTACCTGTAGGTTTTTGGTGAATATCTTTATCACTTGATTCTCCAAACTCCAATGTCCTTTCCCCCCCCACACACAAATAAACATATTAAGAGTCTCTCTTCCAGAGAGTTGCAATCCTAATTCAACATCATGTATGGGTCCCCCACTTTAAACAGTGCTGGCCACATGGCAAGGATTTTAGTAAGGTTTATCTGATTTTGTTATTTCTCCTAACACTCTCAAAGAGGCTACAGGAAATAGAAAAAGTGGGGAATCCAGAAATTTCAGGAACAGTGTTGTCTCACTGAAGAATGGGAAAGATTCCTCCCTTTCCTTTTCTCCATGTTCATGTCCTTCTTGGGTTTATATTTCCTAGAAGAACTCAATACAGTGCTACTCTATCCCCAAGCCCACTGCATGTCATGTGTATGCAACACACTGAGCAGCCAGCACACCAGCAAGCAATTTTTAATTGCTGATGGAGTGCTGGGGGCTGGAAAATATTTTAGAGAAGTCAGCCATGGTGCTATTGCACAGATGCTTATAATGCAATGGGAAATGACGGGACAAGAAAGAACCAATTGCTTATTTGCCAATACACAAAACAGAAAATTGAAGTGTTTTAATCCTAGGAGCCAGAGGACACCTGTGTTGAGAAAGTGGTGTTTGTGCTAACACAAATATCAACACAGAAATTGATCAGGTAGAGAGGTCAGGCTGCTGTTGTGTCAGAGTCATGGAAAGTTCTAGAAGGATCAGGTGGTGTGTTACAGGTGTCTTTCTCCTTCCACACCATCTGTGTTGCTACTAGTTAATAGTGAGTTATTTGCAGAAGCTTAAAGAAGTCAGCTTATAGAAGGTCTTGGATTTTCTTTCTCGGGTTTCTCTGAAATAAGAAGACACTGATAAGACAACCAGGTAAAGTCTTCCAGGTTCCAATGAGCTTCACTTTTAGGAAGACTATATTTGAACAAGAGGCCTTCCATTCTGTTGCTTGTTTCTTAAAGGAGACATCTGTAAGTGTGAATTGCAGCTTGCATAATGGTATTACTTTACTGGAAAAAGTCACAGGGTAAGAAGAGATTAATCAATACCAAATACACATCTCATTACCTGAAGGAGAAGTTGTGATTTCTCAGGCATGATGTCATGGACAACAGCATGGAGAACTGTGACTTAGTATCACTAGAAACATAATCATTCATTATTCACTTAAAACTAAATATTAATATTTCCTCTTTATGAGAATCAAAACTTTGAAACACTGCTTGGGAAATGAGAGAGGAAATGTGTTTCAATTCTTTGGACTGAACTGAACAAGAAGCAGGGTGTTCAGTGATTCCTCATTGCTGAGCTGCGTCTTAACCTGCATCAGGTCCTCTAACTGAAGCTCCACTCCTGTGTGGCCAGTCAGTGCTTAGAGCACTTTATCTTAAACCACGTAGTGACACATGACCACAGGAAGCACAAGCAACTTTAAGCTCCAGGAGATCAAGGAATCTTCCATGCTACTAAAGTAGATAGTAATAGTCTCTTCCAAATTTGGTCATTAGGTTAACGTCAAGCACAGACATGCCTGCCAGTATCACATGTGTAACATCTTAGGCTGGGTTAATGGAAGACTCATTGGTACCACTTCATGTAGCTTTGTAAATGTGAATCTTCTTTGGACAATTTTCTTTTCTTTGTGAAGTTTATAGCTGAGCTCTTAAAGCTTACCAGGATGTGAGTCCCTGTTCTCATTTGTTTGAATGCCTGATTATATCACCACTCTTTTTTTTTTCTTTTCTTTTTTTCAGAGCTGGGGACCGAACCCAGGGCCTTGTGCTTGCTAGGCAAGCGTTCTACCACTGAGCTAAATCCCCAACCCCCTAAATCACCACTCTTAATGGCTCAGAGATTATTGAAAATAATATTTGATATTTTAATTTCAAGGACATAAATATAAGGGTGGAGGAGATAGCACAATCAGTGAAATGATTGCAAGAAATCAAGTTAGATTCTCCCTAACCTATGATGGGTAGGTGGTCAAGGTGGCCATATGCACTTGTAATCCCAACTCAAGGGAGAGGGAGAGACAGGTGGATCACTAGACTTCACTGGCTAGCCAGCCTAGCCTACTTGGTGAGTTCCAGCCTGTGAGAGACCTGGTCTCAAAACAAAACAAAAAGAGAAAGGAAGGAAGGAAGGAAGGAAGGAAGGAAGGAAGGAAGGAAGGAAAGAAAGAAAGAAAGAAAGAAAGAAAGAAAGAAAGAAAGAAAGAAGGAAAGAAGGACGGAAGAGGGAGAGGGAGAGGGAGAGAGAGAGGGAGAGGGAGAGGGAGAGGGAGAGGGAGAAGGAGAGGGAGAGGGAGAGGGAGAGAGATCTAATGGCACTTAAGAATGACATCAGAAGTGGTTCTCTGATCTCCATAGACATACTCACCCACAGTGTGTGAGTACCACCCCAATGCACCTGCACACACATGGACACACAAATAAATACATGTAGATATCCCCTTCAGGTTTGAACATTAGTTCCTATGAAAGATTTGGTTCCACCTGACCCTGCCATGCAGATCGGAACATATACGGAAGTCTGGATCTGTTTCCAGGGAAGTCAGTGTAATCTCTATTTTGTTATTTCAGTAAAACCAGCTTCCTGGGAAAGCTGTAATTGAAAATCATAGTCCTGGATGGTCATTAGGGATATGAAGGTATATCTAAAGATTAAACGTCTCTCTCTCCATCCAACAAGGCTGCTGTGTGCAGTGGTAACTCATTTCTTGGCACAATGGAGAGCTCTAGGAGTCTTCTGTGGGGTCTGCAGACCGACTGGCAAATAGAGCTAGCAATAGAAAAAGGTTATAGGGACATTTTAATCATTAGGGACCACATGCTATAAACAAACCAGTGATTCGGAATATCAAATGATGGTAGTTAGACTTTTTTACTAGAGCTGAATAGGGGGAAAAATCAAATTAGCTGGACACTACTGAACTGCACGCTGACAATTTTATCTAATAATTATTTTCTATTTGAAATTTGTAACATTTCTTAGACTGGTGATAACTATGCCTATATTGTCACCTGCTTTCTTTCTCTCCGTCATCCACATGTCAGGAAAGTATGCTATTAATTTGCTTATTCAAAGAAGTTTTATTGAGCTTCTTGAAGGACTAAAACTAGCTGAGGCACCACAAAGAGTATCATCATTACTCATGATTGCCAGTCCCATGCTATAAGAGCAAAAACTTCAGCCCTTACTGTAAATAAGGCCATACTCCACAGACCGGCTCATATCTAACTCCGTATGCTGATCACTTGTTTAGCATCCACAAACAGACACTATGTATGAAACACTGGCTGTGGTTGTGCAGTATCATAACCCAACACTTAGTAGATAGAAGCAGGAGGAAGGAGGAGTGCCGGAAATGTGAGACCAGACTTGTCTACATAGTATATTTCAGACAGGGCTCTAGTATTAGACTCTCCCTCTCTCTCTGCCTTCCTGCCTGTCTCAAATATACATACATACATACATACATACATACATACATACATACATACACACATACAATTTAACAAAATAGTAATGGGTCAAGATAACATGCTGGTAGGAGTGTAATCAAAACTCAGAAGAGAAAGTTCAGAAGTGAGTCAGATGAAGTGTTACAAGATGGGATGAGATAGATTATTGGATAAATTGTGCTCTAAGACTTGTGTTTGAGGACAGGATCAGGTTGGGTTTCTCACTGTAACATGCTGAGATTAATTCTATGTGAGTTGAACTGGATGATATAAAAGCAAGATAATTTGAAAATGAATGGGTTTTAGCTTGATGTATTTGATTTGATAAAAGGCAGTCACCCCTAGCTCAAGGGTCATTGGTGGTTGATGGAACTGGGAAGGAAGAGTCAGTTTTCTTCAGGTATGTGACCCCTGGAGGTACTCAGGCTCCCATAGATGAGCTGGATGCATTTGGATAGCACCATGTGGACCCAGTGGGTTAGAAGTGCATGAAATTGGGGGACATAGTGTTGAGGAATAGGAGGGGAGCAGAAGGGGACAGAGTGGGGTGGATTTGATCAAGGTACTTTCTATGCATTAATGAAAGTATCAAACAACAAAGTAAATATGTAAACATATTATATTTGAAAGCAAATGATAAATTGAGTGTGAATAACACCTGATCTGAGGGAGAAGCAGTCTAGGTCACTTGGGCTCATAGCTTGAAGGCACAGTCTGTTCTAATGGGGAAAGCTTGTGTGAGAAAGTGTGAGGCAGCCGGTCACATTGCATCCACAGTCAGCAAGCAGAGGTGATGCTTGGCATTCACCCCCCTTTCTCCTTTTCCAGTTTACTCACTCACGTGATGGAGAAACAATGGAATTAAAATGGCACTGTAGAAAATATCTACACGGCACAAAAGCAGGTAAGAGTAGAAGATAACAGAGACAATTAGGATATAAAGTACACAGAAAACAAATAGCAGAATGTCAGACATAGAAATCTCACATATAAATAACCATGTCAGTAATTAAACGTAGAGAAAATAAAATGCTCTACTTATAAGTAAAAATTGGCAAAATGAACTTAAAAGTCATGATCATAAAAACCCCACACAATTAGATTTAGAGAAATACAGACCATATTTGCCAGACATGAAAATGCATTAAAACATTAGCAACATAAGTTCTACAATATCTGAAAATGTGTTTCCCAATCATCAAGAGCAGGAGAAAGAGGTGCACTAAGTGAAATCAGCGATGGTGAGACAGGAGGTGTTAAATCTGTGACAGTCTGGGAAGAATAAATAGTAAAACTGAACATTAATTCATAATTCCTTTCACAGTTGGAACTAGAAAGAAGTTTTCTTTGAAAGGTAAACAAAAAAGGATTGGATCATCTCACTACTTCTGCACACGGGCTTCACGTATGAAGCGATGTGCTCAGTGCTGAAGATGCAGAAGTGAAGATTACGAAGCATTCTCAGCAAAAGCCTGACAGTGACTATGAAAACCCCTTCTCACTAAAGTTGGGAACAGAGACACCAAGACCTGGTCTTCAAAGGACCATTCTGTACAAGTACAGGAAAAGGCTTGATTTAATTAAGGTGACCATAGACCCTTCCTCTCAGATTTATGTGGTGCACAAATATAGCTTACGTAAGTTGTGGATAACTTAATTGTCCACATCTTGGTAGTGTTGTTCTCCTGCCACTGGGTTTAATTACATTACATTATGATGGTAATTAACAGAGCCAAACATCATTACATCATTAATTAGTTTTATGAGGCTTTGGAGCCTTTTGCTCAGAGCTCTTGCATTTAACAGAGGCTCTCACCACTGTGAGCAGTTTTCCTAGAAGAATTTTTTCAGCCACCCTGTTGTTAGGTAAATGGTGGCAGATTGCTTTGCATTTGAGTGGGTGATACAGCTTGTAGTACTCCTTGATGCCTTGTTCATTCATCTTTAATTGTTCTGTCTCAATGGGGATCTTAAAGATTGAGGGCAGGCTTGCCCAGGACCTTTCCATTGATAAGCCTGTGTGTGATTAACAGAGAAGCAGTTGCCATTTGTAAGTATCCCAGGATGTTTTGTATTGAATTCTGATTCTGCTGGCAGAGGGATGGGAAGGGAAGCACACTGTGGAGAGGCAGTGTAGACCATAGCTGCGGCTACCACCCAGCTCTGTACACAGTTGGGTAACGGGACATCTTTCAGCAAAGCACTTTTAGCTGTGTGTTTGTATTTCTTAAATGGACAGTGTTTTGCCCCCTCCATCTATGGGTACACTCGAAAGCTACACTACTGCCAACCTGTACTGTTTTTCAGAGGATGTACAAATAGTACATTTAGATATTACTTCATTCTAGGAACTGGTTTAACTTCTGTGGTGTTAATAAATCTTACAAGTACCATAGACATCTGCTTGACAAGATCTACAATCACCTAGAAGATTAACCTGAGAATGTACCAGGTAGTTCCTAAGTTAGGTTATTTGAGATGAGACATCCACCTTAAGGAGGGCAGCCCTACCCCATGGGTAGTGAGCACAAGCATTTATATCTCTCTTCTTCCTGACTGTGGATACAATATAGCCAACCCCAAAACTGTAAGAGACAAAAACCACATTAAGTTATTTTTGTAGTGCTTGCCCAGCAAGGGCGCAAGGCCCTGGGTTCGGTCCCCAGCTCCAGAAAAAAAAAAAAAAAAAAACAAGAAAGTTATTCTTGTAAGGTATTTTGTCTCCTAAACAATAAAAGTGCTGCCTGAGACACCGCCGGATCCTGAAGGAAACAGACCGGGTAAACAGTTCTCTGCACCCAAATCCCGTGGGAGGGAGAGCTAAACCTTCAGAGAGGCAGACACGCCTGCGAAACCAGAAGAGACTGCTCTCTACACACATTGCTGATTCCAGAGGAAAACACCGGAGGCCATCTGGAACCCTGGTGCACGGAGGCTCCCGGAAGAGGCGGCGCAGATCTTCCCGGTCGCTGCCACCGCGGAGAGCCCGTGGGCAGAACCCCGCGAGCGAACTCGAGCCTCGGGGCCACAGGTAAGACTAACTTATCTGCTGCAAGTGACTTGCCTGGTGGAATCGGGACAACAGAGGCAGAATCCCTCTAGGACCAGGCACGTCCTGTGTTTACCGGAAGTCCCACCCCCGCCGCTCCCGGCCCGCAGCAGCTCTCTGCTCCCAGAACCCGTGGGAGAGAGACCTTACTGCCTGGTCGGGTGGGCACTCCTGAGGCTGCAGAGCAGAAGAGACCACCAACACTGCCCACCCTGCCCACATCCCTGACCCAAGAGGAAACTGTACAAGGCCTCTGGGTTCCTGTGGGGAGGGCCCAGGAGCAGCAGGAGCCCTGCCTGAGACACCGCCGGAACCTGAAGGAAACAGACCAGGTAAACAGTTCTCTGCACCCAAATCCCGTGGGAGGGAGAGCTAAACCTTCAGAGAGGCAGACACGCCTGCGAAACCAGAAGAGACTGCTCTCTACACACATTGCTGATTCCAGAGGAAAACACCGAGGCCATCTGGAACCCTGGTGCACGGAGGCTCCCGGAAGAGGCGGCACAGATCTTCCCGGTCGCTGCCACCGCGGAGAGCCCGTGGGCAGAACCCCACGAGCGAACTCGAGCCTCGGGGCCACAGGTAAGACTAACTTATCTGCTGCAAGTGACTTGCCTGGTGAACTCAAGGCACAGGTCCACAGGAACAGCTGAAGACCTGTAGAAAGGAAAAACTACACGCCCGAAAGCAGAACACTCTGTCCCCATAACTGACTGAAAGAGAGGAAAACAGGTCTACAGCACTCCTGACACACAGGCCTATAGGACAGTTTAGCCACTGTCAGAAATAGCAGAACAAAGTAACACTAGAGATAATTTGATGGCGAGAGGCAAGCGCAGGAACCCAAGCAACAGAAACCAAGACTACATGGCACCATCGGAGCCCAATTCTCCCATCAAAACAAACATGGAATATCCAAACACACCAGAAAAGCAAGATCTAGATTCAAAATCATATTTGATCATGATGCTGAGAACTTCAAGAAAGACATGATGAACTCCTTAGAGAACAAGTAGAAGCCTACAGAGAGGAATCGCAAAAAATGCATGAAAGAATTCCAGGAAAACATAAATAAACAAGTAGAAGCCCATACAGAGGAGACACAAAAAATCCCTGAAAGAATTAAAGGAAAACACAATCAAACAGTGGAAGGAATTAAAATGGAAATAGAAGCAATCAAGAAAGAACACATGGAAACAACCCTGGATATAGAAAACCAAAAGAAGAGACAAGGAGCTGTAGATACAAGCTTTACCAACAGAATACAAGAGATGGAAGAGAGAATCTCAGGAGCAGAAGATTCCATAGAAATCATTGACTCAACTGTCAAAGATAATGTAAAGCGGAAAAAGCTACTGGTCCAAAACATACAGGAAATCCAGGACTCAATGAGAAGATCAAACCTAAGGATAATAGGTATAGAAGAGAGTGAAGACTCCCAGCTCAAAGGACCAGTACATATCTTCAACAAAATCATAGAAGAAAACTTCCCTAACCTAAAAAAAGAGATACCCATAGGCATACAAGAAGCCTACAGAACTCCAAATAGATTGGACCAGAAAAGAAACACCTCCCGTCACATAATAGTCAAAACACCAAACGCACAAAATAAGGAAAGAATATTAAAAGCAGTAAGGAAAAAAGGTCAAGTAACATATAAAGGCAGACCTATCAGAATCACACCAGACTTTTCGCCAGAAACTATGAAGGCCAGAAGATCCTGGACTGATGTCATACAGACCCTAAGAGAACACAAATGCCAGCCCAGGCTACTGTATCCTGCAAAACTCTCAATTAACATAGATGGAGAAACCAAGATATTCCATGACAAAACCAAATTTACACAATATCTTTCTACAAATCCAGCACTACAAAGGATAATAAATGGTAAAGCCCAACATAAGGAGGCAAGCTATACCCAAGAAGAGGCAAGAAACTAATCGTTTTGGCAACAAAACAAAGAGAAGAAAAGCACACAAACATAACACATCCACGTATGAATATAACAGGAAGCAATAATCACTATTCCTTAATATCTCTCAACATCAATGGCCTCAACTCCCCAATAAAAAGACATAGATTAACAAACTGGATACGCAACGAGGACCCTGCATTCTGCTGCCTACAGGAAACACACCTCAGAGACAAAGACAGACACTACCTCAGAGTGAAAGGCTGGAAAACAACTTTCCAGGCAAATGGTCGAAGAAGCAAGCTGAGTAGCCATTCTAATATCAAATAAAGTCAATTTTCAACTAAAAGTCATCAAAAAAGATAAGGAAGGACACTTTATATTTATCAAAGGAAAAATCCACCAAGATGAACTCTCAATCCTAAATATCTATGCCCCAAATACAAGGGCACCTACATACGTAAAAAGAAACCTTACTAAAGCTCAAAACACACATTGCACCTCACACAATAATAGTAGGAGACTTCAACACCCCACCTCATCAATGGACAGATCATGGAAACAGAAATTAAACAGAGACGAGACAGACTAAGAGAAGTCATGAGCCAAATGGACTTAACGGATATTTATAGAACGCTCTACCCTAATGCAAAAGGATATACCTTCTTCAGCTCCTCATGGTACTTTTCTCCAAAATTGACCATATAATTGGTCAAAAAACGGGCCTCAACAGGTACAGAAAGATAGAAATAATCCCATGCGTTATCGGACCACCACGCCTAAAGCTGGTCTTCAATAACAATAAGGGAAGAATGCCCACATATACGTGGAAATTGAACAATGCTCTACTCAATGATAACCTGGTCAAGGAAGAAATAAAGAAAGAAATTAAAAAACTTTTAGAATTTAATGAAAATGAAGGTACAACATACCCAAACTTATGGGACACGATGAAAGCTGTGCTAAGAGGAAAACTCATAGCGCTGAGTGCCTGCAGAAAGAAACAGGAAAGAGCATATGTCAGCAGCTTGACAGCACACCTAAAAGCTCTAGAACAAAAAGAAGCAAATACACCCAGGAGGAGTAGAAGGCAGGAAATAATCAAACTCAGAGCTGAAATCAACCAAGTAGAAACAAAAAGGACCATAGAAAGAATCAACAGAACCAAAAGTTGGTTCTTTGAGAAAATCAACAAGATAGATAAACCCTTAGCCAGATTAACGAGAGGACACAGAGAGTGTGTCCAAATTAACAAAATCAGAAATGAAAAGGAGACATAACTACAGATTCAGAGGAAATTCAAAATATCATCAGATCTTACTATAAAAGCCTATACTCAACAAAACTTGAAAATCTGCAGGAAATGGACAATTTCCTAGACAGATACCAGGTACCGAAGTTAAATCAGGAACAGATAAACCAGTTAAACAACCCCATAACTCCTAAGGAAATAGAAGCAGTCATTAAAGGTCTCCCAACCAAAAAGAGCCCAGGTCCAGACAGGTTTAGTGCAGAATTCTATCAGACCTTCATAGAAGACCTCATACCAATATTATCCAAACTATTCCACAAAATTGAAAGAGATGGAGCACTACCGAACTCCTTCTATGAAGCCACAATTACTCTTATACCTAAACCACACAAAGACCCAACAAAGAAAGAGAACTTCAGACCAATTTCCCTTATGAACATCGACGCAAAAATACTCAACAAAATTCTGGCAAACCGAATCCAAGAGCACATCAAAACAATCATCCACCATGATCAAGTAGGCTTCATCCCAGGCATGCAGGGATGGTTTAATATACGGAAAACCATCAACGGATCCATTATATAAACAAACTGAAAGAACAAAACCACATGATCATTTCATTAGATGCTGAGAAAGCATTTGACAAAATTCAACACCCCTTCATGATAAAAAGTCCTGGAAAGAATAGGAATCCAAGGCCCATACCTAAACATAGTAAAAGCCATATACAGCAAACCAGTGGCTAACATTAAACTAAATGGAGAGAAACTTGAAGCAATCCCACTAAAATCAGGGACTAGACAAGGCTGCCCACTCTCTCCCTACTTATTCAATATAGTTCTTGAAGTTCTAGCCAGAGCAATCAGACAACAAAAGGAGGTCAAGGGATACAGATCGAAAAGAAGAAGTCAAAATATCACTATTTGCAGATGATATGATAGTATATTTAAGGATCCCAAAAGTTCCACCAGAGAACTACTAAAGCTGATAAACAACTTCAGCAAAGTGGCTGGGTATAAAATTAACTCAAATAAATCAGTAGCCTTCCTCTACACAAAAGAGAAACAAGTTTAGAAAGAAATTAGGGAAACGACACCCTTCATAATAGACCCAAATAATATAAAGTACCTCGTGACTTTAACCAAGCAAGTAAAAGATTTGTACAACAAGAACTTCAAGACTTGAAGAAAGAAATTGAAGAAGACCTCAGAAGATGGAAAGATCTCCCATGCTCATGGATTGGCAGGATTAATATAGTAAAAATGGCCATTCTGCCAAAAAGCGATCTACAGATTCAATGCAATCCCCATCAAAATACCAATCCAATTCTTCAAAGAGTTAGACAGAACAATTTGCAAATTCATCTGAATAACAAAACCCAGGATAGCTAAAACTATGCTCAACAATAAAAGGACTTGGGGAATCGCTATCCCTGAACTCAAGCAGTATTACAGAGCAATTGTGATAAAACTGCATGGTATTGGTACAGAGACAGACAGATAGACCAATGGAATAGAATTGAAGACCCAGAAATGAACCCACACACCTATGGTCACTTGATTTTTGACAAAGGAGCCAAATCCATCCAATGGAAAAAAGATAGCATTTTCAGCAAATGGTGCTGGTTCAACTGGAGGTCAACATGTAGAAGAATGCAGATCGATCCATGCTTATCACCCTGTACAAAGCTTAAGTCCAAGTGGATCAAGGACCTCCACATCAAACCAGACACACTCAAACTAATAGAAGAAAAACTAGGGAAGCATCTGGAACACATGGGCACTGGAAAAAAATTTCTTGAACAAAACACCAATGGCTTATGCTCTAAGATCAAGAATCGACAAATGGGATCTCATAAAACTACAAAGCTTCTGTAAGGCAAAGGACACTGTGGTCAGGACAAAACGGCAACCAACAGATTGGGAAAAGATCTTTACCAATCCTACAACAGATAGAGGCCTTATATCCAAAATATACAAAGAACTCAAAAAGTTAGACCGCAGGGGAGACAAATAACCCTATTAAAAAATGGGGTTCAGAGCTAAACAAAGAATTCACAGCTGAGGAATGCCGAATGGCTGAGAAACACCTAAAGAAATGTTCAACATCTTTAGTCATCAGGGAAATGCAAATCAAAAACAACCCTGAGATTTCACCTCACACCAGTGAGAATGGCTAAGATCAAAAAAAACTCAGGTGACAGCAAATGCTGGCGAGGATGCGGAGAAAGAGGAACACCTCCATTGTTGGTGGGGTTGCAGACTGGTACAACCATTCTGGAAATCAGTCTGGAGGTTTCTCAGAAAATTGGACATTGAACTGCCTGAGGATCCAGCTATACCTCTCTTGGGCATATACCCAAAAGATGCCCCAACATATAAAAAAGACACGTGCTCCACTATGTTCATCGCAGCCTTATTTATAATAGCCAGAAGCTGGAAAGAACCCAGATGCCCTTCAACAGAGGAATGGATACAGAAAATGTGGTACATCTACACAATGGAATATTACTCAGCTATCAAAAAACAACGACTTTATGAAATTCAGAGGGCAAATGGTTGAACTGAAAAATATCATTCTGAGTGAGCTAACCCAATCACAGAAAGACATACATGGTATGCACTCACTGATAAGTGGCTATTAGCCCAAATGCTTGAATTACCCTAGTGGCCTAGAACAAATGAAACTCAAGACGGATGATCAAAATGTGAATGCTTCACTCCTTCTTTAAAAGGGGAACAAGAATACCCTTGGCAGGGAAGAGAGAGGCAAAGATTAAAACAGAGACTGAAGGAACACCCATTCAGAGCCTGCCCACATGTGGCCCATACATAGAGCCACCCAATTAGACAAGATGGATGAAGCAAAGAAGTGCAGACCGACAGGAGCCGGATGTAGATCTCTCCTGAGAGACACAGCCAGAATACAGCAAATACAGAGGGGAATGCCAGCAGCAAACCACTGAACTGAGAATAGGACCCCCGTTGAAGGAATCAGAGAAAGAACTGGAAGAGCTTGAAGGGGCTTGAGACTCAATATGTACAACAATGCCAAGCAACCAGAGCTTCCAGGGACTAAGCCACTACCTAAAGACTATACATGGACTGACCCTGGACTCTGACCTCATAGGTAGCAATGAATATCCTAGTAAGAGCACCAGTGGAAGGAGAAGCCCTGGGTCCCAAGAAAAAAACAATAAAAGTAATATATAGTCTTCATTATCACAATGTTAGGGATAAGAATACTGGAACGAAATACTCTGTTTTGGGGACTCTGTCTAGAAAAGGACATGTCTGGTATTTAAGTCTAGCTTTCCTGATTTCAAGCTAAGAACCATATTTCGCTGTTGCTGTTGACTCTGGAGAAGTTGACACTTGATCATTCTGTCTCATATACAAATATTGAGTTAATCTCTACAGCAGGGTTGAGCCAGGAGTGTGGTATATAGCAAGGGAACTGTTGTGTGTCTGTAGCTTGGACTTTACAGAAATGTAAGAAATCAATCATAGCCAGTGGAGCCAGAGAACTGACATGTTTGTTTGAGCTTCACTGAGAGGCCAATCTCACTTCCTTCTGTCTGCTGTGAGGAGCACTGCTGTCAACTTCACACCATGGGGACAGAAGAGGCTCCCAGACACCTCCCCAGGCTCACCACAACGCATCCATTCTCCTTTGAATTTACTCATAAGTGAAAGTCTCTAATGACCATATTGTTCCTTAAGCTCTTTATTTTAGAGTATTTTTATATTTACAAGAGAGTTACTATGCAATGTTGAAGCTTCTAAACCCTCCACCCACTATCCTCTAACTTTACAACATAACTATGGTACTAATGTTACAATATATTTATGGTAAGTTTATTGAAAGGAAGAGATTGAAATCGACACAGTGTCTTAGTATCTACTGACTCCAGATTAGGTTCACACTTCACTTGCTTTTCTATCTTTCTTCTCTTCCAGGGTTTGTTTAGGAGCTTATGATACTCGGGGGGAAAAAAAGGATAGTTTTCACTATTGAGAGGTAGTCATTGAAAAAAAAAAGAACAACAGTTGAGAGATGGTTCAGTGGTTAGGAACACCATCTGCTCTTGCCCAGGACCCAGGTTTAATTCTCAGCACCCACATGGTGGCTCACAAACACATGTAACTGAGGTTGTAGGGCATCCCCCACCTTCTTCTGGCCTCTATGGGCATAGTGCACATGTGGTACACTGAACTACATGCAGACAAAACACCTATACACACAATATAACAATAAAAGAAGAAAGGAAGGAAGGACAGGCCTCATATATAATTTCTATTGAGGACAAAATTTATTGTCGAAGTATAGACATTCTCAGGATCAAAATGGAGTGCTTATGCAAGCTAGCACCAAAAGCATACAGAGCTGAGAGTAATAAAGGGCTGTCATGCATCGCCTGACTGAAACTGTTCTAGATCAACAGAGAACCATCACAATGTTGAATAAAAGGCAGTAGTCCTGTCCAGTGGCTCTCTTCAGCTTTAGCCTGATACCATGCTCCTATAGGATTGCTGTTTCCAGAATGAGGCATCCCCCTTACATTGGTCTTTAAAACATTTCTGAGCATCCACATGAATACAAGCACAAGTAGCTGTGATGCGCAGATGTCCATGTCCCCCATCAGCATTAGTACTGTAACTTAAGCTGGCAGGCAAAATAGAGGCTCAGAATTCTATAAACAGAGGAAACCGCCTGTGGTATCTCTAGGAAGAAAGAGGATAGGGAGAACTCATGAGTCAGCCTTCCTCACTGCCCTATTTCCTCCTCCGAAGGGTGAAATTGAAGAGGTGAACGTCTTCCATTGTGCAACGTGTCAGCTGCTCTCCAGGGACCTCCATGCCTGCAGTAGCTCTGGGTGTACCTGGTCCAGTTGCTCTCCTACAAAGACTGTGTGTATCAGTTTACCTCAGGGACTATAGAGCAGAACGGCTTTGTTGTAGGACGAACATGCCAATATCTAAAGGTCATAGTTTGACCTCTGGGCTATTTGTTGTTCTAGTTGAATCACAGAGGCCTAATTAGCTGGTTACGCAGTCTGGAACTGAGGGCTTGCCAAAGCTGCCCTCACTCCCTGTTGGCTTTGTTTCTCAGCACAGAGGGTTACAAAAAAGAGTTGTGTTAGTAGGACTTTCTCTGCCATGAAAACCACAGAGAATTAATGGAGGAGGAAAGATTTATGTCGGCTGCAGAGGGTTCAGTCCAGGGTTATATGGGTATTGTTGTTTTAGGCATGAAATGAGAAAATAAATTACTTCCAGGGGAACATATGGGGAAGGAGGACACTAAGCTCATGGTAGGCAGTTATGGAAGTGAGAGGGAGGCAAGGAGGGAGAGAGGGGAGAGGGAAGGGGAAGAGCAGGGATCTAGTACAATGTATATCAAATGTATCTCTTTAGAGCTCACTTAACTTCCTTGAACTTGGTCTACTGCTTAATATGGACCATTAAATTATGAGTGTATCAAAGGAGTAATTCATCGATGGGGCCAAGTCTTCTCTACATGAGACTTTAGGGGTAGTTTTATATCAAAACCACAACAATTTTTGATATCTCTTTCTTCCCCACCTCTCTGATACAAGGTCTCTCTATGGCCTCAGGCTCACAGAGATTCACCTTCTTCCTCCATGCTGAGATTACAACTGTGCACCATGCCCAGTTTGAAATTTATTTCTTTTAAAAGGCATAATAATTACGAAAACTTTGGATCTTTACTATACAGGGAGACTATCTCAAAAACAAAAGAAAGAAGGAAAGAAGAGCAAAGGAAGACATTGTAAAGTTTTGCAAACACCATATTAACTGTATAATTAAAATTTGCATCTACTCTAGTGACCTGCATGCATAGAAGGGCAGGCAGATAGATGTGTAGGGATTGGTATGCTCAAGACCCTCAAGACCTGGAAGACAAAGTTCTTAGCACAAAGGAGATGTATTTGCCCTAGAGGGACAAAGCAGGGATTAAGAGACAAAGACAGGAGATCAGAAGACAAGGGAGAGGGGGAAGGAAACAAGGGAGAGGAGGAAAGGACAATACACTTCCTCTGGGTAGAGAGGAGACAGACAAGGCTCATGGGCAAATAGGTGAGACAAAGGGGGCTTTTGATTGTTGGCTTCAATACTTTGATAGCTGGGCCTTGGTAGTCAACCTAGGGAGGAGGAAGTGACCAAATAAGGGAATAGACGTTGGGGGCGAGCATTAGTAATATGTCTTTAGGAAGACAGAGGTAATGCGGGAGAAGCCTACCAGAGCCATGTTAGTCATGCTCCTGCCACCAAGGGTCTCTTTAAGGTACACACACACACACACACATACACACACACACACACACACACACACACACACACACACATACACTTTTGTGCCTGTTCAGTTATTGCTACAGGACAATATATTGCTTATTGGTAGCCCACATTATGTGCTAGTAACCCCATAGAATGTATAATACTTAATGATGTTTGTGCAACATTCATGATGTTTGTACAATGGGAAATCCAGTAGTGCATTTCTTACAATATATATATATTAATATTCCCTCAGAGAATATATATATATATATATTCCCTCAGAGAAGGAAGGGGTAGGCCCTCACCTGAGTGTGTCCAACCAGCCACCACACCTTGCTCCAGCCATTTGTATGTACATGGGCCCTAATTGCATGAGGAGGAGTGTCTACGGGAGGGACTTGAACATATACGCTATGGAGGTTGGCTCAGGCCACAGGAAGCTGACACTTACGCCCTTTCGTCGGGCAGCTCCACCTGAGTCTGGTTTTAGTGGAGTCCTGGCATGAAGCTCTTGGTGGGACGTTCCCATTTCCAATGGTGGGCTGCGACTTCAGACTGATGACTGAAACATGACAGCCCAGTGGGGGAAGGGTTTGACCTCTGGACTAAGAGTAAGGCATGTCACGCTGCCAACTCACCTGCTCTGTCCAGCATGTCTGAGCTCTGGGGGCAGGTCAACTTTATACTCCGTAGCTGCGGTAAATTAAAAAAGTGGAGAACTGGTTCCCGCATGCTCTCCCTTGGTGCGGGCCCGTGGGAGCAGCGCGCTCCCGCTGTTTCTCTGCCAGCTGCTTTCACACACTGTCCCCTTGGCAGGTAAAATCAAAGTTGCAGAAACTTGCAATTTAGCAATTAGATTTCTATGTTAAATACTCAATCCACCATACATCCACCCAATAAATTCACTGCCAATTAATAAAGATAGAAACCGCCCACCTAGGCAAGATAAAATTGACTCAGACCACCTGGATCGGAATCATCTCCATCTTGACTCTTCTCTCCCTCCTAGACTTTTCCCCACCTACCCCTCCTTCTCATCCAATGATAGGCTTCACCTTATCCTGGACCCGCCTTGCTGCATAATGACATCATCCTACACTCTTACACGCTGTCCTCTGTGCTAGCCAGATTTTCTGATTTTACCTCTGATTTTCCGAGGGAGGAAGAATAGCTTCCTGATGCCTCATCAGTATGGAGGAGGGGCTGTTAATCATCCCAGCTTCCCTGGGGCCTGGCAAGAGCTACCATAAAAAGGAGTAATTTGAGTTTTATAAGAAAAACATGTCCCATCACTCTGCCCTGTGGTGGCCTTTGAGTCTTTCAGCCCTGCACATTTGCTGGCAGAGCCTGTGGGATATCCCCTTGTCTTGATTTATACTGTTCAGAATTTCCAACACCAACAGCTTGAAGTTTAGGCTATTTGTCTCTCCCCTTTCTTAAACAAACAAAAGTTAGTCCAACTCAGTAATCTTAAAATCCACAAATAACTCACAGTTTCAAAGTAAACCCTAATCCATGAAACTTCAACCAGGATTTGCTTAAAATTATGTGAGTACATTTGAATATTATACAGAACTCAGAAAGATATGTATAAATTTGTTTGAGAACTACAGTTTCCTCCAGGCTGGGGCTTGCCAAGAGAGTCCTGGGCTGGTGAGAGCACTTCTTCCTCTTTGTCTTGACCTAGCCTTCAATTCCTTCCTAACCTTAGGCAGGCGTTTTGGATGAGAACATTAGTTCTGAGGAGCTGTGATGTGTTCATTAGACTGGAGTAGAGCAGATAGCATTGTACAACTGCAGCCTGCATCTAAAGTAAATCAGACCCGACGGGCTCCTTGTTTTAATTGTTGTACCTGTGTTCAATTTCTGAAGTCACCTGGTGGCAGGCCCAGGGTTCCTCCTTCCTTACTGCTATGTCCTCACCTCCCTTAGCTAACCATGAGGGAGAAAGCAGAATATTTCTTTTTAAAGAAAGCATTTAACTGAAGCTGGCTTGCAGTTTCAAAGGTTTAGTCCATTCATCATGATGGGAAGCATGATAGCACTCAGATAGACATGGTGTTGGAGAAGTAGCTGAGAGTTCTACATCTGGATCTATAGGCAGTATGAAGAGGGAAAGCCACTGGGCCTGGCTTGGGCTCTTTGAAACCTCAAAGCCCACCCACCCACAGTGGCACACGGGAAAGCAGAATATTGAATGGGGAGAGATGCCAGGGGTCTGTTTATAATCTATTAGCACAGGAAAATTTAACCGGGATCCATAATCTTCTAAGTGAAGCAAAATGAACATTAGGACCCATTCCCTACAAAACAAATCATGCTAGATTTGAGTAAAAACCTACACAAAGATTCTAGGAATAAGGGAAACATCAGCTCAATTGAATCCTTTGCCACTCACAACTTGATACACTAAAGAACCTTAAAGGACAGGCTCATTTTAATGGTAAAATTACTTGTCGATGGCCCAGAGTCGAGGCGCTTTCGGGCAGGCCTAATACCCTGAGTTTGATACCCAGATCTCACAAGTTGTCAGGTGAGAGCTCTCAGGAGAGAGTTGTCTTCCGACCTTTACTCCCTTGCCACCACACACAAGGACCCGAATGCACACGCAAACACACTGAATACAAAAATAGCTTTAAGTTGGCTCTTTTCTGTTTTATCTCAGAATGTCCTCCAGCATCACCTACTTGTGGATGGAGAACACATTGTCCAATGTTTACAAACCTTTTAACGTGCTCTGCGAGGTTACTGAGTCTGACCAGGTGTCCTTGAAAGTTCTTATAACATTAACCATCCAGTGCAGTTCTTTCTCTGGCACTTGCATGTTGTAAGGGTCAGGTGGTACCAGCATCACATCGATTAGTCCATTAAGTACATGCACCAGACTTGAACGGTCGTTATAAACAAGGGATAGAACAGGTCCAGAGAGGGGAGAGGGTAAGAACACAGGCAAAGCAGGAAAAGCTCTAGCTGAGCTTTAATACACACAATATTAAATACTTGGACCATGCCTGATAGAGAGGTTTCTGCAAAGCCGGGTCATGCAGCTCTTTGGTATGCCAATGCTTCAGAAGTGGAGGTGTTGCATTAAGAAACGGTAATGGTGGTTATGGAATGAGGGGTGGTTAGAGATGCGAGTTTGGGAAAATGTAACGTCTGGTGAAGTATGCTACTTGGTTCTCAGGCTATAAGGTCTGAGCTGCAGGGGGAGAGAAAGAGTTATTAAGCTAGGCATGAATCTAGAGATAGAGGAAAGAGAGACAGAGGAAGAGGCCAAGGTGAGGGGAGGGAAGTAATTGGGCCACTAGAGATAGAGACACAGTAGACTAGAGAGTAGGGAGAGTTAGAGAAAGAGAGAAGATTCATGCAAAGATAGATGAGGGAGGAAGAAGAAACCCAGGCAGTGGACTCAAGACCCACAAACCTTGCACAGCTAGCTGTACCAGCACAGGGTGGATTTGGCTTTTCAACCCTGCTCATTTTTGTGAAATGGAAATTACTTTCCTAATCAACGGAGGATTGAAGAAGCCTATCATGATTTCTACAAATTATGGGATATCTTTATTGCTCTTAAAAATCAACACAGCGTTTAGATGAAACTTCAAGAAGAAAAGGCAGCAAATTATAAGTACAATGTGAAAACACATTCAAGTGCTGTGAACTTAAAACATCAGTAAATGAACAAACATCACATACTGTCCTGGTTTTCCCCATTGTTAGCTTGACACAGGTTAGAGTTACATGGGAAGAATCTCAAATGAGAAAATGCCTCTATAAGGTTGCTCGTAAGGAAGTCTGCAGAATATTTTCTTGATTAATTATTCTGTGTGAATGGATCCAGCTTCCTGCAGAGTAACTTTAATTTTTATTTCTTCCTAATTTTAATGATAGTTCTTAAATTCTTTAACCTCCCTTGTAACTCACCACCCACCAGAGGTAGTGGAAAAGAAAGGAAATGTGGGTGGGGAAGTGAAGTTTAGGAAGGTTCTTTGGAGCAACTCCCATCTGAGCTGTCTGGTAGTCTGCCGTTCAGTTCACAGGTTGGCAGGCAGTGGCAGCTCAATTCACTGACAAACACTTCACAGAGACACCAGCAGTCTAGTTTGGTAGAGTAGGGATAGCAACAGTGGTGGAGTAACCCAACAAAGACAGTCAGGCCTCAGCCTCAACTCCAGTCAGGAGGGACCAGCAGGAATACCAAGAGAAGTTCTCAGCTGTGCCTCTCAGGGAAGTGAAGACCAGGGAAGACTCAAGACCCACAAACCTTGCACAGCTAGCTGTACCAGCAAGTCAAGCTCTCTGATACTCCACTGAGTCCTATTTATACCCTCCAAACATCATGTGTCCTCCATGTACCAAGTACATGTACCATGTACTTGTGCTTCAGCACAAGTCTTGCCTCACCATGTGTGTCCAATCAGCCCAGTCCGCGGAGCCCAGAAAAATGGAGCTCAAATACGAAATGTAACGCAAGCCAGTACATGTGTGTCAGTAGTAAAGACTCCTTCATCAGGTGTTCAGGTGTCCTCTCACAAGCTTGCTCTAGCAGAACATCCTCTCTCCTGTGTCTGCTTCAGTGAAACATCCCTGAGTCTGCCTTAGTCTTTTACTTGCTTCCACTTCAGGAAAACACTCCATGTGTTTGCCCCAGCAAAACACCATCCAACACAACTGACTCTTCAAAGAACCCTTAAGTTCCCACTTCACAGGGGTGGCGCCACCCCTGTGCCAGTGGTCCTGAGGGTATAAGGAGCAGGCTGAACAAGCAATGGGGAACAAGGCAGTAAGCAACACTCCTCTGTGGCCTCTACAACGGCTCCTGATTACAGGTTCCTGCCTAGAATTCCTGCCCTGGCTTGCCTCCGTGATGGAGTGGAGTGTGTTCCGAGCGACGCCGATGAATCAAACCCATTTCTCCTCACATTACTTTTGGTTGTGCTGTTCTATCACAACACAGAAAACCGACTAATATGCATATACGTGTAGGGAAAGTAGAAAGCTGGCAGGCCAACAACTACGGGAGGAGGGAAGGAGAGGCGGGGGTGGGGGGTGGGGATGGGGGGTGGGGGATGGAGAGGAATAGGTAGGGAGCCGAGCTGTGGTTTTCTTTTTTCTTTTCCTTCAGGTAGAGTAGAAGAACTTCAAGCAATGTGGTCTTGACAACAAAGTACGTTTTTTTATTCCTCACAAGTTCATCCTGAAAAATAAGACAAGCAGAATAGTGATTAAGACATCAACTGAAGTCATATAAAAAACAAACAAACAAAACAAAATCAGAAAGAACTCTTTACATGTTTAAGATTATGGTCATGGTGTTTAACTACCTAGAACAGAAGAATAAAGTTAAACTGAATGATAGAATGTAGAGAAATGAATGACAGTATCTATGGAACTCATAAGCCCAGGAGACAAAAATATTACAATAGATATGCATTCTTACCACATATGCATTGGGAACCACAGAGATATTCTGAGAAGGCCCAGAAGAGAGAGTCCTCTTCAGATGCAGAGATGTGGGAGAGCCTGCATGCAGACCTGAAAAGAGCAAATATTATAAAGAAGCTTCAACTTACAAGTCGATGGCAATACAGTTAAACCACAAGCTAATTCTCATTAATATTAAATTATCATTAAAAATAGTAAATAAGAAAGTGTAAGATATGTATCATTCTATAGGTAATCTAGCCAGACCTCTGTAGACAATGGACATGGGGAACAGGACCCTTGTTTAATTTTCCTTTCTGAAGCATCTGGGTTAAGTGTAGAAGTTCTCTCAAGGGTGGGAAGAGAATCTAACAGTGTTTTGTGGCCTTGGTTAGTTTTTCCATTCATCAAGAGTAAAAGAAGTAAGTCTGAAATCCACAGAAACGGTGGATTCACTCCTAAAATTTCTATTTCAGTTGCTTATTTTCATACTTGAGCTAGTGGGAAAACATTTGCTTTCCTGGACTTCAATAGCGCATAGCACATAAAATAGGTGCTGTACAGTACACACTCTTGGTGCCTTGAGGAAGATCCTATCTGCTATATTGTTAAACATCCAGCATCTGTTCAAACTCATCAAGTCAATGGTCAAGAAGAGCTGCGTTATCTATCTATCTATCTATCTATCTATCTATCTATCTATCTATCTATCTATCTATCCATCTATCCATCCATCCACCCACCCACCCACCTATCTATCTGTCTGTCTGTCTGTCTGTCTATCTGTCTGTCTGTCTATCTATCTGTCTGTCTGTTGTTTTTACACTCCAGATTTTATTCCCCTTCCGGTCCATCCCACTCCAAGAGTTCCACATCCCAGTCCCACATTTTCCCCACCCCCTATCCCTCCACCTCCCATTTCCACATGGATGTTCCCAACCCACCCACCCACTAGACCTCCAAACTTCCTGGGGCCTCCCATGGATGAGGGTTAGGTGCATCTTCTCTGACTGAGCTCAGACCCGGGAATCCTCTGCTGTATATGTTTTGGAGGCCTCATCTCAGCTGCTGTATGCTGCCTGGTTGGTGGTTCAGTGTCTGAGAAATCTCAGGGGTTCAGGTTAATTGAGACTGCTGGTCCCCCTACAGTGTTGCCCTCCTCCTTAGCTTCCTCCAGCTTTTCCCTAATTCAACCAGAGGGGTCAGCAGCTTCTGTTCATTGGTTGGGTGTACATATCTGCATCTGATTCTTTCAGCTGCTTGTTGGGTCTTTTGGAGGGCAGTCCTGGTAAGTCCCTTTTTGTGAGCACACCATAGCCTCAGTAGTGGTGCTAGGTCTTGGGGCCTCCCCTTGAGCTGGATCCCACTTTGGGCCTGTCGCTGGATCTTCTTTTCCTCAGGTTCCTCTCCATTTTCATCCCTGCATTTCTTTCAGGCAGGAAGAATTATGGGTCAGAGGTTTGGCTGTGGGATAGCAAACCCATTCCTCACTTGATGCCTTGTCTTTTTACTGGAGGTGGGTTCAATAAGTTCTCTCTCCCCATGTGGGGCCTTTCGTCTAGGGTTCTCCCCTTTGAGTCCTGAGAGTCTTTCACTTACCAGGTCTCTGGTACTTTCTAGAGGGTCTTCCCAACCTCCTTCCTTCTGAGGTTGCCTGTTTCCATTCTTTCTGCTGGCCCTCAGGGCTTCAGTCCTTTTCCCCACCCAATACCTGATCATGTTCCCCTCTCCCCCAACCCCTACCCGTCCCTCCCTACCTCCCTCCCGACTTGTGGTTGCTTTCTTCTCCCTCCCAAGTGGGAACCTCACTTGGGCCCTTCAGCTTCTTGAACTTTTTGAGTTCTGTGGACTGTATCTTGGGTATTCTGTACTTTTTTTGTTGTTTGTTTGTTTTGGCTAATGCCCACTTGTTTGTGAAAATATACCATGCATGTCCTTTTGGGTCTGAATTACCTCTAGTTCCATCTATTTGCCTGCAGAACTCAGAATGTCCTTGTTCTTAATAGCTGAGTAGTATTCCATTGTGTAAATGATTCACATTTTCTGTATCCATTCTTCTGTCCTGGGACATCTGGGTTGTTTCTAGCTTCTGGCTATCACAAATAAGGTGTCTATGAACATAGTGGAACATGTGCCCCTGTGGCATGGTGGGGCATCTTTGGGGTATATTCCCAAGAGTGGTATTTCTGGATCTTTAGGTAGGTCTATTTCCCATTTTCTAAGGAATCTCCAAATTGATTTCCAGAGTGGTTATACCAGTTTGCAATCCCACCAGCAATGGAAAAGTGTTCCTCTTTCTCCACATCCTCCACCAACATGTGACATCACCTGAGTTTTTGATCTTAGCCATTCTGACTGGTGTAAGGTGGAATCTCAGGGAATCTCAGGTTTTGATTTGCATTTCTATGATCACCATGGACTTTGAACATTTCTTTAGGTGCTTCTCATCCATTGGAGATTCCTCTATTGTGAATTCTCCATTCTGGCTTTGAACTCTGTGGCATTAGTTTTAGCTACCCAGTTCAGAGTATTACCAGAGGAGTGAGGTCAAACACCATGCCCTGGTAGGTCTAAAATGCTAGGCTCAGCTGCCTCCTCAATACATCAATTCAAGAGACAACTAATAGTGAAAAGCTGGGAAAAGAGATTAATTCAATGGTCTCATTCAGAAGAGAAACTGGAAAAGAAATCTAGTAACCACACCTCCCCAAGTACATCATGGGGAGGGCCCCATATGAGCTCTGTATTTGAATAGAGGGTAAGAAGTGTGCATAACTTAACAGTCGGGGCAAAGACATAGCTCCTGTCTTTGTCTCTGTTCTCATGTCTCTTCTGCAAAGTGTTCTGACAAGTTGTCAGAATTGTGTGACATCTCTTTCTGGTAGGCAAGTACCCCCTCTGGCTGACACCAGGCTCCCAGCATGAGATTTCTGTGGAAATACCAATTTCTGAGGTTCATGATCTTAATAGTCTTAATAGCCAAAAGAAGAGGCACCAGGAGTCCCTTCCTCTTGCCTGGAAGGTTGTAATTGTTTCCATCTCTGCGAAATGATCAGTGGAAGCAAACCACAGTGGACCTTCAGTGCCTGAACATCATAGCTGCTCTTTCCCTTTCGATGAGGCATGGTTTTTGTTCATTTCATTGTATATCACCCTCAGGGAGAATATAGAGGGAGGGGAAAAAACACAAAATGAAATCTAGTCCCTAAGGTAACCAGTACTTCTAATTGATATAATATCATGTTGTACTCTGAAAACTTATCACTGTGGTTTCAATTCTTCTGCTATTAGTAAAGACTTGAACCTTAATCAATGCCCAGCACAGTGAAAGCTGTGAAGGGTCTCTGTACAACAGAGCTGTGGAGTTGAGAATGTTTGCCAGAGACTTGGGAAAACTTAGGTAAGCTGTTCTAAGCTGGTATCTCTTATGCTCATAGGTAATTAGAGGCATAAGAATATGTTATGTGAGATAGTTGTGACAATTAGGACTACATTACTGCCAGATAGGTTGGTATTCTGTACCTAATTGGACCCAAGTGGCCAGACCCTGGCAACTACGGTTGCTCAAGTGTCAAGCAGGGTGGTATCTGTTTCAGCTACCCAATACAGCTCTTTGCAAAACAAAACAGCAACAGAATTACTCCAAACTCTTGCAGGAAGAATTAATGTTCGCTGAAGTTCTAGTGAAGTTTGGAAATCACTGGATTATTTGTTTTTCTCACGTGAATGCTTTTGCGTAAGTCGAAACTTTGATAACTATCAACTGGATAGCAAACACAGCAAGGTGTTACACACAGCAGATGTTGAGACTTTGTATTTTCAGCTTTTTCTACTTACTCACGTGATGGGAACAAGAACCTGCTGCCTTCCAGTAGCCCTGAGAGCAGAGAGGGCTGACTCTGCAGGCCTTGAGAGAGAGAGAGAGAGAGAGAGAGAGAGAGAGAGAGAGAGAGAGAACGAAACAGAGACAGAGACACACAGAGAGAGACAGAGGCAGAGAGGCAGATACAGACAAGAGAGAAACAGAGAGAGACAGAGAGAAACAGAGACAGAGACACAGAGATAGGGACAGAGAGAGAGAGACAGAGAGATCTGTAAGACAGACCCACCCTCACACTGAACTTCAACCTTGGCTCCTGACATTCATAGATCACCAGTCAGAAAGTGAATGGTGAGCCAAATGACCAAGTGAACTATGCAATGGCAGCCTTCTAAACTGGGCAGCATGACCATAAATTGGGTCAGTTTTTTAAATGAGAGCTGGAGGAATTATCTACGTATTTCCACATTCCATTCCATGTCCTGGAGGACATGGCTTGTCACTTGCTGTTAGTTTTCTGCAATTTCTTTTTGATGGCTTCTTCATCTATGTGTCTTACAATTCCTTGGCTTTGTTTACATCAGCATTGTGAAGATTCATATCTCTTGCAATTTGTAAAATTTTAATTGACACAGTATTTCATTGGAACTGGAGGCCCATTCAATAAAAGCTATTTCCTCCTGGTGGAAAGAAATCTACCTCTGAGTGGAGACAGTGGTGTTCCATAAAGGTTAATCCCATTGGGCAGGTCAGTCACCTGACCAAGGATAGGAGGAACAATTATCCCTTTAGATAAATGTCCCAATGAAGGCTTCTATTGCTGTGATGAAACTCCATGACCAAAAGCAAGTTGGGGTTAAGGTTAGGGTTTGATTTACACATCCATGTTGCAATCCATCATTGAAGGAAGTCAATACAAGAACACAAACAGGATAAAAACCTGGAGGTAAAAGATTTTCTCATCATGGCTTGCTTAGCCTTCTTTCTTTTAGATCCCAGAACCAACAGCCCTGGCATGGCACTACGCACAAAGGCTGGGCCCTTCCCCGTCAATCACTAATTAAGAAAATGTCCTACAGCCAGATGTTCTGTGGGTGTTTTCTTCATTGTAGGACCCTCCTTTCTGATAACTTAAGCTCGTGTCAAGTTGACATAAAACTGGCCAGAACAGAAATTTTGCCCCTGCAAGTCGTTCCAGAGCCTTCCTGGGATTCTGTTAGGTCTGTCCCCCTTTCCAACTCAAAAAAGGATGATTAGCAGCTCTCTGCTCCCAGAACCCGTGGGAGAGAGACCTCACCGCCTGGTCAGGTGGGCACGCCTGAGGCTGCAGAGCGGAAGAGACCACCAACACTGCCCACCCCTGCCCACATCCCTGGCCCAAGAGGAAACTGTATAAGGCCTCTGGTGTCCGTGGGGGAGGGCCCAGGAGCGGCAGGACCCCTGCGCCTGAGACACCGCCGGAACCTGAAGGAAACAGACCGGATAAACAGTTCTCTGCACCCAAATCCCGTGGGAGGGAGAGCTAAACCTTCAGAGAGGCAGACACGCCTGCGAAACCAGAAGAGACTGCTCTCTGCACACACATCTCGGACACCAGAGGAAAACACCGGAGGCCATCTGGAACCCTGGTGCACGGAGGCTCCTGGAAGGAACCTGACCTGCCTGGTGCACTCAAGACACAGGCCCACAGGAACAGCTGAAGACCTGTAGAGGGGAAAAACTACACGCACGAAAGCAGAACACTCTGTCCCCATAACTGGCTGAAAGAAAACAGTAAAACAGGTCTACAGCACTCCTGACACACAGGCTTATAGGACAGTCTAGCCACTGTCAGAAATAGCAGAACAAAGTAACACTAGAGATAATCTGATGGCGAGAGGCAAGTGCAGGAACCCAAGCAACAGAAACCAAGACTACATGACATCATCGGAGCCCAATTCTCCCACCAAAACAAACATGGAGCATCCAAACACACCAGAAAAGCAAGATCTAGTTTCAAAATCATATTTGATCATGATGCTGGAGGACTTCAAGAAAGACGTGAAGAACTCCCTTAGAGAAACACAGGAAAACATTAATAAACAAGTAGAAGCCTACAGAGAGGAATAGCAAAAATCCCTGAAAGAATTCCAGGAAAACACAATCAAACAGTTGAAGGAATTAAAAATGGAAATAGAAGCAATCAAGAAAGAACACATGGAAATAACCCTGGATATAGAAAACCAAAAGAAGAGACAAGGAGCTCTAGATACAAGCTTCACCAACAGAATACAAGAGATGGAAGAGAGAATCTCAGGAGCAGAAGATTCCATAGAAATCATTGACTCAACTGTCAAAGATAATGTAAAGCGGAAAAAAGCTACTGGTCCAAAACATACAGGAAATCCAGGACTCAATGAGAAGATCAAACCTAAGGATAATAGGTATAGAAGAGAGTGAAGACTCCCAGCTCAAAGGACCAGTAAATATCTTCAACAAAATCATAGAAGAAAAAACTTCCTAACCTAAAAAAAAGAGATACCCATAGGCATACAAGAAGCCTACAGAACTCCAAATAGATTGGACCAGAAAAGAAACACCTCCCGTCACATAATAGTCAAAACACCAAACGCACAAAATAAAGAAAGAATATTAAAAAGCAGTAAGGGAAAAAGGTCAAGTAACATATAAAGGCAGACCTATCAGAATCACACCAGACTTTTCGCCAGAAACTATGAAGGCCAGAAGATCCTGGACTGATGTCATACAGACCCTAAGAGAACACAAATGCCAGCCCAGGTTACTGTATCCTGCAAAACTCTCAATCAACATAGATGGAGAAACCAAGATATTCCATGACAAAACCAAATTTACACAATATCTTTCTACAAATCCAGCACTACAAAGGATAATAAATGGTAAAGCCCAACATAAGGAGGCAACCTATACCCTAGAAGAGGCAAGAAACTAATCATCTTGTCAACAAAACAAAGAGAAGAATAGCACACAAACATAACCTCACATCCAAATATGAATATAACAGGAAGCAATAATCACTATTCCTTAATATCTCTCAACATCAATGGCCTCAACTCCCCAATAAAAAGACATAGATTAACAAACTGGATACGCAACGAGGACCCTGCATTCTGCTGCCTACAGGAAACACACTCAGAGACAAAGACAGACACTACCTCAGAGTGAAAGGCTGGGAAACAACTTTCAAGCAAATGGTCGGAAGAAGCAAGCTGGAGTAGCCATTCTAATATCAAATAAAATCAATTTTTCAACTAAAAGTCATCAAAAAAGATAAAGAAGGACACTTTATATTCATCAAAGGAAAAATCCACCAAGATGAACTCTCAATCCTAAATATCTATGCCCCAAATACAAGGGCACCTACATAATTAAAAAGAAACCTTACTAAAGCTCAAAGCACACATTGCACCTCACACAATAATAGTAGGAGATTTCAACACCCCACTCTCATCAATGGACAGATCATGGAAACAGAAATTAAACAGAGACATAGACAGACTAAGAGAAGTCATGAGCCAAATGGACTTAATGGATATTTATAGAACGTTCTACCCTAAAGCAAAAGGATATACCTTCTTCTCAGCTCCTCATGGTACTTTCTCCAAAATTGACCATATAATTGGTCAAAAAACGGGCCTCAACAGGTACAGAAAGATAAAAATAATCCCATGCGTGCTATCGGGCCACCACGGCCTAAAGCTGGTCTTCAATAACAATAAGGGAAGAATGCTCACATATACATGGAAATTGAACAATGCTCTACTCAATGATAACCTGGTCAAGGAAGAAATAAAGAAAGAAATTAAAAAACTTTTTAGAATTTAATGAAAATGAAGGTACAACATACCCAAACTTATGGGACACAATGAAAGCTGTGCTAAGAGGAAAACTCATAGCGCTGAGTGCCTGCAGAAAGAAACAGGAAAGAGCATATGTCAGCAGCTTGACAGCACACCTAAAAGCTCTAGAACAAAAAGAAGCAAATACACCCAGGAGGAGTAGAAGGCAGGAAATAATCAAACTCAGAGCTGAAATCAACCAAGTAGAAACAAAAAGGACCATAGAAAGAATCAACAGAACCAAAAGTTGGTTCTTTGAGAAAATCAACAAGATAGATAAACCCCTAGCTAGACTAACGAGAGGACACAGAGAGTGTGTCCAAATTAACAAAATCAGAAATGAAAAGGGAGACATAACTACAGATTCAGAGGAAATTCAAAAAATCATCAGATCTTACTATAAAAGCCTATATTCAACAAAACTTGAAAATCTACAGGAAATGGACAATTTCCTAGACAGATACCAGGTACCGAAGTTAAATCAGGATCAGATAAACCAGTTAAACAACCCCATAACTCCTAAGGAAATAGAAGCAGTCATTAAAGGTCTCCCAACCAAAAAGAGCCCAGGTCCAGACGGGTTTAGTGCAGAATTCTATCAGACCTTCATAGAAGACCTCATACCAATATTATCCAAACTATTCCACAAAATTGAAACAGATGGAGCACTACCGAATTCCTTCTATGAAACCACAATTACTCTTATACCTAAACCACACAAAGACCCAACAAAGAAAGAGAACTTCAGACCAATTTCCCTTATGAACATCGATGCCAAAATACTCAACAAAATTCTGGCAAACCGAATCCAAGAGCACATCAAAACAATCATGCACCATGATCAAGTAGGCTTCATCCCAGGCATGCAGGGATGGAAAACCATCAACGTGATCCATTATATAAACAAACTGAAAGAACAAAACCACATGATCATTTCATTAGATGCTGAAAGCATTTGACAAAAATTCAACACCCTTCATGATAAAAAGTCCTGGAAAGAATAGAAATTCAAGGCCCATACCTAAACATAGTAAAAGCCATATACAGCAAACCAGTTGCTAACATTAAACTAAATGGAGAGAAACTTGAAGCAATCCCACTAAAATCAGGGACTAGACAAGGCTGCCCACTCTCTCCCTACTTATTCAATATAGTTCTTGAAGTTCTAGCCAGAGCAATAAGACAACAAAAGGAGGTCAAGGGGATACAGATCGGAAAAGAAGAAGTCAAAATATCACTATTTGCAGATGATATGATAGTATATTTAAGTGATCCCAAAAGTTCCACCAGAGAACTACTAAAGCTGATAAACAACTTCAGCAAAGTGGCTGGGTATAAAATTAACTCAAATAAATCAGTAGCCTTCCTCTACACAAAAGAGAAACAAGCCGAGAAAGAAATTAGGGAAACGACACCCTTCATAATAGACCCAAATAATATAAAAAGTACCTCGTGTGACTTTTAACCAAGCAAGTAAAAGATCTGTACAATAAGAACTTCAAGACACTGAAGAAAGAAATTGAAGAAGACCTCAGAAGGTGGAAAGATCTCCCATGCTCATGGATTGGCAGGATTATATAAAAATGGCCATTTTTACCAAAAAGCGATCTACAGATTCAATGCAATCCCCATCAAAATACCAATCCAATTCTTCAAAGAGTTAGACAGAACAATTTTGCAAATTCATCTGAATAACAAAAACCCAGGATAGCTAAAACTATCCTCAACAATAAAAAAGACTTCAGGGGAATCACTATCCCTGAACTCAAGCAGTATTACAGAGCAATAGTGATAAAAACTGCATGGTATTGGTACAGAGACAGACAGGTAGACCAATGGAACAGAATTGAAGACCCAGAAATGAACCCACACACCTATGGTCACTTGATTTTTGACAAAGGAGCCAAATCCATCCAATGGAAAAAAGATAGCATCTTCAGCAAATGGTGCTGGTTCAACTGGAGGTCAACATGTAGAAGAATGCAGATAGATCCATGCTTATCACCCTGTACAAAGCTTAAGTCCAAGTGGATCAAGGACCTCCACATCAAACCAGACACACTCAAACTAATAGAAGAAAAACTAGGGAAGCATCTGGAACATATGGGCACTGGAAAAATTTCCTGAACAAAACACCAATGGCGATGCTCTAAGATCAAGAATCGAAGCAAATGGGATCTCATAAAACTGCAAAGCTTCTGTAAGGCAAAGGACACTGTGGTTAGGACAAAACGGCAACCAACAGATTGGGAAAAGATCTTTACCAATCCTACAACAGATAGAGGCCTTATATCCAAAATATACAAAGAACTCAAAAGTTAGACCAAGAGGGAGACAAATAACCCTATTAAAAAATGGGGTTCAGAGCTAAACAAAGAATTCACAGCTGAGGAATGCCGAATGGCTGAGAAACACCTAAAAGAAATGTTCAACATCTTTAATCATCAGGAAATGCAAATCAAAACAACCCCTGAGATTTCACCTCACACCAGTGAGAATGGCTAAGATCAAAAACTCAGGTGACAGCAAATGCTGGCGAGGATCTGCGGAGAAAGAGAACACTCCTCCATTGTTGGTGGGGTTGCAGACTGGTACAACCATTCTGGAAATCAGTCTGGAGGTTCCTCAGAAAATTGGACATTGAACTGCCTGAGGATCCAGCTATACCTCTCTTGGGCATATACCCAAAAGATGCCCCAACATATAAAAAAAAAAGACACATGCTCCACTATGTTCATCGCAGCCTTATTTATAATAGCCAGAAGCTGGAAAGAACCCAGATGCCCTTCAACAGAGGAATGGATACAGAAAATGTGGTACATCTACACAATGGAATATTACTCAGCTACCAAAAACAACGACTTTATGAACTTTGTAGGCAAATGGTTGGAACTGGAAAATATCATCCTGAGTGAGCTAACCCAATCACAGAAAGACATACATGGTATGCACTCATTGATAAGTGGCTATTAGCCCAAATGCTTGAATTACCCTAGATGCCTAGAACAAATGAAACTCAAGACGGATGATCAAAATGTGAATGCTTTACTCCTTCTTTAAAAGGGGAACAAGAATACCCTTGGCAGGGAAGAGAGAGACAAAGATTAAAACAGAGATGAAGGGACACCCATTCAGAGCCTGCCCCACATGTGGCCCATATATATACAGCCACCCAATTAGACAAGATGGATGAAGCAAAGAAGTGCAGAAGTGTAGATCACTCCTGAGAGACACAGCCAGAATACAGCAAATACAGAGGCGAATGCCAGCAGCAAACCACCGAACTGAGAATAGGACCCCCGTTGAAGGAATTAGAGAAAGAACTGGAAGAGCTTGAAGGGGCTCGAGACCCCATATGTACAACAATGCCAAGCAACCAGAGCTTCCAGGGACTAAGCCACTACCCAAAGACTATACATGGACTGACCCTGGACTCTGACCTCATAGGTAGCAATGAATATCCTAGTAAGAGCACCAGTGGAAGGGGAAGCCCTGGGTCCTGCTAAGACTGAACTCCCAGTGAACTAGACTGTTGGGGGGAGGGCGGCAATGGGGGGAGGGTGGGGAGGGGAACACCCATAAGGAAGGGGAGGGGGGAGGGGGATGTTTGCCCGGAAACCGGGAAAGGGAATAACACTCGAAATGTATATAAGAAATATTCAAGTTAATAAAAAAAAAGGATGATTAACCCTTTAAAAATTACATATTTTCTGTTTTTCAAATTAAAATGTAATTACATTATTCCCCTTCCTCTACCTGCTTTCCTTACCGCCTTTTTCTTTCTTCTTTAACTGTTGATATATGTATATATCACATATATTCCTAAATATATAAAATATAACCTGCTTAGTCTATATAACTTTACTTGTGTATATGTGATTTCATGGCTGACCACTTGGGATTAGATAACCAGTTGGTTATATTTTTCTGGGAGACCATTTCTCCTGCTCTCAACATTCCTTAGTTGTTTGTGGCTCTTTGTGTAGGGTTGAGGCCCTGTGAGCTTTCTCCGGTTCACGTCAGCATGTCTGTTATCTATTGCTCAGGTCCTGTTTAGGCAGCCATGTTGGTGACCCTACATACATAGCTGTAGCTTCTAGCAGATGGGATCTCACAGCACGCCTCCTGGTCCTCTGACTCTTACAGTCTGTATGCTCTCTTCTGCTACAATTCCTGAGCTCTTTTGTTGTCTTTTGTGCCTTTGTTTCAGACGCTGGCCAGATGCTTTATCTGGTGCTCTGGGTTTCTCCACTCTTTCTCTAAAGCTCCCTCCCTCCCTCCAAGCCATTCAAGTCACTTGTTTGCCATCTGCTGCTTGTGGATGTCCAGGCCTAACTCAGAAACCGAGGTTTTCTCTCCTTCTCTCCATCCTCCTCCAGGCAGCTGCTGAGGTTTACAGTCCCCTTGCTCTTTGTTTTGTTTTGTTTCTTTTAATTCTTATTCTGAAATCTCAAGCTGAAGATGCAAAATTTAAAATGAAAGTAATATCGAAACATTCCACTTGAACTCTCTATAGAAGATGTAAAACAAGTTTGAAGCCTGGATCCCTTGGGGAGTCGTTTTTTATAAAGATTCACTCTTCCCTTGTATAATTTTAAAGCCAATCTAACCACAAATGTCACTTACTACATCGAGGGGTGGTAGCTTCCCCTGCTTGTCATGGATTTACTTGCTAATGGAAGTTATTTTTTTTCTCTCTCTCTCACAGCTGGAATACTTTCCCTCATCCATCTTTGCTCAGTGTGTGATCTGACTCAGCTCAAGACAGTAACTTCAGAATACTGATAGCACTGCATAAGGGAAGTGTTACACCATCTGCAGATGCACAGCCGATTGTCTCCGTGTGCCCCAGCATCACACACAGGCCCACACAGAACCTCACCTTGCCCTCGCGATAGAATTCAAGTGAGGCAGAGAATTCGACCGCCAAAAATAGAACCAAAACAAAATCCAAAGCAGGGGTTCCACCCTAGCCAGCTGCCTTCGAGAACCACAGGAGCTCGCAAATTGTTTTAGGCTAATGGGGGCTGTGTTTACAGCTGAGTGGCAAGATCTACTACTGAGTTGTGAAATCATCTTGGTGAATAGCTACACACTTGTTTTGAAAATAGCTTAGGAAAGACTAGAATAAAGGACGATAAAAAAAGTCAAAGCACCTCATACCTAGAACAAATGAACATTGGGATCATCACGCGTAGCCAGGACAGAGATGAGAGGTCTCTGTGGTAACAGTAACAGCCCCAGTCAATGGTGAGCAAATGAGTGAGTGAGAGAGAGAGAGAGAGAGAGAGAGAGAGAGTGTGTGTGTGTGTGTGTGTGTGTGTGTGTGTGTGTGAAGAAGCTCACAATCGCTGTGTGTGCTCAGCACACAGAGAGGTGACATAAGAGGTGAAGCTGGACCCTGACCAGGAGTTGTACTGAGTTATGAGTAACAACATTCTTCTGCAGACAGTGAACCACAATAGGCTCTTGCTCTCAGAGGTGTCATGACAGGACATCTGAGAGTTGTGCAGAAGGCGCATCCCAGCAGTAAGCAGACAGCAATTGCAGCAGACAAGGAACAAGGCCTGTGTACACCTGCTTTCTTCTGCTCCAGGACTTAGCACACGTGGCGCATGCTGCCTACGTCTTTCATAGCTTCTGTGACAGTGCTCTGGCCCTGCTTCTCATTTCCCATATATCAGCAAAATTTCTTGACACCCCCCCCCCGAGGTCCCTAAATTGAATATCATGCTCATGACAATATAATTAATGTGCTTTTAGTCAATGTTTGTGTCCTGCAGAAGGAATGTGTGCTGTTCGTGGGTGCATCTTCACAGTTCAGCCTGTCTCACACCCTGCTGTTTAATATGTGAAGGGTTAGTGACACCACAGAAGGAGAACTTCAGCACAAAGGATCTTAGAAAGGGAAGCCAGAGGGACTCGGGGTTTTTCCAAGCAAAGAGCAAATCAAACCATTCTTCCTTTAAATACACATTATTCCACATGTGCTCTGGGGCCAGGGACTGCTCTGGACCTGGGAAACTGACACACCTAAGACATGGTGTCCTAACAGGACATGGCTGGCAATTGGAGTAATTTTTAGAGATAACATTTCCTCCTGCTCACAGCACTTTATATACATTACTTTATATACTTTACTCTGATAACTTTATGAGGCAGTCAGGAGCTGTTATTGCTGTTCTATAAATAATAAAACTTAAGCTACACAGAGTAAGTACCTTGCCTGAGCACCACTGTATGTGACAGAGCTGGGGTTTGGTCTTTAATGCATCACATCGGATCCCACCTGAGACTGGGACACAGGTAGGAAACAAACCCCCAAGAAATGACGCAGTTCAGCTGTGCACACACCACCTACAACTGACACAGAGATGACTGTCTGTCCACAGGGGCAAGTCCTAGTAGGAGTCCAAAGGAGATGATCGGGGAAGGAGCCTCAGGAGAGCCATGTATAATGGAACACTAAAGGAGATACTGTGCGTTGCCTTATGGGAAGAGCGCTGATGGGCATCCCGGGGGTCAGGCTCTCAAGGCAGGAGAATAAACTGTACTCTGGGGATGTGGTAATGCAATAGGTTTGGGGTCTCTGGAGAATACTTGAAGTCAGAGAGTTAGAGGATATACAGGAAGCTCCCGGACAGATCATCAGCAGACAGTTGTCTGCCATTTTATGGGTTCAAGTCTTGAGCCTGAAGGTTAGAGAGACATGATGCACCATAAGTAAGAAGGAGCTGAGACAGCATCCAAGATTAGATCTCTGTTTAGTACCAAGGACAGAATGGACAGGGATGGGCAAAGGAAAGAAGGGAGAGGAGAAATCTGAAGCCAGCTGCTATCACCAGGAGAGCATGAGGCAGTAACTGTGGGCACTGAAACCAAGGACTTAATAACACTATCATTTGGAGAAGGTGCTGGGTATAGGATGAAGTAGGAGTCAAGTTTAGGATATTTTCAAGCTTCTTGACTTAAAAACAGGGCCACTAGATGGGTAGACTTTGGTTCGAGCATACTTTATGAAGGATATGCTAATTTTCTTGGTATAAAGTCATATGCTTCGTTATGTGGGGTGCCTAGTAAAAGCTTGAACCACACAAATGCTAGGGAAACCCACGGATGTGAAAGAAGTCACCAGCAAGAGGAGAAAACCAAGGTCCCACTGAACACAGACAGGGTTTTGGGGTGACAGTGTATGTATCAAATCAGGCAGTGGGGGCACAGCTCTTCGTAGCTTTCTGCCTGAACCTGTCTTAATATAAGCCTCTCGAAGGAACCAGGCCCATATTGCTGACTGCAGGTTTGAGCTATACAAGAAGCTCACTAGGCGTTCCCTGGCCTAAATACCTTGGGAAGTGGTTCGGATTGTGTAGATTCCCTCAGAAAAAGCCACTGAAGACCTATTGATTCCATTCCAACTGCTGATGCTGCTTGCTTAGCCCATTTACTCCGGGAGGTCTTTTCTGTCATCATCAACTCTGCGTCAAATCGGCACCAGCCCTCCTCCCAGAATAAATTAACCACGATTGCATGCAAGCTCTTGTTGCATAAACCACACAAATGACATGTTCACATCAGTGTCTCACGGGAGGAGGGAACTGCGCAGTTCCAGAGAAGATCTTGCTGATCTGTGAATGAGGTCCCAGCTATCCCAGAAAACCCGGGTTTGGAATCAAAGGCTGAGGGATTGGAAGGCTTGTGTTGACACATAGGCCACTAGAGGGCGCTGGGAGCCCAGTCAGTCTGGAAGCTGTTATAGCAAGAACACAAGGTTAAAGATGTTTGAGATTAAAGCCGAACGTGACCCCGAACCTCCATATTTCCTCCAGACAGCAGACAAAGTGGGTGTTTTTGTTTCCGGCTTAACTTCTCGGCTGTGAATGCATTGCTGGATTTCAAATGGCCATCTGCCCCATCTCTAACTTGCAGTATATGCTCACCTCCTCAGAGACTGGTTCACAAGCAACCCTGACTCTCTGCAGTCACCCCACCCACCTTTGTCAAGGCACGGTGACCACTAAGTTGGTCATATGCATTCGTTTTTGTTTTTGTTTTTGTTTTTTTCTCTCCGTGAGAGACACCTTTCTTGACACCAGCTCTAAGGATTGTAGGGATGAATCAATACTGTGGTGGAGTGCTCATTGTGGTTTCGAGTACTTTTTAAGTCTGTGTCTTTTTAAGTTCACGGTTCCAGACCGACAAAATGTGAGATACGTGTACATTCTTAGTAAATAACTGACTAAATGTTTCTGTGCCCATTCAGTCAGCCCACCTAGGAAAGATACAGAGAATTCTGAATACTCTATTTCAAACAGGATGCAACATGGCGGCGGGGGCGGGAGGGGTGTCCATCCAATAGATTGAGTCAATGGTAAAAATTCATGCAGGAACTGCCACCGATAGAAAATAGAAGGGGCCACAGAAATGGTGAGATTTTGAGCCATAGCTGTTCTCCAGTAATGCAGGAAGGTAGACATCCTAGTGGCTATCTGAGAGGTACCCTCTAGGTCAGATTGAGGGTCTCTGGTGGCCACAGAGAGAGTTTAAATGCAAATGTCTACCTGAGCCTGGCAGAGATGGGAGAGAGATTAGAAAGGCAAAAGATCAGATTACCAAGGTCTTGATCTGGCTCTGCACCTGGAGCCACATGACTAGAAACAGCTTCTCCATTAAATCACCAGGTGGTGTCACTGATTTCTAATGTGCTATTTCAGCGTATCAAATATCCTGGTGCATTCTCCCCTCTCCCATATTCTGTTAGAGAAGTGTCCACGCCTTGTGAATGTCCTCCAGGTCACCAGCCTGCTTGTCAATAGTTTCAGTCACCGGGGGATTGCAAGTTCTCTTTAGCCTGAAGTGCAGTCATGTTTAAGGAAAGGAGGGGAAAGAAGAGGAGAAAGGTGACATTATAATCCTATCGATCTGTTAGGGGCCTGGATGGTTTCTCCACTCCTCTTTCCCATGACCCCGAAGCATCCTAACCTGAAGTGCCATGGGCGCGCACAGTAGGACGCAGTTGGTGATTGTGCTCTCGGGGAGTTCTTTATGCAAAGGCTGGTGATGGTTTTTTTTTTTTTGGAGAATTATCAATGCCTTATTATTTTGCTGATAGTGCACATGACAGACAGCATTTCCAATTCTGCAACTGTTACCCAAATATTTTGTGTCAGAATTTTGTCACACTTCTAATAAACTCGTTTTCAAACTGAGTAAAATTTATGATAATTACTGACTGCTTACTGTGTTCTGGGGACTAAACCGTGCCCATGCAATCTTTACTTCTAACAATTCTGGTAGATTAAATTCCACTTCCATCTATATCATATCACACACACACACACACACACACACACACACACACACACACACACACACACACACACGAAGCTAACTGAGGTGTTTTTGTGTCTGGTGTTATAGCTATATAGCTATACTCCAGACAGTGTAGTACTCTTTTCTGATCACATCTATGAGGAAGAAAACACAAAATGAACTTCGGTTTATAAGTTAGCAGCGGCTCTCTGATCCACTTCACGCAGATTTAACTGTGGCTGCTCCGGGGACATGGGGCTGCTGTGCTGAGCTCCCAGAACTGCTCATATCACCTGAGATTCAGTGATTGGTGCTGGCCCACAAGGTGCCACTGTGGGCCTGAATGTTGCCCATGGTATAATCTTTCCAACCTGCACTCCTACTCCTCACACAGGCATGGCTGGGCTCTCTGGGACCTGTAGCACACCAGAGACCCACACCATGCCAACATGAAGTGCTACTTTTGCTGAATGGGTTCGATTCCCTTTCTGTCCTGGGAGCCACAGCTCCGATTCCATTGTCCATGGTGTCCCCAAGTGACTCTCTTTGCCCCACAGTCTGGTCAATCACAGCATAGTTTTGCATTCTTATTTCTACCTGATCCATGCACAAGTCTCAACTCTCTTTTGCTTTTGTGCTCTGCAAAAATGAACGGATCCCCCACAGACCTTTCTGTGTTTCACTGGGCAGCTGATGTGTAAGAGTGTGTACCCACAAATAAAGAGTAACGACACCAATGATTTTGTCTTCACCCTGCAAATTTAGTTTATTAAGAAATTGCCAGGGTAGCTGTATTTCTTCTAACCTCCTGGTTTATTTTTGTGTTGTGAGTGCTGAAGGTCTGCACTTCTCCCTCCACAGGCCGTCTAAAGTCATCTCATTCCCATATGTATCATACACTGAGGTTCTTGAGAATAAGTTTCTAGACTGAATTTATAAACCAGAGATTTAAAATTAAAATTCTGCACAGTACATGCTAGAGATAGGAGAAATGTACTACACTGCTGCCTAACTCCCTTAAACTTTAATGTTTTTAACTTTTATTTTGAGATTACAAATTGTTCTCATAAAGAAAGACATTGGTACTATTAGAGGGCCAACAGTCAGTCCAGGAAGTCAAGATAAGGCCAAGGGCTGCTCAGAGCCCTGTGGGGTCCTCACACCAGTCTTCTCCTAGGCAGCTCCCTAGCTGTGCTTCCCAGCTCTTTAGAGCTGGAGAGAATTGAATTTGCTTCCACTTAGGTTCCAGTAGGTTGCCATGCTCCCTGCAGGTCCTCAATAAATACTGATTAAATTGGATACTGCCCAGTTATCTTTCCCTCCTTCTTCCTCAGACCAGCCAGTCCCTGATTCTCTGTTCTTGTAGTCCTCTTTCCATTTCTCTCATCTCTGTCTCTGCCTCTGTCTCTCTGTCTCTCTCTGCCTCTCTGTCTCTCTCTGTCTCTCTCTGCCTCTCTGTCTCTCTCTGTCTCTCTCTCTGTCTCTCTGTCTCTCTGTCTCTCTCTGCCTCTCTGTCTCTCTCTGTCTCTGTCTCTCTGTCTCTGCCTCTGTCTCTCTGTCTCTCTCTGTCTCTCTGTCTCTCTCTGTCTCTGTCTCTGTCACACACACACACACACACACCTTTCTGTATCTAAGCTTGTTCCCCTCCAGAATCACCAGAATCATTGCGTTTCCCAAGAAACTTAACAAACTAGTAGATTTTTTTTTATCTATATAGAAGGATCCATTTAGCATTCCCCCACTCTCCCGCCGCCGCCAGGAAACAGTTTTCAATCTTCTGGAGGTACCAGGGAGGTGAATTGGGATCTGTCTGCTCCCCTCATACCATCACAAGTCAAACAGTGGGCTGCACTCTGTGGTCCTCTGGGCTTTCTTCTCAGCTTTTGCCCAGACAGACTGCATTCCTCGGTGCTGGGAGGCCAGGCACAGTAAGCCCAGAGGGAATACCCTGCTTCTCTTTCCTCTACTGTTTTTTTGGCCTGAGATACTGGCACAGGAACACAGTTACACAAAATCCTTGGAGCCTTGTCCTGCGCCCACCCCCAACACCTCAATTTCTTAAGGACTGTGTCTGAGCTTAATTTGGTACTCTCAATTCCCTCCAGCTACTGTCTGGTGACCATAGGAAGAGAGCGTTGGCCGTTGTGTCTCACTGTGTTACCCTTGGCATATTTCTATAAATAACAATTGTGCCTAGGAAGGTAATAACCTAAATGGCACTGAGGGCTGAGGGTGCCATGCATGGACAGCAGAGGAAACCTCTAATGTGTTTAGGAGAAGTATGTGGATACTTTACTGGAGTGTGTCATTTAATATGTTGTGCATATGTGCGCATGGGTCTTTGATTATACGTGTGCACATGTGTGTACATGGACACACATGTTTGTACATGCGTGTGGTGTCCAGAGTATAACTTCAGGGCCTTTCACTCGTCTGGAGGTTGCCAATTAGGCTAGACTTGCCACTTAGCAAGTCCCAAGATTCTGTCTTGTTTCCAGGGCAGGGATTACAAGCATGTATCATGATGTCCAGCTTTTTAATGTGAGTTGAGTACTGACTGCTGGTTCTAAGGTTATTCTAGTGGCTTCCTGGTGGACAAGGAACGTGGCTGGAACAGTCAAGTGGCTTATAAAGGGCACACACCCAATAGCAACACCACACTTGTTAAACGTGCATGCTTTATGATCTCAAGGGCCATGATTGTGTCTTGAAAAAAACTCTTCAAGGTTATTTTGCTATAAAGTGTTACTCATATTTATGCTCTAGTTTGTGGTTATTATTAACACATTCATAAATTAGAAAACATTACAATTACTTTGGAGTAACTATTTTAATTTACGGTCCAACTTAATTGAGTCCCCTAATACATAGCTACTTTCATTAAATGCAATTTATTTTCGTTCCTTTTTAGGTGCATCAATCATTTGATTTAACAGACCTCTTAAGAACTTATAAACCTGGTAAATGAATACACAGTGTGTCAGAATCAGATTCTCATCAGTGCTCTGAGTAAGATTTCGGTTCGAGGCTGTAATTCTAAAATAACGAGCCAAGTAAACTAAAGTTTAACCTGAAGCTGCAACACTGACTGTTGTTCTAAAAGCCTGAGTTTTCTCACACATTTTTAAAAATTAAAATTCTGGATGAGCACAGCTTCCTAAATGCAAATATTTCAGTGTCATCACATGGATGCCTGGGTTCTCGATATATTAATGGTAAATATTGACATCATTATAAGGAGACAACTTCGCCATCCTGAGTGCCTGTTTTCCTTTGAGATGTTGACACCCTTGAGCAGTACTGCTAGGTCTCATGGAGTTGCCCTCTTCTGAGTTGTAAGTCTGAGAGCTGCCTGGCCCTTGTCACCTGTCCAGTTCTCTCTCCTGTAGGCAGAATGGGTGAGCATGAGGGTCTGTCATGTCAGTGGTAACTACATTATTTTCCCAGAGGAATTTTCCAGATGCAATCGAAGCTCTTAACCAAATTGATTTGGAGTTAGTCCAAAAAGCAGATTGTCTGAGGTTGGCCTTCCAATAGGCAATGCTTTAAAAGAGAGATACAAAAGGAGAGAGCTAGGGACTGAACCTGAGAAACAGGGGCCTTAGATGATGACATCACAGCTGACTGAACTCTTGACTTCATCCTAGTAAGAATCTGAACTGAGGACATGCCTCCCCTTACGCCACAGAAACCTTGGGATCTTAAAGCCCAGGTACCTTAGGTTCCTAAGCTTGTGGTTTGTTAGAAAGTGATGGAAACCAAATACTCTTCCCAGCTGGGATGTTCTCCTTATTACTGTCTTTTGAACTCAACGGTGCTCCGAATTCTTCAGAGCTTTTAGATATCTTCCACCTGTAGATGCACCATGCTGCTCCTAAGCTCTTACAAGTAGGAACTGGAGGGGATATGGGGACTCTGTACATATGGCTGCCCACATTCTTCTACATATTAAAGTGCTGTGCGATGGAGTTCTGTGACTCTTGGCACTGTATCTAACTCGATGAGGTCATTTTCCTGAGAATACTGGAGTCCTATCAGTCTGACTCTGAAGAACCAGGCTCTACTTTGAGAGACAGTGGTGAGCACAATGACAGTTAAACCTAATATATGTATAACAAGCAATCGGGAATACTTCTAGTCGGTGAGACGTTATGGTCAAGTTGGAAATAAACTTGCAGATGCAAAACTATGTGTTAAGGAATCCATTGCTAGCAGCAGGCACCCTCTGTGTTAGCACATAGCTGGTAGGAAGCCCCAATTCTCAGACCCTAATGGCTCCTGGCATTTTTAGGACTGAGAAGCAGCTCTAGTTTGTTTCCTTTCAGTTCAGGACTCTGCTCTAATATGATGGATGGTTTATTATTTTTTTCCATACTTTCTAACGAAGTGTCTAAATAGTGTCTCTGTATATTTAAATTTCTAAATTCTTGAGATCTTATAAAGCAGAATTGAAGAAAGATCTGTTTTACATGTAAGTTGCTGATTTATATAATCTATCATGTTCTAACTGGGTGGCTATGCTGTTTCATAATTTGGACTGGTATGTAAACAAGGGCAGAGATCAGAGAAATGTTTTCTTTCTTTTATTGTGTTTGGACTTAAGATTCTATTCAGAAGTCTGAGAAACCGAAAGTGAGTATGGGAAGAGGCAGGTTCCAAAGGTTTTTAGCCCAACTGGGAACCAGCAAAGTGGTTCAGCTTCTCCATTCTGTTTTGATGTTAATTAAAGCTGTAGGGCTACGGGTGTTGACAGTTTGAAAGTCAAATAATCAAGATGTGCAGCAACTGCACTATGCAGCTTTCTCCAGGCTGTACTTCTGGGAGGCCAAGAATGCCCCACAGGTCTCCGGAAATCAAGGGGCCTAGATATGGTTATAGGAGGCTCCTCTTAGTCAAGAGGGACAGGAAAACCCAGATCAGGATGGGTGGGTGGCTTTTGCGCAAAGAGAATTTAATGATCAGAAAATAAGTCAAGAAGCATAGGAACAGAGCCAACTGGAAAAGCACCATGCTAGATGAGGTTCTAGTCTCTGCTAGTGGTTGATTCTTCTCCTCTGGTCCTATCCCACGCTTTTCCTCGTGGAGTGACAGAATGTTAGCAGTTTCTGTTATGGTGTCTTGATGAAACTTTTAGCTCAGAAAGCAAGCTATCAGCTCCTTAACTACTTTTGAGGGACACAGGCAAAGACTCCTCTCCCTGATTGATTTGCTCTCTGTTGGGACTCACTTTCCTTCTACATTATCATGGCTGTCTTCCTGTTCATCTCAGAACTTTCCTTTCTCCCTCTCTGATTTTCTCAATGGGAATTGCATATTATGGGTTGTTCACCTCAGAGGGAAGCCAAGCTCTGTGGTGCTCGGGTCCAGTCAGTTTGAATGAATCCTTCTTCACTTAACTGGTGGACAGAGGGAAAGGAATGCAGGCCTTTTCCTAAGTGAACATTCTGTAAGCAGCTGCATCCGCAGTCCTAGTGGCTACTTCCTCGGGGCCCAGATAGGCATCTGTCTGCCACATTTACTCTCTTCAGCCTTGCTTGTGACAACCCCACCGCATGAATGTTCTTATATCATCTCAAAAGTAAGAACAATAGCAACTGTGGAGGATAAGTGTGTTTATTTAGATAAGAAAGCCAGTGAGAGAATGAGTGACAGGTTTGAGATTCAAAATGACTCCACAGATCAAGCAGCTAAGTCCAAGAAACTAGGGATGGTGATAAAGACAGGTATACAGTAACTGACCTTAAACCCAGGTTAACAAAGGCACACAGGCCTTAGTTGGCTTTGAGCACCGCCCTACCAGGTTCCCTTGTACCTACGTCCCTTGGTAAAGGACACAATAAACCATTACAACAACTTTTCTTAGGACAAAGCCCAAACTCCCCAGTCTTACCGGAAAAATCTCTCTTCATGCTGGCTCTTGATTCTCTTTGGTTTTGTCTAGAGCTAGCTGATGGTTAGACCCCCAGAGGGACACGTTCGCTTCCTTTAATTCCATGAGCATGACCAGCTTGTGCTTTCTTACACATATCTGCACACCATCATCTTTGAAACCTGACTTTCCACGGTGGCTTCTATCTACACTCCTCTTCTGTCTTCCTCCTCTCAGTTGGAGTTCCCTAGTTGACCTTACCTCGTTGTATTGAGACACTTCTTTCAATTGTAAGTATGGTCTGTAATTCTGTCAGTAGAGCAGCCTTCTCCATGGCAACCAGCAGTTCTTTGTCTATTCCTAGCTCTAGACCACAAGCATCCAGTGGGCAGGGACGGCCACACATCACATCAGCTCTCAAGGGATGGTTAGTCAATTAAAAACGAAAGAAGCTTTCTATTGTTTCCACGTAATTTTCGAATGGATGCTCTGAATTCTCCTTTAGTTGAGTATGTACCCATAAATAGAAAGTGCTATCCAAAGCCTACAAGTAAAAGTGACAGACCTATGGTGAGATGTTACATGCCACAGTAAGGTGTGGCCTACAATAATCATATAAGATAGACCTATAGTGAGATCCAACCTACAGCCAGAGACGATATACCTGTAGTCTGCTATCGTGTGCCTATAGGAAAATGCAAGAGACCAACAGCTGGCACAAACACAGCTGTGATGGACCTGTAGTCAGTTGTGACACTGTCAGATGTGAAGTTCCAGAGACAACCCAGTGACCTCAGACTGATGCTTCATTGCTTTGCCTTTTCCTGCTCTGTTTTGGTTTTGATAGATATTCTCTCATATGCTAGTTAACTGACAAAAAAATGGATGTTAAAGAGAAAACAAGAAGACCAAGCCTCTCCACGTTTTAAATACAGGTGCTTCCATAGTGACCTATGATAACCCACAAGGAGGGAATGCTTGCTGGACCAGCGGTCCTTGTGGGTAGAACTGTGTGTTTGGCACAGCCTGCCTGTTTGGGCACTTGCAGGCTTGCATAGCATTCTTTATCTCTAACTACAGCAGCCATAAAAATAGCAAGGACTCTTACAACCTTGCTCACAGCCCAAGGAAGGAACGATGCAAGGTTATGTCAATGTTAGATGGCAAAGGAGATCACAAAGTCCAGGGCCTCAGCAGATGCTTCATTCAAAATGGAAAATGCTGTAAAAGAGGCAGAAAGCGCTTGTGGCGTGAGTCTCGGGAAAGGGTGTTTGAGTGGCAACTAACAGGGGCATGGACACATGTTGCATGGTCTGTGGTCCCAAATCTCATTCCCTGAGGAGGGAAAATCAAAACAGAGCAGGATCAGTGCTGAGTAACTTGCTGGACCAGGCGGTTTTTCACATCACCTACAAATAATTATTTGGGAGTCTCTTTTAGAATGTGCGACCTTCCATATGGGTTGCAGTTTGGGTCTGAAATGACACTAAAAGCTGATATGTTAAGAAGCCTGCTCCCTGGCTTGTGGTCCTGAAGTACTTGGATCACAGGGGTCCTGAAACCAGTGTGTTGGTTGATGCTTTGCTAAGGTTAGAGCAAAATGCGCTATTGCCGCTTAGAGGAGGTGGGCTCTTGGGGGTGTGCCTTTGAAGGGAATATCCTGCTCCCATCCGTCCCTTTCCTGGCTCTTCTGTAGATTCCAATCTTCCAGGAGATGAGAGACTTGGTGAGAGCTGCCTTGTCTTCCTGCTGCCCTGATGAGCTCACTGTGGGCCCGCAGCCCAGATGTTCAACCCGTCAACATCTGGCTGAACCTTCAAGTGCCGCACCTGCCTCGCCCCTGCTCCCACCAGGAGTTGGTTTTGTTGGGTGTTTTTGCACAGCAACAAGGCTGGCATGGATGCTCGGAGGTGAACTAGAAAGCATGCATTTCCAGGGAAGAAGCCTTGGGAAGACATAACTTGGTGCTTTGTTCTCAGCTACGTCACTCATTGGCTGTGACTGGACCGTATCATACCTGTGATTTCTCACCTGTGCTGCTCATGATAACCTGGCTCGCAGGTTCCCAGAACACTGCCTGACACAGGCAGATGCCTGGTACGGACTTGTTTCCACCTGCTGACATTTGTTTAGCACACCCCCAACAGGTCTGATTAGTGTCGAATGAAAAGGCTGCAAGGAAAACCAGGAGTGAGACACCATCTCCAGTGGTTGCTCCTCTCCTCTGTCAGCCGCAGCCTCCCTGGGGTAGTTCACCTTTGTGTCTACCTAGCAGGTGGCATTATGCCACACTCGCTGCAGATCCTGAAACACACACTGTATATTTCATCGGTGGGTGAGATGACTTGCTCCCAGAAAGGAGAAACCATATTTTACACTAGATTTGAACAAAGAACAGAAACAAGTCTCTTAAACAGCACCTAGTCTGTGAGCTCAAGTCCATAGTCTCTTAGACGGTTGCCCGCCTGGCTCTCCATCACAGTCAATGATCCGGTGGTAGGAACTGGTGACTTCCCCACTGTGTGTCTGGTTCCTTACATGCTTAACAATCTTCATGGACATCTGCGGGTAGCTGAGATACTGGTCTAAGTTGCTGGGTTAGCTCTGGTATGCATGGCTGTTCCCCCTCCCGCCACCCCCAGTCTACAGTGCTGCCTGGTCTCTGAGGGAGGAATGAAGTGGAATTTAAGTGCTGAGAGAGGGTTGTGGGCTGGGAATGGTACAACCTGCTTAGACCTGCTACATATACACTGTGTTCTCCCGAGTGCTGAGAGCCGTCCCCAATCTGCCTTGTGTAGCATGTGACAAGACCACAGAGAGAAACCAATATTTTAATAATAGGTTTTTTAACTTTAACTTTTTCATTTTTATTGGTTATTTTATGTATTGACATTTCCAATGCTATCCCCCTTCTCAGTTTCCTTTCCACAAATCCCCTCTTCCCTCCCCCTGCCTCTATGAGGGTGCTCCACCACCTGCCCACCCACTCCTGCCTCAGTGCTCTAGGATTTCCCTACCCTGGGTCATGAAGCCTCCACAGGACCAAGGGGCTCCTCTCCCAGTGATGCCTGATAAGGCCATCCTCTGCTACATATCCAGCTGGAGCCATGGGTCCCCCCATGCGTACTGTTTGGTTGATGGTTTAGTCCCTGGGAGCTTTGGGGTGTCTGGTTGTTGATATTGTTGTTCTTCCGATGGGGTTGCAAACCCCTTCAGCTCCTTCAGTCCTTGTCCTAACTTCTCCATTGGGGTCTCCAAACTCAGTCTGATGTTTGGTTGTGAGCATCCACATCTGTATTGGTCAGGCTCTGGCAGAGCCTCTCAGGGGACAGCTACACCAGGCTCCTGTCAGCAAGCACTTCTTGGCATCAGCAATAGTGTCTGGGTTTGATGTCTGCAGATGGGATGGATCCCCAGATGGGGCAGTCTCTGGATGGCCTTTCCTTCAGTCTCTGCTCCACTCTTTGTCCATGCATTTCCTTTTGACAGGAGGAATTCTGGATTAATATTTTTGAGGTCAGTGGGTGGCTTCATCCCTCAACCGGGGACCAGGTCTATCCACTGGATATGGTCTCTACAGGTTCTATCTCCCCTTTGTTGGGTATATTGGCTACTGTCCTCCATGTTGGGTCCTGGCAACCTCTTAGCTCCCTGGCATCTGGGACTTTCTAGTGGCTCCCCAGGCTCCCATCCCCCAGATGGGCACAGAGGTACATGTGTATAGTTCAACACTTGAGAGGTAAAGAAGACCTCAAGGTCGTCTTCAACTACATAGCAAGGCTGAATTGATTCTGGACTATATGAGAACCTGTAAAAATGATAATGATGGTAATAATAATAATAATAATAATAATAATAATAATAATAAATCCAGCTTCCTAACTTTCCACATTCATGTTTGTATTGGATGTTTTTGCAGATATGTGAACTGCTTTATACATGACTAAGAACTAGTCTCTAAATAGTACTTCCTCATGAATAATTAAAATGCTATTGTACAAAATGTTTAAATAATTCAAGAAAAACTTCTTCTAAATACTACTACTTCAATGAAATTCTTTAACTGTTCCCACAGCCCTCTGATTCTGAGTACAAAATTACTACAGGAGGTAACTTGATAATGTTTCAGGTATTTGAGTAATATCTTCTATATTCTTCAAATCTCTTAAATCTAACAATTTTATTCTTAAAATAAAGATGATCTATATGTGATGGGAAAATTGGTTACACATCATTTGCCCAATTTAAAAAATGAAATTGTCTATACCAAGAAGAATCAAAATGGAAAGAATGCTTTGAAGAATCAGATAAATTTAATTTTCTTATGTAGCTGTGAGATCATCATCAATTTAATTCTGTTAACTAACAAATGACATTTTGAGCCTACAAGTCTGCCAGAAAATGATATCCAATTCTTAGCTTCCTAAATGACCTTGAATAGTGTAACACTTTTCAGACTCTTCTGGGTGTCTGTTATGAAGGGTAGCTGGTTGTCTTCTATGATTCTGAAAGGCAAATTCCTTTTTCCTCCTCAAAAAAGCATGCTAAGCAATTGCTCAAATGAAAATTAGAATATTTTAATAAAATGTTGCTACTAATGAGAATCCCTGTGAGATGTGGACTGCTGTTTCCTTTTGAGCAAAAGTATGCTTATATTTCTATTTGTTTCTTGATGTTTTTCCTTCTAATCCCCCTCCTGTTACCAGGAGAGCTACTTCAGGGTTACAGATACCATTGATCCCCATTTATAAACAATGAATCCATGGCTGTGGAGTTCAAGTATCCTCTCTCTCCCAATAGGAAGTGTCCATACGCACCCAGTCTACCACATGACATCGTTAGCATTACCTCAATTTCCTCTTTGACCAGTCAACGTTGAATATAAAGGATAAAACTTGGAATGATGAGATAAAGAAGTAAGTGATATAAAAATGAAATAACTTCCTATTATTTCGTTATTTTCTCAAATGTATCTGAAAATTACCAATGCACGCTCAGGTTGATGTCCTCTGTGGACCTTGCTGCCTTGTGCAGAGTGTTAGGGAGGAAGAAGGCGAACTTAGCGACTTGGTAGGGGGATGGCAAGCTACAAGCTCTCCATCAGGAAAATAATTTGCACTGAAGAAAGCCCTCTATGTGGAATTAATCTCCACAAAGTAAATTTAGAGTGAGAAAGGAAAAAGAAACGCAGCCCACAAGCCAACGATGACAAACAATGAGTGTAGTGCTTATCTAGACGCCACAGTGGCATAATCTAGAATCACCCTCTAGGGAGACAAGTCTCTGGGTGTGCCTGTGAAGAATTATCCAGATTAAGTTAGTGGAGCTGCTGATACCCACCCTAAATCTGGGCGTGCCCGTTCCAAGAAGCAAGAGTCTGTGATGACTATAAAGGGGAAAGTGAGCTGACGGTCAGCATGCATCGGTCTCCACCTTCTAACTAGGGATGCAATGTGAGCAGACGTTCTGTCCTCAGCTGTGAGCAGACGTTCTGTGCTCTAGCTGCACTGCTTCTCCACCACAGTGGACTGTATCTTCCAATTGTGAGACAAATTGAACCCACTTTTACATTGCTTTTGTTATTACACTTTTATTATGGCAGCAGGAAAAGTAATTAATGCAGTAGTGGTGTTAAAGAGATAACTGAATGAGCAGACGAAGGCGTATCGGTGGTGCTGAAGAAAAGCATTTTGGCTACCTGATAGTGAGGAGGAGAGCTGGGGAAAACCCTTCAGTCACTCTGTGAGGCATGCTGAAAATGTGACTATGGAACACAGGCAGTGGCCAGCAGGGAGATAAATTCACTATCCAAATGCATAGTTGTTCAGATAAAAACAGACAGGCATTCAGTTGCGACTGAGCAGATAAGACATAGGCTTAAGTCAAGGCAGGAAGCCAAAAGACAAAAAAAAAAAAAAGGAATTCACACCAACTGCTGAGAGCAACAGGAAAGTAACTGGTGAAAACCAGAAAGAAGAATAGAAAAGGAGAGATGATGAGAAGGGAATATAAAGGACCAGATTTCAAAAGTATAGGGAACATTCTGGAATCTGCAGAGACCAATGCTGAGAGACATGGTAGGGCTGATATGTGAACCAGAGATCATAGTTACTGTGGCAAAAATTTAGGACAATCCAAGAGCCAGGAGGAGTTAGTGACTCAGATTCGAAGTGAGTTAAATGTTAGTCTCCAAAAGAGCCACCCACATACTAATTTCTAGAAAGGTCGAATGCTATAGCATTTGTAAGTAGATCTGAGCCACAGTGGTCTGAGATGGGATCACCCAGCTGGGGCTAAATCAAACTACACATGACCTTAAAAGGGAAAAGCAGGCAAGGGAAGGTGTGAGAGTTGAGAAGAAGAAGGAAACAAATGGGTGAGGCTGGAGTGGTGATGTCACAAGCCAGGAGCTCTGAGCTAGAAGAGGCAGGACAGGGCACTTTTCTTCTCCAGCCTTCTGAGAAGTGTAGCCCTGTCCATACCTCCAGTTCAGTTTGGCTTTCCAGAACTGGATGAGGAGAGTTTTCCACAATTCTAAGTCACTGAAGCTGTAGGAAGCTTGGTGTATCCCCGAGATTAACACAACTCTCAAGTTTGATCATTGCCTGCAGGGGCACAGCACCCTCCGACTTACAGACCTCCTCTGTGGGAGTGGTCTTATTCTGAGCATAAAGTGGGATGCTCTCCGATGTCCAGGAGCCTGAGAGTTAAAGAAGTAAAAACACTTTTCAAGGTTGCTCTATCTCCAGCTCTGTTTTATTTCTAGAGAATCTGTTTTTAAGCTCTCCCTTCTTGCCATTTACCTGTTGTTGTTGTTGTTTTTTTTGGAAAATAATTTTGTAATTATATTTATGTACAGAAAACTTAGCATACATTTAACCCAGTTTAGTTGGGAGTTCTTTAGCCTTTGCCTTTTCCAGCTTGGCAATGTGAACCATAGACTGAATACCAGGGAGAAAACAAGCTGAACACTGGCGTTCATTTCTTTCTTCTTCCTCACTGTGGATGCCATGGGACGAGTTGCCTCACAGTCCTGATTCTAAGCCTTCCCTGTGTGACGCACTGTGTCCTAAACTATGAACCAAAATAAGCCCTTCTTTCTTATGTTGCAGATTTGTAACAACAATAAGAAACCTTACTAAGCTTATGGACAGGAAACCAGGAAGGGGAATAACCTTTGAAATGTAAGTAAAGAAATATATAATAAAAAAATTTAAAAACTTTTTTAAAAAGCTAAAAAAATGTAGCTAAAACAAAATTGTTTAGAACAGGAGGTTAATTACCTAAAGATATTCAACAATAAGAAAAATTTGAAAGAAGTCATTGAATAAATTATCAAGAATCTGAGGCAATCTGAGGCAGGGACTTGTTATCATTTACTATGATTCTGTGCTCTTTAACCACATGTTTACTTATATTAGAATCAGTCTGGAGGTTCCTCAGAAAATTGGACATTGAACTGCCTGAGGATCCAGCTATACCTCTCTTGGGCATATACCCAAAAGATGCCCCAACATATAAAAAAGACACGTGCTCCACTATGTTCATCGCAGCCTTATTTATAATAGCCAGAAGCTGGAAAGGCCCAGATGCCCTTCAACAGAGGAATGGATACAGAAAATGTGGTACATCTACACAATGGAATATTACTCAGCTATCAAAAAAACAACGACTTTATGAAATTCATGAGGCAAATGGTTGGAACTGGAAAATATCATCCTGAGTGAGCTAACCTAATCACAGAAAGACATACATGGTATGCACTCATTGATAAGTGGCTATTAGCCCAAATGCTTGAATTACCCTAGATGCCTAGAACAAATGAAACTCAAGACGGATGATCAAAATGTGAAGGCTTCCCCTTCTTTAAAAGGGGAACAAGAATACCCTTGGCAGGGAAGAGAGGGCAAAGATTAAAACAGAGACTGAAGGGACACCCATTCAGAGCCTGCCCCACATGTGGCCCATATATATACAGCCACCCAATTAGACAAGATGGATGAAGCAAAGAAGTGCAGACCGACAGGAGCCGGATGTAGATCGCTCCTGAGAGACACAGCCAGAATACAGCAAATACAGAGGCGAATGCCAGCAGCAAACCACTGAACTGAGAATAGGACCCCCGTTGAAGGACTCAGAGAAAGAACTGGAAGAGCTTGAAGGGGCTCGAGACCCCATATGTACAACAATGCCAAGCAACCAGAGCTTCCAGGGACTAAGCCACTATCTAAAGACTATACATGGACTGACCCTGGACTCTGACCTCATAGGTAGCAATGAATATCCTAGTAAGAGCACCAGTGGAAGGGGAAGCCCTGGGTCCTGCTAAGACTGAACTCCCAGTGAACTAGACTGTTGGGGGAGGGCGGCAATGGGGGGGTGGGGAGGAACACCCCATAAGGAAGGGAGGGGGGAAGGGATGTTTGCCCGAAAACCGGGAAAGGGAATAACACTAAAATGTATATAAGAAATATTCAAGTTAATAAAAAAAAAAAAAAAGAAAATGTGGATTATTCTGTGTTCTGTTAATATAGTAAAAGTTAAATTTTTTAAGTTACATGTAATGGAAAAATATGCATGTTCATTTTTATTTATATATGTGTATAGACATATATACACACATATATTCTATAATTGTTTAAATTATATCCAAGGTGTACATAAATTACCAGATTTGGGGACTAAAATGGCATCTGCCTTTAAGTTAATTATATAAGCAATGACATTTCCCCCCCTTAATTAAAACATCAAATTGGCAGCACATTTTCCTAAGTTGAAAATTACCCAACCTTCATGCATTGTGCTTATGTGACCAAAACTATTAAATTCATTTAGCTGAAAGTGCCATGAGAACCACTTGTCTTATTGAACCCCCTTAAATTTGCAATTGAAAAATAATGCAAATGAGTGATTCTTTTAGGAGTAGCCATCTAGTAAGTAGATGTTTTTCAAGAAAGCTGCTAGCATGATTCTTTTGGTATGCTACAAGCTCACATCAATTTCCTTAGACCAATATTGGATAGATTAAATGTAATGAGGAAGTTATAGCCTAGTACAGAATTATTTTAAAAAGGGGGTTGGGGATTTAGCTCAGTGGTAGAGTGCTTGCCTAGCAAGCGCAAGGCCCTGGGTTCGGTCCCCAGATCCGAAAAAAAATAAAAAGAATTATTTAAAAAAGAAAAAAGTTGAGGGGGGGAAGGGGATAGCATTTTAAATGTAAATACATAAAATATCCAAGAAAAATAAAATTAAAAATAAAAGTTAACATGAATTTTGAAAAAAAAAAAAAAAAGAAACCGTACTAATGCAAAGCTCTTCATCTCTCCACACTGGTAACTTTGAAATGGAAATAAGACCAGCGAAAGACTCTCTCTTTTTTTTTTTTTTTTTAATTTGATTTTGCTGTGCAGCTTGGCTGTCCTGGAACTCACTCTGTTGACTAGGCTGGCCTCAAACTCAGGGATCTAATGACCGCTGCCTCCCAAGTGCTTGTATTAAAGAATATAGTGCACCTTTAATGCCAGCATGGGCAGGGGTCAGTGGATCTCCGAGTTTGAGGCCAGCCTGGTCTACAGAGTAGGTTCCACGACAGCCAGAGTGACACAGTAAAAACCAAGAAGAGAAACAAAAAGAAAGAAAGAAAGAAAGAAAGAAAGAAAGAAAGAAAGAAAGAAAGAAAGAGAGAGAGAAAGGAAGGAAGGAAGGAAGACTATCCAACCCACCATATAGTTTTTTCAGAACTGATTCAAAGGTATGTGTACGTGAGAGTATGGTCTCATGCTAGTTTGGTTCCTAATACCATTCTTACGTTTGGCACATCAGAAAGCTGGAAGCTGGGGGCTATACTTACCCCTTATGAACACATCTGAATATTAGCCCTGGGCTGCAAATTCTCAGAGATGAAGTCTTAGGAGGTGTGGCTCTTGTGTTGCATATGGACCCCGATCACATATAATTGATTTCTCGTAAAGTCAATAGCTTCTTTTATAATTATTCACATTAGGTAAGAGGGTAAGTGTTTCTGCATTAATTAGTGCCCTAGGAAAATGCCGACTGTTTCCTGCGCATAGTAAACTGGACTTCATTAAAGTCACAAGATACCACTTCTATCGTCAAGGACATTTGTGGTCATGGAGAGCTAGATCCCTGTAAGAAGTACGTCCAGCGGTGGAGAAGTTAGATGTCTGTTAGTAGTTCCTGTTTCTAGTTATGAAACATTAACTGTGCCTTGCAAGGCATCTCATTTTTGCCTTCATTTTGTAGTCTACAAAGAATTAGAAAAAACCTGCTTCTTTTCTCTAAGGAATTTCTGACCAGCTACCATACACACTTACCCAGCTCCAAGGAGCCTCATGTCATGTGCATAATGAGCAATCTTTAACAATCTGATTTGTAATTAGAGATAATAAGAGGACACTGAATTCTATGTAAAAAAAATACAAGAAATTTCTGGTTTCCAGTGGTTACTTCTTTTTGACTGGTGTCAAAGTGTGACAGAAACCAACCAAAGGGGTTCAATATGGGCAATAAAATACACAAAGCAATATTAGATATAATCAAAATGCAAAAGGAACAACCACATGTCTGTATTTATATAAACAGATACATGAATGAGCAAAAATGAGAATCTATTGAGCAGAATTTTAAATCCCTTCCAAGATGCCTTAACCCAAGGAGGGAGTCATAATTCTCCACTATTTAACTTGACACTGGGCACAGTAGCTTGCTCTCAGAGTGCAGTTTGGTTGTAAAGAAAGAGAAACTTATGAAGGCTTCTGAGAAGTCAATCAGTATCTATCCACCTCTGCTGTGTCAGATCATATTGACGGCATACTCCTTCACCGAAACAATAAAATGGCTCTCTGCCACTATAGTCTTCTTCCCAAAGATCCACAAGCCCAGTGTAATAATGGGACAAATGACGCAATTCTAATAGAAGAATATTGTGAGACATATTACCAATCTTTAAAATTCTAGTGTCAAAAAGGGGGATTCAACATATTGCAGGGATAACTTAAGTGCATCTTTCACCGTGTTTTCTACAGTAGGTGATGTGTACAGAGACCCATAACTGGTCAACAAGCAGAGAATAAGAGAATGTGGACTGCTAGGCTCTAAAGGGATCATTTATGTCACCCATCCCACAAGGCTGAGGGGTCATTACAGAAGAGGGGCCACAAACCTTCTAAGATCCACTGGAATTGTGCACCTGTAGGGAACACTGTGTGCCAGCATGACAATGCTGTCCTACACGTGAATTCATGGAATTCATAAGACCTGGACTAGATCAGGCCAGTTGCAACCACAGCGTGAATGGGGAGGGCCATATGAAGTCCCCTTCCCAAGTTATGGCTACTGATGGATGGAGAATAAGTTTTCTGCAAGGAAGTGACTCCTGAAAGGCTACCCACACCCCAGAGGATTGTTGTGTACCCATGTGCACACAGGTAACACTAAATGGATTTGTTGGGTTTGAAAACACACATACACACACACACACACACACACACACACACACACACACACACATGAAGTTGGGAGATAAAATGGCAGGAAGAATGGAGGGGAGGCAATGAGGAGTAGATGTGATCAAATGCATTATACGCATGTATGAAATTATCAAATAGTTAAAAGAAACCGCCACTGCCTAGGTGAGATGTGATGTGACGAGAGAATGGGATGTGAGACTCTGCTGGGGTCCTGGAGGAGGAGGAGAGCAAGCATAGCTCAGAGGATGTGAGGGCTCCTGAATGAAGTGTGGTCTAGCTAATTATGACGCATCCGTACTGGCTTCTAACTATAGCGACCACTCCAATGGGAGGCAGAATGCGGAAGGAATCTCTGTAAATAAAAAACAGTTCTAAAATTCATTTAAAAGTAAAGCTGAGTTTATGCAATGTGTTTGTTCTCAGAGAAGCCAAGAACGTTGAAGCACCTTCTGTCCAGTAGGCACCTCACTGTGTGTTACCTGAGTTTATAAAGACAGGCAAGATTAGAGGGTGGGTGGGAGGAAGTATCTATTTCTTGAAAAAAATTGACTAATTTACTTATAAGAATATAGGTAAGTAATGAAAATAAAATAGAGTAGTAGAGAAAACAGAATTATTTTATAATGGTATTAATAGAAATATTTTGTTGAGCATTTATGAAGAGGTATAAAAGATTTAAGTTGCAGCCATATGAAGGAAACCTTTCCGGTTGGGTATTTAGCTCAGTGGTAGAGCACTTGCCTAGGAAGCACAAGGCCCTGGGTTCAGTCCCCAGCTCCGAAAAAAAGAACAAAAAAAAAAAAAAAAAAAAGAAAAAAAAAAAGAAAAAGAAAAAGAAAAAAAGAAAAAGAAACCTTTCCGAAAAGCAAAAGACTCATAAACACCAAGACAAATATGGAAATGAAAAACAACTCATGATTCATTAGTTTCCTGAATAGAAAGTTTAAAAACATATTAGAAAATGGCCAGCAGGGGTTGGGGATTTAGCTCAGTGGTAGAGCGCTTGCCTAGCAAGCGCAAGGCCCTGGGTTCGGTCCCCAGCTCCGAAAGAAAGAAAGAAGAAAGAAAGAAAGAAGAAAGAAAGAAAGAAAGAAAAGAAAGAGGAGAGAAGGGAGGGAAGAAAAGAGGGAAGGAGAAAGGGAAGAAAGAAAAAAAGAAAGAAAAAAAGAAAAAAAGAAAGAAAGAAAAAAGAAAGAAAAAAGAAAGAAAGAAAGAAAGAAAGAAAGAAAGAAAGAAAGAAAGAAAGAAAGAAAGAAAGAAAGAAAGAAAGAAAGAAAGAAAGAAAGAAAGAAAGAAAGAAAGAAAGTGGTCAGCAAGAGGAAAGATAGGTCAATACTGCCAATTAATGTTCACAGTGAGACGTCGGAGGTTTTCATTCACGTAATAATAAATGCAATTTTACACAAGTAAAAGAAAAGCGAAGTGTTTCAAATCCCTCAGAGTTCCAAAGACCTAGGGTCTGATGGTACACAGAGAAAGTAAGGGTGCGCTTAAAGAAGACGACGGACAAAGGTAGGAGCAGCTTCCCTGGCGGCAACTCAGCCGTGCGGTAGCAGAAACTCTCCATGCCCAGCCTTATCTCTCTGTGCTGTAAGGTAGCTGCGTGCTGATTCCCAGTTGCAGTCATCTGCTGAACAGCAGGATGATCCGCACAATCTTAGACAACATGCCCAGAAGATAAGCGCTAACGGTGCGGTGAGAACCAGTGGGCAATGGAGCTAACTGGTAGCTCTTGATTTCACCAGTGTATTGAGAAGAAAATAAGAAGCTACTAAACATTCAAAATGCAGCCTGGTGTGTGCCCAGGATTGGAATGGCAACAGGTTATGTGACCAGGTGGCTCGCCATGAGCTCTTTGCTGTCAAGTCCCCCAAGCTATTAAGTTGTGCAGGCACGGCAATAACCCATTATACAGTGGATGCCAAGCTCGTGACGAGCCAAGAGTATGCCCAGGCATGCCTGGAGGGCACAACTAAATTATGTCAGCTGGTACCCAGCCCTACCCATTACCTAACGTGTTACAGCAATGTCTCTCCCTCAGGACACACATATGACCTCACAGAGGGTTCTCATAAACATCTGTCTGTCAGGAGATAAAAATCACAGGGCAGTTCCATAAATGCCTGGTCTCTTCGTTGAAAGCAGATTGCTTAAGCCCAACAGTCCCCTTCACTGGTGGTCAAGCAGACAGGCAAAGCTGACCGGTGGGAAGAGCTTCAGGAAGCCCCTCTCAGCCCGGTGCAGACAGTGTGAATCGGGTAGATTCCATCCCTGCAGATGTGCGTAGTGGCCTGACTGTGTCCTCTCCAGCCCAGCCTGCCACCGTTCTGCCCACTGCTAGCACACTTTTGTACAAAATGAATACCTCCGGGGCAGGGAAGGCAGGGAAGCCAAGTGGGCCAGCCGCTAAGAGGAGTTCTGGAGGCAGCAGTCCTCTGCTCAGTCACTTCTAAAGACTCCCACTAGCTGGTGAGCGCCCATCAGACTGGTGTCATGCACTGACGCTCCACCTTGTTCACCCTAGAAGGCTTCTCTACAGGTTTCTAGAGTTTGCCGAACAGGGCTGAACTCCACTCATCCACAACTCACCCGCAGACTGATGGACCTGATGATGTTCCCCCTTTTTTGTGTTCTCTTCTTCGTGCCATTCTGTTTCCCCTTACTAAACACGGTTAGCGCCCAAATAACCATTTGTATTTGGACCTGTGTCGTGGGGTCTGCTTCCAAAGAAACACGGTAAATCACCCAACACTTTAATTCTAGGAATTAATATGTAGCAATGTGGCACATTATAAGGCATGAGACGGCAACAGACTGTAGAGAAAACTCTGTTCCCAAAAGGTTGCCTTGTCTATTGATGTCATAGCTGTAGGGTAGGTATATTCTCGATATCCACACATACAAAATTTATCGCTACTATTAAGTGCTATATAGCTGCACTCACATCTGTGCCAAAAAGGCGTATATTCTTTAAAATAATATAAAGATTATCAGGTGCTTGGGACACAGGTCATAAAGTACTCAGTGTGTAGTAACTTGGTTCTCAGAAAACTCTATTGAAGTTGATATTCATTTCCCAAAAGGAAATTTGGAGCACGTAGAGGCTATACAGCTTAGTTCTGTAAGGCTGAGTAGGACAGATCTGAGGTTCAGACTCAGGGCTCACTCTATCTGCTCACTCTGTGCATGAACATACGCTCATGGAAGCATCCTATGTAACAGGAGGAACTGAAGTGCTCACCAGCAGGAGGATGGCTACCTAAGCTAAGCTAGGCCATGTAGGAAAATGTTCATGGCTGTTGTAAATAAGACTGATGGAGAGAAGTCCGAGAAATTCCCAAGCGACTAAGTGCCAGGCACAGAATACTGCTCTATCCACCCCCCTTCATATATGTCTGTGTGAGTATCATTATGGACAGTAACTGGTGCTTTAGATGAACCTGTGCTCCTGTTCTGAAGGCACAGAAACTTCATACTATAAACCATGTCTTACCTCTTCAATTCCATACAAACCTGTCACTCACTCCAAAGGCTGCTTTAAAAATATGAAAGAACAAAACGGATGGAGCTATAGGCCATCGAGGGTCAATGAAAGGCGCAGAGACACGGCTTTCCAATGTCAACTCTTACATGTGGGATCTCACAGAGGAGATGGACAAAAGTAAAATCAGACGGTTTAGGGAAGTTAGGAGATCACAGGAAAGAGGGGAGACACTGCTGAAACAAGTTTTATATTCCCAATGCTGCGAGTCACAGCTAAGGTCGCCCCATTGATTCTTGGGGCAGCTTCCTTATCCCAGATCTCTGTCTCATCCCAGAGATGCCTCCCACCTCCTCACCCCTGTCAGCTGCAGATTTCATTCACCTCAAGACTCAGCTATACCACTCCTGGGCATATACCCTCAAAGATGCTCCAACATCCCACAAAGACATTTGCTCAACTATGTTCATAGCAGCTTTAGTCTTAATAACCAGAAACTGGAAACAACCTAGATGTCCCTCAACTGAAGGATGGATGAAGAAACTGTGGTACATCTACACAGTGGGATACTATTCAGCTGTTAGAAACCAGGATGTCATGAATCTTGCAGGCAAATCATCCTGAGTGAGGTAACCCTCGTCCCTAAAGGACATGCGTTACCATGTATGTCCTCACTTGTAAGTTGATATTAGCCTTAGAATGCAGGTGACATGTCAAACTCCACAGACCCAAAGATGCTAACCCAGAGAGGAAGCTTGGATCTGACTTTGAAGGAGGAATATAAAGTCATAAGAGGATGGAGGGCGGAAACTGGGAGGGAAGAGGGTTGGGGACAGGAAGGGGTTCAGTGTCAGGATCAGGTGTGGTGGAGGACAGGAGGATGGTCATGAAAATCTTTGGCATTTTTTTAATGGCTAATCTACAGTCAGCAGCAGTAAGGACTAACAACCCCCGCTACCTTCTTTTTCCCACCTTCTACTTTGACATCAGCTCTCTGGGAGGATTTTCTCATTTGTATTCATTATTCTGCTGTCTGCTGTGAGAGCTCAAGAAAGAAGACGTTAAACTCAAGTTAAGCCTCTTAGCTGTTTCTTCAGATTTTGCTTCGCCTCCCTCCCTGCTCTCCTCAAGTCCCTCCTGTTCACCCTCTAGAGCCCTAACCCCTCCTCTCCTTCATACTGACCCTCATATTCATTCTCTCTCTCTCTCTCTCTCCCTCCCTCCCTCCCTCTCTTTCCCCCTCTTTCTCTCTCCCTCTCCTTCATACTGACTCTCCTTTTCTCCCCTTCCTCCCTCTCTCCCTCTTTCCTTTTTTCCCTCCTTCCTCCCCTCCCCCTCTCCTTCCTTCCCCCTCCTTCCTTCTCTCCCTCTCTTTCTCTCCCCCTCTCTTTCACACTCCCATTCTTCCTTACCCGCCTTTTTCATGCCTAAAGCTCAAAAACAATGAGACTGGTTTCTGAAGAAATATTATTTAATCCTCATTCTGGCTTTTGTAATTGTCCTTATAATTTAGGCAAATTTATGGAAAACATCAAAACTGTTGGTGGGGAGAAGAGGAAAATAAAGTAATTAAAATTAAATGAGTAATAGCTGGAAACCTTGTGAAATATTGACCACATCATTAACTTAGTCGTGGCCACCCTGGTTAATCAAACACCCTGTGACACACTTGGTATTGAAATAGTACTCTCACTCTCAGCCAGGTCTCTGTGTTTACAGTGCAGTGGTGAGCTGGAAAGTGAGTAAGGAGATAATTCCCTCCCAGTTCCCAGAAGTCCCAAGGAAGCATCCTTATCTCAGCTGCCCTTTAAGTTACTGGTAACTGAGAAATAAATAATACTTTCCACTTCCAGGACTTCAAGAGCTCCAGTAGAAAGAGAAAAGGGGGAGGTATTTGTATGAATTTTTCTACCAGGGAGCAGATGGCTGAATTACACAGGTAAATGAAACATGGGTAAGAGGCAAGAAAGATGACTTCTGACTTGGGTGAAGGACATTTCTCTGCAGCGGCTGGCCAAGAAATATCTCTTGTCTACCTGTATTGACTTGTTTTATGGCCTCAGACTTTTGGACCCAGATCATAACATTTCTATCCAAAGATGAAGCCAACTGCTCCCTCCAGCTGATCATGTTGTATCTGGGAAGAGAAGGTGCCTGAAAGGAATGATAGAGTGGACTCTACATGGAGATCTTGCTCTCCTTGCTAGGCCTTGCCTCCGCCAGCCTCAGTCATCAGAGAGGCTCCTTGGACACTGTACCCATCCTGAGTATTGATGCATTTAGCTTTCTCTGCTTCTTGTCTAATCCATAAGCCAAGCCTTATTCTTCCTTCTCCACCTTCTTCCCCTCCTCGTTTCTCAATAGTCGTGCATTCATGTGTCATTGGATGTGTGTTTTGTGTCATATTTTATATCAGTCTATTGCACTATTTGGAATCCATGCGAATGGATTCCATGGTTGAATCACAAACTCCCAAGAAGCAGAGCTGTGTCCTTGTGCCTCCATTCCTGTCATCTCATCTTCTCTGAGTTAGAGATCAGCAAAGGCTTGATGGAACATAGATGGATGGATGCCCATTGTCTTTCATGAGCTATGTGAGTCTCTCTTGCCTCTGTAAAGCCTTGTATCCCATTAGTCTAAGCCTCTCTCTCTCAGTTCTCATAATGCTTCATTTACTGCTTCTCACTGTCATAAACCTCCCTGTTTTGGATTTAACTCACCCTGTTAGGAGAAAGCTCTGCAGACTCTTGTTATCATCTCCATGTAGAGTTCTGTGCTTTGCAAAGGTCTTTTATTGGAGCAACTACAGAGTTGAGTCTTTCCCTGTCTCCCAGTAGACAGTCAACAATGCAGACATGGCTTCAGACCCATTCATATTTGCAGAGCCAAATAGGCTCTAGAAAGAGGAAGGGTGAGCAGCTGAGAACATAAGATCCAAACTCTGTACATGTGTCACAATAAGGAGTCCTTTACCAAACAAGGCGTAAAGCAGGTGCTGCTTGGTTTTAACAAATACTTGGTCTTCAATTTTTTTCCCTTCAGAGTCTCCTGGAAATATCGAGTTCAGAAAGCATGATGGCTTTAACAGTTTTGTTTGTTTATTTTTTAAATCCAGTACTTGATATATTTTCACTGCACACAGTACTGGGTTTAATAAGACAGTTTCTCCAAATGAAACTCAAGACGGATGATCAAAATGTGAAGGCTTCACTCCTTCTTTAAAAGGGGAACAAGAATACCCTTGGCAGGGAAGAGAGAGGCAAAGATTAAAACAGAGACTGAAGGAACACCCATTCAGAGCCTGCCCCACATGTGGCCCATACATATAGAGCCACCCAATTAGACAAGATGGATGAAGCAAAGAAGTGCAGACCGACAGGAGCCGGATGTAGATCGAACCTGAGAGACACAGCCAGAATACAGCAAATACAGAGGCGAATGCCAGCAGCAAACCACTGAACTGAGAACGGGACCCCCGTTGAAGGAATCAGAGAATGAACTGGAAGAGCTTGAAGGGGCTTGAGACTCCATATGTACAACAATGCCAACCAACCAGAGCTTCCAGGGACTAAGCCACTACCTAAAGACTATACATGGACTGACCCTGGACTCTGACCTCATAGGTAGCAATGAATATCCTAGTAAGAGCACCAGTGGAAGGAGAAGCCTGGGTCCTGTTAGACTGAACCCCCAGTGAACTAGACTGTCGGGGAGGGGCGGCAATGGGGGGGGGTGGGGAGGGAACACCCATAAGGAAGGGGGGAGGAAGGGGATGTTTGCCAAATGTACATAAGAAATACTCAAGTTAATAAAAAAAAATACAAAAAAAAAAGACAGTTTCTCTTAACTATAACAACCTTTCTCATGCTCTCCCAGCCACTTCCCCAGTTCCCACTCTTGCGAGCTTCTGTTGTCCCTGTCTCTTGCTTGCTATCATAAGCGACCATTTTAAAGGTTTTTACACCTCTATATAAAAATCTATAATCCACAAGTAAGAGAAAACATTTGATGATAATGTTTCAGAGTCTGGACTGTTTGCTTCAATGTGGTGGTGCATTATCGCACCTACATCCCCGAGATGGGACAATATTTCCAGATACGAGAAATCGCTGAGGCAATATTTCTGATAGATGACTGAAAATTTAAAGCAGGCTCTGAGTGTTGAAGTCAACAGCCACATCAGACAGCTCCTGATGCTAAGAATCAAACCTGGAAGCATCTCATTTCCCTCACAATGTACACTACTGCACCTTCTATGGAAAACTTTATGTTCTAGACTCAGGCCAATCTCACAGAGACTTTTATTTACTTCACTTCACAACAAGTATCACAGGATTCTTCCTATCGGTGAGAAAGGTAAAGCTCAGAAATGTTTGGTAATTTACGCAATATTGGGTAGTTATCACAGCTCACACAATATTGGGTATTACCACAGGGTACAATTCAATCCTGGTCAAAGCTCACAGTGGAAAATCAACTCCTTTCAAGGATCTGCTATGTATTTAAATGACCCATACTTGTCACAGTGGCTTAAAATCATGACTTTAAATTCATCCAAAAGCATTAAAAATGTGCAACCAACCCTTAATTATCTACAAAAGATAACTCATGAGACCACACACTGAACTAACCACAAAACAGGGGAATTCTAGTTAACCCCAGCCAACACTGACCAAAGCTGCAAAATTAGCCCATCATGTTATCTTCCGTCTCTCGTCTGGCAGCCTGTACCATGAAGAATGGATATCAATGTCTAGATGTTGCAGCATGACTCAAACACACCTTTCACGATGTTTTGAGCTTCCCTTCAGAATCGGAGCCACTTATGCTGAGGAAATGCAGTTTGGCAAGGCTGACCTTCCTTTAATCTGCACTATTCTGCATCAGTTCCACACTTGGGAATCCCTGCCTCTTGGCACTTAGTTTCCATATCAGCAAAAGCATCTGTTTACTCCAATGTAACTTTAAAACTACAAACTACAACATTGCTTATGATTACCTGTAAGGAGATGCAGGTCTCTTCGCTGATGTGTGACTGCAGGTCACGTGCTCACTAATGTGAAGACAGACACAAATAGGTCATTGTGCTCACCATCTGGAACTTGCAAAGTGTGCTCTGTAAAACACTCCTAGCAATAAAACTTTCACAACATAAGTTTTCTTATAAACCAGTGGTTCTCAGCCTTCCTAATGCTGGGACCCTTTAATACAGTTTCTCTTGTTGTGGTGACCCCCAACCATAAAATTATTTTTATGCTGTTTTATAACTGTAATTTTGTTAGTTTCTTTTGTTTTGTTTTGTTTTTTGTTTGTTTGTTTGTTTTTCGGAGCTGGGGACCGAACCCAGGACCTTGTGCTCTACCACTGAGCCAAATCCCCAATGTTAGTTTCAAATCATAATGTAAATATCTGTGTTTTTCTGATGATCTTAGGTGAATGATATGACCCTGTGAATGGGTCATAGGTTAAGAACCATGTTAAGCTGTAATCTCAGCTGTTGAAATGAGGACTTCTTTGGTTCACCTCCTCCTGGCCTGCCAGCTCTAGACTTTCTCTCATTGGCTCTTTGGGATGCATTTTGATTATAGACAGCAAACAGACCCGTCTTACATAGAATCTCGTCAATGTGAAATATAGTTTATATTTTAGAGATAAATGGTGAAAACTGTGCCTACAGTGAAGCCACCAAAATGCTTCAGTCTTAAAGCAAAGCAGATTGTGGGATCTCAGATCTACCTGTGATTGAGGAAAAGCACATTCAAGCAGAAACCAGTCACAGCCAAGCATCTCTAACCTCTTCTCTACACATGTAGACTACAGAAATGTGTCTTTGTCCTTCTTGCCTGCTCTTTCTCCTTTTGCTTAGTTCTTATAAACAGAAATAGCAATAAATATATCATTCAGCTATTTAGTGTATTTTAGCTTAAGTTAGAAATAGAACCTGGACCTGTGCCTTAGTGGGAGGACTGTCTGGATTAGTTGAATTGATTCTTAACATTGAGCATGAAACACTCACAAGTAAGTTCTGTGTAGAGCGTGTCCTTGGTGGTAACATTTGTCCTTGATTTTTATTGTCCAGTTTTCAATTTGTCATCGTATCTTACAAATAAATGGGTAATTAGAAGACATCTTTAGCAAAGCACAACATTGGAGCTCTGAATATAATTATAACTATATCCTGCTTCCTATCTGTGGTCATTTGGAATCTGGTTGCACAGGCGTTTTTAGGGGTGTTGATGAGCATAGAGACTAGAGAGAGAGAAGCCATGGGGTGAATGAATGATAGCCAGGATACTTGAGGAAACCTCTGCAGAAAGAAAGCACAGGGAGGCCTCAGCTCTTACAGGGAGGCCTCAGCTCTAATGGGGAGACCTCAGCTCTTACAGGGAGGCCTCAGCTCTTACAGGGAGGCCTCAACTTTAATGGGGAGACCTCAGCTCTAACAGGGAGGCCTCAGCTCTTACAGGGAGGCCTCAGCTCTTACAGGGAGGCCTCAGCTCTTACAGGGAGGCCTCAGCTCTTACAGGGAGGCCTCAGCTCTTACTAGGCTGAGAAGGATGGAAAGCAAGCTAAGAAGAGGAAAAACCATCTCCAAGGTATGTGTCTTCCAGGAAAAGGGCAACACCAGCAATGTCAAGACAGGCTGTTTCACATCATGTTCTTCATTGTTTAGTGGCATGCAGAGAGCCAGGGTAGTGGTGCTCCATTCCATAATGCCTCATGACTGAATCCAACAACTTAAGAGCAGAGCATTGATTGTAGACAGGAGCTCTACCCAGAGAACTTAATCTTACAGTGTAATTCCAGAATTCGAAGCATTTAAGTTCTTTATACTTCCCATAGCAAATGAAGAGACACTGGGAAGATCCAACTGAGGAGCAGGAGGAGATGTGAACTCCCATGGATACAACAAGTGGTATCCTTGCATGTTCTTCAGCTGGACAGTAGAAAAGAACCAATCCGCAGGGCTTTAGAAAGCCGGTGTTTCAAACCAGATCACAGAGGAGAACAGAGGAGACTTAGTTTCTGCTAAGGTATTGTTGAATATTAAACCATGCTTGTCGTAATGACCTTGTCACAATAACATGCTGTGTTATTTGAAAGGCGTTCCCACCTGCCAGGAATATCTACCTCATATTTAGCCTAGTTCTAAAAATTACACTGTAGAGGAGTCATGTGTGGGCTTGTCTCATACCAATTCCTGGCACAGAAAGTCTCCTATCAATTAAAATCTAATAAGGTTTTGGTAACTGACCAGCTAGCAGGAAAGCAAAAGTCTTCACCGGGAGAGAAAAGAATAAAGGACCAAGCAAATGAAATAAAATACAATAAAACAACCCTTCAGAAGATATTCTTGCCCAAGACATATCTTCCCATTTCATGTGCTTGACTGGGGCTCTTGTGGCCCCCCAAAAAAGGTTAGAATCATTTAATGACAGTATAAGGTTAGAGATTGATATTAGCCCCAGAATAGAAGAGAAACAACTGTTATAAACACAGTAAATTTCAGAGAAGGGAGGATTATCAGACACAGATCACCAGGGCAGCTGCAAGTTGGGGCTGGAATTGGTACACACTAAGCTGATGTGGGTTTCATTTGTTATCCCAAAGACACCTGAAACTCTATTTTAACATAGCATACAATGTTCCTAGTAAACTGCAGGACATCCGTTATTCACATGCCACTAAGAAGTAAATATTTCAATGTCTGCAACTTAGTGCTTACACCGCAGCATGAATCACCTGAACTGAAGGTGCTGTGTGTGATGGAGATTCTGAGGCCCTCATCACTCATGAGCCTAGGGCAGTGTCATTTAAGCCATTATGTTTCTGACCAAGCAAGTCATCACAAACCATGCTTACTCCAAAGCACTACCAAACACACATGAAACCTGAAGGAGAAAGAATAGAGAGAGAGAGGAGATGAGGAGGAGACAGAGGTGGGGGAGTCAGAGGAAGGGGAGACAAAGGAGGGAAGACAGGATGGGGAGACAGAGGGAGGAGACAGAGGAGGGGAGATGGACAGGAGCAGAGAGAGGATGGGAAGACAAGATGGGAAAACAGAGGAGTGGAAGACAGAGGAAGGGAGAGAGAGGAAGGGAAGACAGAGGAGGGGAGAGAGAGGAAGGAGGGAGAGACAGAGGAAGAGAGACCCAGGGGGAGACACAGAGGAGGGGAGACAGAGGAGGGTGTGATTTCTTTTACAGGCAAGTCCCTTTCCAAGTCACTCCACTCTTCTCTGGTCCTGGTACTTAGGAAGGGATGATTGTTGTCTTCTCAGACTTCAGGACAGGACAGGACTGTAGGAAGCATTCTGTTCCCCACCACCAGTCTCTCAGAACTTCCTAAGTCAGTTTCTCTCTTGTTTTCTGCTTTTGTACAAGGGAGGAAGAGCAAATTCACTGGCAGGCATTCTAGCAGGTTCCGTTTTTGTTTGTTTGTTTGTTTGTTTGGTTTGGTTTGGTTTGGTTTTTGGCAATGTCTTTAAGGAATTGAGCTATTCTTGATAACAATAAAATGAATGCAATTGTCTCAATTTTCTGTATGGAAAAAAATGAAATTCAACAGAATCACTTGTTACTTGGTAAAAGAAGTTTGGGAGAAAGTGCACGGAGCAGTGATATTTCCTGTGAGCTGGATTAGAGCCAGGAACAAAACAATATGACACAAGAATTTCAGCAGAAAACAGGCATCTGTCTACAGCCTTGTTTAGTTTTATGACCAAATGAAACAATTAATTTTGGCAGACTGTGTTTTGATTTAACACTTTGATTTTGTTTCTGACATACAGAGTTGGGGTTTTTTTACAGGTATCTTTGAGACCATGATAATACATATTAGACTTCATTCCTAACAAAAAGTCAATCACAAACCTGCACCTCAAATAATTTCGCAGGGTTCTCAGTTCATGGTGTCCATGGAGACACCCAATAAAAGCTTTCACCCCTGAGCCAACCTTCCAGTGAGTGTTTTGTTTTCTTTTATCCTAGAATCTAGAACGTAAGTTCTGTGATTTCATTCCCATCAAAGGGTGCTACGGTTTGAATCTGAACTGCTCCCCACAGACTCTTCTTTTGTGGTGGGCAAGGCCTTTCAGGGTCATAGTCATGCCCTGGCTCTAGTCCAACCACCACGAAGAACTGCACTGCACACTGCCCACTCACAGCCAGTTCCACCGGCACACATCCTCAACCCATGCAGCTCTGATACAGTGCACCAAATAGCCCTTTCCTCCTCTAAACTGTGAATGAAAATGGTCTCCACAGGCCCACAGGGAGCAGCAAGTGTAGCCTTGTTGGAGGAAATGTATCACTAGGGATGGGCTTTGCGATTTCAGATGCCAAGTGCTCTCTCTCTCTCTCTCTCTCTCTCTCTGTCTATGTGTATGTGTCTGTGTGAGTGGGTGGGTGGGCGAGTGAGTGTGTGTGTTTGTGCGTTCTCTCCCTCCCAGTCTCTCGTTTTTCTTTTCTCATTCGCTCCATCTCTCTCCCTCTCTCTCCCTCTCCCTCTCCCTCTCCCCCCTCTCTCTCCCTCTCTCTCTCTCTCCTCTCTCTCTGCATATCCAGATGTAGAACTCTCTTCCAGCACCATGCCCGCCTTTGTGCTGCTATGATTCCTGCCATGATGATTATGGACTAAAGTTGCGAACCTGTAAGCCAGCCCCAATTAAATGGTTTCCTTTATAAGAGTTGCTGTGGTCATGGTGACTCTTCACAGTAATAGCAACTAAGATGCTGTCCATGCCAATTATTTGGTCACAGCAACGAGAAACATGGAAGTACATGGGGTAAATGCTAGCTCGTATGCAGGATATGCTTCTATAAATGTGGGAGGAAGTGTGGCATTTTGGAGCCAAACTGCAATCCTACAATTCAAACACTACGCAGGATAAATTATTTTGAAAATCTATTTATACTCCTTTTCTTCAAAACGAAAAAGAGTAGAGAAGAATATTTCAGATTTAGTTTTTTTTTCTTCATCTTTATTAACTTGGGTATTTCTTATTTTCATTTCAATTGTTATTCCCCTTCCCGGTTTCTGGGCCAACATCCCCCTAGCCCCTCTCCCTCCCCTTCTCTATGGGTGTTCCCCTCCCCATCTTTCCCCCATTACCGCCCTTTCCCCAACAATCACATTCACTGGGGGTTCAGTCTTGGCAGGACCAAGGGCTTCCCCTTCCACTGGTGCTCTTACTAGGCTATTCATTGCTACGTATGCAGTTGGAGTCCAGGATCAGTCCATGTATATAGTCTTTGGGTAGTGGCTTAGTCCCTGGAAGCTCTGGTTGGTTGTCATTGATGTTCATATGGGCTCTCAAGCCCCTTCAAGCTCTTTTAGTCCTTTCTAAGATTCCTTCAACAGGGGTCCCGTTCTCAAGTTCAGTGGTTTAATGATAGCATTAAGGATATTAGCCCAAATGCTTGAATTACCCTAGATGTACAGAACACATGAAACTCAACAAGGATGACCAAAATGTGAATGCTTCACTCCTTCTTTAAAAGGGGAAGAAGGATACCTTTGGGAGGAAATAGGGAGGCAAAGTTTAGAACAGAGGCAGAAGGAACACCCATTCAGAGCCTGCTCCACATGTGGCCCATACATATACAGCCACAAAACTAGATAAGATGGATGAAGCAAAGAAGTGCAGGCTGACAGGAACTGGATGTAGATCTCTCCTGAGAGACACAGCCAGAATACAGCAAATACATAGGCGAATGTTATTAAGTTTTAAGACAGTGTTATGTTGCTCAGGTTAGCCTGTAGCTGCCCTGCAAGCTATTGGAGATTAAATCCAAGGTCTTGTGCACACTAGGCAAGCCCCCTTCCAATGGAGCTACCTCCCCAACCACTAAACTGTCTTATTTAAAGCACTTAATGATATTAAAATAGAAAATCAAAATGCAGAAGAGAGTTAAAAGAAATTAGTACCCAAGAGTCAGTCCCCAAATATCTCAGGATAGATATCAGTTAGGTGGGACAAGAAATGCAGGGGTTTTCATCACAATAAAATCAAATGTAATCTGTAGGTGATGTTTGCTAAGTTTTGATGGCTTACACAATTTACCGTAATAGTCCTCTCTGAAATAATTACTTGGGGAAATACCTGATAACAGTGCTATTTTAAAATATTTATATTTGTACATATTAATATCATCTGAAAAGTCAAACTTCCTCTAACATCTGGACAGTATTTAGAAAATGATTATTTTCCTAACAGTGACTTCTTATGATCTTTTTTTGGATCTCCTCTCTAGCTCAGGGGGTCACATGGCTGTCTTTCCTCTGGTATTGGTAACTTGCTCCTGCCCTCGCTTGAGCAGGTTAAGGAAAATGTGCACTTAGTAGCTTGTGGCTTCAAGAAAGAGCTGCCTCTAGCCAGGAAACCATGGGCTGGGGTCGGGGGAGGTGGGGAGGGACATGGCCACCTCTTCCTTGGTAGTATACTTACTGGTTTTTCATTTTAAAATCTTCTGGCTTGTTTTATACTTTTTTCCCCTCATTTTTTTTGTTTTCTCTTTCCTTTTTACTGGCTTCTATTAAGTACAGGCTTAACACTTAGTCGTGCACCTCATAACAACACTTGCACTTGGTGTACTGCATAGAGACTAAGATTGCTCTCTATGATTCACTTTATTATAGTATTTAAATCTCAAATCTTTGAAGGCATGTATTTTCTCATTTTGATATCAAATAATTGGAAAATAGCTAAAACACTAATTTGTGATTAGACATATTTAAACTGTCCCTTTCACTTAAGAGTCATTCTGCTTGGTCTTAGAATGGGAATTGTGAGGCAGCGTACTTCTGCTATTCCCAGGGTCCACGGGTTCTGTGGAAGACGTCATTCATGTAATCATCCTTTATTAATTTCCTGGTAACTGTAAATTTTATTTTTTCTTTCCTGAAAATGTGATTCTATATTCACAACTTTTTGGATAGGTCATCTGGGTCCCACCTAGTCTTCAAGCTCACTGTGTTTTACACAGGGCCCTTCCAACCTCTCCTCTTCAGTAATGTTACCAAAATCTTGTCACCCAAGCCAGACACTATGAACTTCTAAAATTTTCTTCTTGCTGTCCCCTCCAAAGACATTAGTATTTCTGAGTGTCAGCTCCTCTCCATCATCAAACATCATCCCTGTCAATCATCCTTGCTCTGCTCCATAATCCACATCATCCCCGTCAATCATCCTTGCTCTGCTCCATCATCCACATCATCCCTGTCAATCAGCCTTGCTCTGCTCCATCATCCACATCATCCCTGTCAATCAGCCTTGCTCTGATTCGGAATTAACAAAACCGTGTCTGGAGATCATGTCTTTGCTTTGAATCCTGCTCTTTAAACCTTTCTTCGTGGTGGTAGCAGCAATATATTTTAAAAGTAAAACCGATCTGGGTGTAGTACCTCATGCCTGCCAGTAATCCAAGCAACTACTCTAGAAGCTGAGGAGGAGAAAAGACAACCTTCATACAAACTTGCTGATAATTTAACCATTAGGTTAATTATCTTTGCAACTTCATTCCTTTACCACTTTCTAACTCTCATATGTCCTAAACTCCACCAAACCAAACCAAGCAGCATTCCAAGCTCAGCCATGCATGCTGTTGTTTCTACGCCTTTGTTTCTGCTCTTCTGCCTAAGGGAACACACTCTCCCTGTGTGGCTGGAATTTTCCTCTCATTCCATTTTTGGGATAAATTCCATCTCCCTCCCCAAATCCATACTGTGAAGAAAGCATTAGACTGAGCAATAAAAAGGGTGGCTTGAACTTCTGGCACTGTCGTCAGTGACCTGAGGACCTGAAGAGCCTCACACAGGGACATTGTGACCGGAGGGTCTTCAGATGTTGCTAGGTGTCTCAGGGAGGAAGGCCTTGAGGATTCGTGTTCAGGGTGTGGCTGAGTATAGTGGTCAGTCAGCTGCAGGATGTACAGGTAGGGAAGTAAGCCCCAAGTATCTCTAAGTGTGACTTTAAGAAAGTAACTGAAGTGAAAAGATCTGGGGGGAGGACAAATGTCATCTGACTGCTGTCCACATAAGAAATGAGTTTAGGGCACAGCAACACACTGAGGATGGACAAGCACAGAGTGTGGAGAGAAGATAACCCTCCTTCTAAGGATGATCCAGAGAGGAAGCCAAACTTGTTGACATTTGACGTTAGACTTCAGTCTCCACAGTGGTGGGAAGTGCTCAGCCTGTGGTATTCTGTGGTGCAGCTGTGCCAGCTCCCAGGGGCGGGATCATTCCTTCTCTGTAGCACAGTGTCCCTCATTTCCTTGTTATCATTTACTGTAACTGTTTTTCACCCCCCTGGTGTCCTTGTCTGACTCTCTGACTAGGCTGTCAATAGGGGAAACATTTTAAGCCCTGAGCTGCAAGAAATTCAATGTTGGGGTACCTCTCACTGTCTACCTCACCTGAGCATGTGAACTGGGCACCAGACTGCACACTTTGGTGGCCATGTTATAGTCTCTGACCTGCCTCTGTAAAGCTTTCCCTCCCACACCTCTGAGCACTTCTTGAGTCATGGAGATGAGCTCAACTTCTTAGCAACAAGTTCTTTCCAGTCATGGTGTTGGTTGGTGTAGTCAGCTGCTTTTTGGTATCTTGTCCAATATTCTGTTATCAAGGCAGAAAGTATAATGAGGCATACCCTAAGCCGGACCTTCCACACCTACAGATTGCTCTTCCCCAAGCTCTGTGCTATATTTGGATGGTTTAATAATAAAACTCGTATTCCATAAAATTTGAATCAAGAGCCAGAGAGTCTAATGCTGATTTCTTCTGTATGGTTGAAACCACTACAGGATTGTGGGGGCACTTCTGAGCATTTGAGAAGCAGCAGCACCTGACAGAAGAGAGACATACCCAGTGCAAAGAAAGTGCAGAGAAAAAGACTGAATAGGGAGGGCAGAGAAGGAAGGGGCTCACTTTTGTTCTTAGGCACCTCACTTCCTGCTCTCAGATTCCGCCGGATTCTTGGAACAATCTCACTTTGCTTTAAGCTACTTCAGTGGATTTCCATTTCTGGCTTAAGTCCATTGTTTGGTGTAGCTGACATCTTAGACTTTAAACACCTGATGAATTCTCCCAGGAGTCTGATAACCACATTTCAGATGTTCTTTTTAAGTCACTTTACTCTGAACCACAAGGTTCAACCAGGACGAAAGCTAGAGTAAGGGATCGACTTACAAAGGAATTTATGGCCCATGCCGAACTAATATTTCTTCAGTAACATTTGGAGGAAGTACTGAGGAACTGTAACAAGTGGAAATTCTTCTAAAACTGCTTCCATGGCCAGAGTGACAGCCTGGAGCAAGACTTACTTGACTTCTTCTTCCCTGTGTTGTCATTCCACGTTCAATTCACAGGACTTGAGCTGGAAAACACGACAGCTCCCTCTGACTTGGAGAGACTGGTAACAATGAAGACTCCTGTTCCTCAAAATACATACCCATGTATTCCTCACACACTATGTCCATGAGCTATTTGCAGCCTTGTGAGAAGCCACGTATGATGGGTTTTCTTTCTCTGTTCCCCAGAATAGTGGGCTATGATCTTTTTTTTTGTTTGAAATATTAAAAATTTTTTTGATGGTATACACCTTTTTTTTTATTATTAACTTGAGTATTTCTTATATACATTTCGAGT